>NC_081310.1:45081875-45755000 GCF_026419965.1 Kogia breviceps
CATTTCCAGAGGCTGCTTCTCCTTATTTTATGAACTGAGTATGTTGAAGGTCTGTTGGGATTCCTTTGAGCATCTCTCCTAGCTGATGAGCCCCACCTTTAGGGCTTTGCCTGCAGTAGCTGTGCTCCTTCTCTGCTCTTCATTCTACCAAATATGTCCCTGTGAACCAGGCATGCAGCAAAAATCTCTTAAATGAATATATAACCCTCAGTGCCTCTCAAATGACCCTGAGCAAGTCTCCTCTACAGGGAAGGGTGTCGTAAAGAGAGGAGGTGTTGTGAACAGAGACACAAGATCAGGGAATTGTGTATGTGATTAGGAAATCATGAGCTTGTGAATTTGGCTGAAGGTAAGATACAAGTGAGGAGTGTATGGGTTATTCTTTTGATGCCCCTGTTATCTATTTTTTTAAATCTGTTCTTTGCCTTTCTTGTCCCTGCTCTGAGCTCCAGGAGGCTGACTTCTATGGTTTGATCACATGGGGTTCCTTGCCCTGTGGTTTGCTGCTGGAATTGACCAATAGGAGGCATGGCAAGCCATCAGAGGATGGGAAGAAGGAGAAATTGGGTTGTTGTCAACCAAGCTGGCTGAGGCTCTGGCAGAGCTGCAGTCCCACAGTCCTCTAGCGACACTTCTGTCACAGGCTCACCTTCCTTCAGCTGCAGCTCTCACAGGGATCTGGTAATACTGTTCCTACTCTTTGCTCTATAACTTCCTAGCAGCAGTTACGGCTTCTCATTGGTTACTGGTCCCTATGGGACTCACCTTCCCTGCTGATTCCCTAATCCCTACTCACACCCTTATAGACAGTCCTCTGAGTGAATTCTCTGTAGCTGAACACTTTAGTGTTTGCCATCTATTTCCTGGTGGAACTCTGACCAATACAGAAAGTCCTGGGAGACTAGGCTAGAAAGATGGCACTTAGCTAAATTTTGGAGAACATTGAGGTCTATGCTCAGGATTTTATATATATATATATATATATTTTGCTTTTAATTGTAATTTTTTTAACATCTTCATTGGAGTATAATTGCTTTACAATGGTGTGTTAGTTTCTACTTTATAACAAAGTGAATCAATTATACATATACATATGTGCCCATATCTCTTCCCTCTTGCGTCTCCCTCCCTCCCATCCTCCCTATCCCACCCCTCTAGGTGGTCACAAACCACCGAGCTGATCTCCCTGTGCTATGCGGCTGCTTCCCACTAGCTATCCACTCTACGTTTGGTAGTGTATATATGTCCATGCCACTCCCTCACTTTGTCACAGCTTACCCTTCCCCCTCCCCATATCCTCAAGTCCATGCTCTAGTAGGTCTGTGTTTTATTCCCATCCTACCCCTAGTCTCTTCATGACATTTTTTTTCTTAGATTCCATATATATGTGTTAGCATAAGGTATTTTATATATTTTTAATCAGGCAACTTGGAAATCATTCAGTGTTTCTGAACACAAGAAGGATTTGACCAGAGATATCTGGCAACTGTCAAAATGAAGAGCAGTAAGTGCAGGAAAAGGTGTGAAAGTGGAGAAGTGATGTAGAGGGGGACTCACTGGATGGAGAAGGAACCTTCGAGGTTGGGTCCACGTCTCCAGGACCAGGATGATGGGGAGGACAGTGGTGCCTCATCAGAGCTGGGAAATGGAGAGGGAGTCACTGCTACATTTGGTTGAAGCTGAGAATGCCTCAGACCTTCCTCTATAAATTGCGGTCATGGTGGTCCACCTCGGAGGGACTGTGATAAGATGAACTAGTTCATCATCACCTCCAAGTCTGTTATAATTCAGAAAATATTACACAGAGATGCTGCCCTTCTGTGGAGAGGGGCTACTTAGTAATCATCCAGAACAATTTTGGTACTTTTGACAGTTAATCCACAATGGCCATCTGGGGTTTGCTAGGTAACAATGAGATCTCAGATACTTTTGCAGATGTGGTTTTTATTTAGAATTGAGATGAGGAGGCAAAAATACATCATATGAGAACACCTTGAGGGAATGAGGGCTACTTAGCTTAATGAAGAGAAGGCTGAGGGCAATAGGAGGTTCATTCTGGGCAATGCCACAGGGCAGCTCAGAGAGTCACAAGTGGAGGTGCCGGGAGGTAGGCTTCTACCAATAACAGAAGAACCTTCTAAGGATTGATTTACTCTGCCCATGGGTGCGACAAGCCTCTTACAGAGTGGTAAGTGCCTGGTCCTGAATGGGATTTAGTTGAAGCTCAATGCTTCTGGTCAGAGACTCTGTAAAAAGACTTCCTTATTGGGCTATAAATCAGGCTGAAGAGAGTCACATCCTATTCCATTTCCTGCAGTTACAGCCCAATGACCCCATGATTCACCTCTCACCTGAACACAGATGCAGAGGTGGGTTGATGGCCAAAGGCTAGAGCCAGCAGTGTCCAGAGTCATGGCCTTTCATTGCAGGTATGTTCTAGAAGGAATCAGCAGGGCAAAGAGCAAACAAAACCCTCTGTGGGTCTGAAGTTGGTAATATCCTGTTTCCTATCAATTCAGATGAACAACTTGAGTTTGATTGGTGACCCACATGGGGAGGGGGATATGCAGAAGAGAGAACAAATGTGCTTTGATTCCCTAGTGGTTCCACCAGCTGAGGAATTTCAAAGATTTCTTTTTAAATCTCAATCGAAATGGGATAAAAGAAATGTGCTGTGATGAAAGCATGTCTGCCATGTAGGAAAGGTGGCAGGTGAAGAATTTCTTCCTAAAGGGGAGGGCAAAGAAGAATCTCTTTAGGGCAAAGGGTGTTAAAAAAAAAGATACATGCTTACCTAGAACCATTTCTTGAAGGAATTCAGAGATTTTTGTACCTCCATCTTCCATTTGGTAAATCATACGTATTATTTATAAACTGAGTTCAAGTTTACAAATTTTTCTATGTGCATCATTTCATTTTATCTCATGAGGTGGGTGTGGCAAGTGATACTCTTTCCGTCAGATGAGCAGATGAGCAAATTGAGATTCAGAGAGGCCAGGTTTCCTGTTCAAGGTCATGAAGATGATAAGTAGATGAGCTGGGCTTTGAACTTTAACCCTGTATTCTTCCTACCCCATCATAATGGGATATTAGATTATAAACTAACACTTATTGTGTATTTATTTTATGCCACACACTGGGCTAAGCATTTTACCTGGGTTAGCTCACTCAGTCCTTACAACAATCGTCGTTTTCCAGAGGTGGAAACAGAGGATGCTCTCCCCAGCCTCTGGCTCTACCGACGTATAGACTGCAGTTTAGTCTCAAGGTTGTTACAGGCTCACCTTATCTCTAACACTAGGATGAAAACAATGTCAGTAGTATTCAGCTCAGGTGAGTATGTGCATGTCTGTGTGTGTATGGGGTATGTGTATGAAGAGCTCCATGCTTTATCTATAACTGCCTGCTGGCCACCTCCACTTGGTTATACTCCCAGAAATGGAAATATTCCATTTCTCAGACTAAACTCATTATCTTCTCCCTAACACTGTTCCTCCTTTTGCCTTCTCCATTTTGGCCAGGTGCATCGCTCAGGCTCAACATGTGCACTGGGTATTGGTGTTGAAGACCTCTGGACTCTACTTCAAAAATATTGCTCCTGGCCTTTCCAGCCTTCCCAGTCCCACTGCTGTGTCTTGGGTCAGACCCACATTACCTGGACTTTAGCCGTCGATGTCTAATGGGGCCTCTTTCCTCCTCCTCCATTCCCTCCCAGTCCACTCCTCTTGAGATTGTCTCAAGTTATATTTTCCAGAAACATGGATCTTATCCAATTGTTCTCTTTTTCCAAAATCTTCATTGGCTTCCTGTTATCATCATTCATTCCTAAGAGGCTAAGTGAGCAACTGCTAAGTGCCACATGCTCTTTTAGGTGCTGGGTATACCGGAGTGAACAAAGGAGTTACATAGACCCATCCTTGTGCAGCTTGAAAAGCGCGCTTTTCAGCCTAGCATTCAAAGCTGTCTGAAGTTTGGCTCAGCTCAACTTTCTGGCCTTTATCGTCTCTCCACACATCTGCAAGTAATATCTACATCCCTTGTCATCCAGTCAAACTGAGCATTCTTGGTGTCCTTTCTTTGTGCCTAGTTGGGTGGTTACGCAACTGAAACTGGAGTTCCTGCTCACCTGTTCAGATTTCCTGTGACCTAACTCAACTGCATCTCTTCCTTGATTTCCCTCCAGACGCTGATCCTCACTTAACAACTCTGGTCAGAATTTATCTCACCTATACAGTGTATGGATTTTTTTTTTTTTTGGCCCCGCCTCGAGGCACACGGGATCTTAGTTCCCCAACCAGGGATCGAACCCATGCCACCTGCAGTAGAAGCGTGGAGTCTTAACTGCTGGACCGACAGGGAAGTCCAGTCTCACCTGTACAGTGAACACGATGCTTTTGTACGTTATGGTCATGATCACCGTCTGCATTATTTCTATATGTGTCTGTCTTCTCCTTAGAGATCCCTAGGCAGAGGAATGTCTCATCTGTGTTTGTATTCTCAGGACTTTGCTCAGTCCCTGGCACTCAGTAGGTGCGTAATAAATATCAGCCACTTTGAAATGGTTAGATGTAGGGCTTCCCTGGTGGCGCAGTGGTTGAGAGTCTGCCTGCTGATGCAGGGGACACGGGTTCGTGGCCCGGTCCGGGAAGATCCCACATGTCGCGGAGCGGCTGGCCCCGTGAGCCATGGCCGCTGCACCTGCGCGTCCGGAGCCTGTGCTCCACAACGGGAGAGGCCACAACAGTGAGAGGCCCGAGTACCGCAAAAAAAAAAAAAAAAAAAAGAAAAAAAAAAGAAATGGTTAGATGTAGAAGTTCTTGGTAGTACCCCCCACCTTGCCATCATCTACCACCCCCTTAAAAGCTCCTCAGCAAGCTTACTCACACAAATAAGTAAGTCTTGCACAGCGGTGTAGAAGTGCAGGAAGGCACCTGTCAGCCTCTAGGTGGCGATGTTATTGTGCTCACAGTAAGGTGGCATGCCTGGTCAGGAAATTGTATCAGCCCCTTAGGGTACCGGGCTTCCTTCTCCTCTTCCTCCCTCTCTCTTTCCCTCCATTCCTCTCTTTCTCTCCATTAAGTCTCTTCACAGATTTTTTTTTTTTTTTTTTTTTTTTTTTTTGCGGTACACGGGCCTCTCACTGCTGTGGCCTCTCCCGTTGCGGAGTACAGGCTCCGGACGCGCAGGCTCAGTGGCCACATGGCTCACGGGCCTAGCCGCTCTGCGGCATGTGGGATCTTCCCGGACCGGGGCACGAACCCGTGTCCCCTGCATCGGCAGGCGGACCCTCAACCACTGCGCCACCAGGGAAGTCCTCGCTTCACAGATTCTTAAAAACACCAATATGAGGTTGTAAGGACAGAGGCAAACAAACAAGTCCTCCTGGAGACCCTGCTTTCTCCCTCACACACTTGGTGTAGAATTTTAAATTTATTTTGAATATATTGCATTGAAATTTTGGAGGTGTGGGTGGGTATATTCTTCAGAGATGGGAAGATAGAAAGCAGATGTTTTAGAGGCAGTCAAGGAAACAATTAAAAATGGCCTCACACACGTCTGGTGGTCTTCATCCATGGCTGGATGTGTCACGGGTGCTGGAGGCTGAGGGAGCCCTCGGTTGCACCGGGCAGATCCGAAACAGGCTTGCCGAGTAGCCGTAGGGAGGGCGTGAGGCTGTGTCAGCCCAGGGTGTTTCACTTCAACCGGGGACTGAGGCGGGCTGGCAGAGTTTGCTGGGAACCCACCTCGGAGGAGGAACAGAGGGCGGGCGCGGGGGTTGTGGGCAGCAGAGCTCCCGAGAAGGCAGGGCCCTGCAGGCGGTCTGTGCTCTCTGGGAACAAATTTAAATTTCTACCTGCCTGTTTTTCCATAGTGCCCACTGCTTGAACAATTCAGCATTTCAAAGCGGGGACGGTAGAGGAGGGAACTGGTAATTTAAGCATGAAAAATGGCATTTTGCCTCAGAGCAGACTGCCTTTCTATGCCCTGGCTCCTTTTGTGTGGCTTGCATTTAGGCATATCTGGAAGATCATTTGCCCAATACTAATAGGAAGGCTCACTGTGCTCACTTGTTATGAGATGTAATGGCACTTCCCCTCACTGTGAGAATAGCAGCTGCCTAGTGCCACTGGTTTCTATTTTCTGTCGCCAAGAAAACCTCTCTCTCTTTCTCTCTAATACACACACACACACACACACACACACACACCAAGCCCCCTGGATTTCCACTTACAACTTTCTCTTTGAAACAATTAAAAGTCCATTCGCTTTCCTCCAAATCCCATTCTTAGATTCTTTTCCTGCCGAAGGTTTAAGGTCATTTGGTTTAGCAGAGAGGCCCTTTTGTGTGCATGCAGTTAATGAATCCGACTCTTTCCTCCTGCCAAATTCCTCAATATCTTTTGCTTTCTGAACATGAGCTGTGTTTTCTGCTCCTTTCTCCTTCGAGTGGCATGTGTTTAGTTATATGTAACTTTGGGGAGCCATGCGTTTATTGTTCAGTACTTGATCCCACTGTTATTATTTATCATTAAAAAATTTGTGTTCAGCTTTAAAGGAGGTTTAGAGATTTACTTGATTTTTCTGTCTCCTTATAAAAGTATGTTCCTTTTAAGAAATCTTTGTTTTATTCTGTCTCCTATTCTCTGATTGGTGCCATTGATCACTGCTACGCTTTGGGTATCTGGAGGCCCATGTGTTAGGTACCATGTTCTCCTGAAACTTGTTGGAGCCTGTAGCCCTGTTGTCTGTTGGAGAGTCAACCTCTTCCTTCTCCACGCTTTAAATAGGGGGAAGAATTGAACAGAAGCATCCCGCAGATGGATCTGGAATTCAGTCAAAGTCTTTTTTTTTGGCAAAATAATACATTTATTACCTATGATCAGCAGATATATTGCTCAATATTCTCTCCATGTTTGGAAAGAATTTCAAAATAACAAAATAATTTTATATGCCATACAATTCAAAGCAGAGTTGGGCTCAGGGGACCACTTCATTGTTCACAGGGTGGGCAGAACCCTCTGTCTCCAAACATTTTTTTGAGCTAATTGACTTTCTGCTGTGAGTCTTGGTCCCAGTCTTAAAACCCCAAGAGGTTAAGTTCACCACCCAAGAGGGCTGGAATTCTCTCAGCCATAGGGATGAGGTTCTAGTTCAGAGGTGAAGAGAGGGCTTCCTGGAAGGGACCAATAAAGCCTCTGAAGCAGAACCAGGAGGAGACAGGGGCAGAGGGCACTCGGGCTGAACCAAAGGGGTCTGACATGGGGGAAGGGTGAGGAGTCCTCTCCCCATCCAGCATTTCCCTGTGTTCACCCCTGCGTCTCCACTCAGTAGAACAGGGGCTGCCTTGGAGAAGCAGAAGCTGGTAAATCTGATGCAGGAACTTTCTTGTAGTAGCTTCCAGAACCTGAAGACAGGGCCCAGTAGGGCTTCGACTGGACCCAGGAGATCCCAGGATGCCAGGGAACTACAAGCCCTTGATTATTATTATTTTTGAATTTTTGAATTTTATTTTATTTATTTTTTTATACAGCAGGTTCTTATTAGTTATCCATTTTATACATATTGGTGTATATATGTCAATCTCAATCTCCCAATTCACCCCACCACCTCCCCCCTCCTCCCCCCGCTGCTTTCCCCCCTTGGTGTCCATTCATTTGTTCTCTACATCTGTGTCTCTGTTTCTGCAGATGAAGTGGTCAAAGTCTTAAGAGCTTTCCAAATATCCTTGAACAAAATAATATCTTTTTTCTTTTTCTTGTCTTCTCCGATGGTTTCTCAAATGTGGCTCAAACTGCCTTGTGCCTGGGCCAAGGCTGGCACCCGCTGTAACTCCTTGCTGAGTTTGTCTTCCTGTTGTAGGATTCCTTACAATTTAACCAGGGAACATAAGGAAACTCACTGCCCACCCATGTGAGATGTGTAAAGCCTGCCCACTGTACCTCTCTCTGAAAAGGCATTTCTAGCAATTTTCTAAAAAATTGGCTGTGATGGAAAATGAAGCTATTCGGGAAAAGAAGTGATGGTTCGAAGGGCACCCAACAACCTGAGGCGTGGCTGTGGAAGAGGGATGGGATTGGCTTAGTGGTTGTGAGGGGGCTTCCAAGTCGGTCAAATTTGGGTTCCAATCCCCAGTCTGCCATTTACTTAGCCTCCCTAGGCTTCCATTCTTTCTATGAAATAGGGAGAATCATAGCACCTCAAAAGGTTATCCTGAGGATCATATGACATAATGCAGGCAAAGTTCTTAATACAGTGCCTGGAACATGCCACGTGGTCAGTGACTGTCATCTGTGATCTACGATTAAGATGACTCTTAAGGCTGTGAGGTACCTTAGAGATCATCTACCATCATTATCTACCATCTCTTCCAGCTGAGCCGAGTCTCTCAGGCAGCTGTCCACAGTCACTCAGCAAGCTGATGACAGCAGCTTCTTCTAGAAGGCAGGTCTCCTTACTCCTCACCCAGCATGCTTCCTCCTACAGTTGCAAGCCGTAGGCCTTCCACCCTCTTCTGCTGATGGGAGCGGGTGGTGACACACTAGTTAGGATTACACGGTCATTCATTCAATAAATACTTATTGAGAAGATGCTATGACAAGTGTATACAGATCGTATATTCAGCAATCCTATTGTGTCATTGGGAGAATAAAATATGCACCAGTAACTAAACTTCAGAGCATTATAATATAAAAAAGTACCTTGGAAGGCAGAGAAAAGAGGCCACATAAAGCTGAAGGATAGGGTAACACTCAGTCAACACTTATTGGGTCCCTGTGACGTGCTAGGCACGATGGGGCATATAACTTTAAGAACAGGAAGTGTCTCTGATTTGTCTTTCATACTCAGCAGCATCTAACATGATGCAAGCACGTGGTAGGTAGACGAGAAATGTTTGTAGGCAGAATGACTATCCTGAGGGCTCTATCTTCTATTATTAGCCTAAGGGTCATCATGAGGACTGGCTGGCAGGACCACTGTCTGTGTTGCTTCTTCCTCTTCTGCTTGCTGCTCTCTTCAGTTCTGTGCCCGTAGGTGCCCACGGCAGGACAACGGCCCTTGGAATTTAGCCCTGTGGTGGTCACCATAATTGCTCTGCCTTACCGAAGACTCTGCTCGCAGGTGTCTGACTTCTCCCGGGGGGCCATTCTCTCCTTTCCATCAAAGCCCTTTCCAGGGGGTGTCCTGCACCCCATGCCCACAGCACTCTGCGCTATGCTAATCTGATCAATAGTTCCATTCTGTGGTGTTATCGCCCAGCTTGGCTGCTTTGTCAGCAAGCAAGCTGAGAGGTATGATCTGATTTCCAGTGGGTTCTGCTAACTTTGGCTGGAGGATCAAGAGGATCAGTGTGGGTAGATTTATTCCTCAAATAATCCTCCCCAGACACCTGTGTTGGCTGTCTTTGTGGAACAAATGGATATCGTCAGTGTTATTGATTTGACCTTTTCCTCCTCTCTTGGTGGGCAGTGTCTGTGTCCTCACCACTCCATTCTCTCAGGTGCAGCGATACAAGTTAGAGCCATTTCTAGGAAACCCATGCTCTTCCCTTTGGCATTTTGGAGAAAGAAAAACATTTTTGACACGAGCACAAAATAATGGGGTTGCAATGCCCCAGATACCACTCTGATTGTGTGTCACACCAGGCCCCATGGAAAACAATTTAGTGGACATAGTTCTAATGCGGGCTTTTATTTCTGATGGAGCTTCCTTCTCTGCTGGGTTGGGCTTTTCAGTGATTTGTGGGTGGTACACAAAGAGGAATGTTCTGCTTTTTCCCTCATTCTGCAGCAGGGGAAGAATGTGGGCTCAGAGAACTTTCTTTTTAGCATAGTAGTTAAATTGCCACTGTCAGTGGCACTGTATGTTCCTCACGTAGGGGGTGGGGAAGGGAAATGTGCTCAGAAGTGTCAAGCTTATGTAACATAGACAATTTTTAAAAGAAAAATCTTTATATTTATTTGGTGTTTTATTATAAAATTATACATGTTCATTAGAGAAAAATCAGAAAATCAAATAATCAAGAAAGAATAATTAAAACATCACAGTGCGGGCTTCCCGGGTGGTGCAGTGGTTGAGAGTCTGCCTGCCAATGCAGGGGACATGGGTTCGTGCCCCGGTCTGGGAAGATCCCACATGCCGCGGAGCGGCTAGGCCCGTGAGCCATGGCTGCTGAGCCTGCGCGGCCGGAGCTTGTGCTCCACAATGGGAGAGGCCACAACAGTGAGAGGCCCGCGTACCACAAAAAAAAAAAAAAAAAAGGATAACTAACAAGGACCTACTGTATAGCACAGGGAACTCTGCTGAATATTCTGTAACAAAGCAAAAAAAAAAATAGTGCTAACAGCTTACAGATATTTATCTTTTTTTACTTAGCCTGCCACTTTTTGGGGTCAGAGGACAGAAATGGCATAACTCCTTCTCCACCACTGAAATAAAAACCAGGGCTGCTTTATATGAACAGAAGTTAATAATAAAAATATCTTGTATTTGTATACTTTACTGAAGTTACAAAACACACTTAAGTATACCATCTTATTTAATCTTATAATGACCCTTTGATTTAGGTTATTATCACCCTCATTTTATAATTAAAAAACCCCTGAGAATCAGAAAGATATGGTAACTTCTTCCAATTAAATAGCAGTAAATGGAAGAGCTGGGATTTGAACTGAAGTTTTTTGATTTCAGATTCAAGTGCAATTTACTAGATTCCAGTGGCCTCATCATTTTATGCAGCCCTGTGTATCAATCAGTGATTGCTACAATAATGCTGTATAACAAACCACCTCAAAGTTCAGTGGTTCACAACAAGTATGTATGCTATCACTTATGGGTCTGAAAGTTGCCTGCAGTTAGCTGATTTAGCCTGGCCTGGCCTGGGAGGCTCTGCTTCAGGCTTCAGATTGGCCGTATTTGGCTTAAGCCTGTGTCTTGGGTTCACATCTGTTCCAAGTTGTCTTTATCCTAAGGACCAGATGGAAGAAGATGCTCTTCTTATGGCAAATAAGTGGAATGCAAGGTCTACGATGAACCACATAAGCACACTGAAAGTCCTTATTCCTACCATGCCTGGCCATGTTCCATTGGCCAAAGCAAGTCACACGGCCAAGCCGATGCAATGAAGAAGGTTATAATACCCACACAGGAGGGGAAGGGGAGTGAATAATATAATTCATCACAATCTGGCCTCATATTCATCATTCTCCTGTATGCAAAATACACTTACTCCCATCCCAACACTCTTAAATTACTCATCCTATCTATATCAGGCTTGATATCTAAGATCTTGCAATTTTACCACATCCTGATATGGCTACTATTGACTGAGACACTTAGGAAATAAAGAGACAAGTTATCTGCTTTCCAACCACCCAGCATACAATGTTAACAGAAGCAGAATAAATTCAATAAGTACTCCCATTTGAAAAAGGGAAGAATGGCAGCAGGCACATTTCAGTCACTGATCCACAGCAGTTCTGAAATCCTGGTGTACAAGTGCAGCCAGCTTTCCTTATTATGTAGGTGTAGAGTGTTGTTTTACTAGGCCAGGCGTTGACAACTTAAAGCACTAGCTAATAAATTTTTTAGGCTTTGCAGGCCAGATGGTATCTGTTGCAACTTCTCAATTTGTGTTGTAGTAAAAAGCAGCATAGAAAATATTTAAATCTGTGGGTGTGGTGGTGTTTCAATAAAACTTTATTTACTAAATCAGGTAACAGGCAGGGTTTTGCCTATGGTTCACTGACCCCTGGATTAGGCCCTAGTTCTGTTCCCTGGAAGTGACTCACTGGTCCATTGTTTTCCATGTCTTTTGGCTCCAACTTCCAAGAGGTCTTTCTTTGTCCATCATCTACCATGCATGTCCACTTCTGAAGAGAACATTAGAGAATACTCCTTTCTTTCTGGATGAGCAAATTTTTCAGCCTGCTTTCTGCTTATAGAAATTTGAGGACCAGAGAACTTTTGACATCTCAAAGAGTTACAGTCTCAGGTTGATGACATTTTATCAATATAGATGTCTCAAAAGGTTTGTGAGTCTCTTATGTTTGATTTCAGTCAACTCCATGTTAGTTACATCTATAATAAATTTTGAGAGATGCCTCTCTCTTGAGACTGATTTTGGCTACCTTGGGTTTGTTAAGCCTCCATGGGATCACCGCTTTCTATCTTTCTAGGAGCACTTTGTTCAGCTGAAAAGAATTGATAGGCACCAATTCAGTCCTTTCAAAAGTGACAAAGGATGTGACAACTGCACCCTTGATATAGTCTTTGTCCTGAGGCTGATAAGATGGTAAAGCAAAAAACAGTTTTACTTTTCAAACTTGCAAGTCCTGGAATTTCTGGGCTTTCTATATTCTCTCACAATCTTGTTGGCCAGCTGCTCAGTTCCTTTATAAACTCAACTTTGTCTTGCAATACCTTACCCAGCTGGTAACAACCAAATTATACTACCAACATTCTGCCCTGATACTTTCTTACTCAAGTTCATTAGGCACATTTTCTATCTTCCAAGTTATCACAGATGAGTTTTGCCAAGGGCTTTATCACTACATAACATGGGATGGCATGTTTCCAGCTCTCCATAACAGTTTCCTCATCATCTGCTGCCTAATCATCAAACCACAGTCACATATTTTAGATTTACATGATGGCGGTACTCCACTTCTCCTAACAATTTCTGTGTTGCCCAGCTATTGCTACAATAATGCTGCATAATAAACTACCCCCAAATGCGTTACTTACAATAACAAGCACTTATGCTCGCATCCACAGGTCTGCTGGATGATTTTCATTCAACTGTTCTAGGCTGAGTTCGGCAAGTGATCCTGTTTTAGGTTGCATATTGACTGGGGTTGGCTCCAGGCTATGTTTTGGGCTCAGGTCTCTCCCATCATTTCAGCCCAGGCTAAAAAGGGGTAGCAGCAACTTGGGGATAAGCTCTTCTTATGATGTTATCACTGGAGCACTAGCCCAGTTGAACTACACACTTAAAGCTTCTTCTTGCATCATATCCGCTAACATTCCAATGGACAAAACACATGACATGGCCAAACCTAACATCAGTGAAACAGGGAAGCATACTCTGTCCACAGTGGGAAGGGGAAGGAATGAATTTTTTGCTGAATAATAATTCAAATGATCACACTAGGATTCACATTCAAGATATTGGTGTCAAAAGGAGAAGGAAAAAAAATGGATATTTATCAAATGCCTTAATCAAGGCATCTGGTTTTTCAATTTATTCCTCATAACAACTCTGTGACCAGGTTCTGACTAGTGGGATGCAAGTGATGTGTGCATTTCTAGACTGTATCCTTGAAAGAAATGGGCATGCTCTCCTGTTGTTCCTTTCCATCTCCTGCTGGCTGGGATGTGACGGTGGGAATTGAGGAGCCTCTTTGATCCCCCAATGGAAGCCACATGTTGGTGATGGCAGGCTGCTTTCCCAATTCATTATGTGAATAAGAAACTTTGCTCTTGTTTAAGTCACATTAAAAAAAAAAATCTTTGTTACAGCAGCTTCGACTGTACGTGATACTTCTAGATTGTTACACAATAGGGGAAAAACTACCTGGTTTAAACCACTGTATTTTTGGGTGTCTTTGTTAAAGGAACTTAGTTTGTTTCCCTTTTTTTTTTTGACTTTTTATTTATTTTTAATCTTATTAAGAGCATTACAAATTTTATTTTTTTTTTAACTTTTTATTTTATGTTGGAGTATAGCTGATTAACAATGTGGTGTTAGTTTCAGGTATACAACAAAGTAATTCAGTTTTACATCCACATGTATCTATCTTTTTCAAATTCTTTTTCCAATTAGGTTGTTACAGAATATTCAGCAGAGTTCCCTGTGCTATACAGCAGGTCCTTGTTGGTTATCCATTTTAAATAGAGCAGTGTGTACCTGTTAATCCCAAACTCCCTAACTATCCCTCCCCCTCCCCTTCCCCCCACACTGTAACCATAAGTTCATTCTCTGTGACTCTGTAATAACATAATTGATATAAATGTAAACATATCTAATCTGATGTGTAGCATACAATTAATATAATAATAACTATTATAATTACTACCAATCAAGTGCGAGCCATAGCCAGGGCAGATTATTAAGCTCTTCCAAACTGTCAGTCTTAGTGCACAGGGGAGCTCCTCTTTCTTCTACCTCCATATCCCCTTCAGTGTAGTAGTTGCCTCTGCCATCATCAACTGTGGCCCCCTTGGACTGCAACTAGATTGTCTATAAGTGGTCCTGAGAATAGGAAGAGTTAGAGAGGTTTATGTGGGAGAACTCAGGCCTTGAATGAGATATAGTGAGTGTGGTTGAGATGTTTCAGTGGTTTCCAAAATAAAATATCAGAAGTGTTGTGTATTTTGTCCCCTTGGAACCACATAGTCTAGATTTTTAAATTATAGTTCAGTCCCTGCCAGACCCCTCTCAAATGCGTATAGGTGGTTCAAGGAAAATTCATCACCATTTCTGGAAAAATAGTCTTACATTACTAGCCTATGGACAGAAGATCAAGAATATTCTCTATGCATAAGAAGAATAGTATATTTTCATTATACATTCAGGGTTTATGGAGAGATGTCATGAGACTGGCAAAAAGAGTAGCTACTGTGCCTCAAACAAAATCTGTCCCTTGTTCCTGCAATAAGCATTTATTGAGCATTTTCACAAGCCACGTGCTTCGTTGGGGATACAAAAATGAACGAGATGTGTTTTCTACCTATAAAGTGCTATCTCATAGTTGCAAGAAGGCAACATATGTCATGTTTAAGAGAATGGACTCTGGAGTTGGTCTAGTTGGGTTCAATCCCTGGCTTTGATGCTTAGTAGCCTTATGACCTTGGGCAATTAAGTGATTTGTGCCTCATTTGCTTCCTCTGTCATATGGAGATAATAATGGTAATGTACTTCTTAGGGTGGTTTAAGCATTAAGTAAGTTAATACAGGTAAAGCACTTAGAACACTGGCTGGCACATGGTAAGTACATATTCTATGTTGTCCACTATTATTCACTAGACCGTTAAGCTCTGTGAGGACAGGGTATCTTGTCTGCTTTGCTCACTGCTGTATCTTTAGCAGCTAGTCTAGGGCCTGGAACCAATAGGCATTCAATAACTATTTGTTGACTAAACTCATAGGTATTTGATTTATGCTTGTTGAATGAATAGATGATTGAATATAATGGCATTCAAGCTTTTTGTTCCTTGCAGACCCACCACCCTCCAAAAATGGGTTTTACTGAGCACTTACTATGTTCCAGACTCCATGTTAATTGATTTCATTTAATTATCCACAAGTTTGATGAGTTAGTTATCATCAACACTATAGATATGGAAACCAAGGCTCAGAGAGATAAAAGTAACTGGCCTGAGGTCATGCAAATGAATGCTAATTGACAGATTCAGGATTTGAACACAGCAGTTTCCTACTCAGGTGCTTGTGCTTTTGAACCCCTGCTCTCTCCTGCCTCCTGATGTCCTATAGATGGGCAAGTTGATGGCGCCATCAGTGCTGTCACATGCACCAACCTGTGTTTCCTTGTGCAGGTGCCATCTGCAGCATGCAAAGGGAGTCGGGCACATTGAGAAAGAAAACACAGAAACCTGGTGTCTTGGCTGCCATGTGCTCTTCACATGGTTTACCATCTGAGAAGTGGAGAGCGAGCTTTGGCTCTGAGTGCTGAACGGCTCATTGCTTTGGCTGCTTCTGTCTTCTTCATGTTCAGGAAGAAGAAGATGCAGTTGAACTTGGAGCTAATGGGTTTGTTCCATTCATTATTTACCCAGGACAGTGCTTTATCACAGGAGCTCCTGAGTGACAAAGAAGAAGGCATCTCATTAGTGCCTGAGAGGTTATGGGCTGGGCAGATGGTGGCTGTTTTCTTCTTTTCATGGACAGAAACACAAATGTCTCAGAGAATGTAGTGGAAGCTTAAATTCTGCAGACTTCAGCAGGCAGGTCAGACAATCCCTCTCTCTGTCCCTTTCCTTATCTTTTGTTAAATGTAAAATAAAACTCTTTCTAGCCGCTTGCTGTCAAGTTGGTATTTATAGGCAGTACAGTCCTAAAGGGACAAGAGAGAGCAGCAGTTCCTAGCTGTACCTTGATACACATTCTTGACTTAGCAGCTGACCCCAGCCCTGTGTGAGTAGATGGGGTGGGGGTGGGATCTGCAGGTGACCCGGTACCTTTAATCATTGGTAGTGGTGTCTATACATAACAAGGTGTCATGTAGTGCCAGATAACTCTAGTTAATTAAATCTAGGTCTTTCATCTCCAGGAACAAATGGCTGGAAGAACCATGACTTGATGATTTAATAATATCCTCATGTTGGATGGAAAATAATAATAATCACAATAATAGTAATCATGCTGATAACAATAGATAATATTCACTGAACGCTTCTGTATGCCCACATTGAGCTAAAGGCTTGGCAGACACCATCAAATTTAGTCATCAGGACAATCTTATGAGGGTTTCTTGTAACAACAATTAAGCACCTGCTATCTGCTCTTCATTGTTCTAGGCATTTGCGATAGATCAGTAAGCAAAACAGTAGGGAAGAATAAACAACAGATGAAATAACTGAGTTATATGGTACACTAGAAGGTGATGAGCTCTATGCACAAAGAAAAAGTAGAGCGGGGAAGAGATTATTTAGAGTACACAGAGGGACAGTTTGCAATTTTAAATAGGGTGTCAGGGAGGAGGTGATGTTGGATCAAAGACGTGACAGAGGTGAAGGAGTGAGTGGGGCAGAGAACTGGAGGAAAGGGAGCCAGCAAAAGCCAGGGCTGAGAGCACGCTGGGTACTTCTGAGGAGCGGTAGGAGGAGGGGGGTGGCGCAGTGTGGAGTGAATTGGGGGAGGGGAGCAAGAGATGCCACCAGAGAGGCGACAGAGGGCGCAGGTAGTGAAGGAATGTAATGAGGAGCCATCAGAGGGTTTTGAGCAAAAGAATATGATCTGACATATTCTGGCTGCTGTGGTAGATGATTAATTTATTATTCCTATCTTATAGCTGAGGAAACTGGGATTTAGGTGGGTTGACCTGCACAAGACGACAGGGCTGGTAAGTGCAAGAGCGGGACAGACTGCCAGGTCTACCTGGTTGCAGACCCCATACCTTTAATCACCACACTCTATTGTTATATAATATACTCAACACTACCATTTCCCGCAAACAGATGATTCTCATTTGCTCCTCTGCTGCACCTGCTCCTCCGCTTCCTGCCCAACCATGCTGGGATGTGGTAATTTTTGTTCAATCTTGTAAAAACCTTTAATTTCTTGCTAGCAATGCGTCCCCTTGTGTGTTTGTTTATTTGCAGATTCATTCATACTAAGAGGGAATATTTTGAGGTCCCATCCTTCTCTTTTGTTACCCCACTAAGGGGGTGGTGAGTGCGTGAGGATCATGTTTCGGTCCGTGGCCACTTTGGGACTAGCAGAACAATTTCATGCACTGGCCACTCTTAAAATCCTCTTCAATGGCCTGGGGAGTTGATGGCCGAGGGATCATAGCCACTCAGTGGGAAATCGGGGCTTGTTTCATTCCTTTTCTTGGAACTAGCACTTCTGTCTCAGTAGGGGCCCCTTTAATGAATCAATTAAGGAGGGCATTATTATTGGAAGCTGTTTTCAGCCCAGTTAAAACCTTGCCACATGTCAGTTGCGATAATAAAAATCTCAATTTTTCTTTATTAGGGTGTTTATTAGAAGATTGAAACGTTCATTAGCAGGAGTAAAGCCACACATCCATCTTCTGCTCATTGGAAGCACAATGGAACCTGTATCGCACTTAGGGTTAATGCGGTGGCCTTTTTTTTTTGTACTGGAGCTCAGTTCAAACTCTGCTTCTGCTGCAGGTAAAAATAAATTCTTCAGGTCCACAACTCGCGGTAGGGAATTTTCTTTTGCCTTGTGTGACCATGGAAAAGTTGACTATGTTTTCTTGTTTAGAAGTAAGATAATGGGTCAATATTTGCTATATTGATGAGCCAAATATAAAGTTTGGGGAGGAGAGCAGCTCATGCCAGAATTTGTGATTAGCCCAGGGACTAAAAATCACAGATTTTGGAAGCTTTATAATTTTTGGCCATAAATATTTTCAAATATATAGAAAAGCCTAAGGAGCAAATTGTTAACACCCATAAATCCCTCCAGCCTTATCAAATCTTACCATTTCCCTTATATTTACTTCCATATTTTTTTGTTAAAACATTGTGGAGTTAGTTGAAGCCTCTTGTGAAGTCCTCTCTGACCGGATTACCTGCCTCTACTCTGTTCCCAAGAGTTAACTATACTCTGACTTTGGTATTTGTCATCCCTTACAAGTTTTTATACCATTACTCTACATAATGTATATGTGTATTTATAACAATACATACTATTGTGGTTTTTTTAAACATCTTTATTGGAGTATAATTGCTTTACATCGTTGTGTAAACTACCAATGGCATTTTTTCACAGAACTAGAACAAAAAATTTCACAATTTGTATGGAAACACAAAAGATCCCAATAGCCAAAGCAATCTTGAGAAAGAAAAATGGAGCTGGAGGAATCAGGCTCCCTGACTTCAGACTATACTACAAAACATACTATTGTTTTGCTTGCTTTCAAACTTTGTATACATTTTTAGCATATAGTGTGTATCTAGCATATAGTGTGTATACACATATATATACATATAGTGTGTATACACATATAGTGTGTATTTAGCATATAGTGTGTATAGTGTGTATCTTGTGTATATCTTTCTGTAGTTTGCTTTTACTCATGCAATATTTTGTTTTTGAGATTTGTTCATGTTGACATACATAGGTTTAGTTTATTTTCTTTGTTGTATGTGTATTTACCTCAATTTATCCATTCTCCCGTTGATGAACTTTTAAGATAGTTCCCATTTTTCCTGATAACAAACAATATTGCAGTGAACTTCATAGTATGTCTTTTTGCTCACACGTGCAAGAATTTCTCTAGGCTAGGGTTTTTCCAACTTAAAAAAGGAAGAGATGCATTTTTCATCACAATGTAGTACATGCAAATTTGCCTACTCATGTGCACACACACCACAAAGGAAAGCTTTCTGAGACGATATATCCTTTTACACATGAAGCTCTGTGATATTTACTTTGATTTCTATTCTGTTCTGTCTCCATTCTTTCCTATCCTATTCTATTTATTCCTTTTCCCACCCCTTTAAAAAAAAAAGTGTTGGCTGTGATTCACTAAATTGATTCTATGATCCAGGAATTGGGTCACAGACTGAAGTTTGAAAAACACTCTTCTGTGATACATTACCAGGAAGTAAGAATTTTGGACATCTTGGATTTTATTAGATATTGAGAAAGTACTCTCCTAAGTGGTGTACCCCTTATTTTTAATTGTTTGGATGTTTTGCTTTAGGTGTATCTGTTTTCAGCAATAATAATGGTATTAAAAACAAATACCAATATGATGTTCTCTGATGTTTTATTGAGAATTTAATCTATATATACACACAGTGATAATCATATTTGGACTTATTTTGACATTTTTATTTTGTTTTTATCATTGTTTCCCCTTTTTTAATTTTTTGCCTTTTTGCCTTCTGTGAATTGATAAATTTTCTATATTCCCATCATCAACCCCTTATTTTTCCTCTGTTGGTTTAGAAGACTTCAGTAAAAAGACTGTAGTACTATTCTTTTATTGGTAGCTTCCCGTACCTTTAAAAAAATACACATCTCACTCTAAATAATTATTAATAATTTCAAGTTGTTAAATACTTTTATCCTTCTTTTTGAACATAATATGGACCTACCATCCTTTTCAATTGAGTATAACTTTTGCATCTTGTTATTGTGGTCTAAAGTTTAGCTTTACTTTTTTATATATATAAAAATGTTTTCAACTTTTATGACCAGTAGTTAACTAAATTTATCGACTTAAATTATTTTCTGTTCTCATTTTTCATTTCTTGCATTCCATGTTTTCCTCTGTATTCACTTTTCTTTTTGCTGAAGTACATGCTTTTGTGCATATTAGTGAGGATGTATGGATAATACATTCTTTGTCCTTTTGTGACTAAAAATTACCTTTATTTTGTCCCTACTCCATTTTAGCATGTCTATAATTCTAGGCTGATATTTATTTTTTTCTCAGCATTTAAAGACATAACTCCATTGTCAATTATCCTCTTTGTTGCTAGGGAGCAGTGTGCTGTCATTTTAAATGTCATGACTTTGTGGGCAATCTGGCTTTTCTCTCTGGGGCTCTGAAGTATTTTTCTCTCTTTTCTCTCTGATGTTCCATAGGTTTACTAGTGTCAGACATGGATTTATCTTTATTTTTCCTGCTCAGTAGTCAGCGGGCAGTCTTGATTTAATGACTCTTATATTGTGAATTCTGGAAAATTCTTAGTTCTTTAACTTCTGGAACAGCACTAGAAATCTCTCATTCCATTCTCTATGCTTCTTAACTGCCTTTTAATTTATATTTTTGTTTTCTCTGTGATATTTTCTGAGTGAATCTGTACAAAAATTTTCAACATACGAATTCTTTAAAAGTTCATTCTAGAGTTTATTCCACTATTTGAGATTTAAATTCAGTGATATCTCTCATTTATAAGATTCCCCTCCCCAGATTATTGAGGTATAATTGATAATACAAATTATATATATTTAAGGTGTACATGGTGATTTGATATATCTATACATTGTACAATGAAATGATTATCACAATCAAGCTAATTGGGACCTTTCTATTCCCATTTGGTTTCTGTGGTCTCATAATTACTTACTCTTTTTAAATGGAAGTTGTGACTTTATTAGTTTCTTTGAGTTTTCCAAACACAACTTTTTAAAAGTCTTTGTCAGACTATTTCATAAAGGTAATGTAATCAGGGATGAATTCATGTTCAGTGCATGATTCTGTTAACTGTTTTTCTTAGCATTAGATTTCTTCATGTGTTTTGAAACTTTAGTTTTCTGGCTAAATATTGGTGGTTTCATCTCTCTCTCTCCCTTCCCCCTTTTACTCTTTGCTCATCTTCCGTGTCCAGTGGTTTTGTCATTTATTCCAAGTTGCTTTTGCCACTCCAGGTTTAAATCACTGGGACTCTTGTGCTGAAGGGACATTGGTGGTAGCACAGATACATTCACTATGTCATGAGCTACTTAGTTCAATTTCTGATGGAGAGGATGTGTCTGGGACTTCCAGCCACTCTTGATTTGTAGTGTGCTAAAAGCTCTGGCCTTAGGAAGGTTGTGGGACAGGGAAGTCTCCCCACCAAACTCTGGGTCTGAAGCTGTGAGCACTCTTTTATTTCTGTCTAGATGGCCAACTTCCTGGCCAACTTCTTTGTATCCAGACCCAGAATTCAGCAGGCTGCAGCTTTAGCTCCACTCACCATTTTGGATTTCTATTCTACTTCTGGTTCACAGAACATTTATCTTGTTGTTGAGCTTGTTTCTGCCTTTTTTAACTTTCTATTTTCATGTTTTGTCTCTCATCCATAAGTGTGTGGAGCAGAGAGTATGTTACAAAGTATAAACTCCCTTGTATGCTTGCCCAGGAGTGACTAGTTTCCCTTCAGTGGTTTTTCTCTTTTTCTTCTTCTCCCAATTTTTCAAAAGAGCTTCCAATATCCTTTGCTTCTCTTATCAAATCTAAGAACCAGATATTTTTGCAGATTAGTTCTTTTTTTGTTACCACAATGTCTAGTTAACATTCATCACCACACATAGTTACAATTTTTTTTCTTGTGTTGGGAATTTATTCTCATAGAAACTTTGAAATACATAGTATAGCATTATTAACTATAGTCACCATGCTGTACACTATATCCCCAGGACTTATTTATTTTATAACTGGAAGTTTGTTAGTTCTATTGGACCAAAACCTGAAGCTTAAATCCAAAGGCAGCTGAAGTACCATGGAAAGAGCACTGTTCTAGGTAAAGGTGATCTGGGTTTGATTTTGGCTCTACTTCCTTGGATTAGTCATGCCACTTCTTTAAGGTTCAGTTTCCTTATCTGTAAAATGTAAATGGTAATCCTGCTTCTTAGGGCTGTGTTGAGGATGAAATGAGATAATGTGTATGTAAACGCACAATACCTAACAGGTGCTCAGTGATTTTTTTTTATTTTTGCAAAGAGAAAAACCAAAGGGATTTGGTGACAAATGCCAAAAACACTGAGTCCTTGGATCCCAATCTCAACCCACATTTGTGTAACTCCACCTGGAGACTGGCCCCCCTCCACTTTTCCCTACCTTCAAGATTTCTGCAGGCAAGAAGCAATAGAGGAGCATTGTGAGTTGGTAGAAAAGCCCCATGGCAAAGGTGATGGAGCCCTGTTTCACATCTGTATGATAGATACTGCTCTGAAGAAAAATGACTTACTGGGATGCATCAGGTTTTGCACATTCAGAGGTCGACATTCTGAAGACTCGTAGTCAGAGTACTAGGGGTTGGGACATGTGGCTTATCCTATTTTCTCTCTCTTTGATTTTTTTCTCTCCCAGTGTTAGACTCTGTTTGGAGGCTTCTCAGTACTGTCCCTTACAGTATTCTTTTCCATCCCTTCCCATACTCTCTTCTACCTTAGCATACCCCTGGTTTTCTCTTTCAAGGTGATCTTGGGTGGCCTCGGCATGCAGTGGCTTGAAGCAGGATTTCGGTTCCTGGCCAGAGACTGACGTCAGGCTGTGGCAATGAGAGCACTGAATCCTAACCACTAGACCACCAGTGACTACTGGCCAGTTACAAGGTCCTGGCCCGTCAGCTGTGTAGAAATGAATTTCCACCTAGTGACGGAAAGTAGTGAAACAAGTAAAGTGTTTATTAGGAGGAAAAGGGGTATGTGTGGACTCAGAGAGAGAGTTGCATCCTTGTGGTAGTCTGAATCACTTACATGGGGCATTTCTTCTGGGTTTCCTCTGACCAATCATCTTGCTTTGCCTGGTTCTGAGTCCATATTTGGTCTGTCTCAGGGTCCTCCCAAGTATGTGCATACATGTCTTAGCCAAGATGGATTCTAGTGAAGAGGCCTATGCATAGGTTGACATCACTCCATTTTGACGTCCAGGGAGCCTCTCTGTGCATGTATAGTCGGGAAAGTCTCCTTGACCTCGAGAATGAGGAATATGTGGTCTTTTATCTCCTATCTGGGTAGGGCTCAGCTTTTCTTCCCTCCTGCTGTTTTGGAGTATCTGTCCATGGGGGACGAACTGCAGCTGCTCAGCCTGGGGCCCATCTATCTCCTGCCTCAAAGGCTCCTCTTTCATTCCCTTCATGCTGAAGAGTTTGCACAGTGTTGGGGAGAAGGGATAGACTCCCACCTATATCCCATAAGGGGATCCTTTCATGGCCAATGAATAAGGAGAGTGTCAAGTTCTTATTCAAATCTTTTTTCCCTTTCTACTTTCCTCCTGATTCAAGTGTCTTCTTACTGCCGTACACCTGTCTGGTGTTATTTCTAAAGGAAGTTGTGTGATCCTAATTCAATCTAACCCTAGTCCTAAACTTTCTTGCAGAATCTTCAACCTAAATTCTCTCTAACTGTAAAAAGGACATGCTATAACACTTTTAGTAGGGATGCTAGGGAAAGTGACATCTATACAGTTCAAAGTTTGGGCACCATTTGAAAAGAGAATGATCGAAGAACATTACTGTAGAAATTAAGACATTCACATCTATTCATACAAGAGAGAAATTGTCAAAATAAGTGGTTCCCCAAATTGGCTGTGCAGAAAGGTATTCTGGGTATCTGGTTTAAGCCTCAGATTTCTGGTCTCTACTTCAGAATTACTGAGTCAGAATTTCTGGGGATGGGACCTGGTAATCTGGATTTTTATCATGGGGCATTGAGCAGGGCACAGATGATTCTGATGCAGTCTATTATTGTGAAATACTGGACAAAATGACCCTAAGATCTGTCATAGTGTTACATTGAGTTGGGACTCTCACAGAATGTTAGATTTCAGTTAATATTTTAAAAATATTGTTGTCAAAGGAGGGATGAGTTGGTTCAAGTAATATCCTGACATCTCACTGAAAGATAAAGATCTTAATTCTCTAGTTTGTTAAAAACCACTCCCAAACCTAATAAACAAAACCCATCCATCCAAAGAAGCTAAGCAAATCTTGAGTAGACCTGGACTCTCATGCCAGCAGAGTGGGGGAGAAGTAGTCTGTTGTTTTTTGAGGGTAGGGACATGGGTGATGAATTTATTTCACACATTAGAGCAGTTGTCCTTAACCTGGCTGAATATTAGAACCACTCTCCAGAGCAATTAGGTAAGAATCTCTGGAGGCGGGGCCCAGGTGTTGGTATTTTTAAAGAGCACCCTCAGGTGATTCTAATATGTAGCTATGCTGAGAACCACAGCATTAGAGGAGATCTGCTCTCAGGGAAGCAACACAAGGGAATCTCCCTGGGTAAGAATAGCAGTTCGTTTCTCATTTAAACAATCAAGCTGGGTGGGCTTATTCTCTGGAAACTTTGAAGAGACTAAGCAGGGACTGAGAGAAAAAAGGAGTGAAAACAGAACCTGATTTTCTCTTTAATTTGGAAGGAAGCTAGAAATGCTGGATGAGCTTTTTCTAATGTCCTCAAATGTATCCATGTCTCTATTCCCACCAACACCCACCAAACTACTATGTGAATGACTCTGATTTAAGCCTAACCTCAAAGAAACCAAAATAGAACAATATTTATAATAACCATACTCTGGAGCTCTTTTGATGAGGCTAACCTGTGAAGCAGGCAGACTGCAGGGAATCTTATTCTTTCTTTCTTTCTTTCTTTCTTTCTTTTTTTTTTTTTTTGCTGCGAAAAGCTTTGTTTCCATTTGTTCCACAGCTTGGGAGAGAGCTCCAGGGTGTTTAAAAAGCTGCCTGGCGGCAGCAGAGAAAATCTCAAGTAAAAACCCTGACACCAGGGGGATGCAGAGAGGTCCCCCAAAGGCCACTGGGCTCCAAAGGCTCTAGTTGTGCTTGAGGGTGAGCCTTGGAAGACATACTCGCTCAGCCCAGCCTGGGGGCCACCAGCCCGCAGAGGGCAGTCAGGTGGTTGCCATCTTCTTGATGAGTTTCACCTCCTCATCTAGGAAAGTGGTTTGTTACTGAACTCAAGTTCGTGTGCCCGACATACAGTGAGGCCAAAGAAACTGAAATGTTGGAGTTTGGAGCAGAGAAAGGTTCATTGCAGGGCCATGCAAGGAGAAGGGTGCTTATGCCCCCCCCCCCCCCCCCCCCCCACCGAAACCCCAAATTCTCTGAAGGATTTCAGCAAAGCATTTTTAAAAGCCAGGTGAGGGGGAGTGGGGGTGGTTTCAGGGTGTGTGATCAGCTCGTGCACAATTCTCTGATTGGCTGATGGTGAGGTAACAGGGTGGAGTCACAGGAGTTAACATTATCAACCCTTAGGTGCCAGAAGGTCTGGGGGCTAAGTGCTCATGATCCTCAAGTAGTAAATTTCCCCCATTTGGTGGTGTTTTTTAGCACCTGAAATACTCTGGAAATGTGCATGGGATATTATTATCCAGGTACTTCAGAGAGGAGCCACAGCAGCGGATGTCCTGGGAAGGCCTCCATGGGTCCTGCTCTGTTACAGTTCTCTAAGAAGTCAGAAAGCTGGGGGCATGTGCAGGCAGAACTCAGGGCATGCAGACCCCAAACGGCCCGGTTCAGATTCTTCTCCGGGGCCACCGTGGCTTCCCTGGTGTCCAGGGCTTTACCCCACTCATCTTGGGATGGCTTTGGCATGTCCCAGTAGAGGGAGCAGCCTCTGCAGTGGTTTTGCATCTTCAAGAGACGCTGGGCACCCTCAAGCTTCTCCCCCCTTCCAACTCGCAAAAGACGTGGCCCAAGCCCCCTGGAGCACCACTGTCGTGGTTAAAATAGAAGCCCAGAGAGAGGTACGTGTAGCAGGCCCTCAGTTGCAGGTTGCCCTGGTGGCTGACGGCGGCCTGTGGGCTCATGGTTGGTGGACGAAAAGAAGCTGACCACAAAACCCAGTGCTGGCTGGCCCTGGAGGCCGAGGACAGCTGAGAATGTGGTCCTGGAGGCTGTGAGTGGAAAGGAGGTTACGGGTGGTCAGAGGCTGGAAGGAGGGGAGTCCCTGTCTGTTCTGTCCAAACGCTGTTGAAGCAAGAGACAAGTCCACGGGGCTGCCAGCCTACTGCCTTATCCTCACTTTTTTGGAAAAGAAATAGGGAAGTTAGTTAAGGGTGGGAGGCAGGGCTAAAAGTAGGGCTGGGGTCTGTTGAAATAAATTTCTAGGCCCATTATGGCACTGCTGCAGCCTGGGGTAGGATAAAGATCACTTTCTTGCCCCTGGAAATACTCCTTCTGAGCAGAAATGGTCATCAGTCAGCCTATCCGCCAAAGCTGAGCCCACTCTGGGCCTTCTCCATACAAGGTTGACTACATGACCCCAGCCAACCATATGTTCTGTTTCTTTCTTCCTTGTTCTTTGTTTTTTATCCTATAAAAGCTGCTTTCTTCCTGTGCCATCTTGCAGTTCTCTGAAAGAAGACCACCTACTAGAGGAGGTATTAAATAAAGTTTGTGTGTATCACCTAAGTTGGTTTTTAAAATCTTTTTTTTTTTTCTTTTTTCTTTAACAGTTTCTGTTGACGAGGAGTGGGCTCCCAAGCTGACTGCTAGGAGCCTGACAGCAAACGCACTGGTGAGGCGCACCTGAGTCCTTTGAATTACTGTTCTTCTCATCTGTACCGAGGGCCCTGGGCAAGTCACTCTTGGATTTGAGCTCCGCTTGCTGTGTGCAGCTCTCTGATCCCAACTTTTAAAAAAATATTCCCCCTGGATAGGTTCTGGGGACCTGCAAAAGTTCAGGACAGTTATATCGGGAATCCGCAATGGATGACAGCCGTTCAGGAACTCTCAAAGCCTAGAGGTAAGTCCACAGCATAAACTGCTAGGGGACTTGGGAAAATAAATTTAGAAAAGAAATTCAGACTGCTTTGACCCTTCGTCTAAGCAGCCACAAGTCAAACTACTAAAAGCCATCAGGGCATCTGCCTCTACAAAGAAATCTTCCATGAAAGAAATGAAAGACCTATTATTGCTAATGGCGATCTCAGAAGCCAAAGATGCAAAACCTTGGGATGTTTTGACAACTTTCCCAAATCAAAGTCTTGTTTAAAAAAAACTGAGGTGTAATTGGCATAGAACATTATATTAGTTTCAGGTGTACAACATAATGTTCAACATTTGTATGTATTGTGAAATGGTCACCACACTCAGTCTAGTAACATCTGTCACCATACATAGTTACAAACTTTTTTTCTTATGATGAGAACTTTTAAGAGTTACTCTTGGCAACTTTCAAATATGTAATCCGGTATGACTAACTGTAGTCACCATGCTGTATATTACATCCCTATGATTTATTTATTTTATAACTGTTTGTAAAATTTTGTACCTTTGATTCCCTTCAGCCATTTCTCTTCCCCCCACTCCCCCCTTTGGCAACCACCAATCTGTTCTTTGTATCTATGAGCTTGTCTTTTTTGTTTTCTTGTTTTTGTTTAGATTTCACACAAGTGAGACCATACATTGTCTTTCTCTGTCCGACTTTATATTTCATTAGCATAATGCACTTGAGGTCCATCCATGCTGTTGCAAATGGCAATATTTCATTCTTTTTTACAGCTGAATAATATTCCGTTGTGCACATATATACCACATTTTAGTTATCTATTCATTCATTGGTGGACACTTAGATTGTTTCCATATCTTGGCTTTTGTAAACAATGCTGCAATGAACCTGGGGGTGTAGATAACTTTTTGAGTTAGTGTTTTCATTTTCTTTGGGTAAATACCCAGAAGTGGAAATGCTGGATTATATGATAGTTCTATTTTTAGTTTTTTGAGAAACCTCTATACTGTTTTCTGTACGGGTTGCACCAATTTACACTCCCAGCAGCAGTGCACAAGAATTCCCTATTCTCCTCATTCTCATCAACACTTGTTACCTCTTGTCTTTTTGATAATAGCCATTCTGACAAGTGTGAGATGATATCTCATTGTGATTTTGATTTGCGTGTCCCTGATGATTACTGATGTTGAGCACCTTTTCATGTACTTGTTGGCCATCTGTAAGTCTTTTTTGGAAAAACATCTGTTCAGATCCTCTGCCCTTTTTAAAAATCAGATTCCTTTGCTGTTGAGTTATATATGAGTTCTTTATATATTTTGGATATTAAGCCCTTATCAGATATTATTTGCAAATATTTTCTCCCATTCAGTAGGTTGCCTTTTCAACTTGAGTTGATTTTTGTGTATGGTATAAGATAGTGGTTCAGTTTCACTCTTGCATGTGGCTGAGTTCTCTGCCTCTGCTTCTAAAAAATTCTCTGTTGATTCCAGCTTCACTCACCCATTTTAGCTGCTAATCCTATTTCTTCATGAGGAAGCAGAAAGGAATGTCTTCCACCCTTTCTTGGCCCAGCACAAGCCTCAACTTTTAGGGCTGTATAACCCTCAAAGAGAGTAACAGCACCAAAGACAGATTGTGGAGAGGTGCCATCCTCACCGCCATTAAAACTCTGTCTAAGCTGCAGCAAAGGAAAGCAGTGTGCTTGTCGGGCAATGCAGCCTTGAAACAAGCCACACAGCTAGTTCCTCCTTCCACACCCCTACCATATAGACATTCTGGACCCTCTCTCTACCTTTTCCACCCCAATCGTTCCTCTCTCATGAACTCTACAAAGTCTGCCACATGCAGTTTTGTCCTTATTAAACGCTGCCTGCTCTTGTGTTATGTCTTCTCCCCCAAATGGCTGCACACAGAGGGCTGAGGACTTACTCTCACCACTTTTGTCTCCGACCCAAAGCCCAGTGTGGTAGGTAAGCCACGAGTGCTTGCTGGTGGAATGGACTTCCCACCAGCACCCTTCCCTCTCCATTTCTCCCTTCCACCTCTTGCTTCTGGTCTGCAACAGCAGCCTTCTGGCACAATGCTCACTACTAGCAATGCTGTTTCAACCTAAGCTGGAGGGGAGAGATTTGACCTGAGGAACATAAAGACATAGCTTAGGGGAAAACATGACCAAGAAAACGTTCATGACCAGCTCAGTCACCGTCACACAACATTACACCGTGACATCATGAGGGCTCCTGGCAGGGGCCCTGCAGAAATAATCTTTCTTTTCTGAAGGCACTGTGGGAAGGAGGGTGACTGAGCTGAGGACGTACCCTGGTTTGGGGGCAAGCTGGCCCTTTAAAGGCCATGAATGACCGCTCAGAAGCATGGAAGGTTTGCAACCAAACCGTCCCCTCCAAACTGGAGTTCCCTGAGTGCGTGTATCAGAAGAAAGGCTGCATTAGCGGGTTTGGAGAGGGAGCAAAGATGCTAATGAAGCGTGAACTGGCTGCTTTCCGCAGAACCTTCTGGGCACCACGCCACCATCTCGCTTTCTTTCCTACCCATTTATTTATTTATATTCTTAATTAATGGAAATTTCAACTCCCATTAGATCAGGAGGAGTCAGTAATAAACAGCCGGGGCAGTAGGCAGCAGCTCTACTGGGCAAGGGCAGAGGCTTCTCTTTCTGCTCCCAGATTCCGGTCACATGGCTGGCTTGGGTTCAGGGAGAGAAAAATCCATATGCTGGTTCTATGTATGAGAGCCAGGAGCCTGGGCCGACGGGCCACTGACCTCCAGGGTATCTGAGTTTCTTTATCTTTAGGCGTCATTTAGCCGTTCCCTGTTTAGCTGTGTTGCAGTCAGGTGGCCCAGGTTTGAATCCTACCTGATTGCACAATCAGTTAACCTTGGGCAGGTTAATTAGCCTTGCGTGTCTCCTCCTTCTCTGCTGAAGAAAGTAATAGTATCTGTTGCAGAGGGTAGTCCTGGGTCTTAAATGAAGTCATGTGTGTGAAGTGCTTGGCACAATGCCTGGTCTGAAGTGAGTGCTCACTGGATGTGAACTCCTCTCATCATCATCATCTGGAACCTGCATGTGCACATATCAACATGGCTCCTCCCTCAGGTGCCTCAAGCAGCCCAGTGGAAGCTCCTTCCAAGAGTAGGGCCGGTGAGCCCCCTCTTTCAGGAATGTCCCAGACAGTCCTCTGCTCTGGGTTCCGGCATCTGATTTGGGAATCAAAGGGTGAATTGGGTTAGCTGGGGTTTTTGAACCCACAGTCTTGAATTTCAGATCTCTTGGCATCACTTATGAAGCTTGAAAACCTCTGCATGGGTATAACCCAGGGCTCCGATGTTCACATGGGTCTCAGGCTCAACCACAAAGCCATTGATGGATTGGGACATGGTGAGTCATAGAGCTGGAAGTAGTAATTGATATCCCATAGCAAGAGGAAAGCTCCCCAGCTTGGCTTCAGTGGAAGGCTTCAGTGGGCTCCCAGATCACCAGGCTGAGCCCTGTGCCGGCAGAGCCAGGAGGGGGAGTGAGTGAAGCTTCAATCTGACATCACACCTTCTGGGTTTGGCTCCTCCACAACCTACTGGCTGTGGCACCTAGGACAAAGCTTGTAACCTTTCCAAGCCCCAGTCTCCTGACCTGAAAAATGAACATGCTAATAACAGTGTTCTTTTTGTGAAGTTGAGAGGTTGACATGAGATAACGTACGAAGTGATTAATGGAATGCCTGGCAAGTTCTCAGAACTGTTAGCTATTATGATTAGATCTGTTTTATTCATCTCTGTATTTTCAATGCCTATCGCAGTGTCTGGTTATAGTAAGTACTCAATAAACAAGTTGTTAAATGGAGAACGTGAGACTTGGGACAACCCCCTAACCTTTTGGCCTTGCTAGCCCTGATGGAGGAGACCGATCAGAGGGCCTTGAATGCCACTTCCAGATCAAGACACAGGAATTCTGTGCCAGGTTCACAGAGAGCAGTGTGCTGTCTCACCTGAAAAAAGAAACTTCTTCCCTATTTCTTGAAAGATGACATTATGTATTGACAAAGAACAAAGTAGCTAAGGTCCTGGGTGTCACTGGAGGGAAAAAAAAATTAAACTGCTCTGTTTGAGTTAAATTGCTAGCACCTTTTTGGGTAAGAAGGATCCACTAGTTTTCTTGGCTGTGCTATTGGATTTCTTTTCTAAAGGAAAGGGGAAACTCCAAAGGTGAGCAAGACATTAGTCGGTATTAAGAAAGAACTGGAGCACAATTGGGGAAGAATTGTTATTCCATCTGGTAAACCCGTGCTCTGTCATCACCTTGACTGCCTCATTCACTTTGCGGCTCACCTCATCTCGGGTAGGACACAGCAGAAATAGAAAAGGACCCCGGAAGGGCAGAGCAGATGTGTATGGGGGGAGGGGCAACTTCCACAGGGAGAAAGATGAACTATTTCGATCTGAAAGGGGCAGGGGAAAGGGATGAGCCCACTCAGAGGTGGCAAGTATAATGAATGGGAAGCAGTCAGCCAATTGCAGGCTCCCCCTTGCCCTTTCCCCTGTTCAGAGAAGGAGGCAGCACTCGACAAAATTAAAAGGGAGCAAATTTAGAACTGATGAAAGGAAATGCTCTCCACACAATGTATAATTAACCTATGAAGGAACCTAACCTGCTTGCTATTAACTGAGGCAAGCGGTTAGCTGGGCTTTCAGAGGGTTGGAAGAATAACAGCCATTTTGGCAGTTACACTGTTTAAGGCTGCAATTCCCGAGGTAATTCATCCTCTGCTACAAGACGCGAAGTGATGGCCAGGATGAGAAAAGGCAGCTCCCCTGGGATGCAAAAGAGGGGAGGTGAGATTGAGCACTTAGATCGCAGTGAGTATATTGGTACTGCGAGAGGCCGTGGGAATGATCCAGGGGAGCGGGAAGACTTGAGAGAGGTCGGATGGCCACTTGGTGGTAGAGCTCAGTGTGCCAGCATCCTCTGCCACTGTTGTCCCCTTTAGGGCATGTGGCCCCAGGAGGGTGTCGGGGTCCTGGCACTTACTCTTGTTTCTGCCTTGCTCTTCACCCCCTCCTGTGCTCATGCCGGGTTAGTGGGAAGTGTATGGTAGGAATCCAAGCCCGGGAAGTCCAGGATATGGTTGGTTTGGGGAGCTGTTTAGTGTATGTTAGTCCTGGGCAGGAATTCTGCCCCACTTTTTATCCATGTGATCTCAAGTCTCCCACAAAGAGCAAGGCAACAGTACAGAATAGAGCAATGCTTCTTTTTAGGGAGCAGGTTGGTATTACCCATTCAAATGCCATCCTCACTTCTTAGGTGTATGTATGACCTTGGGCCCTTACTTAATTTCTCTGAATCTGTTTCGTTATCTTACAACTACCTTCTTCAAAGACATGTGAGGGTTAAATGGGACAATACTGAAAAGCAGTTAGCATGCAATGGTACATGGTGACCATTCAAAAACTGGCAGCTAAAATTATTATTAGAACTGGAATTAGCATGAGATGACCCATTAGGAGAAAAGGAAATCTTTTAGATTTATTGTCTATTTTTTTTATTCTCTCATTTTACTGAATAAATACTTCTTGAACATCTAGTGTGAACTGTGTTAGGTACTAGATATGCAATGGTAAATGAAATATGGTTCCTGTCCTCTTGGAGCTCACAATTAATTGGAGGAGATAGTGTTACAAAAGAAAATGCAATGCTGTGTGATACAGGCTGCTTTAGAGTTAGGGATCTGTTGTGTATTGTGGAATTATAGAAGTAACTTTTGTCTGTTAAATATTTATGAAGCACTAACTATGTGCTAAGCTCTGGGATAGGCGTTCATCAAGTTACCAGTCGTAAATCCCACCCTCAGGAAAAGTGACATCTTGGAAAGGCATTCTGTACTTACTGGGAATTCCAGAGAACATTCCAAGAATCTGAGCTTGCACTGACAATGTGATCAAACATAGCTCCAAGTGAGCACTGTTTATTACCAGAAAATATTTTAAATCTCTCAAAGATGGTTTAAGGCAACTTTTGTTGTCTTGGGAAAAGATGTTGGTCACGAAGCCCCAGAAAATGATAGGAATGTTCCTGGAAACTAATAAGAACCTGCTGTATAAAAAAATAAATAAAATTCAAAAGTTAAAAAAAAAAAGTTCCTGGAAGATAGCCAGGGTTCTTCTAAGAATTTGTAGGCCCTAGGCCCTCTTACATTTGAGGCCTTAACCTAGATCTTATCAAACATTCCAAGCATATGATATGATACGAAATGCTTCCATACTCCCTGGTGAATTTATCTTTTTTTTTTTGGCTGTAAAACTTTTAAATTATTTTCTAGTTTTGATTTTTAAATTATTTATGATGGATGATTTTTGGAAATTACATCCATATTCAAGAATTCTCATGGGATGAGAAAATCTTAAATGATTTTCTAATATAATGACTTTTTTTGATGAATACTAAATTGAGCAATTAATGAAGTTGACATTATATTACATCTTGTAGACATTCAGTTAAACAGTAATTTTAGTGGTACACTTTTTGTATTTGCAACCACTTCGTTTTGTTTTTTAGGGTCAAGACATTTCTTTAAGCCTTTGAAAAGCTCTCAAGCTGGAGGCTTGGTGCCTCTGGATTGAACAGCCTTGGGGCAGCAGCAGGTGTCTTCCTAAGGTCAACTCCCTTCCCTGTCTCAACCTAGAGGACCTCTGAGGATGATATGATGAGGTCTGTCTCGAGATGCTGTTAATGAGCCACATAAGAGTAAATTTAGGTCCCGGGGCAGGGTAGTAACTTGTGAGGCAATTGTTGGCAGGCCATTTCCCCAGCATGCTAGTGAAGCTTGACTCTCTTTTCTCTTGGACCGTCTTCCTTCCTATTTATCTTTCCCCTGTTCTGCTCCTTTTAACCCTATCTCTTTTACCTTCTCTCCTGCCTATAACTTTGTCCACCAATGGAGTAGCCAATGGCTCCTCTACACTTGCCTCACTCTGCTGGTGCCATTGAACTCACTTCTGGTCCCAGTGAAAGCATCATGGAAGGAGGGATGGCCATAAACCCAATACTTGCAGAATTAAAGACAATTATGGAGGCACTTTGATAAAAACTGGAAATACAAAGTGCTCCCCACGTATTTCTTTACAAAACCAATGTCCTAATGTCTTTTCAGAGTTGCCAGTGTGAAATGAGCTGCTGAACTTTAGTCCTTGGTAAATTTTACTGAGCAGAGAGACTGCTGAAATTTTCTTGTTAGACTACATTAGACGGGTTCTTTGCTGCTATTGTTCTGCACACGGCAACCTTCTCCTGTCTGTCTCATGGCTGCATCCCTTACATCTCAGCTGCAGGTCAGCTCCTGATGAGCCCATCCTTGACCTCCCTGGGATTCTCTGAGCCCTCTTGGCACTCCCCCTTACCTTAATAGTGGTCACACACCCATTGAAGCGATGCCCATCTCCTGTTGTAATGGTTTGTTTTATTGACATGTCTGACTCCCCCTGCAAACTCTTTCTGGGCAAAGGCCCTGTCTCCTCTGGATCTTCAGCTCTGAGCCCAGCAATTGGCACACAGTTGGGTCTAAAGCAATGAGATGACTGTCTGGAAACCTGGACCCTTCTTTGCACGCTGAGTTTTGAGTACTTTTCAACTCTGTCTAGCCGAGTCAGGAAAGACTACATGCTTGGTCTATCTTCAAGAAGAAGTCATGTTGAACATCCACTCACCCTGTGGTGTCCCTTCCCCCGAATGTCCCCAAACCATGAATCATCAGACCCAGGATCTACCACCACCATAGATATTTTAAACATCAGGATAAAGAAGAAAGGGTGCAAATAGGGATAAATACCTCTAGCCATAAAAGTGAAATAAATCAATATCACTTCTCTGTGGTCAGAGATGCTTAATAGACAGAGATCACTGCCAGATTGTAAAAAATGTGTTTAGCTGGTGGTGAGGGCAAACTTGAGCTGCAGGAATGAATAACCCAACTGCTTTTCTCATCTTAGAGTGAAATAACTTTTTCTTTGGCAGTTAGATGATGCATATAATTCTGCATCCACAGGATTTGATTCTGGAAGTGCCGGTCTTGCTTTCAGGACCTAGAGAGTGTGGGCTGTTGAGGGTAACTGGCCACTTTCAGCTGGGGCTGGAGATGCTGTTTAAGGTTCTTCTATTGGCCTGGGAGGCCCCATTACGAGCCCCTTCAGTGCATCATCTCATGCATGGTCATCTGATTAAAACAGGATAAAGTTCTCACTGACACCCCTGCCTACCCTCCCAATCTCCTTTTCTTCCTTTCCAGGCATTTCTCTCTCATGTCCTCTGCCCAGGCCTCACTAGGCTACTTGGACCTTCCCTGGATGCACCTTGTGTGTTCTTGCCCACCTACTTCTTTATGTCTCTCTGTCAGCCCGCAATGTCCCTTTACTTTGCCTTGTTCACAAGGCTTGTTCTTCAAAGCTCAACCTAAAAGTCAATGCTCTTCTGACCGGAAACTCTTCACCTTCCTGGAGGAACAGGTTTCTCCTTAATCTTTGATCCTACATGACCTGATGTATCCCTTAATCATGGCTCTTAACCACATTCTGTCATAGTTTATTTCTACAATGATTATAATAATTCATCCATCAACAAATCCTGTCAGCACTACCTTCTAAATATATCCCAGATTTGACCACTTTCTACCACATCTGCCTCTGCCACTGTGGTGAGAGCCACTGTCATTTCTTACTGTGATTGCTGAGATGCCTTTGACCTGGCATCCTTTCCTCCGTGTGGGCCTCCTACAGTGTACCTTCCACCTAGGATCTAGACCGATTCTTCTAAAAAGTGAATTGAATTATGTTATTCCCCTGCTCAGAACTTTTAGTGCTTCCTGTGTGTATGAGTCAGGGTTGTCCAGAGAGACAGAACCAATAAGATGTGTCTGTATGTAGAAGGAGATTTGTTATAAGGGATTGGCTGACAGGATTAAGGAAGATGGCAAGTCCAACATCTGCAGTGTGGGCTGGCACCCTGGTGACCTAAGTGGGCCAGTAGTACAGCTGAAGTCTGAAGGCAGTCTCCTGGAGAATTCCCTCTTGCTGGGGGAGGCTGGTCCTTTTGTGCTGTTCAGGCCTTCAGTTGATTGGATGAGGCCACCCATATTATGGAAGGTACTCTGCTTACTGAAATTCACTGATTTAGATGTTATTTTAATCCAAAAACACCCTCTATAAAATTCCCATCAGGCAATGTCACTTGGTCCTCATCCCATATGCCCACCTGGCCCTACGTGACTGAACAGCCTCTGGATACCTCTCTTGTCTTTCCTTGTGCTCCAGCCACTCCAGGCCCTTTGCTGTTCTTTAAACATGGATGGCACATTCCTGTGTCAAGGCTCTTCTCTCTGCTCTCAGAGAGAGCTTAGAGGAATGCTCTCCTCCCAGATGTTTGCATGTGTGTCTCCTTCTCCCCCAAACATCTGTCTGTATTCAAGTGGCACCTCCTTAGAGAGGCCTTCCCTGACCTGTTTCTTCACTCACATTATTCCCCTGGCTCCTGTTACCCTCTAGTGCTTTATCTGCTTTATATTCTTCCTGGTTCTTACGTGACTTTTTATCATGCATTTATTCATTCATTTTCTGTCTACTCCATCTAGAACGCAAGCTCCATGGGGGCAGGGACTTCATCTGGTTTGGTCACTGTTACACCCTCAGCACCTAAACTAGTGCCTGGCACACTAGAGGCACTCAACATACATTTATTCAATAAATGAATACATGGAAAATACAGCTAACGTATATTAAGTGCTTACTCTTCCCTTTTATGTTGATAAAAACCAATGGAGTAGACTCTGATCTTATACTAGACTGCAAGATCCATGAAGGCTGGGACTTTGTGGGTCTTGTTCAGGACTGTATCCCTGGCACTTAGAACATAACATGTACTCAAAAATAATCTGCTAAATGAATGCATGAACAGGGCCACATGTTAACAGACTAAGAGATTGAAGCATAGAGAGGGGAAATGATTTCTTAAGCCACTCTGTAAATATAAGTGCAAGAGCCAGGATTTCAACCTGGATGATCTAATCCCACACACCCAAATTTAATGATGTCTGTTCCATGACTCGACCAACTATGATCTCTGTAAGGATGGCAGCTGTGACTTTTCCACCTTTATTTCGCCAATTCCTGGCACAATGCTGGTACTAAATAAATGTTTACGAATAGAATGCATCCTAGTTCTCTCAGCTTCCAAGCTCTTCCATGATGGATGTAGACCCTGAGGGCTCAGAAGTCAGAATTTCTAGTAGGTGACATTGCATTTAGCCTTTCAGTACAGGCATAGGGTAAAGAAGTCAGACTTTGCCATGAAACAGACCCAGGTCCTTTACTCCTAGTGGTGTGAACTTGGGCCTCAGTTTTTCCATTTGCACGATGGGGGTAACATTAGCTTCTACTTCTAAGGATTATTTTTACGGATCACTAAAATAATGTATGTAAATCAGTTAGCTCTGAGCCTGGCACACACTAATTGCTCGACAAATGCTAGCTGTTATCGTTTGCTGACCTCCTTCCTCTGAATTTCTGCAGCACATCTCCTGTTATTTGCACTTGGTGTAACACTTGTTAGGTATCATAGTACATCCTTTACCTGATGGGGAGCCTCTGGAACATGGGGGTGGATAGAAACCATGCCTTGCTCTTTTGTGTTTTCGCGTAGGGTGAGAGTGGTGCTTTGTGCCTCATGGTTGTTCAGTGCTTAAATGAATCGATTTATTCCTGCAGCTCCCACAAGAGAGGTCATGTCACCAGATCTCCATGATGATTCCATGGAAATCTGAGGCAGGTTTCAGCTGATGGACTTGGGAATTTTTGTCTACAAAACTACTGGGTGACAGTAGTTTAGGTGGCCTGAAAACAGAATACAAATGTATACCTTAGTGCATTCCTTCAAACTCCTGTCAGCCATTTCTTTTTACCCAGGAGAAGAATCATAATAATGCAAATGTCAAACAAAAATACTGAAAAATTCTGCTTTGACCTTGATTCCCAAACACTTGAAGTGCAGCCAGAGCACCTAGAATTCCTAAGGAATCTAGGCCATAACGCAAGCTGAGTGATGTGGGTAAGGGAATAGGGAGAAATGGGGGAGAAATATTGGATAACATGGTCACGGAAGGAGATATTTGAGCAGAGATCTGAATGACAGGAGAAACCATGCCATGCAAATCTAGGGGGAGGAAGAGCAACCAGGCAGAGCAATAGCAAATGCAGAGGACCCGAGACATTAAGTATTAAGTCTGTTAGAGGAACAGTGAAGAGGCCAGTGTGATAGGAGCATAGTGAGTAAAGGGAAGTAGTTGGAGATTAGGAAGCTGAGGAATTAGAGGGCTAGATCATCCAGAGCTTCACAGGCAATGGCAGGGAACTTGGATTACATGGTAAGTGAGATGGGCAGCCACCGGGGAGTTCGGAGCAGAGGAAAGGCATATGATTTACATGATTTACTTTTCTAAAAGATCTCTCTGGCTGCTTGGTGGCTTGCAGGAGGACAAGAGCAAGCGTAGGCAGACTAGTTGGAAAGCTATTAAGTTTGAGTGAGAGAGTATGGTGTCCTGATAGAGGTGGAGGTAATGAGAATTGGTTTATTTTGAAATACATTTTGAAGGTAGATCCCATATAATTTTTGGACGGATTTGAAGTGTTTGAAATGATATACAGGATAAAAAGGGGAGGTTTTTTTTTGTTTTTGTTTTTTTCCCTGGAGCAACTGATTGAACGAATTGACTTGATGAAATGGAGAGAACATAGAGAGGAAATAGCTTTGGGGGGGACAACTATGGAAATCAATCAATTGTGGATACGTCAAATTTAGATATCCTAGTAGAGATGTTGAATACAAAGTTGGATCGAGAGGGCTGGAGTTCGAGGGGGAGGACAGAGCTAATGGTGCGCATTTAGGAATCAACAGAAACGGGTTATATTTTTGTCTTTTTCCCCCTTTTAAAATTGAAATATAGTTGATTTACAATATTGTATTTCAGGTATACAGCATAGTGATTCAATGTTTATATAGATTATACTCCCTTAAAAGTTGTTACAAAATAATGGCTGGATTTCCCTGTGCTGTACAGTGTATCCCTGTTGCTTATCTATTTTATATGTAGTAGTTTGTGTCTCTTAATCTCATACCCCTATCTTGCCCCTCCTCTCTTCCTTCTCCCTATTGGTAACCATTAGTTTGTTTTCTATAACTGTGAGTCTGTTTTATTATATACATTCATTTGTTTTATTTTTTAGATTCCACATATAAGTGATAACATAGTCTTGTCTTTTTCTGTATGACTTATTTCACTAAGCATAATATTCTCTAGGTCTATTCAGGCTGTTGCAAATGCCAGAATTCATTCTTTTTTATGGCTAAGTAATATTCCATTGTGTGTGCCTGTGTGTGTGTGTATGTGTGTGTGTGTGTGTATATATATACACACACACACACACATATACACATACAAACACCATATCTTCTTTATCCATTCATCTGTTGATGAACACTTGGGTTGCTTCCATATCTTGGCTATTGTGAATAATGCTGCTATGAACATTGCGGTGCATGTATCTTTTTGAATTAGTGTTTTCATTTTCTTTGGGTCTGTATCTAGCAGTGGAATTGCTGGATCATATGGTACGTCTATTTTTAGTTAAAAAATGATATTTAAAGCCACAGAGTGAATGAGATTATCTAGGAGTGAAAAGAGGGAAGGGAGGAGTGACAAAGTCTCAGTCCTGGGACACCTCAATATTTAGAGGTTGGGAAGAGGAGCCAGCAAAGGAGACTGAGAAATAGCAGTGATGTTGGGGAAAAAAACCCAGGAAGAATGTGCTGTCTCTAAAGTCAAGTTAAAAGTCCATGTTAAGGAGGGAGTGATTGCCCATGTCAAATGTCTCCAGGAGGTAAAACCAGGTGAGTACTGAGAATTGACCATTGGCAAGATACATACAAGAATGCTCTTAGAAGCACTGTTTATTTTTAGCAAAAATATTGGAAGCATTCCCAAATGTCTATCAACAGGAGAATGGGTAAATACATTGTGCTGTGTTTGCACAATGGAATTCTAGTCACCTGAAAAAATGAATGAGTTAGAGTCACGTGGATGAATCCCACACATATGGTGGTGAGTGCAAATGCTGAAGAATATGTGTAGTTGAATACCATTTATAAAGTTAAAGCATGCAAAACAAACATATTGGTTAGAGAAACTTTTATAGTAAAAGTATAAAGAAATATGTGGAAATAAAAAATACTAAATCACGACATTAGTTACTTGAAGAGTGCGGGAAGAGGAAGCCATCCAGGAGGGATACACAGGAGACATTCGACAATGTTGGTAATGCTTTGCTTTTTAAGCTTGGTGGTGGGTACACAGATAATCACTGAAGTATTTATACATTTTTGTATAATCTAAATATTGCCTAAGAAATTCTAAATGAAAAGGAAAACAATAATTTAACCACCGAACTTGTCAATGTGGAAGTCATGTGTGACCTGGATAAAAGTAGTCTCAGTGAAGTGTTTATAAGCAAGCTGATTGAAGTGAATTTGAGAGAGAAAGGAAGGGAGAAAGTGAAAATGGTGCAGACAGACAACTGTTTAGAGAAGTTCTGGTTATAAAAGGGGGCACAGAATGGAGTGGTAGCTGGAGGGGGTGTTGGATAAAGGAGGATTTGGTTGACAGAGTGACTGCAAGTGAAAAGTTTTCCAAGGCCAAGTAATGTATGAAATTAAAATATAGATTATGTTTAATTATTTATCCTTAGCAGATAATCCAACCCCCTTGGTTTCCCTTTGGTGGTCTGGCATTTAACTATCGGTGTTCATTAGGATCTTCACCAGAGAAGCAAGAACTCAAATCAGTCCCTTTGGATACTGGTGAAAATAATTTAGTGAAAGCCTCAGTTGGGGAGGCATTGGAAACAACTCATCTAAATGAGGTTTGGGATTACTCATGGATTAATATAGATGGAGCGTTGAATTAAAACATCACACAGAATGCTCAAATTATTTCAGGTGTTTCAGAGTGTGTGGTTTCTGGAATTAAGAAGGTAGTTCAAACTGGTGTGCGAAGACCACTTATAACCATACCTTTCAAGAAAATTTCTTGAAGGTGGAGAGGCTTTTCAAGTAATTGTTATTCTGTATGTAAGATCTGTTGCCATTAAGGAATGGGCCCTGTATTGCTGTGGTGGTTACTGTTGTTTTTCTAGCAGCTGGTGTGGATCTGTGAAGATCCTCTTACCCTATCTCTTTTTTCTTTCTTTTAACATCTTTATTGGAATATAATTGCTTTATGATGGTGTGTTAGTTTCTGCTTTATAACAAAGTGAATCAGCTATACATATACATATATCCCCATATCTCCTCCCTCTTGCGTCTCCCTCCCACCCTCCCTATCCCACCCGTCTAGGTGGTCACAAAGCACCATGCTGATCTCCCTGTGCTATGCAGCTGCTTCCCACTAGCTATCTGTTTTACATTTGGTAGTGTATATATGTCCATGCCACTCTCTCAGTTTGTCCCAGCTTACCCTTAGCCTATCTCTTGAAGCTCAGTTAGACCAAGGATACTATGAACAAGATAATGAATGTAATAATAAAATATAGATTATACTATAATTTACAGAGAATCTATTGTGTGTCATGCACTTTCCTAGGCATTATGGCCCATTTCATTAAACTCTTACAAACTCCATGCAAAGTAGGTTTTATTATTTCCATTTCCGGTGAGGAAACTGAGGCAGTACAGAATCCCACAGATACTAAATTCTAGGACTGAGATTGGAGCCCAGTCTAATTCCAGAGCCTGGACCTACTTTTCCAGAGCCTGCTCTACTTTTACGTGCAGCCTCTAAGGATGGTTGTGATCAGGCCTGTGACATAGATTCAATTTTACCCCCTCTATGGGGCTGCAATTTCTGACCAAGAAGGCCAATCTTCTGGTTTCATGGTGTTTGTGTTGCTACTGAACATGAGGCGATACGGGTCGAAGTGGTCATTGTGGGAAATACAGCAACACATCAGTTGGAAGTTTTGAAGATCTGCAGTGAATTGGGAATAAAACTGTGGCGGCACATTTTGAGGCCTTTTACTTTATAGAGCATCCTGTGTTTTAAAACATCCACAGTGACTGTTGTTGTTCTATATTATTTAAATGAGCAAGTGTCCTAGTTTCAGGAGGAAAAGATTTTTTTTCCATCAAATTTACCACACATCTGTTTAAAAGATGTGGCAACAGAATGCATAAATCTCCAATCAAAATATTACAGAACAAGCCAATTTTGATATTAATAATGTATGGCCAGACACAATGTGCTGAAAATAAGAAATTGCCACGTGATGCCTTTTCTGCTCTGCTTATATTGGACTGTTTATCCCCAAATTAAATCTTGTGTAAAAATACACCAGACTAAAAAGGAGTTAAACTTGGCACTGAACAATTAAACTGATGTTACAAAAGTGTGTCTGTATAATATGCCAGTATTGCAGACATAATTTTATAGCAATAGAAATCTTTGTAATATCTTAAATAGATTTTGAAACATTCAAATTATATATGCCATTACATATAATGGTGTTTTATGGATATTGGATAATATCATAATATAGAAGACTTTTTAAACTCCTTTAGTAGAAGAAAATCCTCAAGTGTTTTGTAAGTAACAGGGACTGTCCCTTTGGAGGATATCCTTTGGAGGATTTCTAGTGCAAATTGGTACTTTGTTTCTTTTGGGTTGAAATCCTTCTGGACTTTTGTATAGGCAGGCTAATACCTTCAGGCTTCAGAATAGAGACATCACCTTCTTCCACGGAATACCTCCACCACCACCACCATCGCACCATCGCTGAGACTGACGATTGCCTTCTAGTTAGGAGTACAATATTAGACATCTTCCCTACAACATTTAATTCTCAAAGTGGCCTGTGAGATGATCCTTATTAGTTCGTTTTAGAGATTGAGAAACTGAGGTTTAGAAGGTTAATTAACTTGCTCTAGGTCTTACACCAAGGTCTCTGCCCCTGAGAAGCTTGATGTATGCAACGTTTGACAGTTCACAGCATGGTTCTAGCTGTATCACCTTGGATGGTTCTCACAACTGCTCTGCTGTAGGTGAGGCAGGTGAGGCATGCCACTCAGAAGAGCCAAGTGGCTCTCAAGGTCACCAGTGGTGAAGTCTGGGCTTTGGATTACTGACTGGTGTTTTCTATCAAACTTCACAGAAAGCTGCTCCATGAAAAGAAAGCCCTTTATTGTATTGGGCCTGTGGTGCACCTGCGGGGGAGATATGGAGGACAGAGACGAGGAGTGGGGGAATGGAAAGAATTCAGATGAAAACGCTCTTTTTTTCACAGCGGCTTTCTCTGCCAGTCTCTGTGGGCTTGCATCTGATTCTTCGGAAGAGAGAGATGGCAAGCAAGAACCCAGAAAGCGGATTTCACACAAACCTTTTGTGACACATTGGGAGTACCCCAAAGTGCTCTTTTAGGATAAAGAATTTGGACCGTGGTCCCCTGGGGTGTGTGGGATAAGGGAAATCTCCCCTCTTCAGTGGCTGGACTGCAGTTCAGAGTGGTGCTTGTACAGGGAGACTTGGGGATGGGGTCCATACCCGGGAAACGGCTCCATCACTTGGGAGAGGGTCAGCACGTGGGCGTGGTGGCCAACATTGCTGCAGGAGTGGAGTGGAGACACAGTGCTGGCTGCAACAGGTGGTGAAGGCCCTTTGTTGTATCCTGGGTTCTTCCAGAAAAAGCTGGGAAGACTTTGGGGAGGCATGGCTTTACAATAATAATTCAAGAGATATAGGTATATACACACATATACCCATATACATACGTACATACCTACCTTTGGAAGAAGAGAAAAGCAGGTGTTGGAGACATAGTGAGATCAGGGTGATAGAAGATATTAGAAATGGACAGAAGCAAAACAAGATAAGGTCAGAGAGGTGGTTTGGTTCTGGAATATAAGTCTCAGATTGGTAAATTTACTTTGATAGGCCACCGGCATCCCTTGAAAGTTTGTGAGCAGGGTAGAAGGGTGGTCAGAACTCAGCTTTGGGAAAATGAATTAGGAGGTGATGTACTAGATGTTTTAGGGTGGAAAGGCTCCTGGAATATGAAGAGCCTGGTTAGGAGTCTTTGGATAATACAGGGATACCCCATTTAGCACAGGACATAGGTTTTGGAAAATGGGAGTGCTAACTGAATTGGTTCTATAAAGACTCAATATAACATGTCGGCAAAAGAGCGATTCAGCAATGGGTCATGGAGGTTGAGATGCTCATGGAAGAGGAAGGAACTGAGGAGAGATTAGAGAGGTCAGTGGTCCTGGTGAGGGGGAAGAGCTGGTATGATGGGAGGAATTGAGTAAGGCAACAGGAAGGAGGGAATGTGTATGATTGCAGAGCACACTCTTTGGAGGTAAGAGTTGCAGGTGAAGATAAGAAATTGGATACAGAAGTTCTTTGGAGGTTAGAAAGTCAAAGAACTTGGGAATCGTGGTGTTTGGGACCAATCATGATGGTGGCGGGACCAGGTAGAGATCCTGAAGATTTCAGGGAATGAAGAACAATGTCCATGAGGACAGTAGAGGACAGAGCTGAAGGTGGCTCAGTGTGCCCCAGAGAAAGGGAGATGGGTTTTTAATGTAAGAGGGTGTAAGAACAGTCTGGGGATTGCAGATAGGAGGATTCTGGACCTGACTCCCAATCCTGAACACCAAGGTGTATTGGGTGAATGAGAAGCTTCCACTTGCGACGCTACAGGGGAAGTAGGGTTCCCAGGGGACAACCGCATCAAGATAAGCAAGTAAAGGGACATTCAGTGGAGAAGTTAAGGGTGTAGGGGAATTTGTTAATAAGGGAATGGAGATTCCAGACAGCACGGGGCAAGGATTTAGGAGAAATGTGAGTGCTAGAAGTTGGATCGGGGAGAAGAAACACCAAGCTATTTTGGAGTAAGGGAAAAGAAGAGGATAAACCACTAGAAGAGCCTCCGATTAGGAAATAGAATCACATGACTGCACATTGGCCAAGGCAGGACGTCCTGACAATCTGCTGGGGGTGAAGTGCTGTTGGCCCTCAGGGCTCATCTGCAGTCTGAAAGGGAGGCCTGGTCTCTGGGTGGCAATAGTGTGGAGAGGCATCCTACAGGCTAGCATGTTCTGTGTGGAGACAGAGCTGGGTGGGCAGCGTGCCCTGAGCATTCGCAGCTGGATACCAGGCTCTGACAGGATGATTTTGCTAAAAAACAATCTGTCACCTCCATGCATAAATCCCACATGGCTCCACCTCCTCTTCATCCTAAAGTAAAAGTGCTGAACATAGTTTATGAGAACCCCAAACATCTGCCTCCTGGTCTCTTCTGAGGCTTCTGTTTTGCCACTTCCGTTACAAACCATGTTCCAGTCATCCTGAGATGCTTATAATTTCCTCAACATTTTTTGCAGCTTCTGACTAGAATTCTTTCCTTTCTACACACCTTTCTCTGACATCTACACACAAGTGGCCTAGCTGTGGCCTCCAGCTCAGGAATCTGCTCCTCCAGGAGGCCTTTCCTGACCACCTTATGTTGTATTAGATGCCTCATCTCTCACAGAACCCCTACTATTATCAATATCCTCTTCTACCGATACTTTCTTACTAGCTCTATCATGATGTGATCTCTTTTCTATAGAAAGCCTCCACCAATAGCACTTGACTCTGAAAACCTTTCGAGCCAGACTCATGTCTTATTCACCATCACATCCTCAGCATCTTTCATGACACCTGGCATGTAGAAGGCTCTCCGTTAAGTATTCAGAAAGTGATTGAGATAACAGGAGCTGAAATAGGTCAGTGCTGGGGGAAATAAAGTGAAGGTATGGATTCCAGAGGCATCGTGATAGAGAATTGGCGAGAATTAGCAAATTTATAATGTGTGCACATGTGTACATATATACGTGCACACTGGTAAGTTTAGTGGAGGAGAAAAGGTTTCAAGGCCCACCTTGAGGTTCTGAACCTGGGTCATAGGTAAGATTAGTGTATCACTGGAAGAAATAGGGAGGACAAATGGAGACACAATGCTGGAAACAAAACTGATGACTTCAGGATTGAGGCTTAGGTTAAGATACACAGATGCAAAGAAGCAACTGTAAATGTTAATCTTGGATGCAAAGTGATAAATTCAAAGTAATGAAAATCAAGGGAGGAGAGAGAGACAGAAGTGGCTGGTAAGGTTGTAATGAAAGAACAATCACTGGAGAGTCACCCTCTACAGGGATTTAGTAGAACATATTATTATTATTATTATCCTCTTCCTTAATACATGAATACCACTGATTCGTTTAGGCTTTTTTTTTTTTTACATAAAACATAGAATCTAAAAAATATATATACCAATAAGCTTATTTATAAAACAGAAAGAGATTCACAGATTTAGAAAACAAACATGGTTACCAAAGTGTGGGGAGGGATAAATTAGGGGTCTGGGATTAACATATATACACTACTATATATAAAATAGATAATCAACAAGCACCCACTGTATAGCACGGGGAGCTATACTCAATATTTTGTGATAACCTATAAGGGAAAATAATTTTAAAAAGAATATACATATATGTATGTATAATTGAGTCACTGTGCTGTACACCTGAAACTAACATGACATTGTAAATCAGTGATACTTCAATTAAAACATAGTAATCTCTGTAATGTCCTCTCAACCTCCCAACAATTTTATGGGGTATATAGGGTAGCTATTATTCTCACTTTGCATATGAGAATGAGACTCAGGGTGATTGTAATCTTAATAGGGACAGAACAGACTTCAGAGTGGGTCTCCCGATTTCCAGCAGTTGCTCATTCCCCTGGACCACCCAGCTTCCCCTCAGAGAGTGAGAGCCACACCCTAAGTGAGACATTAGACTTCTCAAGTGTGTAGTAGGCCTCCACTTCATTATCGTTGTTAACATACTGGAGTTGGAAGTAAGACTCATGTGTCTGTGGTTCTGAGATCTCCTCTGCAGCCCATGTCATGGAGAGAAGTCACTCTGGCAGTCTGCCACTCCAGTGGCATGTGGCCATTTGTAACTGCAAGGTTGCAATTTGGCCAACAGCTTCACAATTTCATCCTTGAGTTCCTTCAGACCCTTGGGTGGGTGCCATCTACTCCTGGTAATTTATTTGTTTCTAAATTAGTAAATTAGGTGTAAAGCATCTAGTGCTTTACCACCGCATTTTCTTTTCCCCTAATCCCTGTGTTCTGAAAGATAATTTGTGGCTAAGAATTTCTTTAGCATATTTCTCAGTAAGCACTTTATAAGTATAGCTGGAGTTTATGTAGGACCAAGACTGAATTTGTACTGGCTGAAGACTCAGAACATTTATCTGTTGAAGTTTACATCCAGATAGAAAGTGGGGAGAAATATTCCTCTTCTCTCATCAAGGGTTGTGGTTGAGGTTGGGGATTGCATAGAAAAACAGTGATTTCTTACTCATGGATGATATTTACCACCCTCCCCTCACCTGCCCCCAGCATCTCATCAGCCCTGTTATTCCTTCTAATGAAAGTACTATGAAAAAGTCTACATCCTTCTAATGAAACTACTATGAAAAAGTCTACAAATGGTCTCCTGAATAGCAAACCTAAGTAGCTGGCATCTCTTTTGTTCTACTGGGATTTTCTGTGACATTTGACACGTGTTTTCAGGCCCAAATCCTAGGATTCATCCTTGGTTCTTTTTTTGCTCTTGTTTTCCTTATGTTGTTGATGATAACATGTTTTGTTTTTTTCTTCTTTTTTATCTGTTAATATGGTGAGTTGCATCTACTGATTTTTTTGAATGTTAAGTCAACATTGCATTACAGAGATAAATTCTACTTGGCCACAATTTATTACCCTTTCTATTGTCCTTCCTGTATATTGTTGATTTGTTAAAATGTTGTCTAGAAATTTAGTGTCTCTGTTCATGAGAGATTTTCTGTCATTTTCTTTTCTAGTAATGCTTTGTTTGTTTTGGATGTGAAGATAACATTGGCCACATAGCCTGAGTTGAGAAGTATTTCCTCCTTTACATTTTTTTCAAGGACTTTGGTTTAAAATTGGTATTATTGCCTTAGTGTTTATTAGAATTCACCAGTGGAAACATCTGCACCTGGATATTTTCTTTTGGGGAAGGTTTTTAAGTACAAATTCAATTTCTTTAATAGAAATAGGTCTATTCATATATTTATTCTTTTTTTAAGAGATTATCTTCTTTTTTTTGTTTGTTTTCAAAATTGAAGTGTAGTTGATTTACAATATTGTGTTAGTTTCTGGTGTACAGCAAAGTGATTCAGTTAATATATATATATTATTATTTTTAAAATTTATTTATATATACCCATTCATCTGTTGATGGATACTTAGGTTGCTTCCATGCCTTGGTTATTGTAAATAGTGCTGTTATGAGCATTGAGGTGCATGTATCTTTTCAAATTAGAGTTTTCATCTCTTCTGGATATATGCCCAAGAGTGGGATTGCTGGATCATATGGTAACTATTTTAGTTTTTTTAGTTTTTTAAAGAACCTCCATACTGTTCTGCATAGTGACTGTACCAATTTACATTCCTACCAACAGTGTAGAAAGGGTTTCCCTTTCTCCACACCCTCTCCAACATTTATTGTTTGTAGACTGCTACAATGAGGTATCACCTCACACCATTCTGACTGGTGTGAGGTGATACCTCATTGTAGTTTTGATTTCTCTGATAATTAACGATCTTGAGATGTTGAGCATATTTTCATGTGCCTGTTGGCCATCAAGGCTATATATTTATTCTTATTTTTTTGGTTTCTTTCTCGGTCCCGCTGACTTCCTTTTTTTAAAATTTTTATTTTATATTGGAGCATAGTTGATTAACAATGTTGTGTTAGTTTCAGGTGTACAGCAAAGTGATTCAGTTATACATATACATGTATCTATTCTTTTTCAGATTCTTTACCCATTTATTTTTTTTAATTTTTATTTTTTTTTAACATCTTTATTGGAGTATAATTGTTTTACAATAGTGTGTTAGTTTTCCCTCTACAACAAACTAAATCAGTTATACATACACACATGCTCCCACATCTCCTCCCTCTTGCATCACCCTCTCTCCCACCCTCCCTATCCCACCCCCCCAGGCGGTCACAAAGCACAGAGGTGATCTCCCTGTGCTATGCAGCAGCTTCCCACCAGCTATCTAATTTACATTTGATAGTGTATATATGTCCCTGCCACTCCCCCACTTCGTCACAGCCCACCCCTCCCCCTCCCCATATCCTCAAGTCCATGCTCGAGTAAGTCTGTGTTTTATTCCCGTCCTACCACTAACCTCTTCATGACATTTTTTTCCCTTAGAGTCCATATATATGTGTTAGCATACGGTATTTGTTTTTCTCCTTCTGACTTACTTCACTCTGTATGACAGACTCCAGGTCCATCCACCTCATTATAAATAACTCAGTTTCATTTCTTTTTATGGCTGAGTAATATTCCATTGTATATATGTGCCACATCTTCTTTATCCATTCATCTGTTGATGGACACTTAGGTTGCTTCCATGTCCTGGCTATTGTAAATAGAGCTGCAATGAACATTTTGGTACATGAGTCTTTCTGAATTATAGTTTTCTCAGGGTATATTCCCAGTAGTGGGATTGCTGGGTCGTATGGTAGTTCTATTTGTAGTTTTTTAAGGAACCTCCATACTGTTCTCCATAGCGGCTGTATCAATTTACATTCCCACCAGCAGTGCAAGAGGGTTCCCTTTTCTCCACACCCTCTCCAACATTTATTGTTTGTAGACTGCTACAATGAGGTATCACCTCACACCATTCTGACTGGTGTGAGGTGATACCTCATTGTAGTTTTGATTTCTCTGATAATTAACGATCTTGAGATGTTGAGCATATTTTCATGTGCCTGTTGGCCATCAAGGCTATATATTTATTCTTATTTTTTTGGTTTCTTTCTCGGTCCCGCTGACTTCCTTTTTTTAAAATTTTTATTTTATATTGGAGCATAGTTGATTAACAATGTTGTGTTAGTTTCAGGTGTACAGCAAAGTGATTCAGTTATACATATACATGTATCTATTCTTTTTCAGATTCTTTACCCATTTAAGTTGTTACAGAATATTTTTTTCCACACACACACACACTGTATTTTATTTTTACAAGAGATAAATAGACGGACACCAACCAAGCATTGTAAATGGATGACCACAACAAAAGCAACAATGATTGCAATTACCAAACACGAAACACACTCATATTATGTCATAATATTGACATTCAATCCAATAATCCTCCACAAGTTGTTATAGAATATTGAGCAGCGTGCCCTGTGCTATATAGTAGGCCCTTGTTGGTTATCTATTTTATTTATTTTTAATTAATTAATTAATTAGTTTATTTTTGGCTGCATTGGGTCTTCGATGTTGGGTCTTGGTTGCTGCGCACGAGCTTTCTCTAGTTGCAGCCAGCGGGGGCTACTCATTTCAGTGGCTTCTACTGTTTCAGAACTCAGGCTCTAGGCATGCGGGCTTCAATAGTTGTGGCACACGGGCTTAGTGGCTCCGTGACATTTGGGATCTTCCTGGATAAGGGATAGAACCCGTGTCCCCTGCATCGGCAGGCAGATTCTCAACCACTGCATCACCAGGGAAGTCCCTCGTTATCTATTTTAAATATAGCAGTGTGTACATGTCAACCCCAAACTCCCAATCTATCCCTCCTGTCGCCTTCCCCCCTGGTAACCATAAGTTTGTTCTCTAAGTCTGTTTCGGTTTTGTAAATAAGTTCATTTGCATCATTTTTTTAAGATTCAGCATATAAGCTATATCATATGATATTTGTCTTTGTCTGGCTTACTTCACTTAGTGTGATAAAGCTACATATTTATTCTTGAGTAAAGGCAATAGTTTGTGTCTTTCAAGAGATTTGTCCATTTCATCTAAGTTGAATTTATATGCATAAAATTGTTCACATTATTCTTATTATCCTTTTATTACCTATAGAATCTGTAATGATGTCACCTTTTAGACCTGATATTGGTAATTCGTGTTTTCTCCTTTTTTTCCCTCTGCTCAGTGTTACTAGAGGTTTATCAATTTTATTAATATTTTTTCAAAGAACTAGCTTTTGATTTCTTTTTTTTCTTCTGTTTTCCTATTTTCTCTTCCCTTGGTTCCTGTTTTGACCTTTATTATTCCTTTCTTCTGCTTATTTTTGGCTTAATTTGCTCTTTCTGGTTTACTAAGTTTGAAACTAAGGTAATTGGTGACTTTTCCTCTTTTCTGATATAGGTGTTTAGTGGTATACATAGCCCCTTAAGTACTATGTTAGCAGCATCCCACAATTCTGGTATGTCTGTTTTCATTTTCATTCAGTTAAAAATTCTTTCTAATTTTCCTTTTGATTTCTTATTTTATCCTTTTTATTTTATTTTATTTTTTTTTAAAGAACTGTGTTATCCAGTATAGTAATGTTTGGGGGATATTTTCCATATATCTTTTTGCTATTGATTTGAAATTTAATTTCATTGTGGCCATAGTACATACTTTCTATGATTTGAATCCTTTCATATGTTTTGAGACATATTTCATAGCCCAGAATGCTTTTTTAAAATCAGAGGGATTAAACTTTAGGGGATCACCTTTATGACGGTCAGTCAGCAGTGCCCTGGTTAGCAATTTACTGCTTTTCCGTAGGTAACATCTAAATGGCCTTCTCCTTGTAAAACTCCCTTGCTTCCTCACTTCATCCTCCCAACCCTTTATATCCCTCAAGTAGCAGAGAGGACTTTTCCGGAGCAAGCATGAAACTCACTTACCTTATTTGGTAGAATGGGAGGGAGAAGTGTGGAGTTAGCCTGAATAAAGTCAGAAGAGAAGAAAAGAGGGCAAATAAAGAAGTAGTCCAAGGAGAGCTGAGCTGTGGCTATAAAGAACCATTTCATTCTGTGGCTCATAAATGGACTCAGTCGATTTAAAAAAATATTTTGAGCAATAGCAGCTCAAAAATTATTGGATGAAGAGCTGTAGCCTTGGAGATCACTTTGAATGACAATACTCATTTGGCTGTATGAGATCCTGAGAGCTTTAGAAAAAATTGATCATTATTTTTAGCTAAACATGTAATTATTTTAATGTACATTCCAAACTCAGGGCAGTATAAGCATGAAACAATTTTCCTTTCTCTGATGATTGCTTTCCACCATATTTTGTCCAACTTCCTTTCTTAAAATGGTATCATAGATGTTTTCCCAGAGCTTTGTGATCACTTTCAGTTATTAAAAGTCCAGTACAGTCTTATTTAATTTCCTAGTCCCATTTCTTAGACTGACAATGACAGAAGGATCTACTGTGAGAATGAGATAGGACCCTCTTTTGTGGTCTTTTTAACCTCCAGCATGTTGGGATAGAGGGACTGAGATTAGCAAATGGACCCATAGCTCATATTCAACTGTTGCTTATCATCTTGGTCAGCCAGGTGAGGTGTGTGTGGTGACAGTGGCGGAGCAGGACCCAAAGAATCATTTATAGAATCTGGGAGAGCCTGCATACAGGGAAGACTGGCATCACATTTTCCAGGTGAACATCTGCTCCTGCAGTGGTGTTGATGATCTGCACGTGGGTAGAATTAGCCGAGGTGACCTGCAACGATTTTCCTTTTGACCCACAGGGATCTCTCACATTCTTGATGTGACAGTGGACGTTTAGTCAACTGAGCTTGTATTCTCTCTATGCCTTGCTGTCTCCCTCTCATTCAGTTTTCACTTGCTCAAACAGGCGTCCAATCTGTTACCCAAGCAGATATTGAACAGGGGAAGAAAGGGCACTCTCTCCTCAGCCTCTAAAAATTCTGCAAGCCCCCCCGTTTGTCTTGGAGGATGATAAGAACCTTAATTGGAGGGAAGGGCAAAACCGTGTACTCCCTCCTTTAATGTAGCAGACAGCGTGCACTAAGTTCTGTTGTGGTGACAAACTCCCTGAAGTCTCAGGAGCTAAACACAACCAAGAAACATTTCTTAAGTTACTCATCTGTCCTAGTTGGTAGGGAGGCTCTGATTATCATGACTGACATAGAAGCTACCATCTGAATGGTGCCAGCCACTATGTCAGCGAGAGAAAAGAGCTCTGGAAGGTCTCACGCTGACCATGTGCCATTCTGGCTTAGAATGACTCATGGTCCACAACTTGTCACATGGTCGTATCTTAACAAAAGGGTCAGGACATGGAACTCTACTGTATGCTCCAAAGGGAGAAGAACCAAAACACTCTACTGACAGCACTAGTGACCACCATATTAGTCTCCGTGTCATGCCGTCCAGTGGTTCTCTCTCTCCTCTCACACATCCCCCAGTCTCCTGCTTTCATAGACAATTAGGAGGTGGGGTGGCACATAGGTGGCTGAGGTCATGGTTAAGGAATGCAGAATCTTATTCCATGTATTGTTACACACACGTTCATATGCATACGAATGACCCCTATTACAGCAAGGCAAAGTTCAAGACTAGTTGCAGGGATAGAAAGACTTGGGTTTGTAGATTCACTATCCAACTCAACATGGGGCATACTTGAATACAGCCTCCATTATACATTATAGTGATTAGAAAAATGTATGAAAAACAATGTGGCAGAGGCTAAAGTGATGAGCTTCAGTATAGAGAAGCTCTGGTTTACATATTTTAAGACCCAGATATATTCCATGGAGACTAAGGGTCAATGTGATCCAAGGGCTGAGGTAAAGCTATAAAACTTGGTGAAATAGCAGTATAAGAAAGCTGAAATTCTTTATACTTTACAGATACTTGACTGGTAAATAATATGATTGCAATGTCTAGACTCATGACAGGGATTGCTATTGAGAAAAGTGGATAAAAACAAAAGTTAGCAAGAAACGGCTGAAAAATCCTTAAGTCTTTTAAAATTTCACCACCTAAACGTGGGTGCTTTTGCACCTTCTAATTTGTTGTAGTTAAAAATAGAGCCGTTATGGCATTTCTCCCTGCCAGGCATCTTCTCATCCTTTGATGTCTTTGTAAGGATCTTCTGCCCTTTAAAAAGTAAGGCCCCTTCATGAATCTCCCCAGACCACTGTAGCCCACAGTCATTTCTCCCCTCTTTGAACCACTGCACTCAGAGTCACTGCCAAACGGCTGTTCCCTCTCTGAGTCTCAGTGGCTGACCTGAGTGGTGATTAGAGGGCAGGGACTCACAGTGTGTTTGAAACACTACAATGCAAGGATTGTACTGATGTTAGAACTAGTGACAGACAAAAGAGGATCTGTTGGTGGTGTTTGGGAGCTAACAGGATTGTGTGAAGGATGGTTGGTCTGCTCTCTTAGGCAGATTTTCATTATAAATGAGACATATCAGTAACATTTTCATTTTTGGCGGGAGCAGGAGAGTGATATGTTGATTTTGGAATCTGGGTCTCAGACACACGGATTTAAGCTTCTGAGCTGCACAAGTCAGCTCAGGGAAGATAGGTGTGTGGGAGGAGAAACTGAGCAAGCCTTAATCCCTTCCAATTCCTACATTACAGTGTTTCAGCAAATATTTTGCCAAAGGATTTTTTGGGTGAACTTCAAACTGCAAGAGGTTCACTTTAGTGGCTCCAAGAGCTGTGCAAATGATTTTTTTTTTTAAAGGAAATGAACATTGTTTCAGCTGACATTTAAACCTCTATTCTCTTTTACTAGCTTGTTACCTTGCTTCATATGTTTTGGTCAGACACACTTCCCAGAAGAAAAGGGTATTTATAGGATTGTAGGACTGTAATATGGAATCCTAGTGTCTGTCATTTTCTGCTTATATAAAAATTCTAATAATAGGGCTCAGAACCCTGACCAACTTATGCCTCTTACGGATATGGTAGCTCCCATGGAAACAGCAATTTAAAAGATGTAGAGTTTCAATAAGAATAACCTTACCTAGAGATCTTTTCAACTCTATCTACTCTTCTCTTTTTTTTTTTTTTTTTTTTCAATTACTTTATTTATTGGCCGCATTGGGTCTTCATTGCTGTGCTTGGACTTTCTCTAGTTGCGGCGAGAGGGGGCTACTCTTTGTTGCAGTGCGTGGGCTTTTCATTGCGGTGGCTTCTCTTGTTGCGGAGCAAGAGCTCTAAGCACATGGGCTTCAGTAGTCGTGGCGTGTGGGCTCAGTTGTTGTGGCACGTGGGCCCTAGAGCGTGCAGGCTTCAATAGTTGTGGCTCATGGGCTCTAGAGTGCAGGCTCAGTAGTTGCGGTGCACAGGCTTAGTTGCTCCACGGTATGTGGGATCTTCCCGGATCAAGGATAGAACCCTTGTCCCCTGCATTGACAGGCAGATTCTTAACCACTGTGCCACCAGGGGAGTCCCATCTCCTCTTCCTGACTGGAGTCTGAGACACTGTAAACCCAAGGGTTGTCTGAGACAGTTTTGGTTCTTTATTTCATTCTATTGGTCACAAAAATACACTGGAAATTTTTAGGCCACGTAACCAGGTTTTTGGATCTGTAAATGCAGTCTGCATGAAAAGGAGTCCTTTAATGCACTTACTTGTTATAATCTTGGGAGTCTACATCAGAGGTCAGCAGACAACAGCCTGTGGACTACATTGGCCCACCACCTGTTTTGGTGAATAAACCAGGAACACAGCCCTACTTGTTCTTTACATATTGCCTACAGTTGCTTTCTTGCTACAATGGCAGAGTTGAGTGATTGCAACAGAGACTATTGCTTGCAGGGACTGAAATATTCACTATCTGGCCCTTTACAGAAAACGTTTGCCAACTCCTGCTCTAAATTACTGACCCAGTAATGAGGAAGAACAATTCCAATATCAGCTTCTCAGAACTTTTCCCTCCCTTCCTTACACCCTCCCTTCCATCCTTCTTTTGGTTCAGAATCTTCAGGAGGAGAGTGTTGAACTAATTACACTCCTTAGTTCATGAGCATTATCATCATGAGTCTGAGAAGGGCCCTCTTAAGTTTTATTTTATCCCCATATCCAACCTCCATCCCCCTCCTTCCCAGAGGCAATCATCTCCTTTTAAAATGTGTATAGTTTTGTTTACATGTGTTCTTATGAAATGTTTGGTTTTGTTTTGCGTGCATGTAGCTTTGGCTTTTGAAATACATGTATATTCTGTATTATCTCATTATATTTCTGACTTTTCCACTAAGAACTATGCTGTAAGATTTCTTCAGGTTGGTGCATGTGAATGTGTCTGTTGCATCTACCATACAGTGTGCATCCTCCTCATTTTACTTATTCCCTCTCCCAGTGATGGACAACCAAGTTCAGTCCACTGTATACAGGCTGCTAGGTTGTCACCTGCATCACTCCAGGAGCTGCCATTGGCATAGCCTACAAATAATTTACAGTGAACATCTTGAACACATCCCCTTTTGGACCTGTGTGAAAATTCATTTTAGATATATAATCAAGGAACAGATTTGCTAAGTCATAAGGTATGTGCATTTAGTTTTGTAAGTAATGCAAGACTTGTTTCCCCTGAAAATGGCATTGGTCTCCATTCCCCACAGCAATGCAGGGAAATTCCAATATAACTGTATGCCATGCCCCAATGCCTGGCACTATCCAGTTTTCTAATTTTTGCCAGTTTAATTGGTAGAGAATGAAATCTCAGTGTTGTTTTAATTTGCATTTTTCTGACTACTGATGAGTTTGAGCATCTCTCGATATGCTTCTCAGGTTTTGGATTTCCTCTTTCACAAACTATCTATTTATATTAGTTGCCCACTTTTCTAATGGAGATGCTCTCTTCTTGATGTTAATTTACAATTCTTCTAGTTTCTAGATATTACTTTCTTAATAGTTTTAAGCAATGAAAATGTCTTCTAGCTTTGTCCATGATGTCATTCAATTTACAGAAATAATAAATTTTGTTGCCATAACATTCATTGAGTTATTGTTTTAGGAGTTACACTTAGAAAACTTATTTAGAAAGTTCTACACTTTTACACCACAAAGCTATTCTCCTATATTTCTTCTATGTGGTATTAATTGGGGATTCAGTTATACTTTTCTCTAGCAAATCAGTTTTGGCCAAATGACTAATTCTTTCTTCATTGATTTATAGAACTACTTTACTGTGTATTATAGTCCTATAATGTCATAGACCTCTAAGTTTTCTCTTTATTTCCTCTGGTCTGTTTACCTGTTTTTATGTTAATACCAGAGGAATTTTTTAAAAACTGTCATAATAATATTTTGCAGGATAAGTCCCTCCGATTTAGTCTTCTCTTTTAACAATGGCTTATCCATTAGTAGAGATATTTTTCCATATACATGTTAGGGTATGTTTATCATATTTCATGGAAATTTGATTTAAGATTTAAATTTGATTGCTTTAATTTAAATATTCAGAGATAATCAGCATCTTTAGACTATTAAATCACCCTATCCAAGAGCCTGGGATCTCTTCATTTATCTGTTACTTGCATATTATCCTCACCTATGTCCTTTATTTGAGTTTTACATTTTCTTTATAGAGGTCTTGTGTACTTTTGGTGAAGTTAACTTTTAGATATTGATACTTTGTAGTTGTTGATATTGCAATTGGTGTTTTTCTCTCTTTAAGATGACATTTTCAGTTGGGTTTTACTAGTCTAGAGAAATTACTTTGATTTTTGTAGGTAGATCTTGTATCTGGCAGCTGTTGATTGTGTTGAGTCTTCTAGGTAGATTATCACATTTACCTAGAAGACAATTTAAACACTCTTCCAATCCTTATACCTCTTATTTTCTTTCACTTTGCTTGTAACATTGACCTCTTATACTAAGTTAAATTAGTATAATGATAGAATGCATTACCATAGGTATCAAACCTTATCAACTGCTTTTTCTGAATCAACTGATATTCTTATTTAATTATTATATTATTTATTGATATAATTTAAATAATTTATATATAATTATTATATATTTAATTGACATATAGTTGATTTACAATGTTTTGTTAGTTTCAGGTGTACAGTAGAGTGATTCAGTTATATTTTTTTCATATTCTTTTCTATTATAAGTTATTACAAGATACTGAATATAGTTCCCTGTGCTGTACAGTAGGTCCTTGTTGTTTATCTCTTTTATATATAGTACTGTGTATCTGTTAATCCCAAACTCCTAATTTATTCCTCCCCTCCTTTCCCTTTTGGTAACCATAAGTTTGTTTTCTATGTCTGTGACACCATTTTGTAAATAAGTTCATTTGCATCATTTTTAAAGATTCCACAAATAAGCGATCCCGTGTGATATTTGTTTTTCTCTGTCTGACTTCACTTAGTATGATAATCTCTAGGCCCATCCATGTTGCTGCAAATGGCATTATTTCATTCTTTTTTATGGCTGACTAACATTCCATTGTATACATATATATATATATATATATATATATATATATATATATATATATATATATATATATAGTGCTGCTATGGACATTGGGATGCATATATCTTTTTAAATTAGAGATTTCAACATTTCCAGATATATGCCCAGGAGTGGGATTGCAGGATCAAATGGTAACTCAATTTTTAGTTTTTAAAGGAACCTTCTTACTGTTGCTCCATATTTTTCTTCCTTCTGATCATGATAAATTATGTTGTTAGATTTTTGATGCATTCCTGAATAACTTCATTTGAGCTTGATACATATATATCATTGTTGATTCTGCTAGCTACTATTTTATTTAGTATATTTGTATTAAAATTTATAAGTGAAATAGCTCTAGAATTGTATTTTCTTATGTTTATCTGGTTTCAAAATCGAAATTCATTTCTCTCATAAAATGAGCGAAGTGAGTTTCCCTCCTTTTCTATTTTTTAGAAGCAGTGCTTAAAACTGGAATTCATCATTCCTTGAGAATTTTATAGAACTCTCCAATAAACTATCTGGCTAGTTTTAGGACAGGAAAGTCATCGAATTTCTTTTATAGCTCTTTTAAATATTTACTGGTTTCTTTAAGCTCCCCAAATCTAGTTGTTATAATTTTGACAGTTAAAAATTTTTAGTCTTTTATTCATTTCATCAGTGTTTTCAAATGTATTCACTTACAGCTGTTTCTTAATTTCTTCTGTCTTTCCATCTATCCATCCTTCTTTCATGGGGAGGACATGCAACTTTCCTCTGTTTTCCTTGATCAGTATTTCTGGAGATCTGTATTTTATTTTCATTATGAAACAAACAAAATATCTTTAGAATCTGTTAATCTTTTGTTGTTGTGTGTGTTCTCTATTTCACTGATTTTTGCCCTGTTATTATTTTCTTACTTTTCATTTCCTTCAGTTTGCTCTAAGGCTCTTTTTCCAACTTATTTAGTTGCATGCTTAGCTAATTTACTTCTAACTTTTCTTGTTTCCTGATAATTTATTTAAACCTATAAATTTTTCTCTAAGCACAGCCTTATCAGTGTCCCACAGAATTTGACAGGTGTTATTTTAATAATCATTCAGTCTTGAATATTTCTTAATTTCCTTTATCATTTCCTGTTTAACCCAAGAACTATTTAATAAAATGTGATTTCATTTATATAACGAATATGTTACGCTTTTGTAGACTTCTAATTCTATTTCATTATTGTTGAAGTCTGATATTGTTCTTCAGTAATATATTGAGATTGCTTTAATGGTCCAATATGTGGCCTATTTTTGTAACTGAGGTGGGATTAAAAACTGTATTCTTTATTTATTGGGGAAGAGTTCCCATATGTATTCTTTATATACTTGCTAGAATTTACTAATTATGTTATTTAGGCTTTAGATATCTGCTATTTTCTTCTGTTTGATATGTTGGTTTCTAACATATCCACCACACCAATTGATTAATCTCTTTCATCCTGTAGTTTAGACAACTGTTGCTTTGTGTCTCTGATGCTGTATTAGATACATATGTTTATGTTGACTATGCCTTCTCTTTAATCCCTTCCCCCTCTTATGAATTGATGTTCTTTGTTCCTTTCAAATTTTTTAGCTTTAAATTCTATCCTGTCCAAATACTAAGATCACTACTAAACTTTCTTCTGGTTCATATTTTACTAATGTATCTTTTCCATCCTTTTATTTCTGACCCGTGTTTTTAAGTATGTATCTTGCAGTCAATATATTGTTGCACTAAACAAACAGAAAGGTTCTATATTTTAATTGAGTTTAATTAATTTATATTCTAACTACTATTATGTTAGAACCTAGGTCTATCATCTTACTTTTTCCATTTACTGTCCTTTTGTTTCTTTTTTCTTCACTCCTGCTTTTCATCGGATATATTGACATACTTCTAATTCTGATGCTGTGGTGGTTGCTCTTATGACCCAAACTTATATTTATTTATCCCGATTGATTTTTTTTTTTTTTTTTTTTTTTATGGTACGCGGGCCTCTCACTGTTGTGGCCTCTCCCATTGCGGAGCACAGGCTCTGGACGCGCAGGTTCAGCGGCCGTGGCTCACGGGCCCAGCTGCTCCACGGCATGTGGGATCTTCCCGGACCACGGCACGAACCCGTGTCCCCTACATCGGCAGGCAGACTCTCAACCACTGCGCCACCAGGGAAGCCCTCCCGATTGGTTTTTAAAGTTGTTCTTTCTCCTCCCTCCTTCTTTCCCATGTTCCCTCCCTTCACCTCTCCCTCCCTCCCTTTCACTTCCTTCACTCTTTATCTCCCTCTCTTCCTTCTAATAACACAAGATACATTAGCATGCTCTTATGTTCTTCAGCATCTTTACCCCCCTACCTTCTCAGTTGTTAATTAGGATCAATAACAGGTTGTTGTGATAAGTATGTGTAAATACCCAGCACAATTCAGGACACAAAATAGGTATCTGATGACATTATTTCTTTTTCCCCTTTAAAAGAAAAAGTTTTTCTACTGTCTTCCCCCAAAACTAATGTCAATAACGGAAAGTTTTTCTGTTAAAACAGTCAGTATCAATCGATACATTTATTGAACTCCTCTAAGGTGTTATAGCACATAGAAAATAGAAAATGGCACAGGTGCATGACATCTGAAGAGCAGTACCTCTATGCTGTTATTTGTGTGATGGATAAACATGTTTGTGATAGTCCAGATGGCTTGACATACGTAAAGGATGAGTGTGAAGACATGGAAGACAACAGAGACATGGAGCTTTAATACCTCTTTCTCTTGGCCTTAGGGTCTTCCTTTGCTCACTCAACAATGGTCAGGTAAAAATCTCTTCTTTAAAATCCCTCAGAATGGCATCTAATGATGGTTGAGATTTAAAGTCAAGTTACTACTATTTTAATAAATACATTTTTTATGGAAGATGTCTAGAATAAGTTTTTTCTGCTAGTAGCCACAGGATCCTAATAGATACAGGGATTCTAGTACCACATATTGGGTTTTATAGCTCAAACTATTCTGGGGTTTCTAACACAGGTTGGAACTCTAACTCATACTCATTCCAATAGCTCCTTGGAGCTTTTTCAATAACAAGGTTCTAATTTAGTAATAGCCCTGAGCTTTTGTGAATATCCTGTTATAGATATTTTATACACATTAACCATTTAATCCTTTACAACAATCTGGAAATGTCAATGCATAATCCCAGTAATTCATCTGGGGAAACTGAGGATCTTAAGTAACTCACCAAAGTCAGGTAACTAGCATAGGATGGAGCTGGGATTTGAATCTGTCTGTGCTGACTCTTCCTGTCAGCAAGAAGAGGTCTTGCTGTCTTTCTGTCTGTACTTTTCTTCCTCTGACTGTACTGCAACTGCTCCAATACAGCTTCAAAAATCATAAATGAGGGGAAAACCCCATACACACCTCTGAATCTCCCCTTATTTTATTTCAATCCATTGTAAGGGGGTTCACTTTTACAACTTATCAGGGACACACATATATGACAAAAAGTCAGTACCCATCAAAATCATTTCATTTGTGATCTGAAATCATATTGAAATGCTGATCTCCAGAGAGATGGAATGCTGGTGGGTTATTGCATTCCCTGGTTTCTTGATTAAAATAATTAATTTTGCCCATACCTCCTCATTTGTTTTTCTTTCCCTAGTGGTGAGGTAGTGGACGGAGCTGGGGGCTGGGAGAAGGAGCTAGGCAGGGGAGGCAGGTCTGGCTTTACTCTCATTGGCAGTGAAGGCTGTTAATAGCTTAGGGAAAGCAGGCTTCCTTGCTGAACTTTGCTGCCAGCACTGCCTCTCGGGAGGTGGTGGGTGTGGTGGAGGGATGCCTGGATTTGGACATCCCTTGATTGGTGGAGAGAGGATGCTGGGGCAAATGATGACAAGAGGGCTCCCTCTTTCTCTTTATTATGAAGAGTTTCAAAAAGGTAAGTGCAGGAGAAGGAGACTGTAATGGGGAACAGGAGACAGCACAGCCTGGAGCCCAGGCCCAGCCTCCCAGGGCATCTCCATCTATCCCAGTGAGGCTAGCACCTGCTGTCACTGACTCTCACTCCTGAAGCAGATCTCTCTTTTATGAGGCCCTGAATCTCCCAAGAACGTAGGAGTGCAGTACATATTCCTGAAAGTCACAGTGACAGGTGGGAATGTAGCCAAATGGCCCACACCATCCATTTATCATTCCATGTAACAGGCTGCTGCTGTGCAAGGTTCCTGTGGACCCAACTCTCCCAGCCAGCTCCTCAGCATCCTGACCCCCTTCAGGGAGCAGGCAGTTTTACCTTGACCGACCTTGGGGTGGGGTGGTGAAGAGCTTCTGAGAAGTGGATCAGCTTTGTCAGAGACCCTGCCTACTGTTTTATTTTGTGCTACACATACACAGTAAGCTCATTTCATTTCCATAATAACTCTTTACTTAAAGGTAGATATAATTTCCCCTATTTTACAGAATCAGTAACTGAGGTCTAGGAAGTTAAGTTAGTTCCCTAAGACCCCTCACAACTAGTAAGTGGTAAGAGTGGGATTCAAAGTCATGTTTGGTTCCTTGTCATCTTTCTGGTGACATTGATCCCTCTCAGCTGTGCTATTCACCCTGTTGAGAGAACAACCCCTCCCTGGTCCTTTAGAAATGTGAACAATAATGATAATGATGAACAAGGATAGTGATCATCCCAGGAAGAATGAATAAAGCTTCCATTGAAAGCTCTTGGAATTTGTTTGAATTTCATCTTGTCTGAGTTACAGAAATTAATGAGCTACCAGATCTGGACCTGGTGTGCCTTGATAAAAGGACTTATTTTTAGTGCTTTAGCATCTAAAAGGATCTGTTATAATTTCATGCTTAAATACTACTAAATAAGGGCCTGTATTTGTCTAGCATAATTGGAAGAAGCAAAGGAAAAGGGAAACAGTTACTTCCAAACAAATGGCATGACTGCATCTTGGGAGAAATTTGAAGATAGAGAAACCCCCCAATAAAACAAACACCAGGGCTTTAATTATCCTCTGTGGAGAGCATTTCCCACAGACCAGAGATGGCCTTTAAGAACACAAAGTCCCACACAGCTAGGCTGGGGGGATGGGGGTAGCTGTAGGGGTCAGAAGCCTGTGGGGGGGTGGAGTGTGTGGCAGGATTGCCTCAGTTAAGGAGTAATGCTGTCCATCGAATAACTCACTTGAATTGCCTTAGGACAGGAGAGAAAACACAGGAGTGCTTCCCTCCCTTTAATGACTCTCTCACGGATGATGTGTTGACTTGTCCTTTTGCCTTTAACCTCACCATCTTAGTGGCCTCTGAGACCACCTAAGTCTAAGTACCCAAGGCAATGAGAGAAAGTTGGCTGAAATAAAGAAGGACGGGAGAGGGTAAAGCCTATGATGTAGTAAAAGAACTGCTCTCCCAGACTTCCAGATCAGCCCAGGGTCACTGAGTCTCTTTCCTTCCTTGCTCTCAGTGCTTTTTCTGCCCTGGAGCCTTGTCCTCAAGCAGCACCTCCAGACCACTCCCCTCTCACGGCCACACCGCTCTCTCCTCAATCTTCACCCAGTCCCCGCTCCGTCCTCAGTCTCTTCCTCCCACAGTAAAATTTTGCTCTCTGTGCATTTGCATTTCTGCTGACTGCTAAGATCAGTTTAATTTCATGGGTGTCATTTCCTTCAAGAAGTCTCTCTCTGAGCAGCAGCCCGTCGAATCCCCGATAAAACATATTTTCCTACGGTAATGATTTTATGGGCCCATAAGTCATGAATTTATTATGATCTCAGCCCCTGCTGCTGATTGCTGTAAAATGCAAAGTAATTAACAGCGAGCAGTAGCAGTTATTCCCACCTGGTAACATGTTCCTTCGTTCGCTGATGGGTTTGATTAAAGTAATGAGTAAAGAGTGAAGCCCAGCTGTAAAATATTAGCATGATTAATGCTGTATCCTAATAAGAAACAAAACTAACGGGCATGGTCTGAGAAATTTTTTAAAAAATGTATACACACATCCTTCCTCTTCCACCCTCTCCCCCACTTAAGCAATTTTCTGGCTCATTTAGGGTATGTCTTCCTTCTCATTAAATAACATATGGATTCCAAGGCCAGGGGCTGGCTAACAGAGCAAGTCACATAGTTTCCATAACATCTTAAGTGCTGGTGTTATTTTTTTCCCCTTCCTCTTGGACTTGCAGAATGGAGCTTGGATGGCAATATACTTTGAACTACAGCCTAGGTAGCTACTAAAGTGTCCCCTTCCTCCCTGCATGGGGCATGAGGTCTTCATGGTCCACTTGGGGCATGAGCAAAAAGGGCTTTGGTGACTTTGCTTCTCCCCTTGACCAGCTGGAGCTGGGAGGAAGCTGTGGAGTTAGGTAAAGTGTTACTAGGGCCATCCCCAACCAGAGAGCTATGACTGAAGTTGCTGACCTTCAACTTTATCTTTTGTAATGTTAGGAAAAACTTATCTCTAGTGTTGCACTGGTCTGTGGATTAAACATATATACCTACTTGGTGCCCGAACACTTAATCATTCTTATTCCTGGTGATATAAAGAGGTACAACTTTCTCGAAGCTCCACTTTTCCTGAAGATCAAGTTGGAGGCCCTCTTTTTTTTTTTTTTTTTAACATTTTTATTGGAGTATAATTGCTTTACAATGTTGTGTTAGTTTCTGCTGTATCACAAAGTGGATCAGCTATACGTAAACATACATCCCCATATCTCCCCCGTCTTGTGTCTCCCTCCCACCCTCCCTATCCCACCCCTCTAGGTGGTTACATAGCACTGAGCTGACCTCCCCATGCTATGCGGCTGCCCCCCACCAGCCATCTATTTAGGAGGCCCTCTTGACTGTAGGGTTGGAGGCAGTTCTGCATGTGGTACTCCAGAGCATCTTGACCTCTCGACTCTGAGGTCACCCCACATTCCAGAGAATCAAGGGATGATGCCCAGGCACAGCCGTCCTGAAGTAGCTGTGGGCAGGCAGAGATTGGCAGGGGGCTGGCAGTGGGCTAGAGGAGATGGCCTGCTGAGGGAGGTCATGGAGAAATGGGAGAGGTATGCCTTTGCCTTCCTCCAGTGGCCCTGGAATTAATTTCACACTGACCTCTGTAGGCTGGGAAAGAGACAAAAAGAGGGATATGCAGGAATATGTGTGCAGTAGGAGGATTCTCAAGCATTTGACTCTGGAAAAGTTCAGGAGGGTCTTATGAGAGGATTGTTCAGCCAAGGGTTGGAAGACTGGGTCTATGGGGAGACAAGAGCCCACTTCATTAACTCATTATTGAACACCTGTTATATGCCAGGCATGGTACTATAGTCTCTGCCTTTAAGAAACTCCCAGATTAAAAACTTAACTAGGGCTTCCCTGGTGGCGCAGTGGTTGAGAATCCGCCTGCCGATGCAGGAGACGCGGGTTCGTGCCCTGGTCCGGGAAGATCCCACATGCCGCGGAGCGGCTGAGCCCGTGAGCCATGGCCGCTGGGCCTGCGCGTCCGGAGCCTGTGCTCCGCAATGGGAGAGGCCACAACAGTGAGAGGCCCGCATACCGCAAAAAAAAAAAAAAAAAAAAAAAAACTTAACTAAAAGAGAAGATGATAAATAAAACCTCATTGGTGAAAGCATGAGTAAAAGAAGAAAGGAGAACATTGGGACTCTTGGTCATCATTGCCTTGGAGAGGGGTGTGTATGAGGGCCTGGAGAGAGAATGCCATACTGCTACATAGGAGACAGAGGTAGATGACCCAGGTGGTACAGTTCGTGGATTTGGAAGGAAAGAGACCGTCTCTTATGGGAGCAGTGGGCATCATTTTTCTGGCCCATAGCCATGGAGAGCAGGGAGAACAGTGTCATCGGTTTACATCTCTCCTTGCTTTAAGAGTGCTCAAAGCACTTCAAAATACAATGAGATCCCTGTGGGGGGAAGATGGGAGGGATAGACATATATGGAACCATCTTAAAGATTTGGGGCTCTAATTATGAAGAAGAAATTAATTGATCCAAAGCTGCTCTTAGTAAGGGGCTTATGTGAGGTCAGACCCCATGTCTTTCCCATTAACCGGTCATGCCCATTTGCTTAATGGCATGTGCTTCAGGTGACAAGGTTCAGGAGGCCATGCTTCCAAGCAGACAGGCCACCCAACTGGGTTTGAGCAAACTACAAACAATGGCAAGTTTCACAGCTCTGCTATGAGTCCCTGGAATGTCACATGTGCTGCCTGGGAAAGAATCTGACAGAAGAGCATCAGGTTTTTTTTCCTGCAGTAAAAAGATAGCTGCTTCCCAAGTGCAAGGTGTTCCTGTATTTTCCTAATCAAGGATGGAGCAGCAATGAGGTGAGTTTGTGGGTTAGGTGAGAGGAAATAGATCTCTAAAAATACTTTTTATTTTCCTCTTCCCTTCCCTTCTTAATAAATTAAAGAAAAACCCCTTGTGGCATGATGTTTCAGAAATAATACAATAAACACGTGCCTCTTTGCCTTTACTCCTCTAGCCCTTGCTTCTCAGGGGTAGATGAAGGAAGAGTTATGAGGCTCGAGGTGCTGGCACCAGGAAGATAAATGCAAAGCCCTCCCTCTCTCCACCGCTGAGCAGGTCGAAAAATGATTGTGTTGAGTGTGAAGGATTTATGTCTGCCGTGAGTCAGTCAGAGTGTTGGGGTAAATCAAGGCTGACGTTTTTAGCATCTGGGAAAAAAAAAGCAATTGCATTTTATGCCTACATTTTGCTCGGCTAATCAAGGTACGGAAGAGACAGTGTGCTTGGGGAAACTTTTCTACTTTTTATTATTTAGGTAGGGTTTGGTTTGCCCCATAGATACATGGAGCAAGTCTGTAAAGGCCTCAGTTTAGAGTCAAGAAGAAAGGAAAAGGCCCTCCCTGTCAGATTCGATTTAGAGAGAGAAGTTGGCAAAATGTACGGAATGCCTGAGGAAGGGATCTGGGGAGGAACTGGACACGGGGTGGGGGGCATGCACCTGAGCAATCTTAGGAAAAAGGAAGTGAATAGACATCTTTGCAAAGAGTTTTTCTCGTAGTGGGTCTCCAGCAGGACCTAGGATATAACAGACCCATTAAAAAAAACCTAGTTTGATGCTTTTTTGGCCAGCTGCTAGTTGACCACTAGTCAGTCCTTGAACTGAAGTAACCAGCGAAATAACTAGGTAGATGAGATGAAACTGTTGAAGCAGTTGATGTATATTGACACAGTTCAAGATCAAGTCACAGTTAAATGTGTGCAAGTGGAAAAGAAAAACAAACAAATTCACTAGTAATATTTCTTTTTAGCTTTCCATTTCCAAGGCTAATTATTGGTTTATCTAAGTGCTTTGCCTTAGTAAATGAGAATGTATTTGGATTTCAGAAGTCTTCTATTTTGCACCAGGGACTAGATTCAGCAAATATACTTTCATATGTTAACAGATAGTAATCATGATAGCTAATTTCTTGAGAGGGAGTGGATTTCTCATTAAATCTCCAATGCCTCAGGAGATGGTTATAATCTCTGTTTTACAGAAAGGGAAACTGAAGCTTAGAGAGGTCGAGTAATATACTCCGGGTTATATCTGGCTCTTCCTAGCTGGTAAGAGCTAAAAACCTCTTTGAACAGGGGCAATTCTCCCTCCACAGCCTTCATCACTAAACTTCTATGCATGCTGCTTCAGATTTGATCTCAGCAGAGATGCACCGTTATTCAAACAACGTTGGGACCAAGAGGTTTAACAAAAACACATTTCATGAATGACTAGATTTTCCTTTTCATGGCCCTCAAAAAGCTTAGGAACCAGCCACGGGTCCTGAAAGTGTGAGATGATGATGATAATAGCTAAAATGTATTGTTTACCTGTCATGTGCCAGACACCATGTTTTAAGCTCCTTATGCATATTTACTCATAGAAGCCCCACACAGCCCTAAAAAGTGAGCCTGTTATGAACCCAAGCTCTAGATGAAGAAACAGAGGGCCCAAGACGTTTAGAAAATTTCCCCTGCATTTAATTAAGAAGTGACAGCCAGGATAGGAAGTCAAGCAAGTTGGCATCAGAGCCCAGCACTGCTAGATAGAGCTAGGAATGGCTTGGCCAGGCCAGAACATGTTTCGGGTGAGACAAGAGTATTGGCAGTGGTTAGTTCATTACCTTCCTTCTCTTGTGTTTGTCCTCAAATGATTGCTTTGTGGTGTCTGATTTAAGAGACTTCTGAGTTTTCTTACAAAAAATTTAAACTCTTCATCTATTAGCACATACTTAGTTTAAAAAGAAAGGGTCAATAAAACTGGAAGGAAAAAATGTTATCTTAAAAAAGAAAGGAAGAAGAAAACCTGATCTGAGATTTCATTCAGTGCTTCCCTTACTAGGGCCCTAGGACCCCTAGAAGTCCTGTAAGGGGGTAGCGGGGACCTTAAAGTTATCTTCAGTATATCGAAAAGCTAAATTAAAATTGATTTACTGATCATAAGGCATCAGAGTGTAAGTCAAACACCAAGTTCGTGGAGTTATATTTGCCCAGTGAGGTTATGTGGATTATCGCATACTGATTGGTCTTTGATGAATAAGGATAGGGAAATGAAATATTCTTTAATAAAGGTTGTTGGGCTTCCCTGGTGGCGCAGTGGTTGGGAGTCCGCCTGCCGATGCAGGGGACACGGGTTTGTGCCCCGGTCCGGGAAGATCCCATATGCCACGGAGCGGCTGGGCCCGTGAGCCATGGCCGCTGAGCCTGCGCGTCCAGAGCCTGTGCTCCGCAACGGGAGAGGCCAGAGCAGTGAGAGGCCCGCGTACCGCAAAAAATTTAAAAAAATAAAGTTTGTCAATTAGACAAAAAATATTAAAAGTAAGAAACCTTATAGGGAAAAGAATAAAGGAGGTCTTTGGTGACAGGAAGCCTGGGAGCCCCTGATACAAAGGTTTTTTCTTTTTGTTTCTTGTAGCTTGGCTATTTGTTGGAAATGTTAGCAAAATATCTTTCAAAGCCCAATGAGATCATTTATGTAAAGTGTTATGCAAATACAAGTTTTTTTGTTATTAATGTTAATAGTAATAGTCATGGTAATGATCTTGCTATGGAGCAAGTGATTTCAGGTAACAATTGCATCAAGAACCTTAATTTTAAACTTTTCCTTTCCTGAGGTGAGATTTGTTTTCTTCTACACGAAATCTCATATTAGCGTAGGTGTGCCCTGAATGCCGTGTGCTCTATGTGCTCCCGTGTGTGTGCATGTGCAGTGTGTACATACACACATGCCATGGTTTTGTGCAAACGATGTTGCCCTCACCCCCTTTGTCTTGTGCAGCTGCACATTACAAAACTCTTTGTTCAGAAAACTTATTTGAAAGGGTGATGAAGCATTTGGGCTGTGGTGTGGGTTTTCACTCCCACATTTTTGCCATTAATTAGACAAACGTCACCACCAAATCCTCTCCTGCCTCTGTGGAGGCTGAAGTGTCTGTGAGAAGCTAGATTTGAAAATCTGGCTGTCATTGTCTTGGGCCCATGCCTCTGTACGCAAGGTGGTTTGAATGTCACAACAAGGTTGTGACATCGGTGTCCCCAGACACACACACCAAAATGGATTTGACTTAATTCTTCCTTTAAAACTAGTTGTTTTGATGCACTTTGGAGACAGGCTGAGTCACACTATTAATTGGGCAGAGATTAGCACATAATCAAGTCACATCTGCTTAAAAAAAAAGTCAGAGCCCTCCTTATTAAAATAGAATAAAGTGTAAATTGATCTATAGCAATTTAGCTCTGCACTCCGGGTCAAGAAAAGGATATCAAGTGGAATGAGATGGGTACCTGCTCTAATCTTTGTTATCAATCACTTCCTAGTGTGTCTCTGTACTTCCTTTATTTTATTTCAAAGAAAGCCCTTATAGTTCCACATGGCTCTCTGAGGTTTATTCTGTTCGCAGCTTCTCTGCCTGTCTCATGGGTTTCTCTGGCCCCGGTTCCAGGCTCACGCTTACTGCCAGCAGGCAGTGAGGCCTCCTGAACACCCACAATTCACTCTGAGGGTCCACTTCTTACTCTAGACCTCTCCCCTGCTTCTCTCTTTGGCATGAAGCTAGCTGTCTTCTCTTGGTCTGACTTGGGTACTACTGGTCTCTTCCCAGCACCTAAAGCAGTAGGGCATCCCTCCCCATCATCTGCGAGCACACACGAGCAGGTGTGTTCTAACCCATTATCGCCCCCTTGCCAATCATTGTCGTGTTATTTCTTCCTTGTTCTGTAGCTCATTATTTATTACTCACCTTTACATAGACTAGGCCTCTTCTACAATACCATTTTCCACAGTGTACCAAAGATTTTGCCAGGGACTTAAAATAATTCCACCCTCATCTTATTATTTGTATTACTTAGATTGAACAGGGTGGTGAAAATGGCAGTGTGTAGTGGTTTCTCACAAAGAGGAAGCACCACCATGGCCTCCAGGGGCTGCAGGCAGTGGTTCCCAGGACAGGCATTGAGCTAGTGGGGGACATGAGTTGATTTGAATCGGTATTTTTTTCTTCATGGCAATCTCGGCAGCTTTAGGGAGCCAGAACATGGAATGAAACGGTGGCCAAAAAGACATGCCAAGAGAGCACAGCCGTCTACCTCACAGCCTGGCAAAAGTGGGAAGGTTTTAGACTTTCGAGTGTGACATTGTTATTGAAAATGGTGTCTGGCTTCTCGCCGCTCAAAAGCCATTAAAGAGGCAAGGTTGGTGGAAAGGAGTTTGCTTTATTTTGGATGCCGACAACTGCGGGGGCGGGGAGGGGAGGGTGGATTCCTGTCCAAAGGCTGACTCCCCCCCGCCCCCCACTGATAATCAGCGGGCAAGAGCTTTTATAGACAGAGGGAGGGGGCTACGTGCAGAAACAGCACAGTCGGCTCTGACAGTCATCTTGCAATTGGTCATGCGGTGGTCTGACCAGTGTCATCTTGATTTTTTTTAGGTACAGTTAATCTTCAGTTCCAGGGTCGGTTTGTTCCCATTTCCTTGAGGCCAGTTCTCAGAATTGTGGCAGCTTATGCCACGGCTACACTCTGGTAACCAAGTAGTTAACTTCTTCCACCTGGTGGGGGTTTCAGTATCTATAAAACAGCTCACATGGCTCAGAATATTATCTATAGCCCTTGAGAAGGAACTAAAGGTCCTTGACTTTGCTTAATGACTAAACTATTATTATTTTGTCCTGTTTGACTGCTTTTCTTTGCTTCTGCATTTTCTCACTTCTCTGATTAAACTTATTCTTTGGCTAAAGTTTTTCCACAGACAAAAGGCAGGCAGAGGATGGGGGGGGGGAAGGACCATAGGGTCCTGCTCCACTTCAACATGAGTTCAAATCCCGACTCCCTGATATTTTAGCTGTGTGACCCCTTAGTCTCAATTTCCTAACCCATAAACCAGGAATGATGATACCAACCTCACTGGGGGTTTTGAGGAAAAAAATGAGATAATATGTCTAAAGCAGCTCATAGAACACGTTGCAGGTCCACTGATGTCAGGTGCTATAGTAGATTAACAGAGAGGTGGATATCCTTGGGGGCATGTAAAACTTAAATTATTACCACAGTCATACTTCAAATGAATGCTGAACACTGATGAAAATAGATGAGCAGAGAACTGCCAGAAATGAAGTTCCTAACGAAACTATAGCCTTTGCTATATGCTGAGCCCTGCACTTCCTGTGGGCAGGGGATGCTCAGAGGACTTTGCCCCTTAAGTGGCAGGGAAGCAGGAGGCAGTGAGCTGACCCGGGTTAGTGCTCAGCCTTCAGGCAGCACCTCATGTGGTAAAAAGGCATGACTCAAATCTTTAAAAGTTGAGAAAAAGGAACAGTAGAGAAGTCTCTACAAAGAACTGAGAGTAAGAAAGAGACTTAGAAGAACCCCAGAAGCGTAACTTAAGAGAAAATCAAGTGCCGAGGTCTGAAGGTTGAAACATGGGGAAAAAGAAGAATGCAAACTGTGAGATACTAGAAGCAAGATTCAAAATTTCTGTACCTGTTAGAATCCTGTTCGAATTTTGGTCAAAATATAAGATAATAGAAATACATGAAGAGTCTTTAACTTATGATGTCAATTACAGGGGTATAGTGTTGTGTGTATGTATGTGTGTGTGTTTGTGCACACACGTACGCACATGCAAAGGATGATAGTCACTCCTTAACAAAGATTAGTTCCTTCAAGTGTGCCCTGGGTTCCGTTCTTTATTGCCTCCACCAGGTCTTCAGTTTTCTCCTCTCTTCAGCATCATCAATTTCTCCCTTTCTTACTGCATCATTCTCAACAGTTTGCACACATGTTGTATTTTCCAAGTTAAAATCAGAGCAAAATAAAACCCTCTTTTGACGGCTTATTTGCTCCAACAAATGCCTCAATTCTCTGCTTCCTTTCAAAATCAAACTTCTAAAAGATGTCCAATTGTGTTTTAATTTTCTTGTCTTGTACAATCATTCTCTAATCCCCTCCTTTGCCCTGAAGGTGGCTCAAGGTCACTGCCTACTTAGTTATTGTGCCATCCAAGGGTCACTTTTTCAGTCTTCATCTTCACCAGTCTCCCAGACACCATCTCCAGGGCCAGCCATGCTCTTCTCAGCATAGTTCTCTCTTGCCTTCCATGACTCCACACATTTCCTGGTCGTCCTTTTCCCCTCTGGTTCCTCTCTTAAGTCCAGGCTCTCTGAGTGTGGCTGTGCTCTAAGCCTTAGTTCTGGGCCCTCTTCTCTTCTCTCCATATACTTATTTCCTACATGATTTCTTCTATCCCTCTAGCCCTAAATGCCATCTATATGCTGATGACTTATAAATTTATGTCTCCAGTCCAAAACTTTCCTCTGAGACTCAGGCTCATATATCCACCTGGCTACTTGACATCTCTACCTGGATTTCTCACAGACAGCTCAAAAGAAAGGTGTAAAAGTGGAATTTTGTATTTTCCTCCCAAACCTGTTCCCTTTTCAGAATATCCTGTCCCCATAAATGATGCCACCATCAATGCAAATGTTCAAGCCTAAAGCCCTCAATTCATGAACAGGTACAGCCATATCTATTGCATTCATTTGTTCAGTTAGCATTTACAGTTGATTCTCATTATTTGAGGCAGTTATGTGCTATTAAGTTGCTGAGAACACTGATTTAGTGAATTTTGAACCATTGATCCTAGGGAAATTACAGGGTTAGGTTCCTGGGAGCCTCTGGTCAAACATTTTTGCCAACTGCTCAATACATTCTATGTGTGTTTCTGTTTAAAGACACCTTCTTTAATGAATATTGTTGATTCATTAACACTGGACTCATGGCCAACAGAACTATCACTCATGCCTGAATGAAGTTTATCTAACACACATATTTTCTCCGTAAGGCACATCACAGCCTTCTTGCACTTAGGAACACTAGAAAGCACTTGAGTACTACACTTGGGGACCATAGTAAGCAGCAAAGGCACCAATAAAAAGCACAAAAATGAAAAAAGTGGCACTAAGTACACAAGGAAAAGGACACCTGTATACGGTATGAGAGCTGAAACAAGAAGGCAAAACATTGCCTTGTTGGACCTCAGCCGGGAACAAGTGTGATAGGCAACTCAAAATTTTCACCTGTTTGCGAATGCTCATGTCTGTGAGTGAGGGCAAAAGTGCCACAAGTATCGATTTGGGGGTTTCATTTAGTGAGTAGGTGAATTTGCCAATACGGAACCTGTAAATAATGAGAGTCCACTGTGTTAATATTTATATACCAGATGCTGTGCTAGTGAAGATATGCTGCTGAGCAAAACACACATGGCCTCTTCCATCATGGAATATACTCATTCTGACTCAGTATAATTTAAACTCACCTGCTTTTCTCAAATTCTTCCCTCAACTACTCTAGTTCTTACCACCAATATTTCTCACTGGGGCAATTACTTGTTAAGTGACCTCCTTCAGTTTTGCCCCTTCCAATCCATTTTCCAAACATGGCCAGAGTCACCCCTTCAAGCATGAATTGAATTATGCCACCATCTGCTTTTTATCCTTTAATGGCTTGCTACTCAGATGTCTACTGTGGCAGCAGCCTAGTTTACCTCTGCGATCTCATCTCAAACCACAGCCTCCCTTCACTCATGCTTCTGTTATATTGACATCCTTTTGGATGTCAGTGTGTGGCCAGGTTCTTTCCTGCCTCTGAAACTCTGCACATGCCTTTCTCTTGGTCTGTGCCGAGAGCACTCAGCAAACTTCTGTCTATCCTCAGGTCGAATATAAACTCTATCCTCTCAGAAGAGCCTTCCTTGAACACAAGGTCTGGCCTGTTATACTCCATATAAATATACCTTATTATTTTTAAAAAACACATTATTTTATAACATACCTATATTTTTGCTTGCTTACTAGTTTCCTATGTCACCCCTACTAGACTTTAATTCCATGAGGACAGAGATCATGTTTGTTCTGTTTACTACTCGTTCCTTGTACCTAGTACAGTGCCTGATTACATTAACCATGTAATCAATATTGTGAATGAATGGATTTAGTGAACCCATGAATGAATGGCTTAGAATGTCAGAGGGCCACTCTATACCGGTTTGTACCAGCTAAGGTAGAGAAGCCCCAGTATTGTCTTCATTCAAATTTCTTTTGCTATTTCCAATCATCCTAGGCAGCTGTATTCTAGTTCCTTACTCTGGATTTGTAATTTAACATTTTGTTAGGTCCAGCAGTCCATCCTCTAATAAGCAGAACCAGATTATTTGTCATAGCAACCTACCTTCTTGGAGCAGGTTCCCAGGGCTCACTGCTTCACCATCACCCTAGAAAGTATTCCTGATGCTCTCCTAGCCAGTCAGTTTCTTTGGGGGCTCCCTTCAGACAATGCTACATCCTCACACATTCACCAGCCAGTATATCTGGTTTACTTTAGGTCCTCTCACAGGTGAGCAAGAGCTGTCATGCAGACCAAATCTTCTGAACCATCACCTGAATCAAAGCTGCCCTGTCAATCATCTGTGACCCTGAAATACTCTGAGTTGCACAAAGGAGAACTGGTATCAACGGTCAGAAATTTCAGAAAGTCCTCTTTGGACCCAATATAAGGAAGGACTTTTAAAGTCAGCTGACTGAAGACAAAATAGACTGCTTGAGTAGGCAGTGAGAACTCAGTGCTTCCAGGTGCTGAAGGGCTACTGTCTGGAATGCTGCAGAGAGGACGATTGTATTTGATGAGTTGACAACCTTAGAGATTTCAGATTCTGATCTTTGGACTACCTGCATCAGAATCTTATGTGGATGGTTGCAGGGCAATGGGGTTGAGTAGTGCACTGGGTAAGTGGTACAGCCACATATGGTGGCCCTGGTATGCTTGTTAAAAACCACTTCCTGGACCCCACCCCAACCTTTGACATAGATTCTCTGGAGGATGCAACATGGGGAATCTCTGAAGCTTGAGAATTCTGGCCTACACGGTCTCTAAGGTTATGTCCTACCTTTAGATTTTGGCCTTGTGATCCCATAATTATATATTCAACATCCATTCAACAAATGCTGATGGAAAGCTTCTAAGTGTCAGTCACTGTTTTCGGCTTTAGATATTCTGATGATTAATTTTTTGTGTCAAACTGTCCAGGCTATGGTACCCAGTTATTTAATGAAACACTTACCTAGGTGTTGCTGTGAAAGTAGTTTGTAGATGTGGTTAACAATTTATAATCAGTTTAAGTAAAGGTAATATGGATGGGCCTCATCTAATCAGTTAAAACCTTTAATTGCCAAAAGAGGCTTTCTGCAGAAGAAGATGTTCTACTTCAAAACTAAAGCATCAACTCTTGCTTGAGTTTCCAGCCTGTTGGCCTGCCCTACAGATTTTGGACTTGCCGGACCTCAGAGTTGCATGAGCCAGTACCTTAAAATAAATCTCTCAAATATATTCTTGAAGATAAACTAATCTGTCTCTCTATAGATATATGTATCTCTTTCTCTGGAGAACTCTGCTTGATCCAGAGATACAGCAAAGAACAACACAAAGTGTCTGATTTCATGAAGCTTAAATTTTAGGTTCCACAGAGGGCCATTATGTTTTCAGTGGTTTAAGATTTACTGAAACTTTTTTATGACTCAGCATATGGTCTACTCTGATGAACATATCATGTGCTTGAAAAGAATATGTATTCTGAAGTTGTAGGTCAAAGTGGTTGAAAATCTGGTTTAGATCATCTGATCTAAAATCTCCTGATTTTGTTTTTTTTTTTCATTTAAGAGTTCTATTAGTTGTTGAGAGATGTGTGTTAAAATATCCTACTATGTTGCAGAATTGTCTGTTTCTCCTTTAATTCTGTAAATTTTGGGTTTATATGATTTATAACTCTGCTATTAGGCACATGCCCCATTGATGATTGTTATATCTCAATAAATTGATCCATTTCTCATTTTGAAATGTCCTATATCTTTAATGTTACTTTTAATTTTGAAGTCTATTTTATCAGATATTAAAATAACCACTCTGGACTTCGTACTTATTACTATTTGCCTAGTATATATCTTTCCATCCACTTACTTTCAGTCTGTCTACTTACTTCTTTTTCAAGTGGAATCTCTTATAGGCAACATGTAGTTGGGTGTTGATTTTTTTAATCTATTCTTACCATCTCTGACTTATATTGAGGTGTTTAGTCCATTAAGCTTAATGCAATTTATGTTTGGATTTTGGTCTGCCTTTTATTATTTTTCTCCTTGTACAATTTGTTTTTTGTTCCTTTGTTTCTCCTTTCATTCTTTCTTTTGAATTAAATAATTTTTAGAATTCCACATTAACTTACCTGTTAAATTACATTTTAAAAACATTTTTTTTTGGTGTGGTGGTTCTAGGAACTATAATATAAATTCTCAACTTTTCACAACAAAGTAAGAATTAATATTGTACCAATTCATGTAAAATGTAAGAACTTTGCAACTGTATAGGTTCATTTACTTCCCCCAACCATGCCTTTATTGCTATGGTTGTCATATACATTAAATCTAGATAAACCCTATAAGACTATGTGTTATAATTATATAACACTGTATGTTATAGTTTTTTAATTAAAAGGAAAATAGTATTTTATATTTATGTATATATTTGCTATTTCCAATGTTCTTTATTCCTTCCTAAGGATCTGAGTTTCTATCTGGTATCATTTTCTTTTAGACCAAAGACCTTCCTTTACCACTTATTATAGTGTAAATTTGCTGGTGATGAGTTCTCATTTTATAAAAGTATCTGAAAATGCCTTAATTTTGCCTCATTCTTGAAGTGTATCTTTGTTCAGTACAGAAGTCTAGGTTAACAAGTTTTCTTTGAGCACTTTAAAAATGTTGATCCATTATCCTTTGGCTTGTAAGGTTTTCAACAGGAAGGCTACAGTAATTCTTATTTTTTGTTCTTCTGTATGTAATGTGTTATTTTTCTCTGTCTTCTTGCAAGGTTTTTCTCATAAATTTTTGCAATTGATTGTGATATGCCTTGGTGTGGTATAATTATTTTACTTAGGGCCCTGAGTTTCTTAAATCTGTTTGTCATCACATTTGGGAAAATTTTGGTCATTATTTTTTCAAACATTTTTCTTCTGCCACATTGTTGCACCCCTCATATTCTGGCAGTCCAGTTATGCCCAGTTATGTCCAGTTATACATTGTATGTTTTGATATTTTCCTCGGCTCTAGCTTTAAAAAAAAAAATCATTTCCCCCATACTCTTCAGATTAGATCATTTCTGTTGATCTATCTTCAAGTTCCCTGACTATCCTCTGTCATCTCATTCTGCTGTTAAGCCCATCCTGTGACTTTTAACATTTCAGAATCTGTTTTTTTCCTGGTGCAGAATTTAAAGTTTTTATAAATAGTTTCTCTGCCGAGATTTCCTATCTCTTGTTCACTGTGAGCATATTTTACTTCATACCATTGAGCATAGTTATAATAGCTGCTTTAAAGTCCTTCTCTGAAAGTGAACCCTCCTACACTGTTGATGGGAATGTAAATTGGTGCAGTTACTATGGAACACAGTATGGAGGTTCCTTTAAAACTAAAAATAGAATTACCATATGATCTAGCAATCCCACTCCTGGGTGTATATCGGAAAAGACAAATATTCTAATTTGAAGATAAGTGCACCGCAATGTTCATAGCAACACTGTTTACAATAGCCAAGATGTAGAAGCAACCTAAATGTCCATCGACAGATCAGTGGGTAAAGAAGATGTGGGAGATACACACACACACACACACACACACACACACACACACACACACATATATACAATGGACTATTACTTAGCCATAAAAAAGAATGAAATAATGCCATTTGTAGCAACATAGATGGACCTAGAGATTATCATATTAAGTGAAGTAATCAAAAACAATATCATATGATATCACTTATATGTGGAATCTAAAAAAAATGAGCCAGATGAACTTATTCATAAAACAGGAACAGACTCACAGACTTAGAAAACAAATTTATGGTTATCAAAGGGGAAATCAGGGGAAGGGACAAATTAGGAGTTTGGGATTAGCAGATACACACTACCATATATAAAGTATGTAAACAAGAAGGACCTACTGTTGGAAATGCAAAAGAATATGATTATATATATATATATATATATATATATATATATATATATATATATATGAATCACTTTGCTATACACCAAAAACTAACACAACATTGTAGATCAACTATACATCAATAAAAGTAAATAAATAAAAAATCCTTCCCTGCTAATTCCAGCATCTGTGCCAACTTGTTAATCTCTGTTGATAACTTTTTCTCTCTTCAAAGTTTCATGCTCCTTAGAACATCAAATAATTTTTATTTTACCCACACCATTGTGGCTGTTTTGTTGTGGACACTCCAAATTAAGTCATATACCTCTGAAGGATGTTGACTTTTTGTTTTAGCAGGCAATTAATTTGGTTGGATTTAAACTGCAAATTTCTGTCTGTTGGCCAACAGCCAGGTCTCGTTTTATCCTTAGCGGAACTGCTTTTGAGTCTGTCTGGCACTGCATAGTTCAAGGGCAAGCCAGAGATTTGGGTAGGGTAGCGTTTATGTACAGGATTTGGTGCCCCACCTCTCTGGATCTTTTGTTTGTGAGATTCCCTCTTTCCAGTGGCTGTAGTTGCACCAAACTCCATCCTCTGGTTCTTCAGGCCAGAAAGATTGTTTTTCTGTTTTGATTACTTTAAACTACCTTATAAAATTCTGGCTCATTCTTTTTTTTTATTATTGAAGTCTAGTTGATTTACAATGTTGTTTAGTCTCAGGTATGTATACAGCACAGTGATTCAGTTATACATATCTATATCTAATATCTAAATCTATATCTGTACTTTTTCAGATTCTTTTCCTTTATAGGTTATTACAAGGTATTGAGTAGAGTTCCCTGTGATATAAAGTAGGTCCTTGTTGGTTATCTGTTTTATATATCGTAGTGTGTATATGTTAATCTCAAACTCCTAATTTATCTATCTCCCCCACCCTTTCCCCTTTAGGTAACCATAAGTTTGTTTTCTATGTCTGTGGGTCTATTTCTGTTTTGTAAATAAGCATTTGTATCACTTTTTTTAAAGATTCCACATATAAGCAATATCATATGATATTTGTCTTTCTCTGTCTGGCTTACTTCACTTAGTATGATAATCTCTAGCTCCATCCATGTTGCTGCAAATATTTCTTTTTCATGGCTGAGTAATATTTCATTGTATAGATATACCACATCTTCTTTATCCATTCATCTGCTGATGGGCACTTAGGTTGCTTCCATGTCTTGGCTATTGTTAATAGTGCTGCAGTGAACATTGGGGTGCATGTATTTTTTTGAATTATTGTTTTCTCTTGATATAACTAGCTCATTCTTTTTTTTTTTTTTTTTTTTTTTTTTTTTTTTTTTTTTTTTTGTGGTATGCGGGCCTCACTGTTGTGGCCTCTCCCTTGCGGAGCACAGGCTCCGGACGCGCAGGCTCAGCGGCCATGGCTCACGGGCCCAGCCGCTCCGTGGCATGTGGGATCTTCCCAGACCGGGGCACGAACCCGTGTCCCCTGCATCGGCAGGCGGATTCTCAACCACTGCGCCACCAGGGAAGCCCCAGCTCATTCTTAAAGTTGTAAAAATGGGAAACTCACTTCATGCAATTTCCTTCTTTAAAGTCTTGCTGCCCCTATAGCATTAGCTTGCTTTTGTTTTTCACTTTCCAGTCTTCAGGTTATTATTTTTTTTCCTTTTTGGATTTTATCCAGAGTTTATAGTTGTTATCTGAGGGAATGTTGGTATGATAGGAGCATGGTGTTTATTGGGCCACACTGGAAGTGACACTCTGAGAATTATCTTTACTTTTGGACAGATGTAGCTCCCAGCCCTCATGAAATGGGTGCCTCTTGGGATAGATGGAAATGAAGGACAGAGTCAAGGGTCAAGGTTGTGGTGAGACCACCTAAGAGGGTCAGAGGCACACATTTGTTGTAGTAACATGTTGCTGACCTTCATATCAGGCATTTGGTAGAAATTAATGAAGAGGAAAGTGTCTCTGCCATCTGTGTGTGGTGGTAATTTGGGTTAGAAGAAAGAAAATGCTTGGGTTTGGTAGACAGAGTGATGAGGATCAACTCTGCACTACAACTCACTTGGTTTGTGACAATGGGTACAAGTTATCTAAAATTCCTCATTGGAAAAATTGATGTAATGATTCCTATCCTGTCTTGTTGGTTGTACAGATTCAATAGGATAAAGTGCTTAGGGGCCCCTGCTACTTAACAAGGTACTCAGCATTGCTTCCACCTCTTCTTTGTACTTTCAGAAATGGCCTCCTTTGCCTTGAAGTACACATCTCCCCATGTGACAGTGGAGAGAACTGAAGCTTAGTCTGCATCCCTGATGTTTACACAGCAGGATGTCATTGGGTTCTAGAGTTAATTTTTATTAAAATAAAAAGAAATTCTACAGTGGATGAGCATGGTCTTTGAAGTCAGAGACCTGGTTTGAATCCCAGCTTTGCCAGTTCCACACAATATAACTTGGGCCAATTATTTTCTCTGAGCCTCAGTTTTCTATCTATGAAACAGGAATAATAGAAAACATTCCTCATAGGGTTTTAGGAAGATTACATGAGATCACACACATAATGCTCCTAAATCATCCATCAGGGCCTGGTACAGAGTAGGCATTCAGTAGATGTTAGTTATTGTAATTATCATTGTTATTTGTTTAATAAAAATGGGGGCTAACATAAAACCATTGATTTTTAAAACTGGGAAAGATTCACTGGGAAGAAGGAAGAGCCAAAGGAAGTTGTGGGTGAGGAAGTTTATTTTCATAAGTGGGAAGAAAAGGAGTGTGGTTATTTTTTAATTTAAAAAAATGTATTTATTTTTGGCTGCGTTGGGTCTTCATTGCTGCATGCAGGCTTTCTCTCTAGTTGCGGCGAGTGCGGGCTATTCTTCGTTGCAGTGCACAGGCTTCTCATTGTGGTGGCTTCTCTTGTGGAGCATGGACTCTAGGCACGTGGGCTCAGTAGTTGTGGCTCACAGGCTCAGTAGTTGTGGCTTGTGGGCTCTAGAGCGCAGGCTCAGTAGTTGTGGCACACAGGCTCAGTCGCTCCGCAGCATGTGGGTCTTCCCAGACCAGGGTTCGAACTCATGTCCCCTGCATTGGCATTCTTAAGGGGGATTCTTAACCACTGCACCACCAGGGAAGTCCCAAAGGGTGTGTTTCGACAGTAAGGCTAAACTGTCCATGGGAGAGAAATTAACGTGGGAAAACCTTGTGGAGTTTTGCCCTTGGAGTAAGTCAGGCCCACCATGGGCCTCTGCCTCAAGGGTTAAAGATGAGATTAAATATTTAATGTCCATTTATAATTAGGTCCTTAGGGGTCCTATGGAGCATTTCACTAACACAGTCATTTTTCTCTCTCTATTTACATTTCTAGCTCTACGGGTAAAAGCATTGATTCTACAGTCTGATGTGCCTGTGTGGAATGATAGATAGTTCCTTAGCAAAATCATAGCTCAATTATTCAATATTTGCAGGTTTAGAGGACAGAGGGTGCCCATAGAGTCCTAGAGGATCTGTTTGTAGCCCTCAGCCAGGACTGGGGTTGAAGGAGGCACAGCATTATTTCAGGTTGCTGAGGAAGCGGATCTCTTGTAATTTGCATGGCACACAGAAGCAGACATCATCCACCTTCACTTGAACAGCTATAAAACTCTCATTTGGATGAGCATCCCTCTAGGTGTTTAATGACTCTTTGCCATAGATCACCCATTTGCCTTCCAATGCTACAACTTCTCATTCTCCACAATCTTCCTTAGCTCTGCACCTAAATATATATTCACATTTGTGTTTCACGAAACGTTTTGGTAAGAAAAACAGGAGAGAGGCCAAAAGAGGAGGACCATATCTAGAGGAGGAGCTAGCACTGATACCAGGTGGAGGAATTCAGAGGACCAGGAGGCTCTGCATCCTCGGCAGGAGCAGCAAAGGACAGAGGGAGTGGCAGGAGGGCCCAGTGCAGCCTCCAGGGCTTGTGGGATCAGCCCTCAGCTGCCCCACCTTCCTAAGCAAGGGCACTCACTGGCACCTATCAGGCCTGAGGCTAACAAGCTGGCCCTCAGTACTCTGTCCTTCCACATGAGTTATTGATCTATTTGACTTATTTGAACTATGTCTCTAGCTCTGGAGCCTCTGAATCTATTCCAAACTACTACCTAACATGTACTGGAAAATCAGAGATTCCCTTATAAAGGATACCAGGTTAGAAAATTGGTGCTCTGGACTGGAAATTGGGAACCCAACCATGAACTTCTTGTGAGTCCTTGAGGAAAATCCGCTTTCTGTGTCATGCCTCAGCTTCTCTGTTTTATAATATCCGCCTTGGCACCTACCCTCTCTCAGGTGAGGATGGGTGCAGTTCTCAGGGAGGCCATCTGACCTCTCCACCTCCCTCACTTCCCATAGGTACTTTAACCAAGTTGGTAACAGAAAAACTTGGTCCCCACTCTGGTCTCTGTCCCCTCTTACGTCTCCTGTCTTATCAAAGGGCCCCGCCATCCCCTCAGTGAAAGCATCTTCTTAGGTCCCACCTCCCCCTCCTGAACCTTTGCCCTCAGTCACTCCTGTACTCTTGTTGAGTCTACCTCATCTATATTCCTAAAATGTATCTACTTCTCCAAAACTCCACAGCCACTCACTTGGTTCAGACCAGAGTTATTTCTTGCCTAGGTGACAATAATCCTAATTCTTTTCCTTATCTCCAGCCTTGCTCTCTGTATCCCTTGCTCTCCCAACCCGAATGATATTCTGAAATGTGAACTGCATCCTGTTGGTTCCTGCTTAAAACCTTTGAGTGTTACCCTGCTGTCACCAGGTTAAGGTCCAAACACTTTGGATTTTAAAATCCCAAAGCCTTCAATCAGGCCCCTGCTGACACCTCAGGCATTTCCACTCATTATATCCTGCCTTCCCACTCAAAGCCCACACTGGACTCCAGTCTAGAGAAACCACTGACAGAGCTCTTTCTTGTTTCCTGATGGTTCCTCTGCCTCTGGGCACTCTTCTCCTCCGTCTCTCCCATACCACTTCCCTTAGTCTGCGATTTCCCTTATCTTGTAGGTTTCCATTTTGGTATGACTTCCTCAGGGATGTCTTCCTTGGACTTTCATAGCCTGGACGTAGCACCCCTCATGTATGTGTTTATATCCTGTGCTTCACCTGTCATATAGTCCTTCATCATTATAGCAAGCGCTATCGACTCATCTGAATTCAACAAACTGTGAGCCCTGAGATGTCTGGGCCACATCTGCCTGTCTCACCTCCATATGTCCACCTCCTAACACGGTGCCTGGCACAGAACAGGGGCCTGAGACATATTTCCTAAATAAAGTAAGCAGAAAGAGTTACTCAAATATAGGCTCTGTTTTTTTGAGTGGAGGAAATTTGTTATTAATTAAAGAAGAAACATATGAGGTCATATTTTTATTCCAAAAGGTCATTGGCGTTTCTCTAATACCCAGTGCACTTTTCCACGGAATAGGAAGGAGATGACATTTGTCACTCGCCCCTGCAAACGTTGTCTGGAAGGCTTGTCTCCTAAGATTGGCTGTGTTAGTTTGCGGGAGTCCAGCCTTGCAGGCGGAAAATGGCTTTCGAGAAAATTTGAGGTCTAACAACTTCTCATTTTCTAGTAGGCCTGAGAGGGAGAGGGTCTGGGAGAAATGGGCCCTTAGTAGGCCAGTGTGATCCTTCTATGTCTCTGGGCAACTAAGTTCAGAAAGGGTCTGGCCAATCCCAATCGCCCTGACAACACACAGGGAGTGAGTGCTGAGCCTCAGAACCAGCCGGCAGTTCCCTCTATTAAGGAATGATAAGGCTGGGCCCTCAGGGTCCTGACAGGCTGCCAGCATGGGTCTCATCCATAGTGTATGATTGCTGCCCTGATGCTGGGAGAACAGAAAACAGTGGCATGTCAGCATGGAGGACAGGCCAACTGGGAAGACCGGATTGGGAAGGAAAACTTTTTATTCTGTCACCTGATTTAAAATTAAGGGGATGTGGTGAGATCATAGGAACTAGATTAAAAGAAATATCTCTGGCTCTATTGTGTACTATAGAGCTGGTCTAACTGTGGCAACAATATTCTGGGTTTTTATAGCACCTTTCTTCCCTAGGGTGCAGGGTGCTTTATTGTCTATCAACAGGATTTCAACTGAATGGGTTCTCCTAGGACATCAATTCTGGTATCTGTGGCATTTGTTTTTTTAAAAAAATATTATTATAGTGCATGGAAAAATAAGTTGAGAAATTGTATTGGCATGAACAGAGGGCTAGATAAGGGTGTGTGTGTGTGTGTGTGTGTGTGTAGGTGAGTGTGTCTGTGTGACTGTTCAATTCAACCATTAAATATTAGATGGAATAGGAGGATATACAATGAATAGAAGGGAGCTAAAGAAATAAGAACCACTTTTGCACAAATCATTACAATTCAGTTGTGGCATTGTTGGGAAATCAAGACCAGATCATACTTTGGAAACAGTGAATACTTAGGAGAGAGGGTTTCTCTCTTATGCTCAAAGGCTGATATTTCTTTTCAGAAGAAAATCTTTCCATGTCCTTGAAAGTCATCATCAAATGAGTAAATATGAAACATGTAAAATGGTTTCATATGAAGTCGTCATAATGACTGAACCATTTTTTCTGGGTTTTTGAGACTGAAACTAAGCCAACACTGATGAGATTGCCTCTACTTAGACTTCTGTAAGTAGTGTGATTAGATATAGTGGGAACCAAGGCAGAAAAAAGGCAATAAGCATTCATAATGTTTCAGTGAAGCTGTTTACTGAAGGAAAAAGAAAACAGTTAATGAAACAGTAAACCTAAATATATATTTAGGTGCAGAGCCAAGGAAGATTGTTGAGAATGACTTAAGTTATAGTATTGGAAGGCAAATAGGTGCTCTATGACAAACAGTCATTAAATACTTAGAGGGATACTCATCCAAATGGGGGTTTTATAGCAGTTCAATTTTAGGTGGGTGATTTCTGATTCTGGCCAAGATGGAGTAACAGAGGCTAAATTTGCCCACTCTCATGGAATAACCAAACAGTTGGGTAATTTGTATGAAACAATTGTTTGTAAGATGTTAGACATCAAAGAAAAAGAACAGTGACCCCTGAGAGATAGAAAACAAATTTTGTGTCTCATGATTATCTCAGTGTACTACCAAGAGAGATCTTCCAGGTCATGGCATAGGATGGATAAATGCAGGAAAATCTTGGTGGTCTCCCTGGATTGAGGAGACAGAACTGGGAGTCTGGGGAGGCCAATGTGGCTAGAGTTTTGCAGGGTAGAATGTTCTGAGGAGAGAGTTGCATAGAGAGCTTTGTAGATCTGCAGAGAATCTCCTTGTGTCTTCAGGTAGATACTGGTCAGCACATGCTTATAAGGAAACTGCCTGAAGCTGGGAAAAGAATAACTTGAAATGATTAGAAGGAACAATCTCTAAAACTCACACAAACTGTTCCCACCAGAGTGGAAAATCTCATAATTCATGTAATATCAGGAAGAGTAGTCAGAAGTATCCTGCCCCAGTAGTGGGTTGACATTGTCCTAGACTAAGCACTGCTCTGGTTCTACCTAACAAAGCTTAAAAAAATGGCCAGAAAGGATCAAAATGTTTTGAAGTAAATTAATGGTGAAGCAGAACAAAAATATTAATAGAAGTACAAAAATATCCAACACTCAGTAAGATAAAATTCATAATTCTGGCATTCAATAAGAAATTACTAGGTCTGCAAAGGAGCAAGAAAAGATATGATCCATAATTAGAAAAATCAGTCAAAACCAACCCAGAAATGGTATAGATGACAAAATTATTAGACAAAAACATTCTGTATGCTCAAGCTAGAGAAAAGATTGAGTGTATTAAGGATTGTATAATGGAAAATATAAAAAAACTTCTAGAGGTAAAAACCACAATTTCTGAGATGAAAAATACACTAGAGAGGCCTAATGGCAGATGATAACAATGCAGAAGAAAATGTTATTGAACATGAAAAGACAGAGTAGAAACTATGCGAAATGAAGCAGAGAAAAAAAGATGGGAAAAAATAATAGAGCATCAATCAACTGTGGTATACTTCTAATGTCCTAGGGTACATGTAACTGGAGTCCTTAAAGAGAGGAGAACAAAGCACCAAAAGAATTTGAAGGCATAAGGGCCAAATATTGTCCAAATTTGATGAAAACTATAGACTCATAATTCCAAGTTTCAACAAAAGCCCAAGAAATGTGAATAAAAATACACCAAAGCACATCATAATCAAATTGTTTATAAATCAGTGATAAAGAGAAAAATCCTATTAGCAGCTGGAGAAAAAACATGCCTTATGTATAGAAAAAAAAGTTAAGGATGACAATAGATTTCTCATCAAACAATGCAAGAGGAAAACCTAAAGCAGCTTTTAAAGAACTGATGGAAAACAACTGTCAGCTTACAATTTTATACCCAGCAAAAATGTTTCAAAACCGAGGCTAAATAAAGATTTGTCAGATATACATAAACTGAAAAAAACTGGTTACTAACATATTCTTATACAGAGAGGAAATCCTCAGGCACAAGGGAAATGATATGATGGAAATCTGGATCTACACAAAGGAATGAAGAGTACTGGACATGGGTCACTATGTGGGTAAATATAAGACTTTAAACGATTATTTTAATTTCTTTAAAAGAAAATGGTCAGTTAGAGCAAAAATAATAACAATGTATATTGGAGTTCATAACATATATAGAGGCAAAATGTGTGAAATATCACAAAGGCTGGGAGAGAAAAATGAAATATTGTGGTTGTTAGGTTCTTTTAATATATATGAATTGGTATAACATTACTTGAAGGTACTTAGGTTCTTTTAATATATATGAAGTGGTATAATATTACTTGAATGTAGATGGTGATAAGTTAAAGAAGTATATTACATAAACCTTAGAGCCACCCCTGAAATAATACTACAAAGAATTCTAGTTAGAAATCCAACAAGGTAAGCAATATGGAATCATAAGGGATACTCAACTAATCTCAAAGTAGGGATGATGGATATTGTCTTGTTTGAAGTGATGGTTTAATGAGTACATACATCTGACAAAGTTTATCAAATTATATACTTTAAATAAGTGCATATTATTGCATGCCAGTTTTACCTTAATAAAGCTGTTAAAAAAGATAAGATGGGGCTTCCCAGGTGGCGCAGTGGTTGAGAGTCCACCTGCCGATGCAGGGGACACGGGTTTGTGACCCGGTCCGGTAGGATCCCACATGCCGCGGAGCGGCTGGGCCCGTGAGCCATGGCCGCTGAGCCTGCGCGTCTGGAGCCTGTGCTCCGCAACGGGAGAGGCCACAACAGTGAGAGGCCTGCATACTGCAAAAAAAAAAAAAAAAAAAAAAAAAAAAAGATGGGTTTAACTACTCAACATATCTAAAATAAAATATTTATTTTTAAACAATAAAGTGTACCATTGTTCAGATTAAAGTACCAGAAATATAACTCCACAATTTTGGAGAAAAAAATAGAATCATAGAAGCTGTGGCATTTACAAGAGCTAGAAGCTATCTTAGAAACCACCTTCCCTACTTCACTTATATAGAAATGAAGGTCCAGATACATAATATGAATTACTCCGACTTATCACCATCATCCATGATGAGAGTGAACAATAATAATAATTTAAAAAGCCAGTCCTTACTTAATTTATTTTCCTTTGAAACTCCCCAGGTGTAGCACTCCATAGGTTATAGGCAAAAGCACACCTATCATTGTGTCCTAGGGGAGGGAGAGGACAGTGTTTTGACTGAGATGCTGGCAACTCAAGCTAACAGTGGAACAGCACTAGAGTTCCTGGGATTAGCAATAGCTGAATTATATAGTTAAAGTCAAGGCAGCTGCCTTGTTACTGGTAATCATGATCTTCTTGAATTCTTTAAGTAAGCAGTGGCTTCAAAGACCTAGGGTATTAAACTTCAGAAAAAAGCACATTTGGGGAATTAATCCAATAAGTATGGTGCAGAGGGAAGAAGTATTAAAATCTATAACTAGATGGAATTTTGAACATCTGAATAGACACTATAATTAAAGCATAGTGGATTACAATTGCTCTGGAAAAGAAGATTGGAGATTGCTTGCTCTTTGCAAAGTGGATTTACAAAGGGTGGCTTAAAAACCTATGAGCAAAGAAAAACCTGACTTTGAAAGGAAAGGGACAGGAGGGAATCAAATGTGAATATGCAACTCAAGTTAGGGCAGCCAAAGACCAGGGTGAATTAATGTGAGCAAATGAGAATGAGAAAGGCTTTTCTGAATAACCAAGAAAAAATAGAGTTAAAGGAAAAGAGAGGCTGATGGATGAAGATGATTATAAGATTAAAGAAGACTTTGAAGGTTGTTGAGGTACAGCTAGGTTCTCCCTTGCCCCCTCTGCCAACTCTAATTAGAGGAATGAAAATAAACTCGGACAATTAAAAGGCAATGAAGACTCCTCCAAGGGAAGTGTTTGATAAAAAACAGGGAAGGAAATGTGTTACAGCTTTGGCTTTCCATTAGGAAATAGCACTGCTAATCAAAACTGGAAGGCAGTTCAGGATGGCGCTCGCTTTAGGAGGGTTTTTGGTGTTTGTGTAGAATTTAAATAAACTAGGAAATAAACTAGGAAAAATATCAGCCTTTGGAAAAGCTAGAAACATCTTTGTAATAAATGTCTGCCAAAACTGATGCCAGTGTTTAGCAGAATAGTGGAATAAATTTGGACATAGGAAAAAATCTACAAAAGTTTGAAAAATAAACATTACTATAGTAGTTAAATAGCCTGATTGTTTAGGTATTTAAATTAAGTTAGGTCATGCTTTAACTCTTTTAAGCAAAATTACAAAGAAATGGGCTATATGGTATGAACAGGGGAAATAAAACGATCTGTCATAAACCCCTTTTCTAATAGAGTTGTGGAAATAAGCCCTGGTTGTCATTTTCTAGGCTTACGGCTTTAAGGAATTTGGACAACAAGCCCAAGTCTTTCTCCATATGTTGGAGCAATAGACAACTACCTGCTTTACTTGATATCAGGGATCTGGGAGTCCTACTTACCCTAAAACACTTCCATTCTCCATTTGCCAGAACCTTGGCATTCTCCAGGTACAACCCTTCACTGGATGAAAACATCCTTTCAGCCTAAGTACAGTTATATTACCTGGGAGAGGTAAAATATATTGTCCTTCAGTATTACTTAATAAAGGGATTGATATGGACTGGTTTTCTTAAAGAATAAGAGATATAAAGGCTTAAAGAAATAATAAGAGCTAACATTTATTGAGTGCCAGGTCCCATGCTAACTGATCCACAGAAGATTATCTCATTAATCCTCTGGCCAATCCTTTGAAAAAGGTACAATATAATCCCACTTTGCTGATGGGAAAACAAAGGCACAAAGAAGATTAGATAGTTGCCCAGGATCAAATAGCTCATGAAGAGTAGAGCTGATATTTAGAAGGATGCAGGGGACAGGGTGCTATAGAGAAGAGAAGGGACCTGTCAATAAAGGAGGGGATCCTAAGACCCCAAATCCCCACCTCTTACAAGAAGCATCCTCTCACTTTCCTACACTTTGGTAGAGATCTTTATGTTCCCATTTTATGGTTAGATCATGTATACCTAAAATTCTGTGATTCTACAGTTATATTAGAGTAGGGTCCTAGAAGAAAAAATGAGAAGATGGTTGAATTTATTGATGGGAGGTGAGGAAGAGATTAAGAAAGTGATTCAAGAGGCTCAGGCAGGGTCCCTGTGAGGGGATAAACTGAGAAGTCTAGAGCAGCTCAAGGGCTTCTCTTGGTGGCCTCACTTCCCCACCCATTCTGACACTGAATTTTCTACTGCTTTCTAAGTGAAACCCCCTCCCAGATACATAGGGAACACTCCGTTATCAAACACATTTGCCTGAACCTCACTAATTTATCATCTCAAAAACTCTCTGCATTTGTAAACCTTTTATCTTGCTGGGGCCCAGGGGGGAAGCAGGCTATGGATATCTGTATAAGGGCTGAGAATAGGCTTGTGTGACCAAGTCTGGGGACTCAGGTTGAGGATGGGGGCTGATGGTGAGCCAGGCATGAAGAAGGGGTTTGAGGGGAGATACATCTGGATAGCCTGGAGGCTGATGTCTTCACTGCTTTTAGTAGCTTAGCCAGAAGCTGGATTAGCTCTCTGAGTTAGCTCCTTGGAAGGATAGACTTATAGCAGCAGCTGATGCCTTCAGTCCTAAAGCTCTCACTGTCGTGCAGTCAACCAGATGTTCTTCAGCACCCCTCACCCCCTCCATTTCCTATACATTTTAAGAACATTATGGGAATGGGTTCTTTCTACTGGATACCTTTCCATGGTGTACTCACCTGTACTTCACCCAGAAACCTCTCCCTAGGAGGGGAAAAGGATGGGAATCCATGCACTTGGCTGCTTTGCCAATGAGCTTCTCAAGAGAAATCTTTTATGTGGTACAAGTGGTGGTTGTACTTCTGTCCCCTTTGCAGGTCTGGACAATGATGAACCAGGTGACCAGTACTGGGAGGTACTGGTTTCTTTGCCCACTGGAAGCAAAGAATGGAGTGTGCAGTGGGGAGGGTGCTTTGGCACCATTTAAAGGTGCCTGCAGTTATCAGCTACAAGGGCAGGGCTCCGTCCTGAATTCTGAGAGGTAGCTGGATGATTTTCAGGAGAAACGATCATCGAGTAACCAGGAGGCAGAGCCCAACCCAGTGCTAGGACAATGGGAACCTAGAAACCCAAGTTAAAACACATGGGCAAACAGGAGTTTGCAAACAGAGGTAAGCAGGTTGGGATGCACACATAGAATTGGAGGTAAGAAGAAACTAGAACAGCAAACAACCCCTAGAGTGTGATGACTGTGCACAGACCTGGTTAGGAAGAGCTGATGTTGCACAGGGAGGTTTCAGCATGAGCAGGCAAAGGTTTTTGGTCAGGGCTTGAGTCTATTTACAGAGCGTGGAGCAAAGAATGGGGAAGTGCCTGTCTGTACAAGGTACCAGAACTAGACAGAACCCAGAGTCAGTCAGGCTGAACTTGCCAGGAAGGCCAGAAAAGAGGTCAGCCCTGGTGGTGGGCTGGGCATGGCCTATACCATCTAGAAGGGCTCTGAGACCCATTGCACAGGGTCACAGGAACGGAGAGCAGGATGTGGTATTATCTGAGGTCAGCTAAAGGAGGATTGAAAGCTCAGCAAACTTCCAAGCAAGTAAAGAGTTTCAAGCGGCCAGGAGAGCACTAAAGGAGCTCAGCTCAGACAAGGTCCCCTGTTGCATGAACTCTTTTCCTCCGGGCAGCTCCTAGAAACCCAGTTGCCCCTTCCTCAGAAAACGTTTAGCCCAGAGGCACTAGAAGCTCTCAGCTGGTTCAGGAAGCTCTGTGTCTCTTGGGAAGGGAGAGGGGAAGCATTCTCCACATTTACCTTGGTACACTGGAATCTGAATTTGGAGGGAGGCCATGGTCTTTGAGTGGAGTTCTTTGGGGTATTTATTTCTGGGCCTTTTGGGGCTGGATCCTGCAAGAGTGCTGGTCATCCTGTAGCAGATCATCTTCCCAACTTGAGTCTTCTCATTTAGTATCCAGTCCCTTCCCATCTTTCTAAGACAGATGTAGTGATCCAGTCACGTAAGTCCCGAGGAAAAGAGTAACATTGGTTTATTGATTTATTGATTCCTTTACTCATTCATGCAGTGAAGGCTTATTAAGAACCTATGAGGCATGGTGCTCTGGATATGATGGTGAGCTTGTTACGTGCAACCCCCGCCCTCCAAGCACCTAACAGTGAAGAAGGCAAGACAGAGAAGTAAACAGCCGTCATATGACTATAAGGTCAGTGGGATATGACAAGGACACACACAAGTGCTGTGGGACAGCAGGCAAGAGGCATCTAACTCTGACCTGGAGGGTCAGGGAAGGTTCTAGGAGGTGGTCAGTCTTGGTCTCTGGAACTTTCCTTAGTGGCTGCACTTCTTCACACATATTCTGGCACTGAATGCTCTACCGCTTTCTAAATGAAACCCACCCCATAAACACAGGCAAGACTGTTGTCATCATACACATTTACCTGAAACACACCAATGTATTATCTCTAAGACCTGTGCATTTGTAAACATTTTTATCTCTAATTGTGGAATGAAAGACTATTTCCTGTTCAAAGGAATTTCAGGCTTCAGCAGGTGGTTATAATGGGTACTTTTTCTATATTTTAAAAAAATTGTGAGCAGGCGAGTATGCTGCTTGGAAAGTGAGCACGTAAAGTATGATTATAAAGGATGTAATCAGACCAGTTTCTTCTTTATATTCTAATTCACCATCAAAATTAAAAGACAAATTCCAAACTGGAAAAAATATTTGCAGCACATTTGATAGATAAAAGAATTCTCTCCTCAGTGCATAAAGACCATTTAAAAACCATTAAGGAAAACGACAAACCATCGGGCACAGGACTTGAGAAGACAATGTAGTTCTGTTAATTTACAGTCCTCTTACGTCCACAACTCTAGTACATGAAGAAAACTCAGAATTGTTATGGGAAATTTACAAGAAAATTAATCTGACACATTATAGTGATAGACATATTATTATTGTGTTGCATGATAATTAGGCTTAATTTGCATAAAGGCTGTAATTAGTATTACTTTTAGCTAGCCAAAGTTTCAGTTCTTTTTCTCACTTTTAAAGTTTCTTGGTAACTGTAATTATTGTCAAAGATGTTAATGTTCCCTCAACACCCTCATGTTTTCTCTCTCTCTCTCTCTCTCTCTCTCACACACACACACACACACACACACGTGCGAGGACTTGCACAGGCAGGGAAAGTGGTAAATATCGTAGATCAGGTCCCATATCTCTGCTATTTCTACTCACCCTTCCATGGCTGAAGCTCCCTCTGTGATCCCCTAGGCTCTCCTAACTCTGGAACTGGTATTTGTTGAGCAATAGTAAGTTTCCAGCTCCTTCTCTCCTCCCACATTCCCAGGTGTCCCTTTGCTAAATTCTTCAAGGCAGAGAACTCTGTGCATGGAGGGAGTGGACAGTCTTTCCAGAGGGAAAGTGACAGTAGTGTGAGGGGCGGAGGGGAACCTGGTGAGGGAGCACAAACAGGTCATTGATGGTGGCTCAAGGGAGGTGAGAGGAAGGGACAGAAAGACTGTGTAGTCCCGAGGCCTGGGAATGAGTCCGGGAAGACCAAAGGCAGGGAAGAGGGCTCAGACACCTCTGGCTCCAGGCCCAGAGGCTGCAGTGCAAGAAACCAGCAATTCCAGACTCTTCCCCCTTGCAACCACTGCAGAAAATAACTTCTTAGGGAGCAGCCCAGATACATGCACATGAGGACAGCCAAGTGAGCAAGGGAACAGAGCAGTCACAGAGAATCAGAGCTCTCTGACTTAGGTCATCTCCTCTGACCTTCCATTCGTGATATAGCATCTGCTCTGGGTCCCCCAAGACTGGACGTGGTTTTTAGGAGCCCAAGGAGGCTCCCTTCCACCTCTACCCTGCACACTGCTTTGTTGGTGCATGAAATTCCTTCCATGGGAGATAAAATCCTTAATTCCACAATTAAAGATAAGAGGTTAAATTGTCTAGGGAAACTAATGCATTATTATGAAGGTGTTTTTGTCAAGTTGTAAAAGACTTAAAACGTTATAGAATCCTCTTCTGTTTTGATGGGAGCAATGAGAAAACAAAGGACTGAGAGATCAAGACCAGGCCGACTACATTGAAAAGAACCACCCCAGGTTGGCTGTTACCTGGAGTCTTAATGACTTTTCATGAATTGTCTTTAAGAAATGAAAATGCCTGAGGCCTAGTGTTCCTCTGGCTCATATTATAGAAATGATGCAGCGAGCCCAAGCCAGAGCACTAGGTGAGGAGAGGTGGAGATGGCAGGTGACAGACAGGCTATACTTCCTAACAACAAGTATTTGTCACCAGCTGGGCTGCCCAACATCCTCAAGATCCATTTACTCTTTCTGGGGCAACCGGAACCTCTGAAGGTTAGGAGGTTGCAAGGCTGTGAGGACCTGGTTCTCCTGTTTTGATTCTTCCTCTTAGCACAGTTCTTGGTTCTGCATTTCCTAATGAAGACAGCTGGGAGGGAGTGAACAGAGAGGTCTTGGAGTCGGGAACCAGCTTCCAGATATAATGACCAAGATCAGTTTTCCTCGAACTTATATTGTCATCCATATAGCTCCTCTTAATTTTATGGCCTACTCCTGATGTTTCATAGTCCTATAATTACACAGGGACTGACACACTGTTTGCTCATGTATGAGGACCTGCCGTTCTGTTACCTTAGTCTACGGCAATAGTTTGTACCAACATTATTAAGTAGAAGTGACCAGACCCAAGAAACAGACACTGGAAGGTTGAAAAGGTTAATGAGAGAGTCATAAAGAAGCTGGTGGACTGTTGGCAAACATTGCTTCACTGAGGTTTTTTAGAAATTTGGAACTTATGTGAGTCCCCGGAGGGAAAAGGAGATATTACATACACAGATATTTTATTTATTGTCTTCTCCCCAAACAGTAAGTAATAGATGAAATCACAGGGTTATAGGTTTTGGCTTTGGCCAAGTAATACTTTAATTTTTCAGCTAGAGATAACAGACAGCTCCTAGTACTCTGAGGCAGGGGAAAGGCTATTGTAAAAGCTTCCCGTAAGGGGATTTGTTCTGGGCTTTAGTGGCTCCTGGGGGAAAATGCACAGGGTGCTGGATGATCTAGGGAAGAGTGTCAAGGATTAGGGTAAGCTCCCTCCCAGAGGCAGGGCAGTCAGATTTACAGTGATTCATGAGCTGAGCTTTCTGAATCCCAGTAGTGATCATGGCTTATTTCTCCTTCCCAGCTCTTCATGCCCAGCTCCTAACCGCACATTAAAAGCTCAAAAGGCCAGTAGGTCAATGCTTGAATCCTCCTAGCATTCATGTCCTGCAGGATCTGGGGTCTGGCATTCCTGGCTCTATGAGAAAGGATACTAATGATTACTACATGTGTATAAATTAGGTTAGATTAAACTATGCTGCAGTTACAGACAACCCAAAATCTCAGGGGCTTAGCAGCAAAAGTTTATTTCTTGCTCCTGCAAAATCTACTATGATTCCCAGCAACTATCCAGGAAGCTGTCCCCATCCATCCAATCACCCACCCACCCATCCACCTATCCACCCACCCATCCACCCATGCATCCATCCATCCATCCATACATACATACATACATACATCCATTCATACATCCATCCAGGCTGCTCCAGTCTTTAGGTCCCTATCACGTCAACCCATGGCCTCTAAACTCTACACCAAAGGGCAAGAGGGAAGCTGGAGAATTTGAGACTTTTAAAAATTCTGCCTGAGTCACTTACCATATGATATGATCTTGCAAACTTTAAGGTGCTTGAAATTTGTAATCTTCCATGTGCCTGGGAAGGAAAAGATAACTGCATATTGGCGAGAACTGGGTGCTGTCTACCATGACGTCCTTCCCACGTGCCATAATTTTGCAAACGAATGATGTGCCTGTCTATATTATTATCCCTGGCTTTCAGAGTAGGACATTGGGATTCAGAAAAGTTAAGGACTTGCTGACATTCAAGACAGGTCTGCTCAACTCTCATAGACAGGGTGTATGTTTGTTTGATTTTTACCTTGGGTACCAAGGGTTGTTTTCATTATATACACTATTATCTTCAATCCAAACCAGTTTTCATGCCTACGTTTACTTATTTATTTCCTTTTACTTCTTTTACTCAGGCCCAGCCACTCCTTAGGGAACAATTCAAATCAGTTCATGTATACGTACTTATATATTTATATAGTTTCTGTGTTCTTGTAAAATATGTGTTCCTTTGAATGGCCTATGCACTTTCAACCCTGGCAAACCTCTCTCAAAATGTGCATTAATGACCTCTGGCAAGACCTTATAAGCATAGTGAAGGTGAGAGGGAAATAATTATTGGGTACATGTGATCACTTTAAACAGTCCAGGCAGAAATCCCTCATTTTCCCTGTAGTAGTCTTGGTTATGTGTATGTGTTTCGCATTTAATAATGTACTCAAATACCCCAACCCTATGTTTTGCATCTGCTAGTCATAGTTAACCTTAGATAAGGCAGTTAATGAGTGTCTCAAGGTCTCAGTTTTACCATCTATGACTTGAAGCCAAGGCTAGCTTCCCTGGACCCCCAAAGGATGTCTTGATGTTTAATTACTTCAAAAGGCAATCTGAAAAGGAAATCACCAGGATTTCCTTGGAGGCTAGAGCTTTGCAGAGACAGGTATCCTCCACTTTTTGAAAGTTCCCTTTATGCCACTCTTTGCTTTTACGAAGGAGCTATATTAGTACCAGTTTTCATTAACAGAAATCCAAAGAGGATTTTCACTTTTATGGAAAAAAAGGCAAAAAGAAAAAATAGCGTTTAGTGTTTGTTTTTTCAGAGAGTTGTTATAGAGGCAAAGTGTGCACCAAGCAGGGAGAGTGGGTCCGCCAAGGTCCTTCCCCTGGAACTACAATCAGCATCTCAGCAACAAGACGCCAAGCTCTGAACAGTGTCTGCAAGCACCTGTACTTTATCTCAGTTTATTTTGTGCATCCATTAGCAAGATGTGTCCTAAGGTAATTGCTTCTTCGCTTTATGCCGTTTCGACGTAGAAAAGGTTTCACAGGAACACTTTACTTCCAGATAGTGGGAGAAACCTATGTAAGCTCTTATTATCCTTTTTTACCTTGTGACAGATTTATAGTCTGTTGGACTCACTTGGTACCTGTCACTTACCTTCCTCTTGATCCCTTCCTTCAGAGCTTTATCCATCATTGCATCTCAGGATCAAAAGAGTTTTAGCATCAGGCTCATGGGGGATGGTGCTGGCAGTTTACTGTTCTCTTCAAGACACCATAGGTGCTGGGCTGCTTTCTGCAGTAGCGGGAGGTATTTTAGGAGAGGCCAAAGTCTGGTCTGCTTGTGGTTACCCAGTCTACACTATTTAATTAGCCCCAACTCTATTAGGAAATGTGAATGCTTTCCTTAGCAGAGAGGACCTTATCTTGATTTGTCTATCTTTCCTAACTACTGGCTTCCTTGTCCAAACTTTCTAAAATAGCATTCTCCATTATTCCCGATTGGCTCATTTTTTTCCCTTAATCCTTTCTACTATCTGACATTTTGTATATTTATTATTTATTATTTCTCTTTACCCCACCTCACTCAACAACAGAGACAACTGGAATATAAGTTTCACGAGAGTAGGAACTCTGTTGTATTTACTATTCCTTTCTCGGTGCCCAGACAGTTCCAGGAACACAGCAGGACACATTTTTTGAACGAATGGCCTGTAGGTACACTTGAACACTGCCTCTTATGTGTATCTGTCCTGCAACTGTGTGTCTCTGAGCTGGGTATACAGTGAGAAGAGTGTATATTAAAAAGTAACACCCAATACCTTGCCTTAAGTTATAGTGTAGTTAGGAGACAGGGCTAAGTTGCATGAGATGAAACTTCACAGCTCTCTCGAGTGATTCTAATTGTATTCATTGTACTGTGCCTTCTAAGCTCCCCTTGTGCAGGCCCTGTGGGCAGCTGATTTTTCTTTATTTTCTTTCTTAAACTGAGACTCTTTGCTCTAGCAGTTAACAGCTGTGGTATTTCACCTCCAAGTTGTCTGCTGCCCAGGAGTGTGTTAGCTTATCCATACCCATTTGGTACATCTGTCTTCGAGACTAGCTCCTTCTCAGCCTGCCCCAACTATTCTTTAACTCTGTAAGTCATTTTAATCGGAGATGATCTGCAGTTGAAAGTTATTCCGCACATGCCATGTAAATTAATATTATGATGCAGAGACCATTCCATTAGTCTAGAGATTTGCAATGATTTACTTTTTATGCGTAAAGTTTTATTCCAGTCTTAACAGTGAAACGTAAAACTGTTACAATTGTAATGAAACCTATAAAAGCACAGAGGGTAGTCTCTGCTAAAAATGTCCCGGGGGGATGATGATACCTCTGAGAACAAATTGAGGAAAGCTTTGGTTAGTCATTCACAAAGGTCCCCTCAGCATACTTAAGGTGATCCCAGACCAGGGTGTTGAACCAACATTGTTTATAACTTTGGCTCACAGCCTCTAATCAACATCAAAATTGGAAACTGAATGTTTACAGAATCCTAAAAGGTATCCTTAAAGAAAGGTGCACTTATTTTTAAGCCTTTTGGAACAGGTTGATTGTAGTAGGGCATAGATGGCCTGATTACATTAGAATAATCTTAGGCGATTTTTATTAAAGGAACCATTTTTAAAGGTATGGCTGTAGGAAAACCATAAGTGACAGTGTACTACCCTGGAACTCGTAATAATAGGGCTCCAGTTCCACCCCTCTAGCTGAAGGAGTGGGGAGACAAGTGGTTCCTTGAGCTTTGGGACAAACAACGTTTCTGGAGGGCGTCGTTTGACTATAGTTAAGATTTCTGGAAACACAGCCAGCCTATGGCAACCCTTCAGGAGGGAAACTAGGGAAATTCCTCCCTTACTCTACTGCCATTGCTCCTGATTGGCCAAACTCAACTGGAAGCCACAGGACAAGGGGACTTGGGTAATCTACATAGGTTAGACTTGTGGGAAACAGAGCAGTGTGATACATAATCAAGACTGGATCAGCATGGGAACAGCAGGAGTTGAAGGCCTTCCTTAATGGGGAGGAGATAGCTGGGAGAAAATGTCAATGCCAGAATCTCAGCCATCAGAGCAGTGGAGATGATAGCTCTTCAAGTTCTATAAAACCCTGGCAATGCACAGGTCCACTGGAAGCTCTTCTTAGGCAAAAAGAAATTACATAAGTTTTGCTTCCTGCCTAGTTTTCTGAATGTGTCAGGGCATGGAAGAAGGGAAGGGGAAAAGAGAAATAAGAGTCTTGGGAAAGTTGGACTCCAAACCTAGGGATAAGGCTCTTTTGATATTGCAATAGTCATTGGTGTCACAAATTTCACTATTAAAGGTTTTACCTTTATTTGCTTCCTCTTTAGACTTAAGGATTTCAAAACTTTATAAGACGCAGATCTTTATAATGTTACTGGTATGAATCACCATTTGCTTGTGTAGTCTTCATCAGCCTCTCATAAAAATTGTGCCCATCTTCCCAGGCTCTCAGAAAGGATTTAGAGCAATGAGAATAAGCAGAAGTGGGTGAGGCTGGTGCTTGTCAGGGTCTCTAGCCTTGATGAAGAAAGTGTTCTGGAGACTAGACAAGTGTGTGGACCATTAATCAAAGCAAGAGTTTTTCAACCTTTCATTTTTTTGTCACATGTGGTTGATTTTGCCTTGTATGCTTAACTGCCCTGCCTTATCTCTTCACTGTTTATCTACCTTAAGAATGCCATCTGACACAGGTACTTATGAATCCTTATTTATTTAAGAATTTTGTTGATCAGTGTTATGTTAATCATACCCCTCCATTCATGGTAGGTTGTTACCGGTCCACGTAAGGTTATTCATTCATTCATTTCCTCCTACCCTATTTCCTTCTCTGTGCCCACAGGCAACCATTCTCATGTCTAATGTGCATCTTTTTGTTTGGATGTATTATCTTAAAAAGTAAATTATTGTTTTGTACACATGTATTTTAAATTTACATAAATTGTATTATGTTATATATGTAGCAGAACTGTGTTTTCAGACCCATCCATGTTATTATATGTATATAAACACTACTGCTTCTAACTTATTGCATGAAATACACTCATTTAGGCAAAGAGTATCATACTAATGATATTAGCCCCTTAATAAATATCATACCACAGTTTGCCTATACACTTTCCCATTGATGGGCACTTGGATGATCTCTAAATGCTTACCATCTCAAGCCATGATTTACTGAAAACCCTTGCACAGAGATCAAGGGTTCTTATGATCCCACACCTTCACTAATGCTGGCATTGATCAGCTTTCTAACTCTTGCTACTTTAATTGGTATAAAATGATATCTTGTTCTTGCTCTAATTTACAGTTTTCTAATTACTACTAATTTTGAGCATGGCTTCGTATATTTGATGGTCATTTAGGTTTCCTCCCTGTGAATTGTGTGCTCCTATCCTTTGCCCATTTGCAAACTGATCTGCGTGTGTGTGTGTGTGTGTGTGTGTGTGTGTGTATTTTAATGTTGACTTGCAGAAGTTCCTTATATATTTCCGATGGAATTTTTTGGGGGGGCGTTGAGATGTTGTAAATATATTCTCCTAATTTATTATCTCTTTATTAACTTTGTGATACTCTTTGTTGAAGAGAAAAATATTTAATTTTCATGGAAAACATTTTTTGGGGTCATAATTTGTGCTTTGGAAGTTTTGTTTAAGAAATCCTTCACACTCAGGCTATATAGATATTCTCCTACAGTTTTTTTCTGCTTAACTTTTATAAATATACTGTTTACATTGAAATCTTTAATCCATCCACTTTCCAGCTTTGAATGAGATATTCAGTAGAGATCCAGTTTTAGTTTTCTCTATGTGCTGAGCTACTTGCCCCAACGTTACTCAGTAAACAGCATTCTTTCCATTTTCATTTGTGCTGCCATCTTTATCATGCATTAAGTTCTCATACATACATGGCTCTCTCTCTCTCAACTACCATTGTTCTCAATGGAGCAATGCTGTTCCATTGTCCATATTTTGTTCTTGTGCCAATATCACCTTGTTTTTATTGCTATGGTGTTATGACTATTTTTAGTATCTGATAGAGTAACTCTCTGCTTCTATCATTTAAACTTCTTTTTTCAGGGTTGTCTTAAATATTTGTGGGTCTTTAATTTTTCATATAAGATCTCAAATGTTTATAGAGTTTCTCAAAATTCCAGCTGATATTTTGAATGAGATTGTATTGAATTTATAGATTAATGTGGGGGAGAACTGACATCTTTATGATATTAAAATCCTGTAGATTTTTTATTGATCTTGAACCCTCTAAACTTGCTGAATTCTCTTTTACATCTGTCTGCAAATAATGACAGTTTTTGTTTCCTTTTCAGAATATCTTATTTCTCTTATTTCCTCATTTCTTTCCTTATTGTATTAGCTAGGACTTCTAGTACTATGTTAAAAATTTTATTGCTAATGGTGACTTCCTTTTCTTGCTCCCAATTTTATAGGGAAAATACCTAAAATTCTCCATTAAATATAATGTTGCTATAGGTTCTTGTGATATTACCTTTAAAAAGTTTAAAAAGTTGACTGGTTTCCTACTTTGATAAGAATATTTTTTTAAATATGTCATCATAAATGGAGGTCAAATACTATTTCTGCATCATTTGAGAGAATCCAACTTTTATTTTTAATTCTATTATGTTGTGAATTACATTTATAGATTTCTATGATTTTTTTCTTTCCAGTTTTATCAAGACATAATTGACATACAGCACTGTGTAAGTTTAAGGTGTACGTATAACTATTTGACTTACATATATCATGAAATGATTACCACAGCAAGGTTAGGGAACATTATCATCTAATGTAGATACAAAATAAAGAAAAGGAAAAAAATGTTTTTCTTGTGAAGAGAACTCTTAGTATTTACTCTCTTAACTTCCTTATATAACATACAGCAGTGTTAATTATATTTATCATGTTGTATATTACATCCCTAGTACTTATTTTTCTAACTGGAAGTTTGTACCTTTTGACTGCCTTTATCCGGTCCTCCTCCCTGACTCTGGTAACCACAAATCTGATCTCTTTTACTATGAGTTTGTTTGCTTGTTTGTTTTTGTCTCTGTTTATTCTTTTTTCTTTTGCCCTACCCAGGTGCATGGGGAGTTTCTTGCTTTTTGGAAGGTCTGAGGTCTTCTGCCAGCGTTCAGTGGGTGTTCTATAGGAGCAATTCCACGTGTAGATGTATTTCTGATGTATCTGTGGGGAGGAAGGTGATCTCCATGTCTTACTCTTCTGCCATCTTCTCTCTCCTCTCTCTGTTTTTGAAATATAATTGACCTACAACCTATGTTTATTCCTGGTGCATGACATGGTGATATGATATTTCTATGCATTACATTTCTCAGATTATATACATTTCTCTGATTTTTTTTTTTTTTTTTTTTTTTTTTTTTTTTTTGTGGTATTCGGGCCTCTCACTGTTGTGGCCTCTCCCATTGCGGAGCACAGGCTCCAGATGCGCAGGCGCAGCGGCCATGCCTCACGAGCTTAGTTGCTCCGCGGCATGTGGGATCTTCCCGGACCGGGGCACGAACCCGTGTCTCCTGCATCGGCAGGCGGATTCTCAACCACTGCGCCACCAGGGAAGCCCCATTTCTCTGATTTTTGAAACCACTGTTTCTATACTGAAATAACCTGCACATAATCACTTTTTAAATTTTTTATGCAAAATTAAAAATTAAAAATAGAAGAGTATAACCATCTTCTATTTACCCACCACCTAAATTCAAAAATTAACTCAGTTCATCTTGCTTCATCTTTTGCCCCTTCTTCACATCCCACAAAATGGATCATTTCAAGAAAATTCCAGACATTTTATTATTTCATTAAAAAATGCTTCAGTGTGCATCTTTCAAAGAAAAGATCTTTAAAACTGCATAATCGCTCTATCATCAGGTTGCATTTATGTTTAATCATTTTGCTAAAATTTTATTTAGACTTTTCATCTACATTTAATATTATTACTTTAATTTCTTATGATTTTAATTTGGTTTTAAAGAAAATATTATTATTGCCTTGTGAAATTAGCCTGGTGGTTTTTACTTTCTCTCTTCTCTTGAAAAGTTTGTACAATTTAGAAAATAGCTAATTCTTAGAATTTTGGCAGAATTCATCTCTAAAACAGTCTGAACATGGGGAGTATAATTTTTTTTGAAAGGGAGGTCTTCAGCTTTGATTTCACCTTTTAAAATTATTTATTTGCCTATTCCTTTCCTCTTTTTCTTCTTGAACTAATTTTGGCACTTCACATCTTCTATTTCTTCTAGGTCTCAGAGTTATTAATATGTAGGTGCTCACCATATCATCATTTGAATCTCTGTTGTATTTATAGTTGTTTGCTGTTTTCCCCCTGTGTTTGATTTATTTGTATATTTCCTTTTTTTTCTTTGATCAGTTTTACTGAGTTCTCTTTCTCTTGATCTTTACAAAAAACCAGCTTGAACAATGAACAATACACATTACCAAGACATTAAAAAATTTATTGAAGTATAGTTATGTACAGTATTTTGTTAGGTTCAGGTGTACAACATATTGATTTGACATTCAAATCCAATACAAAATGATAACCATTATAAGTCTAGTAAACATTTATCACCATACAAAGTTATTACAGTATTATTTACTATATTCCTTATGCTGTATGTTACCTTCCTGTGATTTACTTATTTTATAACTGGAAGTTAGTACTTCTTAATCCTCTTCACCTATTTCACCCAACCCTTGCCCCTTCCCCCACTCCCTGGTAATCACCAGTTTGTTCTCTGTATCTATGAGTATGTTTCTGTTTTGTCTTGTTTTCTTATTTCATTTGGTTTTTAGATCCACATGTAAGTGAAATCATATGGTATTTGTCTTTCTCTATCTGACTTATTTCACTTAACATAATACTGTTTAGATCTGCCCAAGATGTCCCAAATGGCAAGATTTCATTTTGTTAATGGCTGAGTAATATTCCATTGTACATAGATATAACACATCTTCTTTATCCACTCATCTATTGATGGAGAGTTTCCACAGCGTGGATGTTGTAAATGCTGCAATAAACATAGGGGTACATATATATTTGTGAATTATTATTTTTATTTTCTTTGGGCAAATACCCAGAAGTGGAATTGCTGGATTGTATGGTAGTTCTTTTTTAAATTTTTTGAGGAACCTCCATAGTGACTGTACCAATTTATATTACCACTTACAATACACAATGGTTCTCTTTTCTCCACATCCTCAACAATACCTGTTATTTGTTGTGTTTTTGATGATAGCCATTCTAAGAGGTTTGAGGTACTATCTCATTCTGGTTTTGATTTGTGTTTCCCTGATGATTAGCACTGGGGAGCATCTTTTCATTTGTGTCTGTTTTCCATCTGTATGCCTTCTCAGGAAAAACAAGTTCTTAGGTCTTCTGTCTTTAATTGGATTCCTTTTTTTTTTATACTGAGTTTTGTGAGTTCTTTATTTTGCATGTTAACCTCTTATCTGACATATCATTGGCAAATATCTTCTCCCATTTAGTAGGTTGCCTTTTCATTTTGTTGATGGCTTCTTTTTGCTGTGCAAAAGCTTTTTAGTTTGATGTAGTCCCATTTGTTTATTTTTGGTTATTTTGCCCTTACCTGAGGAGACAAATCCAAAAATATATTGCTAAAACTGATAAAAAGCATTTACCACCCTTCTTGAAGTTCTATGGATTCAGGTCTAATATATAAGTCTCTAATAAGTTTTGAGTTTATTTTTGTGTATGGTGTAAGAAAGTAGTCCAGTTTCCTTCTTTTGCACGTAGCTGTCCAGTTTTCCTAACACAATTTATTGAACAGGCTCTTTTTTACCCATTGTATATTGTTGCATCCTATGTCAGATTAATTGACCATATGTGTGTGGGTTTATTTCTGGGCTCTCTGTTCTGTTATATTGACCTGTCTGTTTTTGTATAAATACCATATTGCTTTGATTATTATAGTTTTGTAGTATGGTTTGAAATCAGGAAGTGTGATATCACCAGCTTTGTTCTTCTTTCTCAAGATTGCTTTGGCTATTTGGTCTTTTGTGGTTACATACAAACTTTATTTGTTCTAGTTCTTAGAAAAATGCCATTGGTATTTTGATAGGGGTTACATTGAATCTGTAGATTACTTTGAGTGGTATGGACATTTTAACAATATAGCAGTTCTCCCAGTCCATGAGCATGGTATATCTTTCCTTTTATATGTGTTGATTCAATTTCTTTCATTAATGTCTTAAAGCTTTCATAGTACAAGTCTTTCACCTCCTTGGTTAAAGTTATTCCTAGGTATATATTTTTTTTGACGCAATTGTAAACAAGATTAAAAATTTTTTTCTCTTTCTGATAGTTCACTGTTAGTAAAGAAAAGTAACAAGTTTCTTTGTATTGATATTATATTCAGCAAATTTACGGAATTTATTTATTCTAATAGTTTTTTAGTGGCGATTTTTAGGGTTTTCTATATGTAGTATCGTGTCATCTGCAAATAGTGACAGTTTTACTTCTTCCTTTCCAATTTAGATGACTTTTATTTCATTTTCTTGTCTGATTGCTATGGCTAGGACTTTCAGTACTATGTTAAATAAAAATAAAGAGAGTGGTTATCCTTGTATTTTTCCTGGTTTTAGAGGAAAAGCTTTCAGCTTTTTACCATTGAGTATGATGTTAGCTGTGTGTTTGTCATAAAGGGCCTTTATTATGTTATGTTCCCGCTATGCCATTTTTGATGAGAGTTTTAAATTTTATTTATTGATTGATTGTCTGTGCTGCATGTCTCACAGGATCTTAGTTCCCCAACGAGTGATTGAAACTGGGCCACAGCAGTGAAAGCGCTGTGTCCTAACCACTGGACCGCCGGGGAACTTGAGAGTTTTATCATGAATGGCTGTTGGATTTTGTCAAATACTTTTTCTGTGTTTATTGAGATGATCATGTGATTTTTTTCCTTCCTCTTATTAATGTGATGTATCACATTGATTGTGAATATTGAACCATCATTGCATCCCTGGAATAAATCCCACTCCATCATGGTATATGATCCTTTTTATATATTATTGAATTTGATTGCTAATATTTTGTTGAAGATTTTTATATCTTTATTCATCAGAGATATTACACATATTCATCTGTAATTTTCTTTTTCATTAGTGTCTTTGTCTAGTTTTGGTATCAGGGTAATGGACACCTTATAGAATGAATTTGGGAGTGTTCCTTCCTCTTCAGTTTTTTGGAATATTTTGAGAAGGATAGTTATTAGCTCTTATTTATGTTTGGTAGAATTCCCTTGTGAAGTTCTTGGTCCTGGGCTTTTGTTTTGCTGAGTGTTTTGTTTGTTTGTTTATGTACAAATTCATTTTCAGTAGTAGTGATTAGTCTGTTCAGATTGTCTGTTTCTCCCTGATTCTTGGCAGAAATTTGTCCATTTATTCTAGGGTGTCCAATTTGTGACATATAATTGTTTGTAGTAATCTCTCTTAATTGTTTGTATCCCTGTGGTATTATTTTTAATTTTACCTCTTTTATTTCTTATTTTGCTTATTTGGGTCTTCTCTCCCTTTTTTTTTCTTAATGAGTCTGGCTAAAGTCATATCAATTTTGTTTATCTTTAAAAAAAAACTATTGGTTTCACTGATATTTTCTATTGGCTTTTTTTTGGGTCTCTATTTATTTTTCTCTCTGATTTCTATTATTTCCTCCTTTCTGCTGACTTTCAGCTTTGTTCTTTTTCTAATTTCTTTAGTTGGTAGGTTAGGTTGTTTATCTGGCATTTTTCTTTTTTTGTTGATATACCCTGTATCTTAAATACCTTAGAACTGCTTTTGCTGCATCCCACATATTTTGGAAAGTTGTATTTTTGTTTTCATTTGTCTTAGGTTAGTTTCTGACTTCCTCTTTGATTTCTTCATTGACCCATTGGCTTTTTAGTAGCCTGTTGTTTAGTCTCCATTTGTTTGTGTTTTCCCATTTTTCTTCCTGTAACTGATTTCTAGTTTCATATTGTTGTAATCAGACAAAATGCTTGATATAATTTGTATCCTCTTAAATTTCTTGAGACTTGCTTTGTGGCCTAGGACATGATCTATTCTGGAGAATGTTCCATGTGTACTTCAAAAGAATGTGTGTTCTGCTGTTTTGGATGAAATGTCTTATAGTTATCTATTAAGTCCAACTGATCTAATGTGTCATTTAAGGCCTCCGATGCCTTATTGATTTTCTGTCTGGATGATCTGTCCACTGATATAAATGAGGTGTAAAAGTCCCCTACTATTACTGTATTATTATCAATTTCTCCCTTTATGTCTGTTACTATTTGCTTTCTATATTTAGGTTCTCCTATATTAGGTGCATATATGTTAACAAGTGTTATACCTCTTCTTGTATCGATCCCTTTATCATTATATAATGCTCTTCTATGTCTTTTGTTATAGACTTTAAAGTCTATTTTGTCTAATGAGTATTGCTACCCACACTTTCTTGTCATTTCCATTTGATTAAATATCCTTTTCAATCTCCTCACTTTCAGTCTGTGTGTGTCTTTAGCTCTTCAGTGAGTCTCTTTTAAGCAGCATATAAACAGGTCTTGTTTTTTTAAAACAATCAGCCACTCTGTGTCTTTTGATTGGAGCATTTAGTCCATTGATATTTTAAGTGATTGTTGATAGGTATGTACTTACTGTGATTTTGGTACTTGTTTTCTGGTTGTTTTTGTAGTTCTCTGTTCTTTTTAGTTTCTTCCCTTATGGTTTGATGTTTTTCTTTATTGGTATGCTTGGGCTACTTTCTTTCTATTTTCTGTATAACTATTATACGTTTTTGATTTGTGGTTACTATGGGGTTCATATATGTTGACCTATAACTATATCTACTTGCTTTAAACTGGTAGTCATTTAATTTCAAACACATTCTAAAAGGTCTATCTATTTTTACTTACCTTCCCCATGTTTTGTGTTTTTGACATTATATTTTACATCCTCATTTTAATCCCTTCACTGTTGATTGTAGTTATAGTTGATTTTACCATTCTTTTGTCTTTTAATCTTCCAGTTTGTTTTCAGTGAGGATTGTGTTTTTGATGTGTTCATGGGGGGAGGTAAGTTCCACATTCTCTTACGTTGGCATCTTGATCTCCTTTCTTCCTTTGATGACTTTTTTTTTTTTTTTTTTTTACTGTTGTGTTTGTATTTCTTTCTCTTTGTGTGTGTGTGTGTGTGTGTGTGTGTGTGTGTGTGTGTCTTATTGATTTTTGGTTTGTTACTACCATGATGCTCTTATATAACAACCTATGAATATAAGTCTATTTTAAGTTGATAGTCACTTAAGTTTGAGCACATTCTAAGAGCACTACATTTTTACTCCCTTCCAGGTTTAACGTTTTTGATGTCATATTTTACAACTTTTATTTTGTTTTTCCCTTATCTAATTATTGTAGATATAGATGATTTTAATTTTTTTGTCTTTTAACCTTCATACTAGCTATATATGTGGCTAACTCACTACCTTTAATATATGTTAGCCTTTAGCAGTGAAATTTTTTTTCTTTCACAATTTTTGTATTTCTAGTTATGGTCTTTTCTGTTTAAAGAAGTCCCTCTAACATTTCTTGTAAGGTTATTTAGTGGTGATGCACTCCTTTAGCTTTTGCTTGTCTGAGAAACTATCTCTTCTTCAAATTTGAATGATAATATTTCTGGATAGAGTATTCTTGGTTGTGACATTTTCCCCCCAGCACCTTGAATATGCTGTGCTACTTCCTTCTGTCCATGTAAAGTTTCTGCTGAAAAGTCAGCTGGGAGTCTTTTGAGGGCTCCCCTATATGGATCTAGTTTTTGTTGCTGTTGTTGTTGTTGTTGCTTTTAACCTTTTCTCTTTAACGTTTGACATTTTAACCATAATATGTCTTGGTGTGGGTCTCTTTGGGTTCATCTTGTTTGGGTCTTTCTGTGCTTCCTGAACTTGGGTGTCTGCTTCATTCCACAGGTTAAGGAAGTTTTCAGCCATTATTTCTTCAGATAGGTTTTCTGCCCCTTTATCTCTCTCTTCTCCTTCTGGAACCCCTATAATGTGAATGTTAATATGCTTGATGTTGTTTCTGAGCATCCTCATCTTTTCTGTTGTTTCTTCTTTCTTTTTGCTGTTCTGATTGGATTATTTCCACTACCCTGTCTTCCACGTCACTGATTTGTTCTTCTGCAACCTCTAATCTGCTGTTTATTTCCTCTAGTGTATTTTTTATTTCAGTTATTGTATTCCTCAGCTCTGATTTTTTTCTATCTCTTTGCTTCATTTCTCACTGTATTCCTCCAATCTTCTCCTGAGTTAGGTGAGTATTTTTATGAACATTGCTTTGAACTATTTATCTGGTAGATTTCTTATCTCTGTTTCATTTAGTTATTTTTCAGAGCTTTTGTCTTGTTCTTTTACTTTGAACATATTCCTTTGTCTCCTCCTTTTGCCAAAAATCTCTGTGTTATATCTATGTATTAGACAGATCAGCTACATTTCATGGTCTTGTAGGAGTGGCTTTATGTAGAAGGTATCCTGTGGGTCTCAGTAGTGTGGGTCCCCATTGTCTGCCAGAGCCAAGTGTTCCAGGAATGTACCGTGTGGGCTGCCCACCTGTGTGGCTGAGCTGCAGTTGCTGCCAGCATGCTAATGTGTAGGTGTGAACCTTGTGCTGCTGGCTGTAAGGCCTGGTTCTGACTGTTGTGGGTGCTCTGGTGTGCTAGTTCGGCCATTGGGCAGGAGCTGCTTTGGAGGGACTCTGATGCCAGCCAAGGGCATCTGCCTACTAGTAAGGTAGATGGGGAGAATAAAAAATGGCATCTGCCAGTGCTGGGCCAGGTAGGTAGAAGATGAGCAAAAATAACTTGTACCCACCAATGCCTATGTACCTGAAGAAAGTTCCAACAGATCCCTGCCCCTCCAGTACATGCCCTAAAATTAGTCATTTAATTTTCTGCACTTATGAGCCAGGCACTTTTCAAACTGCTGCCTCTGTGCTGAGACTTGAAGTGAGTGACTTTTTGTATGTTCCCTGTAAGAGAAGAGTTTCAGTTTCCTACAGCTCTCTCCCAGACATAAGCCCAACTGGTGTTCAAAGCCAGATATTATGGGGGCTTTTCTTCCCAATGCAGGTCCCCTGGGCTGTGGAGCCTGATGTTTGGTTTGGACCCTTTGTTCCTCAGAGAGGACCTTTGTGGCTGTGATACTTCTCCTACTTATGGATTGATGAGCTGGGGGTATGAATCCCAACCAGATTGCCACTACCCTCCTACCTATTTCAATGTGGATTTTTCTTTTTATTCTTAGATGTGAAAATCTTTTCTTCTAGCCTTTAGGTCATTCTCAGAGATAGTTGTTCCATGTGTAGTAGTTTTGGTGTGTCCATGGGAAAAGATGAACCCAGGATCTTTCTACTCTGCCCCCTTGTCCTCCTCCTTAAGATATTTAACTAGGTTTACTTTGCCTATCTCTTGCAGCATTTCTCCTTTTTTTCTTATTTGAGTATCTTGCAAGAGTGTTTGAGTGGGGATTTTTGCATGTGAAACCTCCTGAAGTCTTATATAGTTGAAAATGTTTTTGTTATGCCCTCATATTTGAATGAAAACAATCTAGATTTGAAAGTGTTTTTCCTTCAGTGCTTGAAAATATACTCTAGTATCTTTATAAAAAATTCCATTATCATCTTTTAGTGTTCTTGAAAATTCTAGTGTTAGCCTGATTTTTGTTACTTAACAGGGAATGCTTTTTCCCTTCCATTTAACATATTTTTCTTTGCTTTAATATACTTTTATTATAATGTGAATAGGTATGGATTTTTTTCTTATCTCTTCTATTTGGTTCCCTAAGAACCTTTTCATTCTGAAGGATTCTATCATTCATCAATCCGGGAATGTTTATTTTCATTATTTAAAAAAATATTTTCTCCATCCCATCTCTCTGGGATCCTGTTATCAGGATGTGAGTACTTTTACTTTTATCATTCATATTTCTTAGCTTTATTTTTTTTTTTCCTCTATATTTCCTGTCTCTCTATTCTTTCCTGTTACTTTCTGGGAGAATTTCTCATTCTGATCCTCCTATTCACTATTTCTTTCCTTATCTATTCCATCCTATTATTTATTCCATTTCAGCTATATATTTTTTGCATCTTATATTTTACTTGGTTCTTTTTAAGATTTCCTATTCTTGCTTTACTAGTATCTTCCCACATTTCCTTAAGCATAGTTATACTAACATATTCTTCTATTTGTTTAAATGGTTCTGCTTCAGATAGTGTTTAATGTCTATTTTTGTCTTTGTTTACTAGATTCTAGTTATTTCGTCTTGCAAGCTCATGCTGTACTGTGGATATCATCCACTCTGCCTGGTAATGTTTGTTGGGAAAGCCAAATATTAAGCTCTAGTCTCCATCTATTTAGACGTGTTTAAAATACTAAGATATGTTGAATCCCAGAGCATAGTACCACAGGCACCATAAAGCACTTTGTGTCAGTCCCTTTTACTGCCTCTGCCCTGGGCATCTCACCTGGGCAGAGTTTCTCCTTTAAACTGAATTAATTGGGAGAAGCAGCACTGAGATGAGTCAGTCTCCATAAATTGTAATTCTCCCAGGCATGGGGGTTTGGAGGAGAAGTGGGGATCAGGGTACTGGAGAGCTAGGGCTGCTGCTCATAAGTAAGCAGGTGGCCCCTACTTATAGGACAGGGGGGAACAGGAACTGCCATCCACCTTCACTCCCAAGCTGTGTACCCAGGTATGAGACTCTGCCTATCTGGAGGCAGGGGTGCCTTTTCCTAATGCACACAGTGTCACCGTATTTTCTAGCAGTGGCCTTTAGAGAGATCCTGGTCAGCCGCCCCTGCTTTCAGCATCTCACCCCAGTATCCACCCGCACTTCCTTGATTTTACTGCCAACACCAATGATCTGGAATGTAAAAGGATTTCTGCAGGGAAGTGCCTAGTGATAATTGTCTCTAAACAATGAGGAGGAAAGCCAAGACCTGTAGCAAAAAGCTTTTCTCCAATATACCTTCTCACTGCTACCTCTCATAGCCTTTTGTCTCCAACTGTAATAACTCCCCACCTACCAGTTCAAAACATCTTTGCATCTCCTATGAGATTTACATGCTTTTTATTAGCTCCAAAGATTCATATTTCCCTAATACTTCTTCATGTACCCCAGGGCTGAAATTGAAGAAAGAGACAGCAAGTACTAGGTCATCATCTTCATAAGATCTGGAAGCTTAAACATATATCTTTAAAAGTATTACTTTATTTGACTTTTATTTTGGAAATAATTATTTTGGTCTATTTCTTGAAGACCTTTAAAGTAATTGAAAGATAACTTGGATGGCCCCAAATGAGGGTTGGTTAGTGAATTATCAGGGTTCTCCAAGGAAATAGAAGTACATATTTATAGGAAAAGATTTATTATGAGGAATTAGGTCACTTGATTATGGAGGCTGAGAAATCCCACCAACTGCTATTTGCAAGCTAGAGACACAGGAGAGTTGGTAGTATAATTCCAGTCTAAGCCTGATAGTCTGAGAACTGAGGGAGTCAGTGGTGTAAATCCCAGTGCAGGGGTAGGAAAAGACTGATGTCTCAGCGTAAGCAGGCAAACAGAAACCAAAAGGGGTGAATTCCTTCTTCCTCCACCTTTTTGTTTTATTCAGGCCTGGACAGATTGAATAATGCCCACCCTCACTGGGGAGGTCAATCTACCGAGTCCACCAATTCAAATCCTAATCTCATCCAGAGAAACCCTCATAGACACACCCAGAAATAATATTTAATTTGGGCATCCCTTGGTCCGGTCAAGTTGACACATAAAAATTAATCATCATAGTTGGGAATTGTAGAGGTAAAGTAGGGTAAAGAAGAAAAGATACCAACTGCCAAGATGACAAGACTCAGAAGACTATGACTGCATCTTTTTCAATCAGCTACCCTCTCTATCCTCAAGTTTCCTTGCCTGTAAAGTGAGAATAAGAATACATGTCCTGGGGCTTCCCTGGTGGCGCAGTGGTTGAGAATCCGCCTGCCGATGCAGGAGACACGGGTTCGTGCCCCGGTCCGGGAAGATCCCGCATGCCGCGGAGCAACTGAGCCCGTGAGCCATGGCCGCTGGGCCTGCGCGTCCGGAGCCTCTGCTCCGCAACGGGAGAGGCCACAACAGTGAGAGGCCCAAATACCGCAAAAAAAAAAAAAAAAAAAAAAAAAAAAAAGAATACATGTCCTGTTTTCATCACATGGTTGTTGTGCTGCTAAATAGGAAACTGATCTGTGGAGGGCACTCTGTATACCACTACAGAGAGAAAACAGCAATATTTACCATGAACCAGAGCATTTGAAATGATATTAGCTCTCAGGGGACAGGATGTTCTTTGGCTGGGAAGGTGGTAATCCCTCCCCTCAGCGACCTCAGTGAATTTCAGACAGATCTTCAAAGCAGGTCAGGTCTCTGCAACACACTGGTGAAAATATTCCAAGTTCTCTGACCTCCCTAAGCTAGGGAAAGTTGGCATCAAAGACAAAAGCTTTCAATTGCATTGAACATGGCCTGGACAAGTTCCAAGTGGGTAATTACTTTATGCTTACTTACAATTTCCCCTTCAGCTTCGAAGGGATAGAGCATCCCTCACTTCCTAGACTAAGCAGGGCTTTCATTGTTGCTAGGCATATGTTGAACAGCTGCCCCAGTCACCCACCTCAGCAGACACCATATTTTAGTAATGAAGTCAGGGCTCAAATTGGGCAAGATGGTAACACATTTCTTTGATTAGTGTGTAGGACAAATGTGGCCTCTCTTTGAACAGAAGGGAGGGCATTTAAGCATGTTTTTCTCCTCTCTTTCATCTTACCCAGGAGTAAACTGAGCAGGTTCTCTGTGAGCCAGCTTTGAGAGGTTCTCTGACATGAATCTAATTAAGAAAAATATATTAATTTTATCATCATCAATAACTACTTCAGTTACTCTTCAATTATGGAAAATACGTGCTCCTGAAAAGTGGGATGGAAGCAAAATTTCATCTAAGGAATTGTGTCTCTGAACATCTTGTGTTATAAAACTGAGAATGTTTATGGGCAAAGAAATACCTCCAACCTATATGGTGATGGCAGGGTCTAGGCAATGAGGGATATCGCATAACTGCTGATCAGAAGCTTGGGTTGTCTCAATATGCTGATCCATTAACCTTTCTCCACCCTTCATTTTCCCATTGCCTAATTAGCACAGTGATTTTGGTCTAGGCACTTAACTTTTCTGAGCAGCAGATTCTTTCATCCACAAAATAGGGAAAATAATGGTGCCTATTTCTTAGAACTCTTGAGGAGAATGAAGAAGATAATATTTTTGGCATATGGTAAGAGCTCAATAAGTGTTAGTCATCACTGCTATTGTTATTATCTTTCAGGCCTTAGATTAAATATCACTATTTTGTTACCAGTAACTTCTGCCCCTGTTTCAAAACTAGGTTAAGTGAATGGTTTTGTGCTTCCATAGAACACCCTACATTCCCATATTTAAAAAAATAACATTTTTGAGTATATACCAGGTTCCCTGCACTATTTGAGTTGTTTTCAATGGATATATTATAACTTCATTTTACAAATACGGGAACTTAGGTCCAGAGAATTCATATAGCTTGTAAGGGGTGAGATTTGAATGTAGATGTTTTTACTCCAAAGCTCATATTCTTAATAATGATACTTGTCATATTTTATGGTGATTGCTCATGTAATTTTCTTTGCTGGACAGTAAACTCTTTATGTTCCCGACCCCTTATTCTTTCCAAAGCTACCCCTAACTTACATGTGGTCTCAACCTCTCCCAAACCCATTGATGCCAGCAATTTTCTTAGCTTTTAACTCCTCAGTTTCACCTCAGCCAGTAACATCCTTCTCTGTTTTCTTGACTTCTGGCCTAATCTCTATTTCAAGATCAGTTACATCAATATCTCCCTTGCTGACAATTAGATATGCTCTTACCCTTCTCACCATCTACCACATGGTGTTTCAGTCAGGGATTTTGATTGCAAGTGATAGAAACTGTCTCTGTTTGTTTTAAGCAGAAAGAGTTTACATTGGAAGGATATGAAGTGCTCAGAGAATTGATGAGATCAGGACCAGGCTTAGAAAATTAGAAGGAATCAAGGATTCTATTATCCCTACCACAGCCTTCACCAATCCCCACCTCCTTGTGTTATGTGTTCAGGATTCAAAGTCCTGGAGTCTGATTGGCTGAGCATAGGACCAAGTGCCCACTTCCTATGATGGCAAGGTATGGGAGGAACCAGGATCTAGCTCCTTTCAGCTTCTATAATAGAAGATGGTAGTGGAAGGCCCTGTGAATCACCTATGCTCAAGGCCACATACACACAGGTGGAAGGATATTTCCTCACAAGGAAAGAGAATGGATGTTTGACAACAAAAAGTTACATGTGTCCACTGCACATTTCAATGGATAGCTCTGGTCACCCCCACCAAACTGTAATTTCCCGATCCCAATTTCACAAGATCAGAAAGTCTCTCAGAATACAGCCCAGGTCCACTAATATACCACATGATCTTACTTAAGAAGCTTCCTTGTGCTGAATCCTTTATGTCCTACATGATTCCTACGTGATATACCCCTAGGGAGGCCTCCTGATTTTAAGGCTGGGCACAGGCCTTAAAAATAGGGGACAGAGAATGCTTCACGGATAGTCACAATTATCCCATCTTATTTACAGCATGATGTCTCAGCTCTGGCCATGCATATTCCCCTGGCTCACTCCTTTGAGATATCTTTCTAAGCCTGCTCCTGTTTCATGAATCCTTGACCATGTAAATGCATTTACCTCCCTTTCAACTCCCTCTCACTCTTTCAGTTTTAAAATTCATTGATTTTCCTTTCTCTCATTGCTATAGCCCATACTTTCCTTTTCAGGAACACCTTGGTGTTCACCTAATTTTGGCCAGTAATTTTCACTTCTGCGTGCTCTTGTGCTGATTGTTTCCACTCCCCCTAGCTTTGTAGTTCTAGGTCTAGTTCATGAGTCTTATGTGGCTTCACCCTGGCCAACCAGATCTCCTGGGATTCTGTATACAAACACATCTGTACCATGTCCTGATCCTTTACATTGTCACTTCTGGGTCAATCCTTTTTGAGTTTCTAGAACTCATGTTGATGGTGGTAGGAGAAATTAATATAACCTGACCTTTGTGTCTAGTTAGAAGAGAGGCCCAAGATTTGTCATATTTTTGAGTCCCAGTCACCTTTCTGTCCCAAATTCTAATAAATGACCACTCTACATTTTCCTCAAGAACTAATCATCAGAGTGAATCTCAATTCTAGTGTAAAGCTTTTGACTTGTTCTCTTTGTGCCAGTACTGCTTTGGTAATACCTTAGTGCTTTCTTTAGTCCTTTGCAGGACTGTAAGTGTGTCTTGTGCTAGAGTCCTGACATTGATATTGAGCCCTGCTGCTTGTGATACATTTTTCTGGTGCCACCTGTTTGTTTATTGATGCTAAAGGCCAAGCACACCTTTAAAATGCAGTAAAAAGAAAGTGACTGCAATTGTGGACAGCTTGATAGAATACAACCAAACTGCCTTGGATGTTGTGAAATAGTAGAGTTCCCTGATCTGCACTGACTGGAACTCTGATACCTATCTTTCCTGTGTTTGCTTCTGAGCTCCTGTTCCAGTCTTCACTACTCAGCTTGGTCTTTACCTTTTTTATTAGGTATGTGATCTCTCTTTTTTTTCTCATGTGTCCTAGGACCTGATGCAACATTCCTCTGGTTTCATTTTCTTTCCTTTCTCCACTACTCTACCATAGGATGCACTTGAATGTGCCTTTGCCTTTCCTGAAAGTGGTCTACATCAGCCTGTCTGGAAGAAACCAGCCCCACCACAATAGAAGGTCTTATGTCAGGTGTTCCTGGTATATCTGCCCTGTTTGCTAAATACAAGAAGATATCTGACATAGACCATGTTCCAAGAGAGGACACTTCTGTATATTAGCTCTTCTACACCCACCTCCACTCTCCTTATATTTCCCACATTAGCAGTTCTCTTGCTCTTTCAGCAAATGGTCTTGCTTTGTGCATTTCTGAGACCATGGAAACCATCTGGCAGGTTCTACTTCTCCACCTGCTTCCTCAAAGTCTCTGACTTTCTTCTCCTTTCTTGGAGAAGGAGGTGTCTCCCTTTCCTAGGCTCACTCCTGGCTGCAATCGGTAGTGTTGGTCCCTATCTCCTCTTTCAGAATGATGTTCTATCAGGTGTTCTGCTTTCCTGGGCATTTGAAGGCTCTGTTCCTCTCGGTGGGATCCTTCCCATGTGCCTTTAGACCAGCTTGGTCTATTGCCTCCAAAAGAATGGTCCTCTGTTCTCTTCTTGACAAACTTCTTGAATATGTGAGCACCACCCACGGACTGGGCTTCTTCACTACTATTTCACTCCAAATGCCCTGAAATCTGGCTTCTGTTGTCACCAGTTCTGAAGTTCCTCTCTCAGAGTTTACTGTTAACCTCCTAATTGCCAAACATAAAGTCTCGTTCTCAGACTTTATATCTTTTGTTCTATCAGCCACACTGGTAGTGTTAAAATAGTTGATTTTATCTTTCCTGATTGAAATTATTTTCTTTTCTATATGACCATCTTATTTATATTGAATATTTGAATGTTATTTAGCTTCCTATGTGTTTCTCTGTTCTTACCAGCTAGATGTAAGTTCCTTGAGGCTGGGAGCTGTATATTGATATATACTGTTGTTTCACGAGTATCTTTAGCATAATGCTATGTACCTATTAGGTGTATGATAAATATTTTTAAAATAAGACTATTCAGAGTGAATTATCCATTCAGTCATTTATTCATTTATGAACAAATGCTTCTTATGTGTCCACTATATGCAGATTGTTATATTCTGTGATGTAGCAATTCATAAGACATGCTTAGTTCCTGCTTTCAGAGAGTTTATAGTCCAGTGAAGAATGTATACATGTAAATATACAATCATAATACAAAATGAAAAATGCCCTGAAGGTGAAGCACTTAACTGGAGGGGTGGGGATCAGGGAAGGTTTCCTAGAAGAAGTAACATACAAACAAAGAGTTAGCAAGGCAGAAAGAGGGAAGAGGAAGTGCGTGTTCCTGGCAAAGGGAGCAGTATGTTCAGAGGCTAGAGAGCATGATGGTTTTGAGGAACTGACTGAAAGAGTATCAGAGCCATGAGTATGGTGAACGAGGGAGATGGAGCAAATGAGTAGGTGGACTGTGCCTAAATCAAACAACAGGCATTTCATCTCCTTCCCCATTTTAAAGAATTTTACTGCCATTTACTATTTAATCCTCACAGCCTTTGAGTGGTAGGTGGCAGCTGTCTTACAGATGGAGAAACTAAGTTTTGTAAAACTGAAACTCAGTAAGTCAATAGTAAGTCTGAAAATATCATCACTTCTTGATACAGCTTCCTTTTATAAAATATTTTTATTGGAATATAGTTGATTTACCATGTTGTGTTAGTTTCAGGTGTACAGCAAAGTGATTCAATTATACAAATAGATATATTCATTCTTTTAAAAATTCTTTTCTCATATAGGTTATCATAAAATATTAGGTAGAATTCTCTGTGCTATACAGTAGGTCCTTGTTGGTTATCTAGCTTACTTAGAATAGTGTGCATGTGTTCATCCGAAGTTCCTGATTTATCCCTCCCCCTGCCTCATGTTTCCCCTTGGGTAACTATAAGTTTGTTTTCAATATCTATCAGTCTGCTTCTGTTTGTAAATAAGTTCATTTGTATCTTTTTCAAAATTAGATTCCACTTCTGAGTGATATCATATGATATTTGTCTTTCTCTATCTGACTTCATGTAGTATGATAATCTCTATGTCCATCCGTGTTGTGATGCAGCTTCCTTTTTAATTGACCTAAGCAACCAGAACAAACCAAGCAAAATATAAACCATAATTTTAAAAAATGCTTCAGAGAGCTAAAGATGAAAAGAAACCTGAAGGAGTTATATCTGAGGAAAAAGAAGACACATAGCTGTGTTCATCACTGGAAAAACAGCAGGAAGGGGAAGAATCCACCATAGACAAGGGTTAATAGAAACCAAGCTAACTGTTCATGAATTTTAATAACCACATGGGTCCTGGTGTGATGGTATCCTCAGTCACAGAGCATGTCAGTACCCACCTGTCAACTTCATTTTGAATCTTCACTAAATACACAGGGAAAGGATGTCAAAGGTGGGGACTCAGCAAAGGTGCTGAGAGAAAGCCCCCTGAGAAACATAGGTCTTCCCCTAAATGAAAGGCAGGGACCCTCTCCAAGTACAATGTAGTGTCCTGATGAGGGCTGGGGAAGGGCAGATGAACTGAACAAATTCCCCACATGCATTGGGCCTTTCCTGAGTGCAAGGCAGTGTCCCACTGAAGGCTGGCATCAGGGCACGAGAATTTATGGAAATCTTTCTAAGTCTCACTGAATCTCTCGCTGGCTCTTCACCAAATGCACTGAACATGCTCTCTGAAGGCTGGGGTAAGAGAAGCAAAGGTGGAAAAAAACCCCTCCTAGACACTTCAGGTCTTTACTGAATCCATTGCTACAGCCCTCCAAAAACTGGAGACAGGACATCAGTACAGAGAGATCTCTTGAGCTACAGAAAGTCAGAACTGAGGCTGGAAAGAAAAGAGGACTCCTCAGTGACTCCAAAGCTCATGGTCAGGCTGCAAGGCAGAGATCTCTCATGGTTCAGAAAGTTGGGAACTGGGAGAACAAAGGGTAAATTTTTTTTGGATCTCCCAGGTGCTCAGATCCCACATTATGCTAAGGGAAAAGTTCTAGTCCTGTTCTCAAAATATTTAAATCCAATTGTAAACTGAATATAACTAAAGCTACAACATAGCCCAGTTTAATACAGATTAGATGGAAACAGACCCTTACAATAGTAGCCTGACAGAAGAAGCGATGCACTATTTTCTGTGTAAATATTTACTTTGCAACTTAAATATTTTTAACACAATATCTGGCATAGTGAAAAATTATGAGATAATGGAAGATGCAAAAACATGTGATATAATAAAGAGATAAAGAATAAATAGAAATAGGTCCTCAGCCAAAAAGTTGAAATTATCAAAGAACTTTAGAATGACTATAATAAATACATTAAAGGACATTGTAGAAAAGATGAATGACATGCATGACTACATGGGGAATTTCAAGGAATGATGAAGTTTGTAAAAAAAAGAAAAACCAAGTGGACATGTTGGAATTCAATCTGCATTTTAATCATCTATTGCTGCATAATAAGGTCCACAAGCAGAGGCTTTGAAGAGTTACAACTTATTTTTTTTCCTCATTATTCTGTTATCTATGCTGGGCTCAGTTGGGCAGTTCTTCTGCTTCAAGTGATGTCTGCTGGGCTTTGAATATCTAAGATGGCTTCCTTACTCATATATTTGGTGCTCAAAATTTCAGTGCTTTCACCAATGTGGTTTGCCAGAAAAGTTGGAGGCTGACTGATTTTCTTTCTTTCATTCTATGGGGCCTCTCCAAGTTATTAACCTTGGCTTCTTCACAGAATGATGTTCTTAGGGTAGTCACGTTTTAATATATGTTGCCTGATTTCCAACAGAGAAGTGGAAGTTGAAAGTTCTCTAAAGATCTGGACTCATAAATCCTAGACCATAATTTCTTTCTTCCTTCCTTCCTTCCTCTTTCTTCCTTCCTTCCTTCCTCCCTTCCTCCCTTCCTTCCTCCCTCCCTCCCTCCCTTCCTTCCTTCCTTTCTTTCTTGCCTGCCTTTCTTCCTTTCTTTCCTTCCCTTTCCTTCCTCCCTCCCTCCCTCCCTCCCCCCTTCTTTCCTTCCTTCCTTCCTATTTCTTTTTGGATGTGCTCCGTGGCTTGTAGGATATTAGTTCCCCAACCAGGGATTGAATCCAAGCCCTCAGCAGTGAAAGCATGAAGTCCTGACTACTGGGCCACTAGGGAATTCCCTAGACCATAATTTCTGATGCATTCTATTTTTCACTGTAAGTCACAAGTTCAGCCTAGATTTCACCTCTTAGTATGTGGAATAGTATGTGTGTACAGGAGAGGAAGAATGGATGGTGGCAATCTTGGAGACTGTATCACTTTTCCCTCTGGCCACCACAATTCACATCTCTCCCATATGAAAACTACAACACACTCCCCCACCAGGGTCACCAAAATCTTTTCCAGTTACAGCATCATGCTCAACTCCTGCATCTCATGATCTGCATCAAGTCCAGATGTGGCTGAGGCTTCTCAAGTGCATCTCATCTCAATCTGGAGAAGAAGTTACTTACCCTCCATATCCAATATAAAATAATAAGACAGTGATAGAATAACTGCAGTAGTCACTCCTATTTAAACAGAGGGAAATGGAAGTAACATAACAGTCAGTGGTCCATAACCATTCTAAAATCTAGTTGGTCATATGTTCAAGTACTGCCTGCTCTGGGGAAGTATGGAACATTCCATGATAAATGCCCAATTCTCCTTTTTGAGATTGGTCCTCTGCAGCATTTGACCCTGTTGTCTGGGATCTGGGCTATGATCTCTAAGGTATCCTTAGGAAATGGTCTTATTTTTCAGCTGAGTTGTTGTATTAGGCTTCTTTATGCCCATATATATTTTATGTTCTCTTTCTGTGCATTTTAGTCAAAACTTGTGGTGCTTTATTAGTAAAGTTATCTTAAAAACTTTATACATTTTCTTTGAAGCTTATTGGGGGTTACATTTTACAAAGCCACACCTACAAATCTCTTCGAGATAGACCTCTTTCCACTTTAAGCTGCTTTTGTACAATGGCTGAAAGATCCTTAGAAGTTTTTTATTGAGCTAAAGGTGTCTATGAGACACCACCATAAGTCCTTCTTAAGTCTTAAAAAAAAGTCTTGAAGCCACACTCTTAATTTGATCTTTACTGTGAAACTACATTGTACTGTCAGTGCCCTGGATTTGGCCTTTGCTCTGACCCTATTCTTTTTTTATTTAAGTATAGTTGCTGTTCAATGTTATATAAGTTACAGTTGAATAATATAGTGATTCACAATTTTTAAAGGTTATACTCCATTTATAATTATTAAAAATATTGGCTGTATTCCCAATGTTCTAAAATATATCCTTGTAGCTTATTTTATACTTAAAAGTTTATACCTCTTACTCTCCTACCCCTGTATTGCCCCCCACACTTTCCTATCCCCACTGGTAGCCAGTAGTTTGTTTTTTCTATCTGTGAGTCTGTTTCTTTTTTGTTATATTCACTATTTTGTTGTATTTTTCAGATTCCACATATAAGTTATATCATATAGTATTTTTCTTTCTCTGTCTGACTTATTTCAATTAGCATAGTGCCCTCCAAGTCCATCCATGTTGCTGCAAATGACAAAATTTTGTTCTTTTTTATGGCTGAGTAGTATTCCATTGTGTGTGTGTGTGCGTGCACACGCACATGTGTATACCATATCTTCTTTATCCATTCATCTGTGGATGGACACTTTGGTTGCTTCCATACTTTGGCAACTGTAAATAATGCTGCTGTGAACACTGGGGGTGCATGCATCTTTTTGAATTAGTGTTTTTGTTCTTTTCAGATATATACCCAGGAGTGGAATTGCTGGGTCATGTGGTAGTTCCATTTTTAGTTTTTTGAGAAACCTCCATACCATTTTCCACATTAATGGCTGCACAAATTTACATTTCCACCAATAGTACACAAGTGTTCCCTTTTCTCCACATCCTTGCCAACATTTGTTATTTCTGTTTTTGTTTTTTTTAATCATAGCAATTCTGATAGGTGTGAGGTGATATCTCATTGTGGTTCTTATTTGCATTTCCCTGATGATTAGCAATGTTAAACATCTTTTCATGTGCCTGTTGTCCATCTGCATTTGCTCTTTGGAAAAATGTCTATTTACTTCTTGTGCCCATTTCTTTAACTGGGTTGTTTGTTTTTTGATGTTGAGTTGTATGAGCTGTTTCTATATGTTGGATGTCAGCCCCTTATTAGTTGTATCATTTGCAAACATTTTCTCCAATTCAGTAAGTTGTCTTTTTGTTTTATTTATGGTTTCCTTTGATCTGTGAAAGCTTTTAAATTTAATTAGGTACTCTGTGTTTATTTTTGCTTTTATTTCCTTTACTTTAGGAGATGATCCAAAAAATATTGCTGTGATTTATGTCAAAGAGTGTTCTGCCTATATTTTCCTCTAGGAGTTTTATAGTATCCAGTCTTATATTTAGGACTTTAATCCATTTTGAGTTTACTTTTGTATATGGTGTTAGAGAATGTTCTAATTTCATTCTTTTACATGTAGCTGTCCAGTTTTCCCAGCACCACATATTGGAGAGACTATCTTTCCTCCATTAATTGACCATAAGTTCATGGGTTTATTTCTGGGCTCTCTATCCTGTTCCATTGATCTATGTATCAATTTTTGTGCCAGTACCACACTGTTTTGACGACTGTAGCTTTGTAGTATAGTCTAAAGCCCGAGAGTCTAATTCCTCCAGGTCTGTTCTTCTTTCTCAAGATTGTTGTGGCTATTTGGGCAATAATAAAGTCCATATATGACAAACTCACAGCTAACATCATACTCAACAGTGAAAAGCTGAAAGCATTTCCTCTAGGATTGGGAACAAGACAAGGATCCCACTCTCACTACTTTTTTTCAACATAATTTTGTAAGTCCTAGCTACAGCAATCAGAGAAGAAAAAGAAATGAATCCAAACTGGAAATGAAGAAATAAAATTGTCAATGTTTGCATATGACATGATACCATGCATAGAAAATCCTAAAGATGCCACCAGAAAACTTCTATAGCTCATCAGTGAATTTGGTAAAGTTGCAGGTTACATAATTAGTATTCAGAAACCTGTTGCATTTTTATACACTAACAACAAACTATCAGAAAGAGAAATTAAGGAAACAATCCCACTTACCATCACATAAAAAAAGAATAAAATACGTAGGAATAAACCTACCTAAGGATGCAAAAGACCTGAGCTTGGATAACTATAAGACACTGATGAAAGAAATTGAGGATAACACAAACAGATAGAAAGATATACCATGTTCTTGGGTTGGAAGAATCAGTATTGTTAAAAATGCCCATTACTACCCAAGGCAATCTACGGATTCAGTGCAATTCCTATCAAAATACCAATGGCATTTTTCACAGAAGTAGAACAAATAATTTTAAAACTTGTATGGAAACACAAAAGACCCTGAAGAGCTCTGACACTATTCTTACTTGAAAAAACCTTTGCCAGCTGGAAAATCTGGAAACTGAAAGAGCACCAGTAGGGTAAATATCTCTGTTAATTGAAATGACCCAGGAGTAACAATCACGCAGCATCTATGAGCATCTCTAGTATCCAGTCTGTATTCTCTAAATACTGTTCTCAACTCAAAGGAACCAGAACTTCTTGGAGAAATGGCTGGTTAAATGTTTAGAGCAGCAAGTGTACGAGATGATTTTGAGCATCATGTTGCACTAGAAAACTGGCAAGCTATTGAAGACTGATGAGTCACATTGATGAGAATATGGAGAAATTGGAACTCTTGTACATTGCTGGTGAGGATATAAAATGGCTCAACTGCTGTGAAAAGCAATTTGGCAGCTCCTCAAAAAGGTAAACACAGAATTACCATATGATCCAGCAATTCCACTCCTTGGTATATATGTTCAAAAGAATTGAAAACGGACTCAAACAGATATGTGTATGTCAATGTCCATTGCAGCACTATTCACAATAGCCAAAAGGTGGAAACAATTAATGTCCATGGACAGATGAACAGATAAACAAAATATGGTGTATATGTACAATAAAACATTATTCACTCATAAAAAGGAGTGAACATAGGTGATACATGGCATGCTACAACATAGATCAGTATTGAAAACATTATGTTAAGTGAACTAAACCAAACACAAAAGGACCAATATTTTTGATTCCCCTTATATGAAATATCCAGATTTGACAAATTCATACAGACATAAATAGATTATAGTCAAGAGGCTGGGGGTGGAGATAGGGAATTATTGTTTAATGTTAATTAATGTTTAATTCTGTTTGGAGTAGTGAAAAAGTTTTGGAAATAAATAGTGGTGATGGTTGCACAACACTGAAGTATAATTAATGCCACTAACTTGTACACTTAAAAATGGTTAAAGTGGCAAATTTTATGCATATATTTTACCACAACAAAAAAATATATTAAAATACCTAATGGTCATGTCAAAAGAACAGTGAAGCCAACTTGAGGGGACTCCCAATTGGCTTACATTGGGACAACTTGATCATTAAAAAGAATAACTACATTTTAGTTGAAACACATGAAACATATAAAAACCCATGACTTCATATGGGTTATAAAAACTGATACTAAAAAAATAAAATTGGTCACCACTGGGTCTTTCTAAGGCACAACTTATTACTCTGAAGATTATTAAATAATAGGGAAGAATTAAGCAGTTATTTTGCCTTTCCTGTAGGAACTGTATTTAGGGATATCAATGGCTGATAAGGAGAAGTTCTTCTTTACAGAATTCCCATTAATAGATGCAGGGGTAATATGGAATTGAAAATTCCCATTCTCAACTGCTTATGATACAATGGATCATCAATTGATCAAATGGTACATAGTTTTTAGGTGAAAGATTAAAGAAGAGTGATATAGTGGAGGGATCCTCTGATCCCATTGAAAGTCTTAGCATCACTAAAAATGAGACCTCAAACATCACATGCCTTATGACATGGTGCAATAAGAAGTATGCAGCAACATCTATGAATGATTTTCACTTAAAGAAACCTGAACTTGAATCTAATCAAATCTCCAGCTTTAACTTTTAGGTTACAGGAAATATGGAGGATAGAAAAACAAGTTCAATAACACTGTGAGGAAGCAATCAGCCAAATTCAGAACATAGGACATTTTAGAGAACAGATGACCCAGTTTTACTAACGGTTCTGGGAAAAAGGATGAGAGTGAGGAAAGCGAGGGAGGAGTGTTACAGAATAAAATCTAACGGTCAAATGCAGTGTGTGGACCTTGTTTAGAACCTGAATAGAAAAACCAATTGTAAGCTCACATCTTTGAGACAATGAGGGAAGTATGAATAGATTCTCCTTATTTGATGGTAATAATTAACACTTGTGAATTTCTCTTAGGCTTAATGGCATAGTGGTAATATATGCATAGATAGATAAGTAATGTACTTAGAAATCCATACTAAAGAATTTTTTAATAGAATAGAATGGTATCTTAGTTTTGCTTTAAAATATTCCAGGAAGAACAAAACAACAAAGTTGGGATGATAAATGAAACAAGATCGGTAACATGTCAATGATTATTGAAGGAGAATGGTGGGTTCATTGAGGTTCATTTATTATTCTACCTTTGTGTGTGTTTAAACATAATAAAAAGTTTTAAAAATAGCATTCAGTTTTCCTGAATAGGAAAATTACAATCCAAAAATAAGAGTAGGACTGCACTCTCGCTTTGCCTAGTAAAAGTGATTTGGAGAGGCTTCAGCGCATGCCGTGGCAGGAAGGAGCTGTGACATGTAGAAGCTCTGCTTGGGAACAAAGAAGTATTTTGAGCATCAGCTTTGAGGAGCTGAGATCGAATTGAATTAAAAGACATGTCCTGCATACAAACAGTTGGATCGTATCAATGAGGGACTTTATGTTCCTTTTGTGCTTCTGGCCTGCCTGTCCCCTCCTTGCGCCAGCAGCTCTGTCTCACAAGCTGGAGGCCGATTCTTCATTCAGTGAGTTAATTTTAAATGAAATGAAAACCCAAGTCATAATGTTTGGTTCACTACACAGGCAGCAGGCACTGTCTGCCTCATTAATGACTAACACGGCAGCTGGTAATGTCTTGCAGCTGGTTGATCAGTTTTAATGATGCCAAATTTGGCTACATCCTTCTGCTCTGACCAATGCAGGGATCAGCTTTCCTCACAGTGACTCAAGGTTGATGCTTGGTAGACACCTTGTCCACCACTCCACGTGGATTATCAAGAAGAAGGAATACTGTCTCCTCTACTGTGACCAACTCATGTGTACAGGCTCCAACGCTTTTTGCTGGGTTAGATACAAAGAATGCCAGACCTAGAATACATTTATCTCATGTGGGATGCAATAGGATGTTAGTTACCCTAAGAGGCAAAGCTGCATCTCAGAAAGAATTAAGGGGCCACTGTTATTAGAGACTGGCTCTAGAAGAAAGTCTTGGGGGTTCTAGATAGCCAAGAAAAGAATTAAGGACTTGTTCTTCCAAGAGGTGCATATAAGGTCCAGAATTGAAGGTTAAAGAGAAGATCAGGGAAGGTAAGAGTTGAAATCCTGGCTTAAGTGAGCTGCCAAAAAGATACACCCTTCACAACTTTGTGGTATGAATATCAAACTTACTCCACTTATATTTCTGCAAAGAGACAGATCTGACAAAACCTCACTCCAGAGGTGTGAGAGGAGAAATACCGGCTTCTGGCTGACTGTGGCCAACGTTGAAAGGCAGGCAGAATGGAATGAAGATGAATAGGTGGGCTTTGGAGTCAACGGCCTGAGTTGAAGTTTTAGCCATTCTATGTATTATCAGTATGACCTTGGACAATACTCTTAACCTCCTGAGATTCAATTTCCTCATGTATATTGTATAAATACAATAAATAGTAGCTATTATTAATAATGGAATGTCTCAGATATTAGCTTTGTTTTTTCTTTGTGATGTATAAAGTTTTATGCATACCTCATCTCTTATTTATTTGGGGAAAAGATCCCTGTAGTATAGATACTGTTATCTTGGTATTACAGGTGAGGAACCTGAGGCTCGGGATGCACCCTGGTCATTGGCTGGAAGTAGCAGAGTTAGAACTAAGCCAGTTCTGCCTTCCGAACTTCTCGCTGCCTACTCCGCCACAGTTCAACAATTTCTTAGCCTCTCCTAGTCTCAACTTGCTTTTCGCTCTAGCATCTCTGGTGATCTTAAACAGCCCCCCTAGACTGTTTTGCAGAGCAATTCATAATTTATGACAGGGTAAACTGGCTTGCTGATAGAAGGTACCATATCACTGAGAACAGAACTCCAACCTGGGGCCATCTCTGTCCTGGCTGCTTGACTTTCTTAATGCCCCTGATTAAGATGCTGTTGATAATCTGTGCTGTGAAGGCTGATTTTGAGTTAAGTCCTTGTACACTTAATTTGCTTTTACCTGATGCATGTTGTCACTGTTCTCTGTGCCCGTTCTGTGACTTAAGTTATTTATTTTTCAGCATTAGAGGCTGAAGAACACCAAAGGAGTGTAGAGTTTTAGGAGTCACACCATCTCCCATCCCTGCCCCAGCCTCCTGTTCACACAGACACACAGACACATGCACACAGGCATATGCAAGCCTCTGTGCACTCATGTTGGAATGAAGCCTCCACAGTGCCAGGACACTATTTCACTTGGAAGAAGTGTTTCATTTCTACCCTTCTAAAACCTTCTCAGGGTAAGAGAAATGGAAGCTGTGACTTTTCAATGCCATCTGGTAAGTTAGATTGAGCATCAGCACCGGAGTGCGTGTCTGTTGTGCTGAAACAGGCTTCTTTAGGACTGAATAGCTGATGTTCTCTCAGGGATCTCAGGGGAAGGAGACATTTCTGAGGCTTGCCTCACTGAGAGGAATGTCAGGAATTAGCCATCCTTCCCCGTCAACCATCACTGTCACCTTTTGGATGTGTTCATTTTGGGTGAGTCACACACATGCTCAGTCCCAGAACACCCAGGGTCCTGGCAAAGCCCTGGCTCAGTTAATGAGGAGTTTAATGATCTTTGTGCATGCCAACCTGGAGCCATAACATCTAACGCCTTTTTATCCAACCCCAGGCAATTTTCCTCCGTTTTCACAGTAGCAGTAGTAGAACACAGCTAATTGTAAGTCCCTGCAATGGAACTCATTATCAAAGTGAAAATTAAGGATAAGGAGAGCCTTTCTGTCTTCTTCCTCTGGCAGGGCTGAAGCCCACTTCTATAGCAGTCAGAGCTGAACGATGAAATGAACAAGTCCCCAACCCAGGAGGAGAGAGCACCATCTACCGGGGGGTTTGGAAAGACAGCAGTGCATGGTCAGTTGACTGGTCCATGTAGGACTGGGGAAGAACAGAGGCTGTGTCAGGCCAGGCCTCCATCTCCATCACTGGCCCTTGGCATGCTTGGATGACTCTGGAAACTTTTACTCAGCTGTGGTTCTGTGTCCTTCCTCCAGCCTTGTCATGGGCCAGTGCTGCAAGCCTAGAGCTCCTGCTTATGATGCCTTGACACTCAGCCTACTGCCAGTGGCTGAGCCCAGGGCCCAATCCATTCCTGCTGAGAGAGAGGCTTTAGACAGCGTGGAGGCTTTGTGACGTGTGGGCTTGGGTAGGCTGAACTACATTTCCCAGACTTCCCTTTCCTGTATGTTTCTTGCTAGGGTAAACCACAAGAGATATTCTTGTGTGGGGAGTGCAGGGTGTAAGTGAAGGAGCAGCCATTTGTAGCTCACATACTTTGTCACTGATCTGCTGATTTACCTCATCAGCATGAAGAAGCAACTAGGACTTCCATTGTTCTGCCTTCTTCTGGATCTTCTGGTTTCCCTGACTCTTAGGACAGATCCGTGTGTTTGGTTCCATGATAAAGGGCCCTGGTTTCTGCAGGACAGTCATACTACCAAGGTCAGAGGCAAGCACTGACATGCATTTCTGTCCATCTTTGTGGGCTTGTGGGTTCCTACTTGTTCTTACGTTCCCTCTCCTTCTGCCTCCCTGCCCTGTGGTCTCCCAGCTCCAACAGCAGCTGTGTAGATGTTCAGAAGAAACCTGCTTAACCAGGCTTCACAGTTGCATACAGTCAAATCCCCATAATAAATCTGTCAGCTTGCCTGCCTGCCTGTCTGTCTATTAACGACCCTAGTGGTTCAGCTACTTTGGCTGTTTGAAATAGAGAAGAGAACCTTATGAATCCCTTAAGGCTGAATCCCCTTAAGACTGCTGCCTTGGGACTTGAAGATAGTGCACTCATGGCTGGGCACACTCAAACATATTTTCCCATTTTTCCATTCTGGGAAATGGCCCCGATCCCCTACATATTCTGCATGTATAGGAAGTCATGTTGGCTGCATGGGTAAATGTATTCATATTGCAAAGGCCTCTTCTACCTAGCTATCAAGTGTCTCCTCTACTGTACATATTTTCCTCCTCCTAATCCCCATCTACACTTGACTCTTTGGGAGATTTGAGACTGTCTGGTCCTGAATCATCCTAAGCCTAATAGAACAACTTCTCTGCAGGAGCCAGGTGGGTGGGAGACTTCAGGGAAAGGGCCCAGCTGGGAAGTCAGTGCAGTGGACCCTGATTGCAGCCCCTCCAGCGTGGGGCAGACAGATGAAGGAAGGAGAATGATTTGCTTTCTTTTACTGCAGTGGGTGGAGCATCACACTCCTGTAGCTCAGTCTGAGATCAGAGAATGCTCCAAACAGGAAGCCAGCTTGGCCCAGCGGTTTCCTCCTGCCCCTGCTGAATGCAGGGAGCTGGCTGGGAGGTGAAGGCTGACACTCCATTCTCCGATCCCAAGCAGAAGGAACTGGGCCCCTCCTATTCCCACAATAAAAGACAGAGCCTGGAAATGCTGGTTCCTCTGACTAATCTGCCCCAAGTCCCTTGCCATAGGATGGGTAGTATGTTTTGCGTTTTGAGGTTTGATGGGTCAGTCTATGCCTCCTGGTAATTTCTCAGTACAAACTAATGACAGCTGGAATGAACTTCTGTGGTTACTATTTCTCTCCCAACTCTTAGTTATTGTTTTGCATCAGCTCATTTCTTCCCTTAGTTAGAACTGGTAGCAGGAACAGAGGGGTAAAATACCACCAAGGGGACTATTCCTTCAGTGGTCATAGCAAGCTCCATTAAGCTTTTCCTCAGAGCCACACCCAGGTATAACAGATAGTTAAGAGGGCCATGGATTCGTTTGCGTGTGATCTGCATATGGTTTCTGAGTACCTAGGTGAACAGTGCTGACTGACACTTTTCGGGCAAATTCCAAGTTTAAATTTTGTCGCTTCTTCCTTGGTATTTCCTTTTTTGTCCTTTTCTTCTGTTTCCTACCCATAACTCCATGCTATCTGGCTTCATACCAGAATCCATACAATCACGTACATGGAAGAACGTTTAAGGGGTGGAGGAGAGAGGAGAGAGCTACGTGGGAAGGCTTTCTGTGTTGCTGTACCATGGGGTGTGTTAATGCAGATATCTTAGTGTGGGAAGGGAATGTGGAAGTACAAGGGACCTATTATCCAAGGGCTTTCCCATCTAAAGGATCAAAAATGGAGAAAGTGATGTTGAGGATGATGACGATACTGGTGACAGTAATAACTAACCATTTGGGTCTGACATGGTGTGAAGTTCCCATGTGACCTCCCCAGGCTCAAAATACATTCACGATTCATCCATTTGATTTCTACATTAATGTAAATGCTGCTGTAGGTCACTGATCCAAAACCTTTGTGACAAAATCAGGGACTGAAGTCTGTTGGTGCTGAGTACTGCTGAGTAAACCAGCGCTCTGCATTCAAAGGATTCCTCTCCTAGTATCCTTTAGGGAAAATCCAGTCATCTCCCCCAACTGCCCCCACTCACCTGCCCTCATGTTCCCATCTCTTCCTCCTTGCTGTCGTTGGATTCAGGGTCTGTTAGCAGGTTTATTTTCTTTGCCAACAGCCTGCAGGCCTAAAAGTACAGCTTACTCTTTTCTTTGGCTGAGTTAAAAGAACATCTCCATCTGATTTCCTGAGGGACTTGATCCCATTTTCTCTAACTTTTTCTTGTCCTTTTCCTGTCTCTCCCTCTGTCTTTGCTTCCCTCTCCCCTCCACTTCTGCACTCTGCACAGAATCCCACGAAGCTCCGTCCGAGCAGAAGGGCCGTCAGTGGTGGTGGTGGCAGCAGAGGGAGAGCAGTGCTAAGGATGACCCTGCAATGAACAGGGCTGTGGGAAGTAGTGCGTGTCATGCTGAGGGAGCTGGAGCCATGTAACGATGGCACTGAATCCTGCCCTGGGCACTCCATAAAACCCAGTGCAGTAGAGCACTCCATAAAACCTGCCCTGCTGTAGTTGGATTCCATGCCAGGAAGATTAAGCGAGTTTTGTTAAGACCCTTAGACTTGAGGACATGGGGAGGGGGAAGGGGAAGCTGGGATGAAGTGAGAGAGTAACATGGACATATATACACTACCAAATGTAAAATAGATAGCTAGTGGGAAACAGCCGCACAGCACAGGGAGATCAGCTCGGTGGTTTGTGACCACCTAGAGGGGTGGGATAGGGAGGGTGGGAGGGAGGTGCAAGAGGGAGGAGATATGGGGATGTGTGTATACATATAGCTGATTCACTTTGTTATACAGCAGAAACTAACACACCATTGTAAAGCAAGTATACTCCAATAAAGATGTTAAAAAAAAAAAAAGAAGAAGCAGTGAGTGGTAGCAGTTTACTGGGACTGTAGGAGATTTGTTGGAGTAAAGTGAGGCTAGGCTGCCTGCCCTCATTGGAGGGAGGAGAGAGCTATATCCAGATCTGCATTAAGGCCTGGACTGTGGAAGGACTTGAAAGCCAGGATGCCAGGGTGTGATGGGATTCACTGACCAGCCTTTCAGTACCAGAGTGAAGCAGGCTTATAGCAGACCCCAGCGAGTCTACAAAACAACCTTTTTGGTTTTTCTTCTGTTCGACATGTGTTTACTTGTTTTTCTCCAAGGAACTCAAAGTGCTTTCTCTACCTTACATGATATTCAATTGATCTGCTGTTTTATTCCACCTCTTGAGCTGAGGATGGGTGTGGCAGATGCCAGGCATTCTGAAAACAGGATCAAAGAACCCATATTTAGTCCCTGTTAATTCATCTCTCATCCAGGTCAATCCTATAATATGTTCTCTTAGAGGAGTAGACATGATATGCAGCCTCAGTTTATTGACGGGCAAAACCACCAATGGGCAAAAGGGCAGAGGTCTTCACTAGTAGAAGCCCCTTCCATGGCACTGGGAGAGACCCTAGTAATATAGTCCTATGATTACACATTTTGGATAGCAGTTTTTTTAACTGCAATTGGTTAAGATTACTGTACTCTCTTTCAACTTCAAGTCCCACACGGTCTCACTTCCCCATGTGTTAGGAGAAGTCAGAATGTCCTTGGGCATTTTGGAATCCAGCTAAGGAGAAGCTGAAGTGAGACATATAGATTGGATTTGTTAATAGAGGTCACTGTCACTTCCATGCATATTTAAGTTATTGCCAGCTGCCCCAGTGTAGGAATGGCTTCCGGGAATATTTTTGCCACCTGCTGTGCCACCAAATCATCTTCCAAAGTTGTAGGAAGACTGGTTATATCATGATATCATGATAGGAAGATGTACTATAATGCCTGGTACTGGATGGATGTGGTTAGCAGTGGAGAAAGAAGATCTGAAATGTATAGAGTTATAAGATTGCCTACAGAAAATTCTTAAATCTTATGGGTCACATATGAAAGAAACTTGACAGGAGTTTTCTCAGATTTGTCAACAACCCTAAAAATGTACATGTCATTGCTAATTACAAGTTTTGAAGCTGAAAGAAACTTCTCTAAATTATCAATAATAAAAAACAAATGCTCATCAATTATGTAGGGGAATGACTAAATATGTTTCTATTCTCTCTATAGAAACTGTTAATAACTGCCGTATGAGGAGGTGATCATACATTTAATAATGTACAGGAAAAGAAACAGTGGTGAGATTTGTCAGGCAGTTAATAAAAGTTATTTTTAAAGATTAAAAAAAATTGGTGTGTTATATGTGTCAGCTTTTAAAAATATGTGATTTATTTTCTCATTGTAAACAAGTATTCACTTTTACACTCAACTTTGAATTTGTCATCTTGTATTCTTTACTAAAAGACCAATTCCTAAATTGTATAAGCCTCAGGCTGTAAATCCTGAATCTGCTGCCCCTGGGTGTTTAACTTGCCTTTGGGAATCGAGGTTCCCGGTAGCTCTCCTGCTTTTCTCCTGTCTGCCAGACTATTAAATCCGGTGATTAAGCTACAGGCAGATCCAATGAATGAACCCTCCCAATCACTTGTTAAACTTGCATGCATAGAACTAACATCCCCTGGACTATCTTGCCTTTCTTAAGACTTTTTATCTTCAGGGTTACAACCTGTGAGATTTAATGGCAAGATCCCTGGGATAATCTGATTGTAGTTGAAAGTTGGACATGATGTAATTATGTGAATTTGGTCAAGCCAACCTATCTTTTTGGACCTCAGTTTCTTCATATCTCATCTAGGCATAACTATGATGGCTCACTCTCTGTTACAGGGTTATGGTGGATACCATTGGGATTAAAGGAGAGGTGAAAGTTGTCTGAAAAGTACAGAGTGCTTTGCAAACAAAAGGGATTATGTTTTATTTATAAAGCCAAAGCAACCATCTTTCAAACCTGAGACTTTAGGTACTTGCACTCATTTTCCAAGTGAGTCAATATTTTCTACATTTGTCTTTTTGACAATCACAACCACTTTGTGTTTTATAGGTCTGGTGCACAAAGCCATGGCACTTTGACTGTAGCACATGCTATGGGGCAAGCAACCATATCTCTTAGAAGTCAGAGGTTATTAGAGGATTTGGTGTATAAGAGGGGGCTTAATTCAATCCACATTCTCAGGAGCTGCTCCTTTGAGCTGAGTTCCTCCTCTGTGCACTGAATCCTCTGATACTTCCAATTGACTTGAAAGTATCTTGTCTCTCCTTGGAAATGTCACCCAGCCCTTTCCAAGTGCATTTCCAGACAATCAGAATCAATACATCATTTGGGTTAAGCACATGAGATAGCGATTGACAGTGCAAATGAGCTTAGGCTTTGACCCTCAGCATCAGTTCTGATATTAGGGGCTGCTAAAGCCCATTCATATCTATGAACAGAGATCAATGACTTAGAAAGGCAATGTCTTGAGAACAGGTGTAGCCTAGAGTAGAGTTTATCACAGCTGGCCTCTGGGTTCAAGCTGGTCAGAGGGCTCAGGATTCAAAGTCAATTCCAATTAAATAGTTACTTTCTGGGTCCCGTTTTGTTCCAGACATTGTGTTGTGCATGAGATATAAGGAAGATCAAGCTTGACCCTTCCCATAATGAGCTTACAGTATAGTAGGGGGTTAAGATACATACACAATATACTCATGTCTTTTGTATTAGGGCTGTAACAGCAGAAGAAAAAAAAAACTTCCAAGATCCAAGGAGGGAGAGTTAATATCCTATCTATTTGGCCTTCATTTTTCTTTATTTGAAAAATGGGACAAGCCCGAGTAAAAATACTTAGGTTGAGGAACTGCGAAGTTAACCATCTCACCAACTTAGTCCAGAAATGACTCTTCATTTCTCCTCTTTAATGATCAAGCACTTCTTTCCCATAATGTATTAATCACTGTACTGGGTCCTGTTTAGATGAAAGAATATTCACTCTCTGACTTCAAGAAGAACATGGTCTGATCCTATGATCTTTCATTCATGAAGGCAGTACTGTAGGCTCTCAGGAGTAGGATATGTGCCGTATTGGGGAGCATTTGTGTTCAGCCAGTGGCCACTTCCCCACTCATTTCTTGGTGGCCACTTACTCTTGGTTGCAGGACAGTGAAACAGTTCTAAGAGGTATGTCTGTGGACATGGACCACCACGGCCTGGTCCAGATGGGGACTGAACACACAACCTTGGCTTCATTTGCTGTGGCTCAGCCATCTGTCAAACCATAGTCTCCTGTAATGTCCTGCCATTCCTGGGGCTTTTGTCCTTACAAGTTGAGGGGCAGCAGAATGTATAAGCTCAGATAAGATGTAAAGGGGAGAATCGTGGACTTGGAGTTCAAAGACCTGGATTCTCATCCCATCTCAGCCTGTTTCCTGCCCTCCTTTGACTCTGCCTATACACTTTCAACCAGGTTTGTGTGTGTGTTTCTAGATGTTACTACCTTTACTTGCAGGTCTAAGACTGAGCTCTCTTGGGATACACTCAAGAGTTCTGGTGAACCAGGGACAGGGGGCCTCCCTAGCAGTTCTTTGCTTGTTCCCAGGGCCGAGCCTCCTCTATTCTTCTTCCTATTTGGCTCTGTTCCCTCAACTCTGATTCTTGTGAGTCTCCCCTTAGATGCCTGCTTATTTGGCCCTCTGGCAGCTCTGGAAGCTCTCCTCATTATTATTTGTGTGGACATTGTGCCCTGCTAGGAGCCTGGTTTCCCCGATGCCTGATTTCCTGTGAGTTTATGCTCTAAGGTGACTCTTCCCATGTGAGGCATAGAAGGAGTGACATCCTGAGATAGAAAATTCTGAAATTCATTGAGACCAAGGGGCATTAGAATAGGTACTAGTTAAATGGTCTAAGGAGTGGAAAGCCCTTAGCATGTTCTTTCAAGTAGTATACTCTAAATAAATCCTATTATTATTACTGGTAGTAGTAATGCTATTATTGTTTTGTCATTATTATCATTATTATTACTTAACACTTATTATCCTGTCTTCACTCTGAAAGAGAAAGGGACCTAGAGCAGTGCTCCTTGAATTTTAACCTGCGTACAGACCTCCTGAGTATCTTGTTAAAATGAAGATTTCTATTCAGAAGGTCCGAATAAATAACCAGTCCTCAGATAATGCTCATGTTCCTGGTCCATGGACCACAATTTCAAAGGTCTTGGGGACCTAGAAAAGGGCAAGGGACTGAAGGTGGGGTCTGAAGGGAAGAGAATAAGATTGGTGATATTTGGTCTCTGAGCACCTCTGAAGTCAGGAACACAGACTGGGGACAGGCCAGCTGGAGGCTTTGTAATTCCCCGTGTTTATAATTTTTGCAATTATGGTTAAATGATTGCTTTCTTGTGGAGATAGCAGAAAACTTATTGAATGAAAAGGACGCAAAGCTTGTTTTTGCATCATGCCACGAGAGGAGTCAAGAAGAGACTACCTTCTTCCCAGCAGTCGGTGGTAGAGAAGAGAACACTTTGTCTTGCCTTGGGTGGGTCATGTCAGGTCTTGAGAGGACCTGAATCTTTAGGTTTTGGGAAAGAGAAAGCAGAAGGTTGTGGGAGATTTAGGACCAAGCAGTGATCCTCTACATGTCACATTTTGTGTGATCTGTTCAGTCCCTTCGGACTCCTGCTTTCCCCAATTTAGTAGATTATAAACTTGTCAGAGAAGATGGACTCCAAGCAGAAATAATTCCTGTGTCCTATTAGTACCTGCACAACAGTCCTAAGAAGTAGGTGCTGCTTTACTCCAAGACCCCTTTCACCCGCTAACATACTTTATGTTTTGCTTATTAATTTTGTTTATTGTCTTCCCCAACAAGACTACAGTCTTCATGCAACTTTGCTCATTGCTTCCCGGCCCCTAGAATAGCACCTCACACATATTAGTTGCTCAATATGCATTTGCCAAACAAGTGAGTGGATGGATAAGAAAATCAAGAATTAGTAAGGTTAAGTAATTTGTCTTAGGTTACCTGGATGGTAAGTGCTATAGTCAAAACCCGAATTCTGTGCATCTGGCTCTAAAGCTCTTCCCCACTCTGTGGAGCATGGACCCTGTCACTTTTGCTGTACCCTAAGCCCATTGCTATAGGCTTAGTTAGTACATGTTACTGCTCAGTTGAGTCCTTGGCTGCTGAGGCCAAAGTGCTATGGATGCCACCTGGGTATTTGAGCATTAGTTATCAATGATCTCTGGGAGGTCACAGTAGAGCTGACTGATGAGCCAGCCCCAAGGCATCCCAGGTCATCTGCACTCCAAGATAAGTCATGGGGAGATGTTTCTAGATATCACACACCCTGATATGCCTGAGTCAGCAGGCCAGCTCAGGGTGAAGTTTTCTGTACAAGGTCCATATCTATTTCTTTATGAGGGTTGTCACCTACTGAGCCCTAGCAGAGGATTGGTCTATTTATTGTTCTTTTTGGTTCCCAAGGAAAACCTTCTAAGGTACATGTTAGAGTTGGAGAAGCTGGGATCTCCAGAGGAAGCAGTCAGCAAGCCTCCCAAGCTGCAGACTCCATGGGCAGAAGGGCTTCCTGCTTTCCCTATTAGAGCAGTGGGTGCCGACAGAGGCCCTTCTGCTGACCAATATGCACTGCTTTAAAATATCATCAGAGACTCAGGATGGCAGCTTTGGCATAACAGTGGAAAACAAAATCAGCTGGTTTCCTAAGGCTAAGTTCTTGAGTCATAATTAGCATCTCTGAATCTCCTAACATGAAGATAAGATGCACACCCAGAGCTAGGTGACCTTTACTGAGTGAGGATGTAACATCCTGCCCTGCCACAACCTTGGACCAAGTATACAAAAGATTGACACTGCTTGATTCCCCACCCAACTTCATAGGTATAAAAGTGCAAGTGATTACACCTGCCACTTAACACATCCCCAAATGTCCTTGAACAGAACCAGGCCCAATAGGCATGAAGCCAGAAATGAGATCCAAATTTATTTCCATCAATTTCCAATTGATGGAAATAAAGTGTGCTTCCTTTCCTGCGATAGTTGTTGTCAGGAAAGGACAGAAGAAAGTGGTATTATTTTATGCCAGCAAACTGAAACTTTCCAGTTCTAGTTATTTTAAATAGCTTGTTCTGAGATGGAAGCCATGATTCCTGCAAAGTCAACATCAGAGGATTTCCTCGACTTTCATCATGTAATCAAGACAGGACCTCTTCTAATTGGTTCATTATGTATCTACAGTGGCCCCAAATGAAGGGCTCAATTTTTTTTTTTTTTTTTCTTTTCTTTTTTTTTTTTTTTTTTGGTGGTACGCGGGCCTCTCACTGTTGTGGCCTCCCCCGTTGCGGGGCACAGGCTCCGGACGCGCAGGCGCAGCGGCCACGGCTCACGGGCCCAGCCGCTACGCGGCACGTGGGATCTTCCCGGACCGGGGCACGAACCCGTGTCCCTTGCATCGGCAGGCGGACTCTCAACCACCGCGCCACCAGGGAAACCCAGGGCTCAATTTTTAATGGCTTTATCCAGTGAAAAATAAGATCTGTTGTTTCTATTATGTCACTTAAAAGTGTTTCAAATTATCCTTGTGAGAAATTTTTGTGTCTAACTGGCTTCATGAATTTAGAGGAAGGACTTCCAAATTCCTGTAACCCAGTCTAAAATAGAGTTTCCTTTGGCTTAATGTATTGATGAAGGGGATAATTTTCATTAGCCTTCTATAATGTATTATAAATATGGAAACAAGAGCGAGCAAAACAAATTCTTTCAAATTTAGATGATCCGTGGCTCATACCTTACCGTCAGCACATGGGTTCATTTTGTCACAAAGAGCTGAGGAATTTTCCTCTTGAGGTACATACATCACAACAATCTCCAAACCCAAATGAGGGCCCAGCTCCATCAGGAATAACGAATGTCCAAGCTGTTTCAGACCATAATTTATTTCTGTTCCCAGAGTTCATCACATGATCTGTCACAACTGCTCATTTTCTGAAAATAACTTCTCTAGATGTCCGTGGGTTTCTAGCTCTCATCACACAGAAGAGTAAAGAATAAGTCACATCACCTTACATATTTTATCCCAGTGTCCCAAATCTCTCCACAAACAAAGCAGAATGCAAAATGTAGAATACAATTGTTCATCAGTGCATGGGCATGTCTCCAAGTGCATGATAGAAAATGTGAACAAAGGAGAAAATTGTGGGCTTGGGACTTTTAGCCAGTGGTTCTGGTTTTACCCTTGCCTCCCTCTAAACTAAATGGGCTTCTGGCTACAGATCTATTCTCCTTGTTTCTAATGTGAAACCCTCGTTGTAGATGGTCTAATGCAATTTGCTCTGAAATCAAACTGGTATCCTGTCTCAGTTGTCTAGAGAAATACCACAAGAGGGAACAAACAGAGCAAGAGTCATGTTTCAGGCCAGAAATAGGAAGTAGACTTTTGACCTTGCAAGAAAAGCATGTCCAGACCATCTCCATATATGTTTGCTTTAGAGTTACCAGTATTTGTGGTCAGTACCAAAGTTATAAGAAAGAGATATAAGGCTAGGAATCCGGGGTTATCATGGCTTGAGTCAGAATGATTACATCTTTTCTTGCAATTACTCTCAGATAAATACTATGTTAGGAAAAGCTAGAGGGGGAAAATTACAGTGAAAAATTCACCACAAGTATCATCAGACTCAATAAAGCAAATCCCATGGAAGATACCAGTCTAATGTTCCTCTTATGTTTTGAGGAATTAAATCAAATACAGCCAGGAAATACCAGGGAAATAACTATAATCATTATCTGGAAATTTGTTCAGCAAGGAGGAATCACTCACCTGGTTCCTGCCTGTACAATTTCTCTTCCCATTTCAAGCCAGTTATATATAACTAAATATTATATTATAACTAAAGAGTGGTCATTGACTTTTTTGACTGCCTCCCCCCATCCTTCTACTACCACTCCATTCTTCCACTGCACCTCTCCATAAGCTGGAGAATTTACTTATCTTCTATATTCATAACTCTGTCTTAGACTTACCATCATCCCCAAGTAGCTCACTGTTTTGTTATTATAAGTACCCATATATCTCTCATATTTGACTGTACAGTTGGCCCTTGAACAATGAGGGAGCGTCAGGGATTCCAACCCTTTGCACAGTAAAATCCACATATAACTTTTGTCCTCGTCTCTGCACTTCTGAATCTGTGGATGCAACCAATTAACTGCAGATGGTGTAGTGCTGTAGGACGTATTTACTGAAAAAATATCTGTGTATGAGTGGACCTGCACAGTGCAAAGCCGTGTTGTTCAAGAGTCAACTATATCATAGTCATCTCCTCAACCCTGTGCCCAGCACACTGCTGATCATATAGCAGGGCTTCATGTAAATTTATTGAATGAAAAGATTTGGAACTAAGAGGAAAATCCCATTTTCTAATATTTTGTGGAAATGTATATATGTAATCTCTGAGCTATCATTAATAAATTGAAATCTATAGGATAATCATTGTCTGTGTATTATACATAGGGCTCTTGGTTTGTTGGTTCTTGATTATAAGCTTGTTGCATTTAGACACAGTTTTTAAAATTAATTTTAAAATATTTTCTGTACAGTGCTAGAAACATGTGAATTAAAATGGAATTAAACTTAATTAAAAACAACCTTCCATCTATAAAAGCCAAACTCATAGAAACAGAGAGTAGAATGCCAGGGACTGGGAGTTGGGAAAATGGGGAGATTTTGGTCAAAAGATACAAACTTCCAGTTATAGGATGAGTAAGTTTGGGAGATCTAATGTATAGCATGGTGATGATAGTTAACAATACTGTATTATATACTCAGAAGTTGCTAAAAGAATAGATCTGAAATGTTCTCATTGAACACACACACACGCCCCAATGTAATTATGTGAGGTAGTGGAGGTGTTAACTAACATGATTGTGGTAATCATTTCACAATATGTAGGACAGCAAATCATCACACTGTACACCTTAAACATATACAGTGTTATATGTCAATTATATCTCAAGAAAGCTGGAAAAAAAAGAAAGAAAAATTTTCCATCTGAAAGTAAAGTTTCTTTTCTCTCTGAGATGCATTGTCTCTTTTGAAGGTGTTTGGAATACTCTCTTGCATCCTGGAATGGGCCATTTGCTAAATAATGCCCTTTGCTGACAAATCCTAACTTTTCCTTTGAAAATTATTGCATTTCCGTTGTGTCAGGTGCTTCTATAAAATTCTAAAAGTTCTGAAAACATACAAGATTAGCCATGTCTTTACTTATAAGTGTCAGTAAGTGAGAAAGGGTGAAAATTATTTGAATAATTAATGTGCACAACCAGTTGAGGCAAAGGGATTTGTCTTGTACCCAATTATTTACCAGTTTTCCCTAGTTCTTTTCTTTTTGCATGAAGCCCTGTCCTTGGTTGTCTAGAAGTGTTAAGGCTCTGGGCTCAGGAAGACCTTACATCTTCTTCAGTGAAGGTCAATGGCTTTTTTCATCATTTCTGTCTCTTAAATCTCTTCAGGTCTCTTTTCTTTTTCTTCTTTTACTTCAGGTGCCCTAGAAGAAATGAAACAAACTCTTCCATCTTCCCTCTCTTTGACAGAGTGGACCTGTTGTCTCCTGCAGCATATCTCTGAAATTAAGGGTTTATAAATGTAACTCTAAGTGGCAGCTGCTGTGTTTTTATGATGGGTGGCAAATTAATTTCTTATCTGGTGGTGTTGGACTATCCTTTTCCCCACATGCCAGGTCTCAGAAAGCACCTATAATTCTCCAGACTGCCATAATGCTAAGTTACCTTTGCCTTTTCCTTTATTTCTCTGTCTTTTTTCCTGACTTTGTGGTTGATCTTGAATAGAATACATTCTTGAACATCCCAGGGCTCATCATACAGCTTGCCATTGCTCATTGGATGACTTGACATCCCTAGTTCTCATTCCATTATTTCTGCTCCTCTTTCATCCCTAATATATAAAATATTATTTTGTGTTTCTCTTGAAATGACGAGGTAGATCATGTGTTAAGAATGGGTACTGGGGCTTCCCTGGTGGCGCAGTGGTTGAGAGTCCGCCTGCCGATGCAGGGGACACGGGTTCGTGCCCCGGTCTGGGAAGATCCCACACGCCGCAGAGCGGCTGGGCCCGTGAGCCATGGCCGCTGAGCCTGTGCGTCCGGAGCCTGCGCTCCGCAATGGGAGAGGCCACAACAGTGAGAGGCCCGCGTACCACACACACACACACACACACACACACACACACACACACACACACACACACACACACACACAAAAAGAGAATGGGTACTGACACATATGATTAGCTTTTGAGAGTTTGCTTGCTGTTATATATAGTACTGGTCCTCCTCCCTGCTCTGTGGCTGTGGGAGACTTTTGAACTTCACATCCTTGGTCTGCAAGTGTTTCTGTCCAGCCTCAGGAAGCTGTAGATGGCAATAGTAGTGGTACAAGGAGGTATACGGGTAGAGACAAGAGGCAATAAAGCCATACAATGTGTTATTCTTCCCATAGGATTATCCAAGGCAATTTAACCAAATTATTTTATTGACTTTTATGTCCTTTAGGATGTATCCAGATCTTCTTCCCCTCTTTTTTACCTAAAAAGAATATAATAATAACTAATATTGGCATGATGCTTTGCAGTTTTCAGAGCAGGTCCAGAGATTCTACCTCATATGATTTTTAAAGCAGCTCTGTAAGGTAGGCAAGGCTGGTAATATTTATTATCGCTGGGAGCATACTTCCTTCATCCTGCTTTTGCTTTCTATATTTATACATAACATCAAAATCAGGTGAACTTTGAGCTAGCTTTGTCATTCTGCTTCACAGGTAGGAAAACTGAAGCCCAGGGAGGTGAAGCGACTTGCCTAAAGTCCATGGATGAAAGTTAAATAATTCAGGTCTCCAGCCCATGTTGTCTTAATACTTAAAAAATAGGTTTTTAAATTTTGAAATAAATGTAGATTCACATGAACTTGTAAGAAATAATACAGAGAGATCTATATTAACCTTTGTTTAGATTTCCTCAATGGTAGCATCTTCCAAAACTATAGTACAATATCACAACCTGGATAATGACAGTGATTCACTCAAGACACAGAACATTTCCATCACCACAAGGATCCTACTACCTTCTGTCCCTGCCCTCTCTTTAACTTCTGATAACCATTAATTTGTTCTCCATTTTTATAATTTTGTCACTTCATGGATGTTATATGACAAAGTCATACAGTACGCAAACTTTTGGGATTGGTTTTTTCACTCAGCATAATTCTCTGAAGATTCCTTCAGGTTGATGCCTGTATCAGTAGTTATTTTCCTTTATATTGTTGAGTAGCTTTGCATGATACACTGTACCACCACAGTTTGTTTAACCATTCACCCACTGAAAGACAGCTCAGTTATGTATAGTTTGGGATATCACAAATAAAGCTGCTATAAACATTCATGTAGGTTTTTGTTGTGTGAACATCCGTTTTCATTTTGCTGGGATAAATGCCCAGGAGTGCAGTTTCTGGGCTGTATGGTAGTTGCATGTTTAGTTTTTTAAGGAAGTGCCAAACTGTTTTCCAGAGTGGGGGTACCCTCTTACATTCCCATCAGCAATGCATGAGTGATCCAGTTTTTCCATGTCTTTGCCGCCTTTGGTGTTGTCACTATTTTTTGATTGTAGTCATTCTAATAGATATGTAATGATCTCATTGTGATTTTAATGTGCATTTCTCTAATGACTAAAAATGTTGAACATCTTTTCACATGCTTATGTGCCATCTGTATATCTGCTTTAACAAAATGTCTCCTTATGACTTTTGTCTATTTCTTAATTGCATTGTTTTTTTAGGTGCATTTACTTACTTAACTTTATTTAATTGAGTTACGCATATTCTACATACTGGTTCTTCATTGGATGTATGGTTTGCACATATTTTCTCTCAGTCTGTAGCTTGTCTATTCATTCTCTGAACAAGATCTTTTTCAGAGCACAATTGTTAAAGTTTGATGAAGTTCAATTTAGCAATTTTTCCTTTTATATATTGTGTTTTTTTGGTGTCAAGTCTAAGAACTCTTTGTCTAACCCCTAGATTCTGAAGATGTTCCATTGTTGTTTTCCAAAAACGTAATAGTTATAGAAAGGGTAAGACCTAGATCAATGTTCTTTTTCTTTCTTTATTTTTATTATGCCAATGGCTGTGCAATTGATCCAGTACCATTTGTTGAAAGCCTTTCTTTCCTTCATTGAATTATTTTTGCACAGTTGTCAAAAATCAGTTGGGCATATTTACATGAGTCTATCTATCTATTCTTTTTCATTGATCTATCTATTCTGTTTCATTGATCTATCTGTCAGTTTCTCCACCAATATCACACAGTCTTGATTACTGTTGTTCTATAGTAAGACTTAGAATCATTAGAATGATTTCTCCCACTTGATTCTTATTCGAAATTGTTTTTAGCTATTCTAGTTACTTCACTTTTCCATATAAATTTTATAATAATCTTTATATCTATAAAATATTTTTGAAGATTTTATAGAAAATGCATTAAACTTGTTTATCAATTTGGGAAAAATTCACATCTTTACTATATTGAGTCTTACAATCAATGAACGTGGTGTGTCTCTCCATTTGTTTAGATCTTCATTGATTTCTTTTACCAGCATTTTGAAGTTTTTAGCATACAAATTTTGTTAGTTTTTTTGAGTTATTATAAATGGTATTGTTTTTAATTTTGGTGTCTACATGTTCATTGCTAGTACATAGAAATATAATTTATTTTGTTTATCTGTATCTTCCAACCTTGATGAACTCACTTATTAGTTCTATGAGTGAAAACTTTTTTTTGTATATTCCTTGGGAGTTTCTGTGAACACAGTCCCAACACTGAAAAATTAGTTTTATTTCTTCCTTCCAACAAGTATATGTTTAACTTCTTTTCTTGCCTTATTGCACTGGCCAGAAGTTCTCAAAATATGTTGAATAAGAGTGATGAGAGTCAAAATGTGTAGGACATAGTTAAAGCACTGCTGAGAGGGAAATTTATAACAGTAAATGCACATGAGAAGAGAGTCTCAAATCAATCATCTAAACTCTTCAGGGATGTAGAAAAAAAAAGAGCACTTAAAGATCAAAGCAAAAAAGAAAGGAAATAATTAAGACAAAAGCAGAAATCAGTGAAATAAAAAACAGAAAAACAGAGAAAATGAAGGAAACAAAAAGTTTTTTATTTGAGAAGGTTAATAACTGACACATCTCTAGCAATACTGACAAAGGAAAAAAACCATACAAGACACAAATTGCCAATATCAAGAAATTATTCTAAACAGTACCTTCTAGAAAACATAAGAAGAGAAAACACTTTCCAATTCATTTTATAAAGCTTTTATTACCTTGATACCAAAACTAGACAGTACAAAAAGAAAACTACAAATTTCCTTTATGCAAATATCCTTAACAAAATATTAGCAAATAGAATTTAGCAATATACATAAAAACTAATACACTATGACCAAATGGAAATTATTCCAGGGATGCAAGTCTGATTCAATATTAAAATATCAAGGTAATACCATATTTTTGCTTACACTGTCCTGTATTCCTTCCTGATATTTCAAGACTCCTTTCTTATTTCTTTTTTGTTTACAGAACTTCTTTAGTTATGGCTTTTAGGATAGATGTTCTGGTGACAAATCTTTAGTTTTCCTTCATCAGAAAATGCTGTGATTTTTCTTTTATTCCTGCAGGATATTTTCACTGAATATAGGATGCTGGATTAACAACTCCATTTTTTCAGCACTTGAAAAATATTATGCTACTTCCTTCTTACCTCCATGGCTTTTGAAAAAGTATATGCTGTCATCCAAAAGGTTTTTCTGCCTATAGGCAAGGTGTCGTTTTTCTCTGGCTGCTCTCAAGATTACTTCTTAGTCTTTAATTTTCAGAATATGACTATGACATGTCTTGGTGTAGATTTCTTTAGGTTTATTATTTGGGGGATTTACTCAGATTCTTTTTTATTGTGGTGAAATACATGTAACATAAAGTTTGCCATTTTAACCATTTTTAAGTATACAGCTCAGTGGCATTAATTACATTCACAGTGTTGTTCAACCATAATTACGACATATTTCCAAAACTTTTTATAACCCCAAACTCTGAATTCACTAAGCAGTAACTCCTCCTTTTCTCTTCCTTCCAGCCTCTGTAGCCTCTAATCTAGTTTTGGTTACTATGAATTTGTCTACTCTAGATATTTCATGTAAGTGGAATCATACAATATTTGTCCTTCTATGTCTGGTTTAGTTCACTTAGCACAATGATTTCAAGGCTCATCCATGTTGCAGAAAGTATCAGAACTTCATTTTGGGGGGCTGAATAATATTTTATTGTATGACCATTCCACATTTTGTTTATCTGTTCATCTGTTGATGGACACTTGAATTATAAATAATGCTGCTATGAACATTGGTGTACACACATCAGCTTGTGTCTCTGCTGTCAGTTCTTTTGGGTATATACCCAGAAGTGGAATTTCTGGGTCATATGGTAATTCTATGTTTAACTTTTTGAAGAGCCATCAAACTGTTTTCCACAATGAGTGCACCATTTTACATTCACATAGACAGTATATGAGGGTTCCAATTTCTCCATCTCCTCACCAACACTTATTTTTCATTTTATTTTTTTTATAGCCATCATAGTAGGTATGAAATAGTATATCATCGTGGTTTTGATTTGTGTTTCCCTAAAAACTAATTATGTTGAGCATCTTTTCATGTGCTTATTAGCCATTTGTATATCTTCTTTGAAGAAATGTCTATTCAAATACTTTGTCCATTTAAAAAAATTAGGTCAAGGGACTTCCCTGGTGGTCCAGTGGTTGAGACTTCACTTTCCAATGCAGGGGTTGAGGGTTTAATCCCTTGTCGGGGAGCTAAGATCCCACATGCCTTGCAGCCAAAAAACCATAAAAGAGTAGCAGTACTGCAACAAATTCAATAAAGGCTTTAAAAAAATTAGGTCGATTATCTTTTTGTTATTGAGTTGTAGGAATTCTTTGTATATTCTGGATAGTAAACTCTCATCACATATATGATTTGCCAATATTTTCTCCCATTATGTAAAAGGGTTCTTTCTTAAAGATTTTAATAAGGTTTCTTTTTAGAGCAGATTTAGACTTATAGAAAAATTGAGGAGGTCCAGAAATTTCCAATATCTGCTGTCCCCACATATGCATAACCTCCTTCATTATCAGCATCTCTCACCAGATTGGTTCATTTGTCACAATTGATAAACCTACTTTGATACATAACCCACAGTTTACATTAAGCTTCACTTATGGTGTTGTACATTCTGTGGGTTTGAACAAATGTATAATGAAACATATCCACCATTATAGTAGCATACAGAGGAGTTTCACAGCCCTAAAAATCCTCTGTGCTATAGCTGTTCAGCCCTGTCTTCCTCCAGTCCCTCACAACCATTGATCTTTTTACTGCCTCCATAGTTTTGTCTTTTCTAGAAGGTCATATAGTTGGAATTATACAGTATGTAGCCTTTTTAGATTGGCTTCTTTCATTTACTAATATGCATTTCCTCTATGTCTTTTTAAAAATTGAAGTATAGTTGATTTACAAAGTGTGTTAGTTTCTGGTGTACAGAAAAGTGATTCAGTTATATACACATATATATGTATGTGTGTGTGTATATACACATATATGTGTATATATACACATATATGTGTATATATACACATATATGTGTATATACACACACACATACATATATATACACATATTCATATTATTTTTAAAATTCTTTTCCATTATAGATTACTACAAGATATTGAATACATTTCCCTGTGCTGTAGTAGGTCCTTGTTGTTTATCTATTTTATATATATAGTAGTGTGTATCTGTTAATACTGTACTTCTAATTTATTGTTCCCTCCCTGCCTTTCCCCTTTGGTAACCATAAGTTTGTTTTCTATATTTGTGAGTCTTTTTCTATTTTGTAAATAAGTTCATCTGTATCATTTTTTTAAGATTCCATATATAAGTGATATCATATTGTATTTGTCTTTTCTGCCTGCTTTACTTCATTTAGTATGATAATCTCTAGGTCCATCCATGAGGATTCCCTTTTCTCCATACCCTTTCTAGCATTTATTATCTGTAGACTTTTTAATGATGGCGATTCTGACCAGAGTGAGGTGATACCTTACTGTAGTTTTGATTTGCATTTCTCTAATAGTTACTGTTATTGGGCAACTTTTCATGTGCCTTCTGGCCATCTGTATGTCTTCTTTGGAAAAATGTCTATTCAGATCCTCTTCACATTTCTTTTTGAATGGGCTGTTTGTTTTTTTGATATTGAGTTGCGTAAGCTGTTTGTATATTTTGGAAATTAATCCCTTGTCAGTCACATGGTTTGCAAATATTTTCTCCCATTCTGTAGGTTGTCTTTTTGTTCTGCTTATGGTTTCCTTTGCTGGAGAAAAGACAGTGTCTTCAATTAGTAGTGCCAGGAAAACTGGACAGCCACATGTAGAACAATGAAATTAGAACATTCTCTAATACCATATACACAAATAAACTCAAAATGGGTTAAAGACCTAAATGTACGACCAGATACTATAAAACTCTTAGAGGAAAACTTAGGCAGAACACTCTTTGGCATAAATTGCAGCAATATCTCTTTGAATCTACCACCTAGAGTAATGAAAATAAAAATCAAAATAAACAAATGGGAACTAATTAAACTTAAAATCTTTTGCACAGCAAAATGGGAGAAAATATTTGCAAAGAAGAGAAAATATTTGCAAAATTAAAGAAAAGAGAACCCTCCTACACTGTTGGTGGGAATGTATACTGGTACAGCCACTATGGAGAACATTATGGGGGTTACTTAAAAAATCAAAATAGAGCCACCATATGACCCAGCAATCCCACTCCTAGGCATATATCTGGAAAAAAAACATAATTCAAAAAGATACATGCACCCAGTGTTCACTGCCACACTACTTACAGTAGCCAAGACATGGAAGCAACCTAAATGTCCATTGAAAGATGAGTGGATAAAGAAGATGTGGTACATTTATACAATGGAATATTACTCAGCCATAAAAAAGAATGAAATAATGCCATTTGCAGCAACATGGATGGACATAGAGATTATCATACTAAGTGAAGTAAGTTAAAGACAAGTATCATATGATATCACTTATATGTGGAATATAAAAAAATGATACAAATGAACTTATTTACAAAACAGAAACAAACTCACATACTTAGAAATCAAACTTATAGTTACCAAAGGGGAAAGGTGAGGGGAAGAGATAAATTAGGAGGTTGGGATTAATATATACACACTACTATATATAAAATAGATAATCAACAAGGACTTACTGTATGGCACAGGGAACTCTACTCAATACTCTGTAATAACCTATATGGGAAAAGAATCAGAAAAGGAATACACATATGAATATGTATAACTGAATCACTTTGCTGTACACCTGAAACTAACACAACATTGTAAATCAACTATACTCCAATATAAAATAATTTTTTTTAAAAAAATGAGTTAACACCTATCCTTCTGAAACCATTCCAAAAAAACTTCAGAGGAAGGAACACTTCCAAACTCATTCTATGAAGCCACCATCACCCTGATACCAAAACCAAAGATAGCACACAAACACACACACACACACACACACACACACACACACACACATCACAGGCCAATATCACTGATGAATGTAGATGTAAAAATCATCAGCAGAATACCAGCAAACTGAATCCAATGATACACTAAGATGATCATACACCATGATCAAGTGGGATTTATCCCTGAGATGCAAGGATTTTTCAATATCTGCAAATAAATCAATGTGATATACCACATTGAAGAATAAAAACAATATGATCATCTCAATAGATACAGAAAAATCTTTTAATAATATTCAACATATATTTATGATAAAAACTCTCCAGAAAGAGGGCATAGAGGGAACATACCTCAACATAATGAGGGCCATATAGGACAAACCCACAGCTAACACCATCTCAATGGTGAAAAGCTGAAAGCATTCCCTGTAAGATGAAGAATAAGACTAGGATGTCTGCTCTCACCCCTTTTATTCAACATAGTTTTGGAAGTCCTAGCTGCAGAAATCAGAGAAGAAAAAGAAATAAAAGCACTCCTAATTGCAAAGGAAGAAGTAAAACTATCATGGTTTGCAGATGACATGATATGTCCAGATCTTTTTATGGCTTGATAGCTGCTGTATTTTTCACACCAAATAATATTCTATTGTTTGGATGCACCACAGTTTGTTTATCCATTCACCTACTGAAGGACATCTTGGTTGCTTCCAAGTTTTAGCAGCTATAAATAATGCTGCTATCAACATCTGTGTGTAGGTTTTTGTGTGCACATAAGTTTTCAACTCCTTTGGGTAAATACCAAGAGCATGATTGCTGGATTGTCTGTAAGAGGATGTATAATTTTTTAAGAAACAGTGATCCTGTCTTCCAAAGTGGCTGCACCATTTTGCGTTCTCACCAGCCATGAATGAGTGTTGCTCCTGTTGCTCTGCATCCTCACCAGCATTTAGTGTTGTCAGTGTTCTTGATTTTGGCCATCCTAATTGATGTGTACTGGTGTCTAATTTTTCTTTTAATTTTCATTTTGTTGATGACATATGTGGAGCATCTTTTCATGTACTTATTTCCCATCTTTTTGTCTTCTTTGATGAGGTGTCTGTTAAGGTTCTTATTGTCGAATTTTTAGAGTTCTTTGTATATTTTACATAACAGTCGTTTATCTGATGTGTCTTATGAGAATATTTTTTTTCCCAGTCTGTGGCTTGTCTTTTCATTCTCTTGATAGTGCTTTTGCAGAGCAGACATTTTAAATTTTAATAAAGTCAAGTTCATCATTTCTTTCTTTCATGACTCATGCCTTTGATATTTTTATCTAAAGAGTCATCACCAAACCTAGGTCATCTGTATCTTCTCCTATGTTATCTTCTAAAAGTTTTTTAATTTTGCTTTTTACATTTAGGTCTGTGATCCATTTTGAGTTAATTTTTGTGAATGATGTAAGGTCTGTGTCTAGATTCAGTTTTTTCGTATGGATGTCCAGTCATTTCAGCACCATTTGTTGAAAAAGCTATCTTTTCTCCATTGTATGGGTTTGAACCTTTGTCAAAAATCGGTTGAGTATACAGTTGACCTTTGAACAACATAGGTTTAAACTGTGGGAGTCCACTTCTACTACAGTACTACACAATCATTGGTTGTTTGAATGCAGATGGGGAACTACAGATACAGAGGACTGCCTTTGGGACTTGAGCATCTGTGGGTTTTGGTACACTCAGTGGTCCTGGAACCAGTCCCTCTCATATACCAAGGGATGACTATATTTGTGTGAATCTATTTCTGGGCTCTCTATTCTTTTCTGTTTTTTTAACATCTTTATTGGAGTATAATTGCCTTATAATGTTGTGTTAGTTTCTGCTGTACAACAACATGAATCAGCTACATATATCCCCATTTCCCCTCCCTCTTGAGCCTCCCTCCCACTCTCCCTATCTGACCTCTCTAGGTCGTCAGAAAGCATTGAGCTGATCTCCCTGTGCTATGCAGTAGCTTCCCACTAGCTATCTATTTTACATTTGGTAGTGTATATATATCAGTGCTACTCTCTCATTTTGTCCCAGCTTCCCCTTCCCCCTCTGTGCCCTCAAGTCCATTCTCTACATCTGCATCTTTATTCCTGCCCTGCCACCAGGTTCATCAGTATCATATTTCTGAGATTCCATATATATGCATTAGCATACAGTATTTGTTTTTCTCTTTCTGACTTACTTCACTTTGTAGGACAGACTCTAGGTGCATCCACCTCACAACAAATAACTCAATTTTGCCCCTTTTTATGGCAGAGTAATATTCCATTGTATATATGTCTATTCTTTTAAAATAATTTTATTTATTTTATGTATTTATTTTTGGCTGCATTGGATCTTCATTGCTGCATGTGGGCTTTCTCTAGTTGTGGTGAGTGGGGGCTACTCTTCATTGTGTTGCACAGACTTCTCTCATTGCGGTGGCTTCTCTCATTGTGGAGCATGGGCTCTAGGCCTGTGGGCATCAGTAGTTGCAGCACGTGGGCTCAGTAGTTGTGGCTTGCAGGCTCTAGAGCACAGGCTCAGTAGTTTTGGTGCACGGGCTTAGTTGCTCCATGGCATGTGGGATCTTCTGGGACCAGGGCTCGAACTCGTGTCCCCTGCATTGGCAGGCAGATTCTTAACCACTGCACCATCAGGGAAGTTTCTATGTCTATTCTTTTTATTTATCTGTTCTTTCACCAGTGCCACACTGTCTTGATTACTATAGCCTTTTAGTAAGTTTTGAAGTGGACTAGTGTCAGTCCTCCAACTTTGTTCTTGTTTTACAATATTTTATTGCTGTTTTGGGTCTTTTGCCTCTCCATATGAACTTTAGAACAGGTTTGTCAAATCCACAAAATAACTTACTGGAATTTTGGTTTGGATTGTTTTGATTTGGATCAAGTGGGAAGAACTGGTGTCTTGACAATATTGAGTCTTCTTATCCATGGACATTTATCTAGTTCTTAATTTCTTTCATGACAGTTTTGTAGATTTTCTCATATAGATCTTATATATATATTTGTTACATTTATACCTAAATATTTCATTTTTAGGAGTGCTAAAGTAGATATTATTGTGTTTTAAATTTCAAATTTCACTTGTTCATTGCTGTTGTATAGAAGTGCACTTTTTCATACTAACCATGTATTCTGTAATCTTGTTATCATCACTTATTAGTTCCAGGAATTTTTTTGTTGATCATTCCAGATTTTCTACATAGATGATCATGTCACCTGCAAACAAAGACAGTTTTATTGCTTACATCCCAATCTGTATGCTTTTTATTTCTTTTTCTTATTTTATTGCATTATCTAGGATTTCCTGTATAATGTTAAAAAGTAATGGTAAAAGGGGACAGCCTTGCCTTGTTTCTGATCTTAGTGGGAATGCTTCGAGCTTCTCACAATTGATTATAATGTTATCTGCAATTTTTTTGGTAGATTTAAAAAATCAAGTTGAGGAAGTTCCTCTCTACTCTTAGCTTACTGAGAGTTTTTATCATGAATTGGTGTTGAATTTTATCAAGTGCTTTTTTTTTTGGCACATGTTGAAGTGATCTTTCGATTTTTCCTCTGTAGTTTTTTTGATGTGATGGAGTACAGTGATTGATTTTCAAATGCTGAACCATCTTTGTATACCTGGGATAAAACTCAATTACTTGTGATGTACAGCTTTTTTTGCTACATTGTTGGATTCAACCTGCTAATGTTTAATTGAGAACTTTTACACCTGTGTTCATGAGAGATATTGTTGTGTAGTTTTCTTGAAATTTCTTTGTCTGGTTTGAGTATTATGATAATGCTGGCCTCATAAAATGAGTTAGGAAGTGTTCCCTCTGTGGTCTATCTTGGCAAATATTCACAAATGTTTAAAAAGACTGTGTATTTGGCTATTCTTGGGTGAAATGGTCTTTAGATATTCATCATATTCAATTGGGTATTGGTGCTATTGAGTTCAACAATGTCCTTATTGAATTTCTGCCTGCTGGATCTGTCCACTTTTGAAAGCTGTGTTGAAATCTCCAGCTATAATAATTAAGCTATTTCTCCTTGCTGTTCTATTGGTTTTTGCCTCATGTATTTTGCTGCTCTATCTTTAGGTCCATACACATTAAGGACTGTTATGTCTTCTTGGTGAATTGACCCTTTTATCATTATGTAATGCCCCTCTTTATTCCTGGTAACTTCCTTTGTTCTGAAATCTGTGTGATATTAATGTAGGTACTCTTATGTCTCCATCCATTTACTTTTAATCTGTATGTGTCTTTATATCTAAGGTGCATTTCTTGTAGACAACATATAGTGGGTCCTATCTCTGATAATTTGTGTCTTTTTATTGATACATCTAGACCATTGACATTGAAAATGACTGTTGATATAGTTGGGGTAATATCTGCCATATTTTTTGCTGTTCCTACTTTTTGCCCTCGTTCTTTGTTCCTATTTTTGTCTTCTGCTCTTTTTCTGCCTTTTGTGATTTTAATTGTGCATTTTATATGATTCCATTCTCTTCCCTTTATAGCATATTAGTTATACTTTTTTCTTTCTTTTTGTTTCAGCGGTTGCCCTAGAGATTGTAATATATATATATTTACAACTAATCCAAGTCCACTTTCAAATAACACTACACCATTTCACAGGTAGTACTTAATAATAACAAAATAATCCTAATTTCCTCCTCATTTCTTCTGTCATTCATTTTACTTACACATAAGCATACAAATCTCTCTCTTTCTCTCTCTTTATACATAATATTTTATGTGTATTTATATATACACAATTTGTTATTTATGTTTGTTATATATATTATATATAAAGCATACATAATCAAATACATTGATGCTATTATTTTGAAAAAAAAACTGTTATCTGTTACAGTGATTAAGAAGCAAAGCTTTTATTAGCTTCACTTATTCCTTCTTTTATGTTCTTCCTTTCTTTATGTAGATACAAGTTTATGACCTTTATCACTTTCCTTCTCTCTAAAAACTCCTTTTAACATTTCTTGCAAGAAAGTCTGTATTTCTCCTTCACTTGTGAAGCATAATTTCTCAGGGTACAGAATTCTAGATTGGTGTTTATTTTTCCTCTCAACTATTTAAATATTTTACTTCACTCTCTTCTTTCTTGTGTAGTTTCTGAGAGAAGTCAAATGAATTAAAAGATTCTCCTCTTCTATAGGTTAGGTGTTTTTAATCCACTGGCTTCTTTCAGGATTTTCTTCTTCCTTTTGATATTCTGTCATTTGAAAATTTAATGCTTAGGTATAGTGTTTTTGGTATTTATCCTACTTGGTGTTCTTTTAGCTTCCTGGATCTGTGGTTATTGTCTGACATAAATTTGAGAAAACTCTCAGTACTAATTATTTCAAATATTTTTTCTGTTCTTTTCTTTCTCTTTTCTCCTTCTGATATTCCCGTTACATATATGTTACACCTTTGGTAGTTGTCCCACTGTTCTTGGATATTCTTTCCTGCTTTATTCAGTTTGCTTTTTAGTTTTGTTTGTTTGTTTGTTTTGAGGTATGTGGGCCTCTCACTGTTGTGACCTCTCCCGTTGTGGAGCACAAGCTCTGGACACATAGGCTCAGTGGCCACGGCTCACAGGCCCATCTGCTTGGCGGCATGTGGGATCCTCCCAGACTGGGGCACGAACCCGTGTCCCCTGCATTGGCAGGCCAACTCTCAACCACTGCGCCACCAGGGAAGCCCTGCTTTTTAGTTTTGAAGGATTCTATTGAGATATTCTCAAACTCAGAGTTTCTTTTCTCAGCTATGTAAAATCTACTAATAAGTCCATTGAATGTATTCTTCATTTCTGTTACAGTGTTTTTGGTGTCTAGCATCTCTTTCTGATTCTTTCTTAGAATGTCCATCTCTCTGTTTACATTGTTCATCTGTCCTTACATGCTGTCTGCTTTATCTGTTAGAGCCCTTAGCATATTAATAATTGTTTTTTAAAATTCCTGACCTGATCATTCCAATGTTTATGTCATATTTGATTAAGATTCTGATGATTGCTCTGTCTCTTAAAAACTGTGCTTTTTTTTTTTTGCCGTTTTGTATGTCTTGTATTTTTTTCTTGATAGCTAGGTATGATGTACCGGGTAAATGAGGATGCTGTAAATAGGCTTTTAGTAATATGGTGTTGGGAGAGGAAAAGCATTCTGTAGTCCTGTGATTATATCTCAGCCTTTTAGGAGTTTTAGTTCCTCTGGACTGATAACTTCAAATGTTTCTCAGCCTTCCCCCACCACCCCACTGCCATTAGGTGGGACATAGTAGTTAGAATGTGCTGGAGATGGATACTTCCCTTCTCTCATGAAGAAGATTAGAGGGGGATGGTGTTGAGTATTTCCTCTCCTCCATGTGGAAGGTTAGAGCTGGCTGCTTTTTAAATATTCCCCTTCCACCAGATCAGTTAGGCTCTGATAAAACCCCAATAGGTTAGGCTCTTGTTAAATAATTTCTCCTGAGAGCAGGCCTTGTCAAGTAGAACAGAATGCTCTGCCATTTTCCAAAATGGTTCCTTTCCCCTTCACTCTGCTGGAAGCTTGAGGCATTTTGTCTTTTATACTCACTGTGAGGACCAAGTGACCTCCTGGAGGTAAAACTCATAAATATGTGGGGTCCCCCTATGAATGTGTCCCCCTGGTGTTTTTTTAAATTCTAATCTTTTCTTTATTTTTTATTCTAGTTGATTTACATATTATATTAATTTCAGATGTACAACATAGTGATATAATATTTTTATAGATTATATTCCATTTAAAGTTATTAAAATATTGGCTATATTCCCTGTGCTGTACAATATATCTTTGTATCTTATTTGTTTTAAACACGGTAGTTTGTACCTCTTAATCCACAACCCTTATCTTGCCCCTGCCCCAGTACTCCTCCCACTGATAACCGCTAGTTTGTTCTTTCTATATGTGTCTGTTTCCGTTGTGTTATATTTATTCATTTGTTTTCTTATTTAGATTCCACATGTAAGTGATAGCATACAGTGTTTGTCTTTCTCTGTTTGACTTATTTCACTAAGCAAAATACCTTACAGGTCTAACCATGTTGTTGCAAATAGCTAAAATTTCATCTTTTTTATGGCTGAGTAGTATTCCATTGAATATATAAATCACATCTTGTTTATCCATTTATCCATGGATAGACACATAGAGTTGCTTCCATATCTGGGCTGTTGTAAATCATGCTGCTATGAATATTGGGGTGCATGTATCTTTTTCAATTAGTGTTTTTATTTTATTTAGATATATACCCAGGAATGGAATTGCTGGATCATAGGGTAGTTCTACTTTTAGTTTTCTGGGGAACCTCCATACTGTTTTCCATAATGGCTACATACACCAGTTTACATTCACATCAGCAGTGTACTAGAGTTCGCTGTTCTCCATACCTTGGCAACATTTGCTATTTGTGGTCTTTTTGACCATAGCCATTCTGACAGGTGTAAGGTGATATCTCACTGTAGTTTTGATTTGCATTTCCCTGATGGTTGGCAATGTTGAGCATCTTTTCATTTGTTTTTTTGGCCATCTGTAGGTCTTTGGAAAAATGTCTATTCAGGTCTTCTGCCCATTTTTTTTTTTTTAACATCTTTATTGGAGTATAACTGCCTTACAATGGTGTGCTAGTTCCTGCCCCACAACAAAGAGAATAAGTTATACATATACATACTTTCCCATATCTCTTTCCTCTTGCGTCTCCCTCCCTCCCACCCTCCCTATCCTACCCCCCTAGGTGGTCACAAAGCACCGAGCTGATCTCCCTGTGCTATGTGGCTGCTTCCCATTAGCTATCTATTTTACATTGGGTAGTGTATATATGTCCATGCCACTCTCTCACTTTGTCACAGCTTACCCTTCCCCCTCCCCATATCCTCAAGTCCATGTTCTAGTAGGTCTGTGTTTTATTCCTGTCCTACCCCTAGTCCCCTGGTGTTTTTAACTCTCAGAGTTGTGCAGCAGTTGTCAATTACAGTTCAGGTTTTCCTATCTGAGCATTGGTCCTTTTGGAGGTTTAAGCTCTTGGATAATTGCTCAGGTTAGTTGTAATTCTCTGATTCCACCTGTCAATTTCTGCAAGTTTCGAGGGCAGTGGTTTGTCCTATCACCTCACTTCTCTTATGGATCTAAGAAGACTTGTTGATTTTCCAGTGTGTTAAGCTTTTTTACTTGTTGGGATGTGGTGACAACTTAAAAGCTTATACTGAACCAGAAACCAGAAGTCAAAGGTTTTCTTTTTTTTTTTTTTTTTAACATTCTTGATAATATTCTTTGTTGCAGAAGTTTTAAAATTGTGATGCAGACCAGTTTATCTATTTTTTCTTTTGTTTCTTATGCTTTGTATGTCATAAATAATAATCCATTGCCAAATTCAAGGTCATTAATATTTATGTCTTTGTTTTCTTCTAAGAGTTTTATGGTATTGGTTCTTAAATTTAGGTTGTCTATCCATTTTGAGTCAATTTTTGTATGAGGTGAGATGTAGGGGATCAAACTTCATTATTTGGCATGTGAAAATCCAGTAGCCCTAGCATCATTTGTTGAAGACACTGTTTCCTCATTAAATGGTTTTGGCATCCTTGTCAAAAATCAATTGGCCTTAGATATATGGCTTTATTTCTGGGCCCAATTGGTCTATACAGCTATCCTTATGCAAGTACCACTCTGTTTATTTAGTGTAGGTTTGTATTAATTTTGAAATCAAGAAGTGTGAGTACTCTTTGTTTTTCAAGATTGGCTACTCAACCTCTTTTGTAATTCCATATGAATTTGAAGATAGACTTTTTGATTTCTGCAAAAAAAAAATAAGCCATTGGAACTTTGAAAGCAATTATGTTGAATTTGTGGATTACTTTGGGTAGTATTGACATCTTAACAATACTAAATATTCCAGTTCATGAATAGATATAGCCTGTCTTTTTATTTATTTAAGTTCTTTTAAAATTTCTTTCAGCAACGTTCTGTAATTTTTAAGGTACAAGTCTTTTATTTCCCTGCTTAAATTTATTTGTAGGTATTTTATTCTTTTGGATGCTACTGTAATGGAATTATTTTCTTAATTTCCTCTTTTGATTGTTTATTGCTGGTCTGTAACAGCACAACTAATTTTTGTGTGTTGATCTTGTACTCTGCAATTTTGTTGAGTTCATTTTATTAACTCTAGTAGCTTTCTTGTGGATTCTTAGGGATTTTTTATATATAGTATTATGTTATCTGCAACTACAGTTTTACTTCTTCCTTTACAATTTGGATGCCTCTTACTTCTTTTTCTTGCCTAATTGCTTTCTCTAGAACTTCTAGTACAATGTAAAATAGCAGAGGTGAAAGTGGACATCCTTGTCTTCATCCTGATCTTAGAAGGAAATCTTTTAGTCTTTTACCATTGAGTATGATGTTAGTTGAAGGTTTTTCATGAAGCCCTTAATCATGTTGTGTAAGTTCCTTTCCTTCCCTAGTTTTCTGAGCATTTTTATCATGAGGCAGTGCTGGACTTTGTCAAATGCCTTTCCTTCAACAATTGAGGTGATTATCTGTTTTGTTTTCTTTCAGTTGTATTAATGTGGTGTATTACATTGATTTTCTTATGTTGAGCCACCCTTTCATTCCTATAATAAATCACACTTGTGACTTAGCTAAGTCATGTCACACTTCTGTTAGTTTTTTGAATTCGCAGGTTTACGTTCTTTGCCTAATTTGTAAAGTTTTTAGCTATTCTTTCCCTGAATATTTTTTCAGTCCTACTCTTTTTCTCATCTCCTGAGACTCCAATGACATGGATACTTTATATATATGGCCCCAAAGGTCCCTAAGTCTCTGTTCTTTTTCTTTCAGTCTATTTTCTCTCTCATCAGAATATGTAATTTCTATTGTTCTATGTCCCAGTTCTCTGATTCTTTCCTCTGCCTCATTCATTCTGTTGTTGATTTTAAAAATTTGGTTATTGTATTTTTCAGTTCTAAAATTTCAGTTGGTTTTTCTTTATATCTTCTATTTATTTGCTATTTATTACTATTCTTTGTACAGATTTTATATTTTTTCATTTGTTTCAAGCAGTTTGTATTTGATAATTGAAGCATTTTTATGATGTCTGGTTTAAAATATTTGTCAGATGATTCTAACATTTCTGCCATGTTAATAATGTTATGAATTATCTTTTTTCATTCAGTTCAGTATCTTCCTGTTTCTTGATATGATGGTGATTTTTGACTTAAACCTGGGCGCTTTGGGTGTTATGTTATGGGACTCTAGATTTTATTTAAACTCTTGGTTTTAATTATTTTCCTATGAAACTCCTCTGGAATGGAATGGTGGTTCACCAACTCATTACTTCCATATGGAGGTAGAAGTTCAGGTGCCCCACTAAACCACGACTGACAGTTGAGGGGAAGGCTCCTTGTTAATTCTGGGCAGGGGTAGTTATTCTGGCCTCTGTACCTCTCTGGTTGTGAGGACTAGAAGTTTATCATTACTGCTCCTCACATGGTCTCTACTACACAGTGGGGGTCACCTTGTTACCACTGAGCAGTGGTACAAGTCCTTATTCTCCAATAGACCTACACCAGTAGTGAAGTGGAGGCTTGCCTTGGTAGTACTAGGTGGAGGTGGAAGCCCAGACTCCTCAAAATGTCTCTGATGATGCTGTGGACAGGGGTGAGAAGAACTCATTACCATCCAACAGGGATGGAAGTTTCAGCTCCTTACTCATCCTTCTCTGACATCAGCACATTGGGTGGGTTAGGGCACCTCATTATAGCCTCGTCTAGGCTTTTCCACTTGGCCTTTGCTGGCATGGGTATAGTTTTACCTGTTGTGTTTGGCATATAGTGTTTATTGTCTAAAAGGTTTATATCTTTGTGGGCTTCCCCTTTCTTGGTCCTTTGTTTAGAGAGAGTTGACTTTTGTCTATATTTATTGGCATTTCCAGGTTGCCAGCTTCTTCAGTTCCAAGTCTGAGATATATGAGGCAAAAAGAAAAGCCACGAAATCAGTAGTACATCATTCCTTGGGTCGCCTAGTCCCTAGCCCGTCTGACTTCTTCGTCTTATCCTTTCAGAGTCTTCTTATGTTTACTTAAATATAATTCCTAGAGTTTTTAGTTTTACTTAGGTGGAATAGGATAAAGTACATGTTTTTTATCTTATCATAACTCTACATATACTTTTAACAGAACTTAAACCTCTCATATACTTTAAAGTATGAACCTCATTTACTCCTTTTCTAGATTAGTAGCTCCTTATTAAAAATCTGGCTCAGTGTTTTTAAAACAATAGGCTGTGACCCATTAGAGTCATAAAATCCACTTTAAAGGTCATGACTAGCATTAAAAAGTGAAATATAATAGGATGGAAATCAAGTACATAGTAAGGGCAAGAATTGTTGCATAACATTTTTGATAGTCTGTGTGTGTGTGTGTGTGTGTGTGTGTGTGTGTGCGCACACGTGCATGTATGTCTGAATACTGAGTTGCAAAGTTAAATGTATTTTTAAAACTGTGGATTACAGTCAACAGAGTTTGAAAGATGCTCACTTATGTGGCAAAGAATGGTGAGATGGAGAGAAGAGAAGAGGCATTTAAGCTGACTTAGATGAAGCCCCCTGCCACCCACAAGCATTAGTTGAGTTAGGGGATTGTATGTCAGCTAGGTTCAGATTGTACTAAAGGCTCATGTTTGCTACTTAAAAATGCTTTTTTTCCCCAGAAGCACTTGCCTGTAGGTTGAAAGGGGGAGACGCCAGTGTCACTATTGGCTGTAAACCTGAGATGTTCCTCCCAGCCCCTGAGCTTGGCAACAAGTAGGTTCTTATAAGGAATGTTTGGAGGAGACTCCTTTGTATTCCAGACACAGATTCCTCCAGGAAAATTCTCTTAGGAATAAAAAGTAAATTAGTGCCATCCTCATCTCAGCCCCTAATGCCTCTCTGAGTTAAAAACAAGATTTTACTCCATAACTTTTGTGCTCTGTTGGCACTGAGTGAGGAAGAAGCAGTAGAGAGTGACAGGAAACCAGAACTCTTGTGGGGAATCCACAGGACTGTTCCTTGGTGGAGAGAGTAAAAATAAAATTTCAAAACAAAATAATAACAAGTTGAACTGTAGGACCTGTATTACCAAAGCTAAGCACCGGAGGTAGGAAATGAATCAGGTAAATATTAAATGGCCAGAACACCTTAAACTGCCATGGAGTTCTCCATATTACTTCACCCTAGAAGACTCCATGTAAATTATTAATTTATTAATTCATGTGATCTCATGCTAGATAAATTGTGTATGCCTGAAGATTCTAATAATGAATCTTGATTGCCTATTTTGGGCCGAGCTCAGTGCCAGGCACATTTACATGGGTACTGCATTGTCTCCTTAGAATACTCTGTGGATAAGTATTATTAGCCCTAATTCACAGGTCAGGGTGATGAGGCTCATAGAAGTTAAGTGATTTGCCCAAAATTATAGAGTTTGCAAGTGGCAGAGTCAGGATTTAGACCCAGGTAAACTGAGTCAAGGTTCAGCATGCCTCCCACTCTACTACAATTGCTTTTGTGAAATGAGGCCATGAGAGAATGCAACTAACCTCTATGAAAATTAAGAGGCCCAAATATATTTTGAAAGGTCTGCAGGACACACTGTTGCTATTTAGGCCCATGAAAAGATTTCATGATATAGGACTCTTTCTGAAACCTTACTATTTAAAGGTATCTTTTACTCTAAAACAAATTTTTTACTGGTTAAACAGAGATCACTGTGAAATCTACCAAAGCATAAAACAAAATGTGAAATATGACAGGAGGCATAAGCTGTTTCATCTAACACTGAATGGTGCATTTTCAGAAACAGCTATAAATTAAATAAAGGAGAACGAATTTGAAACTGTTTAAGCCTTTAACAAATATTTGGGATAGTGGTGTTGTTAGAGGAACTTACTGCCAGTGATAAAAGAACCAGTAGAGATAAATGCTGGTTAATAAATCCTGTCATTTTATAAATGAAGTAGAAAATACTTTCAGTACTTTCAACAAGAGGTTCATGATGCAGGAGACATTCCAGTGACCCTCTCCAGTATCTGCTCTATGTGGCATGGTCTAAATCCAAACATCAGCTGTAGCTACCATTTCTGTTCTTCTCCTCCAAAGTTAAACAACCAAAGAAAATCCAAACAGACACCTCAACAAACCCTGTCCCAGCATCAGAAAAACAAAGTTGTTCCTGAGCAGATTAATAGGGATAATATTGGGGGAAAGAGCAGACTGAGCAATACAGGTAGAAACCTTAATAATTGACTCTATCCTGACTCTGAGTGGCTATAAAGGATTCTTTGGGGACAGTATTTTATAAGGCAACACAATTGCCTGAATCAGCTAGATTGGCTCTCTTAGCTGAGTTGGGAAGTTCTGGAAAGGTTTGAATGTCTAAATAAGGTGCTTTATTCACTGTGCAGAGGTTTAATTAAGAAAGAAAAAAATTCATATGTCGTAGCTTTATGTAGGAAAAATGTCTTTAAAAAAATCACTCCAGTGACACCTGGATCATTACAGCAAAGAAGAATTTAGAATCTAATTACCTACAGGGTGTTTACATATGTTCTCACAGGAGCTTAGAGAGCAAATTAAGAGAGACCTAGGCACTTTTTATTTAACCTGCAGTCAGTCTTCTCTTTTCAGTTCTCAGATGTAAATGCAATATCATTAAAGAGGTGACCCAATTTACATAGATGTATTCCAAAAAACCAGATGTGCTGTGTGAAAAACAAATCGTTGTGGAGCAAATTATGTTTTATATCATAAGGGAATTTGTTATTTAAGCACCTGTGATGTTTGCTATGACTTAAAGGATTGGCATTTATAGGCCAAATGGTTACCTCTGCTAAAATGGTGTGTCTGTGTTGTAGTCAGGATCATGTTATGCTATGCTGTGGGGGAAAAGAATAGGTGTCAGTGACTTAATACAATGAAGATTTTAAAATTTTATTTAATGTTTTTATACAGCAGGTTCTTATTACTTACCTCCTTTATGCATATTAGTGTATATATGTCAATCCCTATCTGTCAATTCATTATCCCTTCCCCTCCCACTTTTCCCCCTTGGTGTCCATATGTTTGTTCTCTATATCCATGTCTTTATTTCTGCCTTGCAAACCTGTTCATCAGTACTATTTTTCTAGATTCCACATACAAACATTACTATACTATATTTATGTTTCTCTTCCTAACTTACTTCATTCTGTACGACAGTCTCTAGGTCCATCCACATCTCTACAAATGACCTAATTTCATTCCTTTTATGGCTGAGTAATATTGAGCCATAACATGTTGGTGTCCATATGTTTGTTCTCTACATCTGTGTCTCTATTACTGCCTTGCAAACTGGTTCATCTGTACCATTTTTCTAGATTTGACATATATACATTACTATACAATATTTATTTTTCTCTTCCTAACCTACTTCACTCTGTATGACAGTCTCTAAGTCCATCCACGTCTCTACAAATGACCCAACTTCATTCTTTTTTATGGCTGAGTAATATTCCATTCTATATATATGTACCACATTTTCTTTATCCATTCATCTGTTGATGGGTATTTAGTTTGCTTCCATGACCTGGCTATCATAAATAGTGCTGCATTGAACATTGCGGTGCATGTGTCTTTTTGAGTTATGGATTTCTCGGGGTACATGCCCAGTAGTGGGATTGCTGGGGCGTATGGCAGTTCTATTTTTAGACTTTTAAGGAACTTCCATGCTGTTCTCCATAGTGGTTGTATCAATTTACATTCCCACCAACAGTACAAGAGGGTTCCCTTTTCTCCACACACTCTCCAGCATTTATTGTTTCTGGATTTTTTGATGATGGCCATTCTGACTGGTGTGAGATGATATCTCATTGAAGATTTGATTTGCATTTTTCTAATGATTAATGATGTTGAGCATTCTTTCATGTGTTTGTTGGCAATCTGTATATCTGCTTTGGAGAAATGTCTCTTTAGGTCTTCTGCTCATTTTCAGATTGGGTTGTTTGTTTTTTTTGATATTGAGCTGCATGAGCTGCTTGTAAATTTTGGAGATTAATCCTTTGTCAGTTGCTTCATTTGCAACTATTGTCTCCCATTCTGAGGGTTGTGTTTTTTTTGTCTTGTTTATGGTTTCTTTTCTGGGAAAAGCTTTTAAGTTTAATTAGGTCCATTTGTTTATTTTGTTTTTATTTTCATTTCTCTAGGAGGTAAGTCAAAAAGGATCTTGCTGTGATGTATGTCATAGAGGGTTCTGCCTATGTTTTCCTCTAAGAGTTTGATAGTGTCTGGCCTTACATTTAGGTCTTTAATCCATTTGGAGTTTATTTTTGTGTATGGTGTTAGGAAGTGTTCTAAGTTCATTCTTTTACAATAGCTGTCCAGTTTTCCCAGCACCACTGATTGAAGAGGCTGTCTTTTCTCCACTGTATATTCTTGCCTCCTTTATCAAAGATAAGGAGACCATATGTGTGTGGGGTTATCTCTGGGTTTACTATCCTGTTCCATTGATCTATATTTCTGTTCTTGGGCCAATACCATACTGTCTTCATTACTGTAGCTTTGTAGTATAGTCTGAAGTCAGGGAGCCTGATTCCTTCAGCTCCATCTTTCATTCTCAGATTGCTTTGGCTATTTGGGGTCTTTTGTGTTTCCATACAAATTGTGAATTTTTTTGTTCTAGTTCTGTGAAAAATGCCAGTGGTAGTTTGATAGGGATTGCATTGAATCTGTAGACTGCTTTGGGTAGTAGAGTCATTTTCACAATATTGATTCTACCAATCCAAGAACAAGGTATATCTCTCCATCTATTTGTGTCATCTTTAATTTCTTTCATCAGTGTCTTATAATTTTCTGCATACAGGTTTTTTGTCTCCTTAGGTAGGTTTATTCCTAGATATTTTATTCTTTTTGATGCTATGGTAAAAGGGAGTGTTTTCTTAATTTCACTTTCAGATTTTTCATCATTAGTGTATAGGAATGCAAGAGATTTCATGCAATAATTTTGTATCCTGCTACTTTACCAAATTCATTGATTACCTCTAGTAGTTTTCTTGTAGCATCTTTGGGATTCTGTATGTATAGGATCATGTCATCTGCAGACAGTGACAGCATTACTTCTTTTCTGATTTGGATTCCTTTTATTTCTTTTATTCTCTGATTGCTGTGGCTAAAATTTCCAAAGCTATGATGAATAATAGTGGTGAGAGTGGGCAACCTTGGCTTGTTCCTGATCTTAGTGAAAATGGTTTCAGTTTTCACCATTGAGGAAGATGTTGGCTGTGGGTTTGTCATATATGACCTTTATTATGTTGAGGTAAGTTCCCTCAATGCCTACTTTCTGGAGGCTTTTTATCAATGTATGTTGAATTTTGTCAAAAGCTTTTTCTGCCTCTATTGAGATGATCATATGGTTTTTCTCCTTCAATTTGTTAATATGGTGTATCATGTTGATTGATTTGCGTATATTGAAGAATCCTTGCATTCCTGGGATAAATCCCACTTGATCATGGTGTATGATCCTTTTAATGTGCTGTTGGATTCCGTTTGCTAGTATTTTTGTTGAGGATTTTTGCATCTATGTTCATCAGTGATATTGGCCTGTAGTTTTCTTTCTTTGTGACATCTTTGTCTAGTTTTGGTATCAGGGTAATGGTGGCCATGTAGAATGAGTTTGGGAGTGTTCTTCCCTCAGCTATATTTTGGAAGAGTTTGAGAAGCATACGTGTTAGCTCTTCTCTATATGTTTGATAGAATTCACCTGTGAAACCATCTGGTCCTGGGCTTTTGTTTGTTGGAAGATTTTTAATTACAGTTTCAATTTCAGTCCTTGTGTTTGGTCTTTTTATATTTTCTATTTCTTCCTGGTTCAGTCTCGGAATGTTGTGCATTTCTAAGAATTTGTCCATTTCTTCCAGGTTGTCCATTTTATTGGCATATATTTGCTTGTAGTAATCTCTCATGATACATTGTATTTCTGCAGTGTCAGTTGTTACTTCTCCTTTTTCATTTCTAATTCTGTTGATTTGAGTCTTCTCCCTTTTTTTCTTGATGAGTCTCATTAATGGTTTATCAATTTTGTTTATCTTCTCAAAGAACCAGCTTTTAGTTTTATTGATCTTTGCTATCATTTCCTTCATTTATTTCTGATCTGATATTTATGATTTCTTTCCTTCTGCTGAGTTTGGGGCATTTTGGTTCTTCTTTCTCTAATTGAATTAGGTATAAGGTTAAGTTGTTTATTTGAGATGTTTCTTGTTTCTTAAAGTAGGATTGTAGTGCTATAAAATTCTCTCTTAGAACTGCTTTTGCTGCATCTCATAGGTTTTGGGTCATCGTGTTTTCATTGTCAGTTTTTCCTAGGTATTTTTTGATTTCTTCAGTGATCTCTTGGTTATTAAGTAGTATATTGTTTAGCCTCCATGTGTTTGTATTTTTTACAGATTTTTTTCCTGTAATTGATATCTAGTCTCATAGCATTGTGGTTGGAAAACATACTTGATACAATTTCAATTTTCTGAAATTTAGCCAGGTTTGATTTGTGACCCAAGATATGATCTATCCTGGAGAATGTTCCATGAGCACTTGAGAAGAATGTGTATTCAGTTGTTTTTGGATGGAATGTCCTATAAATATCAATTAAGTCCATCTTGTTTAATGTGTCCTTTAACGCTTGTGTTTCCTTATTTGTTTTCATTTTGGATTATCTGTCCATTGGTGAAAGTGGGGTGTTAAAGTCCCCAATTATGATTGTGTTACTGTCAACTCCCCCCCCCTTTTTTTTTGCGGTACGCGGGCCTCTCACTGCCGTGGCCTGTCCCATTGTGGAGCACAGGCTCCAGATGCGCAGGCTCAGTGGACATGGTGCATGGGCCTAGCTGCTCCGCGGCTTGTGGGATCTTCCCAGACTGGGGCACGAACCCACGTCCCCTGCATCGGCAGGCAGACTCTCAACCACTGCAACACCAGGGAAGCTCAGATTTCCCCTTTTATGGCTATTAGCATTTACCTTATGTATTGAGGTGCTCCTATGTTGGGTGCATAAATATTTACAATTGTTATATCTTCTTGGATTGATCCCTTGATGATTATGTAGTGTCCTTCTTTGTCTCTTGTAATAGTCTTTGTTTTAAAGTCTATTTTGTCTGATATGAGAATTGCTACTCCAGCTTTCTTTTGATTTCCATTTTCATGGAACCTCTTTTTCCATCCCCTCACTTTCAGTCTGTATGTGTCCCTAGGTCTGAAGTGGGTCTCTTGTAGGCTGCATATATACGGGTCTTGTTTTTGTATCCATTCAGCCAGTCTATGTCTTTTGGTGGGAGCATTAAATCCATTTACATTTAAGGTAATTATTGATATGTATGTTCCTATTACCATTTGCTTAATTGTTTGGGGTTTGTTATTGTAGGTCTTTTCGTCCTCTTGTGTTTCCTGCCTAGAGAAGTTCCTTTAGCATTTGTTGTAAAGCTGGTGTGGTGGTGCTGAATTCTCTTAGCTTTTGCTTGTCTGTAAAGGTTTTAATTTCCCCATCAAATCTGAATGAGATCTTTCTGGGTAGAGTAAACGTGGTTGTAGCTTTTTCTCCCTCATCACTTTAAATATGTCCTGCCACTCCCTCTGGCTTGCAGAGTTTCAACTGAAAGATCAGCTGTTAACTTTATGGGGATTCCATTGTGTGTTATTTGTTGTTTTTCCCTTGCTGCTTTTAATATGTTTTCTGTGTATTTAATTTTTGATAGCTTGATTAACATGTGTCTTGACGTGTTTCTCCTTGGATTTATCCTGTATGGGACCCTCTGTGCTTCCTGGACTTGATTAACTATTTCCTTTCCCAGGTTAGGGAAGTTTATAATCTCTTCAAATATTTTCTCAGTCCCTTTCTTTTTCTCTTCTTCTTCTGGGACCCCTATAATTCGAATGTTGGTGCGTTTAATGTTGTCCCCAAGGTCTCTGAGACTGTCCTCAGTTTTTTTTCCTTCTTTTTTGTTTATTCTGCTCAGCAATAGTTATTTCCACTATTTTATCTTCCAGGTCACTTATCCATTCTTCTGCCTTAGTTATTCTGCTATTTACCCCTTCTAGAGAATTTTTAATTTCATTTATTGTGTTGATCGTCCCTGTTTTTTGCTCTTTAGTTCTTCTAGGTCCTTGTTCAACGTTTCTTGTATTTTCTCCATTCTCTTTCCAAGATTTTGGATCATCTTTAGTATCATTATTCTGAATTCTTTTTCATGTAGACTGCATATTTCCTCTTCATTTGTTAGGTCTGGTGGGTTTTTACCTTGTTCCTTCATCTGCTGTGTGTTTCTCTGTCTTCTCATTTTGCTTAACTTACTGTGTTTGTGGTCTCCTTTTCACAGGCTGCAGGTTCATAGTTCCTCTTGTTTTTGATGTCTGCCCCTGGTGGCTAAGGTTGCTTCAGTGGGTTGTGTAGGCTTCTTGTTGGAGGGGACTAGTACCTGTGCTCCTGTGGATGAGGCTGGATCTTTTCTTTCTGGTGGGCAGGTCCAAGTCTGGTGGTATGTTTTGGGGTGGTTGTGTACTTAGTATGATTTTAGGCAGCCTCTCTGCTAATGGGTGGGGTTGTGTTCCTGTCTTGCTAGTTGTTTGGCATAGGTTTTCCAGCGCTGAAGCTTGCTGGTCATTGAGTGTAGCTTGGTTTTGACATTGAGATGGAGATCTCTGGGGGAGATTTCACTGTTTGATACTACATGGAGCTAGGAGGTCTCTTGTGGACCAGTGTCCTGAACTTGGCTCTCCAACCTCAGAGGCACAGCACTGACCCCTGGCTGGAGCACCAAGAACCTGTCATCCACATAGTCAGAATAGAAGGGAGAAAAAAAGCAAACGAAAGAAAGAAGATAAAATAAAATAAAATAAGATTAAAAGTTATTAAAATAAAGAATAATTATTAAAAACAATTTTTTAAGTAAAAAAAAGAGAGCAACCAAACCAAAAAACAAATCCACTAATGATAACAAGCTCTAAAACTATACAAAGAACAAAACAAAACAGACAGATCCCTAGGACAAATGGTAAAAGCAAAGCTATACAGACAAAGTCACACACAGAAGCATACACATACACACTCACAAAGAGAGAAAAAGGAAAAAATATATATATATATCGTTGCTCCCAAAGTCTATCTCCTCAATTTGGGATGATTCGTTGTCTATTCAGGTATTCCACCGATGCAGGGTACATCAAGTTTATTGTGGAAAGTTAATTCGCTGCTCCTGAGGCTGGTGGGCGAAGTTTCCCTTTCTCTTCTTTGTTCACACAGCTCCTGGGGTTCAGCTTTGGATTTGGCCCCGCCTCTGCATGTAGGTTACCTGAGGGTATCTGTTCTTCGCTCAGACAGGAGGAGGTTGAAGGAGCAGCTGATTAGGGGTCTCTGGTTTACTCAGGCCGGGGGGAGGGAGGGGTACGGAGTGCGGGGCAAGCTTGCGGCAGCAGAGCCTGGTGTGACGTTGCAGTCGCCTGAGCCGTGCGTTTGTTCTCCTGGGGAAGTTGTCCTTGGATCACAGGAACCTGGCAGTGGCGGCCTGCACAGCCTCCTGGGAGGGGAGGTGTGGATAGTGACCTGTGCTTGCACACAGGCTTCTTGGTGGTGGCAGCAGCAGCCTTAGTGTCTCATGCCTGTCTCTGGTGTCTGTGCTGATAGCCACAGATCACGCCCGTCTCTGCAGCTCCTTTAAGCGGCACTCTTAATCCCCTCTCCTCATGCACCAGGAAACAAGAGGCAAGAAAAAGTCTCTTGCCTCTTTGGCAGCTCCAGATCTTTTCCCGGATTCCCTCCCAGCTAGTCGTGGCGCACTAGCCCCTTTCAGGCTGTGTTCACGCAGCCAACCCCAGTTCTCTCCCTGGGATCCGACCTCTGAAGCCCGAGCCTCAGCTCCCAGCCCCCACCTGCCCCAGCCGGTGAGCAGACAAGCTTCTCGGGCTGGTGAGTGCTGGTCAGCACCTATCCTCTGTGCAGGAATCTCTCCACTTTGCCCTCCACACCCCTGTTGCTGCGGTCTCCTCTGTGGCTCAGAAGCTTCCCCTGCTCTGCCACCCACATTCTCTGCCCTCGAAGGGCCTTCCTAGCGTGTGGAAACATTCCTACTTAACAGCTCTCTCCCACTGTTGCTGGTCCCGTCCCTATTCTTTTGTCTCTGTTTTTTCTTTTGCCCTACTCACGTATGTGGGGAGTTTCTTGCCTTTTGGGAGGTCTGAGGTCTTCTGCCAGCGTTCAGTAGGTGTTCTGTAGGAGTTGTTCCTCATGTAGATGTATTTCTGATGTATTTGTGGGGAGGAAGGTGATCTCCACGTCTTACTCTTCTGCCATCTTGAAGCTCCCCCCTTAAATTGCTTTAATTGCTTTAACTTCTCTCCTCCATCCTCACCTACATCTACCCCAGTTAAGCCTTCACCAGCATTACTCTTTTGAAAAACTGCACTTGTCAAGGTCACTCTTGATTTCCATGTTGCTAAATTCAATGGTTATTCTCCATCTTCATCTTACTTAAATTCACAACAGCATTTGACACACAGGTGTTCTGTTATTCTCTGTGAAACTTTCTCTTCTTGGCTTCCAGGTTACCATACTTGCCTGGTTTTCTTCCTATCTTTTAAAATGCTTCTTCTCAGTCTTTTTTATTTTTTTCTGGTTTCTCCTCATTTCACCATGTCCTAAATATTAGAGTACCCCAGTGCTCAGCTCTTGGACTTCTTTTTTTTTCCTATCTATAATCACTCTTTAGTTGATCTAGTCCAGATTCATAGCTTTAAATAGCATCCCTTTGCTGATATCATCCCAATTCTTATCTCCAATCCAGATGCCTTCCCTGATTCAGACCTATATATCTTACAGCCTACTGGACATCACCACTTGGATGTCTAATCGGGCCTGAATACTCAACATCTCCAAAGTTAAGCACTGGATGTTTCTCCAGACTAGCTTCTCTTATGCTATTTTTCCATTTCAGTTAGTGTAATTTCAGTCCTTAAACTGCTAGAATAAAAATACATTGACCTCAGCCTTAACTCTTCCATTTCTCTTACAACCTTTATCTGATCCATCAGAAAATCCTGACAAATTCTTCTAAAATTTGACCATTTCTCATCTCTACAATCATGTCTCACCTGTGTCATTGCAGTAACTTCCTAATTAGTGTCTTGCTTCTGTCTTCATCTCCCTTGCCTCCCTCAAATCTATATTATCACAGCAGCCAGAGGGACCCTATAAAAATATAAATTAGATCACATCACTCTCTGTATATTACTCTCACTGGAGTCCCACCTTATCAGACTAAAACCCAAAGTCCTCACACTCACCTACAGGGCTCTGTGGGACCTGGCTCCTGGTTATTTCTCTTCCCACCCCTAATCTTCCCACTTCAGCTACATTGCCTAACTTCTGTCCTTGGACATACCAGGCAGTCTTCACTTCTCAGCCTTGATCTTGGTCTTTCCTCTGTCTGTCAGGCTACCTTCCCAGCTATTCACATGGCTCACTTATTCACTTCCTTCGTATTTTTACTCTAGTGCACCACCTCTGTGAGACCTTTCCTCATCACTTTATCTGTAAATTGCAACCACTTCCCCTGATATTTTTCTACCCATCTATCTACCAATATTTATTTTTCCCTTTAATATTGTCAATTTTCAACATACCTTATTTTTAAACTTATTTTATCTTCCCCATTAGAATATAAGCTCCCAGAAGGCAATATACTTGACTGATTTGATTAATGTATCTCCTGTGGCTCAAACAATGCCTGACATACAGTAAATGTTCAAGAATCTTTTGTTGAATAAAAGAATGAATCAGTGATAAGATTGAGTCCCAAAGTTAATTTAAAATTCTGCTGTTTAGAACACTGTAACATTTGCTCAACATCTAAGTTCTACAGTATGCAAGAAACTGGGCATTAGTTGAGTTATCATACAATTTTCCCTAGCTAGCTACTGCCAGTGAGACACACTTGGAAACAATTGATTATGATACAACATTGCGAGGGCTCTAAAAGAGGAATTACATAATCCAGTGAGGGAACTCAGAAGAAGGAGCAGTGATTTTGGAATTGGGGTTAATTTCACAGAAGAAATGATATTTGCATTGTGTCTATAAGAATGAATGAAAGTATGCCACAGAGAGAAAAGGGGAGAAGTATTAATAGGCAGAAGGAATAGCATATCAGATGACACAAGTATAAAATAATATGGTGTGTTTGTGGAAATGAGAACAAGTTTTATGTGACTGGAATATTGGTGAGAGAGGCAGATGGGTCAAAGTAGTGAAAAATCCTATAAGCACAGTTAGGGAGCTGAGATTTATTTTGTCAGTGCTAAGAAATTTTTCTGAATCGAGTGGAGCCCTAGAGACTGGTAAAGATGCAAAAGCTCATTTCTTCTCTGAGAAATTTTCTTAATGCTTTGTGGATTATAAATTGTAGTTTTCAAATGTTGTTTGGTTTCTAAGCAATTTCAAAATGGATTGGGCTACTTCAAAGTTTTGGTAGTTTCTCTCTCTCTCTCCCATTTATTTTCAAAATGTCTGACCTCTGGACATTGACATTGTAATTTACTGTTTTACCCAAACATTATATTTATGATATTCACATACACCCTGACTAAATATTGCCAGGTTATATCTCTAGCCATAACCACTCAATAAAGTCAAGCTTGATCTTTAAGAAGAGATTGGTGACCTGGAAGAAGACACAGGAAATTTGCTTATCAAAAATGCAGGTGCCAGAGTCCTGGGAAAAGAAATTATAGGGGAAAAGATGACAGAATCAAGATTCAAAATTATCTTGAGCCTGAATCCTGAATGCTCAGTCCATATTAAGAAAAAAATTAAATATAGAAAAGCTTAATGTCCTGAATTTAGGTTCAAAAATGTAATTATGTAAATCAAATTTGGGGGAGGATTGAGCTGGCAGCTGATATGAGACTGAGTACCAGGTACTATTCTGAGGGCTCTGAATGTGTTAAATCATTTAATCATCATGGCATCCCTCTGAAGTAGAGGCAGTTATTCTCCTCATTCTACAGATGAGGAAACAGGCACTGAAACTTCCCCAACATCATATATCCGTAGCATAGTAGAGCTGAGATTTGAACTGACATTGGTAACCACTATGCTACATGCCATGGCAACATTTCATATGAAAAACTGTGGGTTTTTTGTTTGTTTGTTTGTTTTTATTGAGAATTTTAGGGCTTGAAGGAAAATGAGAGATCAAGGTATCCATAGATTCCTAGGGTTTTCTGGACAAGGCTTTAATAGCAACCCTCAGAGAGCAATAGGGTGGGGGTACTGAGTAGGCAGGGATGAAATGGGCAGAGTACAACCAGCACACTTATATTGGTTCTGTTTCCTTGTTGGAGATCTACATATGGTTTATTTTGAAGTAAGAGTTCGTACAACTGAAAAACATGAATAGCTAAACAGTTTTGAGGAAGAACAGAGCTGGAGGAATCACACTCCCTGACTTCAGACTATACTACAAAGCTACAGTCATCGAAAGAGTATGGTACTGGCACAAAAATGACACCTAGATCAGTGGAACAGAAATAAACCCATGCACTTATGGTCAATTAATATTTGACAAAGGAGGCAAGAATATACAATGGAGGAAAGACTGTGCTGGGAAAACTGGACAGCTACATGTTAAAGGATGAATTTAGAACAGTCCCTAACACCATATACAAAAATAAACTCCAAATGGATTAAAGACCTAAATGTAAGACCAGATACTATAAAACTCCTAGAGGAATATATACGCAGAACACTCTTTGACATAAATCATAGCAATATAATTTTGGATCCATCTTCTAAAGTAAAGGAAATAAAAGCAAAAATTAGCAGGAGAGATCTAATTAAACTTAAAAGCTTTTGCAGAGCAAAGGAAATAATCAACAAAACAAAAATGAATGGGAGAAAATATTAATATGATATGACCAATATTGCAATTGATATGACCAGTAAGGGACTGACATTCAACATATACTAACAGCTCATACAATTCAACATCAAAAAAACCCAAACACCTCGGTTAAAAAATAGGCATAAGAAATGAATAGAGGGCTTCCCTGGTAGCACAGAGGGCTTCCTTGGTGGCGCAGTGGTTGAGAATCTGCCTGCCAATGTAGGGGACATGGGTTCGAGCCCTGGTCTGGGGGGATCCCACATGCCGCGGAGCAACTGGACCTGTGAGCCACAACTACTGAGCCTGTGCGTCTGGAGCCTGTGCTCCATGACAAGAGAGGCCGCAACAGTGAAAGGCCCTTGCACCGCGATGAAGAGTGGCCCCCACTCGCTGCAACTAGAGAAAGCCCTCACACAGAAACAAAGACCCAACACAGCCAAAAATAATAAATAAATTAATTTTTTTTTTTTTTTTTTTTTTTTTTTTTTTTTTTTTTTTTTTTTTTTTTTGCGGTATGCGGGCCTCTCACTGTTGTGGCCTCTCCCGTTGTGGAGCACAGGCTCCGGACGCGCAGGCCCAGCGGCCATGGCTCACGGGCTCAGCCGCTCCGCGGCATGTGGGATCTTCCCGGACCAGGGCACGAACCCGCGTCTCCTGCATCGGCAGGCGGATTCTCAACCACTGCGCCACCAGGGAAGCCCAATTAATTATTTTTTAAAAAGAAATGAGTAGACATTTTTCCAAAGAGCAAATGCAGATGGCCAACTGGCACATGAAAAGATGTTCAATATCACTAATCATCAGGGAAATGCAAATCAAAACCACAATGAGATATCACCTCATACCTGTCAGAATGGCTATGATTAAAAAGAACACAAATGACAGGTATTGGTGAGGATGAACAGAAAAGAGAACCTTTGTATACTGTTGGTGGGAATGTAAATTGGTGCAACCACTGTGGAAAACAGCATGGAGGTTTCTCATAAAACCAAAAATAGAACTTACCATATGACCCAGCAGTTCCACTCCTGGTTATATGTATGAAAAAAACAAAAATATTAATTCAAAAAGATACACGCACCCCAATGTTCATAGCAACATTATTTACAATTGCCAAGACATGGAAGCAACCTAGATGTCCATTCATAGGTGAGTAGATAAAGAAGATATGATACACACACACACACACACACACACACACACACACACACACACACACAGGAATACTACTCGGCCATAAAAAGAATGAAATTTTGCCATTTACAGCAACATGGATGGACTTGGAGGACATTATGCTAATTGAAATAAGTCAGACAGAGAAAGACAAATACTGTATGTTATCACTTATATGTGGAATCTAAAATATACAAAAAACTAGTAAAAAAAAAAAAAGAAGCAAATTCATAGATATAGAGAACAAACTAGTGGTTACCAGTGGGGGGTTGGGGGGCAATGTAGGGATGTGAGAGTGGGAGGTACAAACTGTTGGGCATATTATACAGCAATTGTTGGGTGTATTATACAACATGGGGAATATAGCCAATATTTTGTAATAACTGTAAATGGGAAGTAATCCTAAAAATTGTATAAAATTTTTTTTTAAAATCATTGATCTTGTAGCCTAGGCTCTTGTTTTGTAGATGAGAACACCATGGCCAAAGTAATGAGTATAATAAGAGCCAACAATGAAGTGGAGCTTCACAAACATAAATCCTATTTTTTTTAATTTGTATCATTCCATAAAAATTATTTTATTGTGGTAAGGACAAAACATGAGATCTCCTCTCTTTACAAATTTTTAAGTGTAAAGTACATTATTGTTGATGATAGGTAGAATGTTATACAGCATATCTTTAGAACTTATTTACCTTTAGAACTTATTTAACTGAAACTTTATGCCCATTGTTTAGTAACTCCCCATTTCCCTCTCCCTAGCCACATTCCACTCTGATTCTCTGAATATGACTCTTTTAGATACCTCATATAAGTGGAATCATGCAGTATTTGTCTTTTTGTGACTGTCTTATTTTACTTAGCATAATGTCCTCAGGTTCATATGTGTTGTCTCATATTGCAGAATTTTATTCTTTAAAACCAAATATGTATGTATACACCACATTTTCTTTATGTATTCATCTGTCAGTGGACATTTAGATTATTTATACATCTTGGTGATTGTGAGTAATGCTGCAATGAGCATAGGAATGCTATTATCTGTTTGAGATCCTGATTTCAATTCTTTTGGATAAATACTCAGAAGTGGGATTGCTGAATCAGATGATAGTTCTATTTTTAATTTTTTGAAAACCCTCCATACTGTTTACCAAAGCAGCTGCACCATTTTTTATTCCCACCAACAGAACAAAACGGTTCCAGTTTCTCCACATTCTTGCCAACCCTTGTTGTCTTTTGTTTTTGTTGGTAATAACTATCCTGTTATGTATGAAGTAATGTCTTATTGTGGTTTTGATTTGTAGTTCCCTGATGATTAGTGACTATGAGCATTTTCCCATATACCTGTTGGCCATTCATATGTCTTCTTTGGAGAAATGTCTGTTTAAGTTAGTCAAATGTCAGCTTTGGAATTAAGAAGGATATCATGTGCCACCTACTGGGGATGAGTGTTCCCTCTTGCACCATTTTTGGAGTACTGTATTTAATACAGGGACTACATTTTAACTGAGCTACAAAGTGGCCCCAGAGAATGAAGTCAGGATGTTACAGGGTCCAGAAATTTATATGGAGAATGACTGAAGTGATTAAGGTTGTATAGCATGGAAGAGAGATAAGGGGATACTTGATAGTTGCTTCAAATATGAAGGGCCATTGTATTCAAGAAGGAAAATTTGGGGCTTAAAAAAGTTTTGGTTTCAAAATAAACATAAAAGAGTACTTTAATATTAGAACTCCAAAAATGAAAAAGGTATCTTTTGAGGCAGTGAGGTCCCTGTCATGAGATATATTCAAACCAGGTTGTGAAAATTGTGGGGATACAGTAGAAGGGGCTCCTCCAATGGTTGGAAGATTTGACAAGTTGCCTTCTAAGATTCTTTTAAACTGTAAGAATATATGAATCTAAGAGGTCCTCAGTCCAAAGGGTAAGCCATTAAATCTTTACACTCCATTTGATGTTACAAAAACCATTTTAGATTATATTCTTTACCCAAGGCCATTTACCATAACCCTTTAAATAAATCAATAGATGATATGATTTTAGCAAATCCCACCTGATCTAACAATATATCAATTTTAAACATAGAATACACATTAGATTTGGTTCATAGATCAAAGAGTTTTAGAGCTATGAGCTATAAGGTCCTTAGAGATTGTCTGGTTAAATCCTTTTATTGTAGAAATGACAAAATTGAAGCTAAGTGGCACTAAATTTACTCCTGCCTTGCCTAGCTCCCTACAGGGGCATAAGGAATTCCTTTCCCCTACAGGCTCAACCCTGTAAACTTATGAGCCAATACAAGCTAGGGCAGGGCACTTAGCAGGAGTCTGGCTCACATATGATGAAGCATAGAATACATACATACAACTTAGCATACAACTTATTAAGCACCAACTCTGTACCAAACACTGATATGAGTGTCTCTCAAACAATATAAAACTTAATTCTGTGAAAGGAGGATTACTATCTTTATTTTACAGGTGAGGAAAGTGATTTATCCAAGGTCATTATAGCAAGTAAGGTAGCTGACTTCAGATTCAAATCTACAAAGGTTTGACCCCAAACCCTGTGCTCTTAGCCACTTTACATTGCCATTCAGTCATAGCCTGTACTTCTCCTACCTCACCTGGAGCATTTCCTTTACTCAGTAGACTGATTCTTCCTGATACAAGCATTCTCTTGGATCATGCCTCATCTTAGTACTCTCTTTGGATATAGGGTATAGAATCATCTACCTGCTCCTCGGGGCTGGTCTTGGCAGCCAGAGCGTCACCATGCCTTTGAGGTTGTGATTTCCACATAGTTTTCACCTCGAGTTAGGACAAGGGAAGTAACTTACTCAAGGATATGGAGGGTAAGGGGGAGATATGGGAGCTGGATCCCAGAATTCTAATACTCAGCATAGTTCATGTTCCTCTATATTTCATTCTCTTTCCCCATAAAGCCATAAATAAGATATATTTTTAAAAAATTTTATATCAATCTTCACAAACTAATACAAAGTAAAAAGCCACGAGTCATTCTCCATTGTCTTCTGGCACTGACTGCTGCTGTGAAAGTATCTGGGATAGTGTGGGTTTCTAATCCCCTTATAGACAATACAATATTTTTCTCCCTGTATACTGTCAATGTGCAGGTTCAAGTGTTTCTCATTCATGAAGGATTTTTTAAAGTATTTATTCTGGTCCATTTGGTGCATTCTATTCATTATGAACACAAATTATGTATACGTTGGATCTCCTTTGTCTTCCATATCTATCAGCTTCTTGTGAATCATTTTTATAAAAGATTTCTCTTCATTTTTCTCTCAGTTTCTTTATTTATGTTTAGAAACTATTTAAAACTTAATTATACAGTGTGGAAGTTTTCAACTCTAATTTTGGGTTTGTGTATTTCTCTTTTCAGTTCTGTCAGTTATTACCTCATGAATTTTGCAATGCTGTTATTAGGTGCATGCATGTTTAGGATTGTTCTGTCTTCCTGAAGAAGTTATTGTCATTAAAAAATGTCCCTCCTATGATAATGGCCCTTATTCTGAAGTTCCCTTTTCTGATAGTAACATAACTATTTTCGATATTTTATCCTGAGTGATGCATATCTTTTTTCATTGTTTTACTTTTAACCCAATTTACTTTGATTAACATTGGCCTGATATATCTTCTTCTATTATCTTACTTTCAACCTACCTGTGTTGTTTTGTTTAAAGTGAATTTCCTATATGCAGCATATAGTTGGGTAATTCTTTTCTTAACTCCACTCTGTTCATTTCTGTCTTTTAGTTAGTGTATTTGGACCACTTATATTTAAAGTAATTATATAGGACAACTGATATTTTCATGATAGAGAGTATCTTTATCTATGAATATGGTATAAATTTCCATTTATATAGTTCTCTATATATTCTTTCACTTTAGGCTTATATTTTCTCCATGAAAATATTGCCCATGTTTTAATATATTTATGTCTAGATACCTCATATATTTTATGGTATTTATAATAATACATTTTAAAATATTTTCTGTTTATTGATGTTATATAGAGGCACAATATTTGTATATGAATTTTAGTCTAGCTACTGCCAAATTTTCTTATTAATTCTAGTAATTAGTCTGGAAAATCATTTGGGTTTTCTGTGTAGATAATTATATCATCTCTGAATAATGACAGTTTTGTTTCTATCATTCTAATCTTTTAAAATTTATTTTCATTAATACTATTTTCTGGCTATGTCTGCCTCCAGTGCTGAATAAGAAGTTCTTTTATTGGGAAAGCTTATCCTGTTACTAATTTTACAGAAAATAATTCTGACAATTCTCTGTTGAGATGATGTTTCTTCTAGGTAGGTTTCTAGTAAGATGTTGTTCACTAGATTTAGGGAAATATTGTGTGCATATACTGTTCAGGTCTGTTTTCAGAATTAAGTTGACACCAATCCCATTAAGTGAACAGAAAGTCTACTATAGGTCAAAAATTGCTCTAGAGATTGGAGATATAGTGCAGAACAAAACAGATAAAAACCCTGTCCTTTGTATCTTACTGTTTCTTAAATATTTGGTAGAATTTACCTATAAAAAAGTTTGAGACCATTGTTTTCTTTGTGAAACGTTGAAAAATTACTGGCCCAATGTCATTTATGGTAATTATATTCCTTTTAAGCTAGTTTTGATAAGTAATATTTATCCAGGAATTTGTTAATTTTCTCTATATTTTAACACATATTGGTACAAAATTAGTGATAATGATCTATATTGTTTACCTCTTTTCTGTATCAGTAGTTGTATCCCTTTTGTATTTCAAATATTACTAATTTGCTGTTAATATCTTCTTTGTCTTACTGTTTGAATTTTATTTTGCACATTTTTACATGGTAATATATTTACATGATCAAAATTCAGAAGGTAGAGAAAGATATGTAGTGGAAAATCTCTCATTCTTGCTTTTCTGACATTGCTACCCTCTAATAACTAATATTATCAATTTCTTATTTATCCTTCTAGATAAGGTACAAATATATAAGTAAACATGAGTATGTATAAGTAAATAATTTTACATTTTCTTAAATTGTAGCATACTATACATGCTTCTGTTCTCCTAACTTTTTGCATTTAATAGTATCTGTTGGAGATATTTCCATATCAGGAAATAATGAGTTTTTTTCTATCTCTTTTGTGGGTGCATGGTGTAGTCCTGTATGGATATATATAATTTATTTTATGATTTTTTTTAAAAAAATTAGAGGACATAAAATTTTATCCAGTATTTTACTGCTAAAACTTTAACTGCAACAAATAACTTTGTGCATGATTCAGTTTGCATATGAGCAGATGTATCTTGGGATAAATTCCTGGAGGTGAAATTATTGGATCAAATGGTGTAGGAAATATATTTTATTTTACTCATTTTGGTTATTCTATATGTACATATGTTATAAAATTCAAAACAAAACAAAAGGTAAGTGGTGGAAAATAAGTTTTCTTCATATTCCTTTCACCAAGTTCCCCTTACCATTGGCAATCAGATGTACCTTTCCAGAGATATTCTATGCATATACAACTATACTTGAATATATAGGGTAAATTCTTATATGTTTCAGATTTTGTTTCAGTCTGTGGGTATCAAAGTTTTTGCTAATTTCTTGGCTCAAATAAAAATCACCAGGTTTAACAAATCCACTCATTTTAGGAATATATACTTTGTGTCTCAGTTTTCAGACTCATCCTTACGCCAGCATCCTTCAGATCTCATCAGGACAAATGATGTCTCTCCATTGACTTTAATCATGCCCATTTGTATATATTAGAAGGAAAGGTGCCTATTTTTATGGGATCCTGAATTTTTCTTGTCTAAACATCTCAAACATGATCAAATTTGGATAGTTTGTGTCAGTATCGTCTTGGGGATACCTTGCATCTTTCTTCTGCATTAAACTTTCATTTCTTGTATTTTTCTTTCTTGCTTTACTTCCTAGTTTTGAAGCAACACACTCTTTGGTAACTTTCTGAGAAAGGGTATGTAGCAGGGAAAAATTTTAGATTATCTATTTCTGGAAATATCTATACATTTTTCCTTCTATTTAATTGGTATTGGGTGGGTACAGAAATCTAATTTAGAAAATATTTTCCTTCATATTGTTGAAGGCATTTCTCATTTTCTGCTAGTTTTCTGTATTGTTGTGGAAATATCTGAAGCCACTGTGGTTCTTGATCTCATCTATGTCACCTGTTTTTCCCCTGTCATTTGAGGAACTTTTTTTGTCCTCAGTGGTCAGAAAGCTTACAATAATACACCTTAGAGTGGGCTTATTATAATCCATTGTGCTCTACACTTTTAATCTAGAAAATCATGTTTTTCATTTCTGATAAATCTTGAATTATTTCATATGATATCATCCTTTATTTTATCTGTTCTCTCTTTTTGGATGCTGGACACAGTGAAATTATTCTCTAATTTGATGATCTTTTTTCTACTGTGATCAACTTACCCTCTTTTACTTTATGGTTAATTTATCTCCCTTCTTGATTTTTAAAATTCTGCCATCATACATTCAATTTTGTTCCCTATATATTCCTTTTATTCTAACATTCTGTTATTGCATCATTAAAGCCTTGTCTTTCCTTAAATCATTGAGGATATTAATGATAACTTTTTCTGATGTTTTTTAAACATCTTTATTGGAGTATAATTGCTTTACAATGGTGTGTTAGTTTCTGCTTTATAACAAAGTGAATCAGTTATACATATACATATGTTCCCATACCTCTTCCCTCTTGCATTTCCCTCCCTCCCACCCTCCCTATCCCACCCCTCTAGGTGGTCACAAACCACCGACCTGATCTCTGTGTGCTATGTGGCTGCTAGTGGGAAGCAGCTGCAGAGCACATGAAGGGTTTTGGGGTTTTTTTGTCTCCTTTCTGAGTAATCCCCACATTATCCAAATTGCTTTTCCATTCGCCTTCCCCCATTTGTTCAGATTTATTTGCCTTTCATGTTAGAGGCTTTCCTTTTATATCTGACAATCCTTGGTTGTATGTTAATGACTGAGAGATAGAACCTAAACTTTTATTTGGAAGCTCTGAACGCATAGGTGGGATTGTCAGTTTAGAGCATCTCTGTGGGCCAAACTGTCTATGTGTGAAACTCTTGTTAATAACTTTGTTTCTATTTTCACTAACTCCTCTTTTAAAAAAAAAAAAAAAAAACAATTACTTCCTTATACCTTATATGGGTGTATTTCTTCTTTTTATTTCTGGCTTGTTAAATCGTTTTCTTATTAACTTTCACCCTTTCCACTTTCCTATCCTAAGTATTTAAATCTATAATATTTTCTTTAAGCATCACCTTGCCTATGTCCAACAAGATTTAATGCTTGTAAGTCTCATTGCTATTCAGTTCTAAGTATTCTATAATTTCTATTAGGGGTTCTTCCTTCTTTACACATGAATTATTTAGAAATGTATATATGTGTGCATATGCATGTGCACACCCTTGTTTTCCATTCATATGCAATTTTAAAAATTGCATTGTGGTCAGAAAAATTTGGTCTTTATGAAAGTAATTCCTGAAAGTAGTTGGAATTTGCGTTATGGCTTAATAAGTGATCCATTTTCATAAATGTTCCCCGTGTGTTTGTTAAAAAATATGTTACCAAATTGTTGGTTGCATATTCTACATATATCTTAAAGAACCCAAGTTTGTTCACTATGTTGTGCAAATATTTTTTTAACAAATTTATTTGAGTATAATTACTTTACAATGGTGTGTTAGTTTCTGCTTTATAACAAAGTGAATCAACTATACATATACATATATCTCCATATCTCCTCCCTCTTGCATCTCCCGCCCACCGTCCCTATCCCACCCCTCTAAGTGGTCACAAAGCATGAGATGATATCTCTGTGCTATACGGCTGCTTCCCAAGCTATCTATTTTACATTTGGTATTATATATAAGTGCATGCCACTCTCTCATTTAGTCCCAGCTTACTCTTCCCCCTCCCTGTGTCCTCAAGTCCATTCTCTACATCTGCATCTTTATTCCTGTCCTGCCCTTAGGTTCTTCAGAACCTTTTTTTTTCCCCTTAGGTTCCATATATATGTGTTAGCATATGGTATTTATTTTTCTCTTTCTGACTTACTTCACTCTGTATGACAATCTCTAGATACATCCACCTCACTACAAATAACTCAATTTCATTTCTTTTTATGGCTGAGTAATATTCCATTGTATATATGTGCCACATCTTCTTTATCCATTCATCTGTTGAAGGACACTTAGGTTGCTTCCATGTCCTGGCTATTGTAAATAGAGCTGCAATGAACATTGTGGTACATGACTCTTTTTGAATTATGGTTTTCTCAGGGTATATGCCCAGTAGTGGGATTGCTGGGTCATATGGTAATTCTATTTTTAATTTTTTGAGGAACCTCCATACTGTTCTTCATAGTGGCTGTATCAATTTACATTCCGACCAACAGTTCAATAAGGTCCCCTTTTCTCCATATTTATTGTTTGTAGATTTTTTGATGATGGCCATTCTGACTGCTGTGAGGTGATACCTCATTGTAGATTTGATTTGCATTTCTTTAATGATTAGTGATGTTGAGCATCCTTTCATGTGTTGGCAATCTGTATATCTTCTTTGAAGAAATGTCTATTTAGGTCTTCTGCCAATTTTTGGATTGAGTTGTTTTTTTGATATTATGCTACATGAGCCACTTGTACATTTTGGAGATTAATCCTTTGTCAGTTGCTTCTTTTGCAAATATTTTCTCCCATTCTGAGGGTTGTCTTTTCGTCTTTTTTATGGTTTCCTTTGCTAAGCAATAGTTTTAAAGTTTCATTAGGTCCCATTTGTTTATTTGTGTTTTTATTTCTATTTCTCTAGGAGGTGGGTCAAAAAGGATCTTGCTGTGATGTATATCATAAAGAGTTCTGCCTATGTTTTCCTGTAAGAGTTTTATAGTGTCTGGCCTGCCTTACATTTAGATCTTTAATCCATTTTGAGTTTCTTTTTGTGTATGGTGTTAGGGAGTGTTCTAGTTTCATTCTTTTACATGTAGCTGTCCAGTTTTCCCAGCACTACTGATTGAAGAGGCTGTCTTTTCTCCATTGTATATTCTTGCCTTCTTTATCAAAGATAAGGTGACTATATGTTCGTGGGTTTATCTCTGGGCTTTCTATCCTGTTCCATTGATCCATATTTCTGTTTTTATGCCAGTACCATACTGTCTTGATTACAGTATCTTTGTAGTATAGTCTGAAGTCTGGGAGCCTGATTCCTCCAGCTGCATTTTGCTTTCTCAAGATTGCTTTAGCTATTTGGGGTCTTTTGTGTTTCCATACAAATTGTGAAATTTTTTCTTCTAGTTCTGTGAAAAAAGCCATTTGTAGTTTCATAGAGATTGCATCGAATCTGTAGATTGCTTTGGGTAGTATAGTCACTTTTTTAGTGTTGATTCTTCCAGTCCAGGAAAATGGTACATCTCTCCATCTGTTTGTATCATCTTTAATTTCTTTCATCACTGTCATAGTTTTCTGCATACAGGTCTTTTGTCTCCTTAGGTAGGTTTATTCCTAGGTATTTTATTCTTTATTTGCAATGTTAAATGCAAGTGTTTCCATTAATTCCCTTTCAAGTTTTTCATCATTTGTGTATAAATATGCTAGAGATTTCTGTGCATTAATTTTGTATCCTGCTAATTTACCAAATTCACTGGTTAGCTCTAGTAGTTTTCTGGGAACATTTTTAGGATTCTCTATGTATAGTATCGTGTCATCTGCAAACAGTGACAGCTATACTTCTTCTTTTCCAATTTGGATTCCTTTTATTTCTTTTTCTTCTCTGATTGCTCTGGCTAAAACATTCCAAAACTATGTTGAATAATAGTGGTGAGAGTGGACAACCTTGTCTTCTTCCTGATCTTAGTGGAAATGTTTTCAGTTTTTCACCATTGAGAACAATGTTGACTCTTGGTTTGTCATATCTGGCATTTATTGTGTTTAGGTAAGTTCCCTCTATGCCTACATTCTGGAGGGTTTTTATCATAAACGGGTGTTGAATTTTGTCAAAAGATTTTTTGCATCTATTAAGATGATCATATGGTTTTTCTCCTTCAATTTTTTACTATGGTGTATCACACTGAATGATTTGCATATATTGAAGAATTCTTGCATTCCTGGAATAAACCTCACTTGATCATGGTCTGTGATCCTTTTAATGTGCCGTTGGATTCTGTTTGCTACTATTTTGTTGAGGCTTTTTGCATCTATGTTTATCAGTGATATTGGCTTTTTTTGTGACATCTTTTTTTTGTGTGTGACATCTTTGTCTGTTTTTGGTATCAGAGTGATGGTGGCCTTGTAGAATGAGTTTGGGTGTGTTCCTTTCTCTGCTATATTTTGGAAGAGTTTGAGAAGGAAAGGTGTTAGCTCTTCTCTAAATGTTTGATAGAATTCGCCTGTGAAGCCATGTGGTCCTGGACTTTTGTTTGTTGGAAGATTTTTAATCACAGTTTCAATTTCAGTGCTTGTGATTGGTCTGTTCATATTTTCTACTTCTTCCTGGTTCAGTCTCAGCACGTTGTTCATTTCTGAGAATTTGTCCATTTCTTCCAGGTTGCCCATTTTATTGGCATAGAGTTGCTTGCAGTAATCTCTCATGATCTTTTGTATTTCTGCAGTGTCATTATTACTTCTCCTTTCTCATTTCTAATTCCATTGATTTAAGTTTTCTCTCTTTTTCTTCTTGATGAGTCTGGCTAATGGTTTATACATTGTGTGTATCTTCCCTAAGATCCGGCTTTTAGCTTTATTCGTCTTTGCTATCGTTTCCTTCATTTCATTCTCATTTACTTCTGATCTGATCTTTATGATTTTTTTCCTTCTGCTAACTTTAGGATTTCTTTGTTCTTCTTTCTCTAATTGCTTTAGGTGTAAGGTTAGGTTGTTTATTTGAGATGTTTCTTGTTTCTTGAAGTAGGATTGTATTGATATAAACTTCCGTCTTAGAGCTGTTTTTGCTGCATCCCACAGGTTTTGGGTTGTCGTGTTTTCATTGTCATTTGTTTCTAGGTATTTTTTGATTTCCTCTTTGATTTCTTCAGTGATCTCTTGGTTATTAAGTTGTGCATTGTTTAGCCTCCGTGTGTTTGTATTTTTTACAGATTTTTTTTCCGGTAATTGATATCTAGTCTCATAGCATTGTGGTCAGAAAAGATACTTGATGTGATTTCAATTTTCTTAAATTTACCAAGGCTTGATTTGTGACCCAGGATATGATCTATCCTGGAGAATGTTCCATGAGCACTTGAGAAGAAAGTTTAACTGTTGTTTTAGGATGGAATATCCTATAAATATCAATTAAGCCCATCTTGTTTAATGTATCCTTTAATGCTTGTGTTTCCTTATTTATTTTCATTTTGGATCATCTGTCCATTGGTGAAAGTAGGGTGTTAAAGTCCCCTACTATGATTGTGTTACTTTCGATTTCCCCTTTTATGATTGTTATCATTTGCATTATGTATTGAGGTACTCTTATGTTGGGTGCATAGATATTTACAATTGTTATGTCTTCTTGGATTGATCCCTTGATGATTATGTAGTGTCCTTCTTTGTCTCTTGTAATAGTCTTTGTTTTAAAGTCTATTTTGTCTGATATGAGAATTGCTACTCCAGCTTTCTTTTGATTTCCATTTTCATGGAACCTCTTTTTCCATCCCCTCACCTTCAGTCTGTATGTGTCCCTAGGTCTGATGTGGGTCTCTTGTAGGCTGCATATATATGGGTCTTGTTTTTGTATCCATTCAGCCAGTCTATGTCTTTTGGTGGGAGCATTAAATCCATTTACATTTAAGGTAATTATTGATATGTATGTTCCTATTACCATTTGCTTAATTGTTTGGGGTTTGTTATTGTAGGTCTTTTCGTCCTCTTGTGTTTCCTGCCTAGAGAAGTTCCTTTAGCATTTGTTGTAAAGCTGGTGTGGTGGTGCTGAATTCTCTTAGCTTTTGCTTGTCTGTAAAGGTTTTAATTTTTGCATTGAATCTGAATGAGATCCTTGCTGGCTAGAGTAATCTTGGTTGTAGGTTTTTCCCTTTCATCACTTTAAATATGTCATACCACTCCCTTCTGGCTTGTGGAGTTTCTGCTGAAAGATCAGCTGTTAACCTTATGGGGATTCCCTTCTACGTTTTTTTTTTTTTTCTCCCTTGCTGCTTTTAATATGTTTTCTGTGTATTTAATTTTTGATAGTTTGATTAATATGTGTCTTGGCATGTTTCTGTTTGGATTTATCCTGAATGGGACTCTCTGTGCTACCTGAACTTGACTGACTATTTCTTTTCCCATATTAAGGAAGTTTTCAACTATAATCTCTTCAAATATTTTCTCAGTCTCTTTCTTTTTCTCTTCTTCTTCTGAGACCCCTATAATTCAAATGTTGGTGCATTTAATGTTTTCCCAGAAGTCTCTAAGGCTTTCCCCAATTCTTTTCATTCTTTTTTCTTTATTCTGCTCTGCAGTAGTTATTTCCAGCATTTTACCTTCCAGGTCACTTATCCATTCTGTTGTGTGTTCCTGTCTGCTAGTTATTTCACATAGGGTGTCTAGCACTGTAGCTTGCTGGTTGTTGAGTGGAGCTCGGTCCTAGCATTGAGATGGAGATCTCTAGGAGACCTTTCACTGTTTGATATTATGTGGAACTTGGAGGTCTCAGGTGGACTAGTGTCCTGAACTCGGCTCTCCCACCTCAGCAGCACAGGCCTGACACCTGGCCGGAGCACCACTACTCTGTCAGACACATGGCTTTCTCTTGTGTGTCATAGTCCAGAGGAAAATGGTGTGACAGTAGATGTCATTATGGTGTTCCAGATCCCCTCCTCTGAGTCAAGGGCAATGAGAAAGAGGAAAATCCATAGCATCCATGCTGTCACTGGCAAAGCCCATGGTGTCCCCAGGAAAAATATGATAGAATCTAGGTAATAAAGTCTACCTTCTTTTGTGTCCAAATATTTCATACCTTTTCTATCAGTTTCTGAGAGAGGTGGTTAAAATTTCCCAGTAACATTGTAGATTTTTTTTTCCTTGTGGTTCTTTTTTTTGCTTTATGAATTTTAAACTATTTATTGCATATTTTCACATGTAAAATTATATCTTTCTGGAGAGGTGAACAGTTTTACCATTATGAAATGATTCTCTTTTTCACTGGTAATGCCTTTGCTTTAAAGTTTATTTTTGTCTGATATGAACATAGTTATGCTAGTTTTCTTTTCCTTAATGCTTGTATCTTATATATAACTTTTCTGTGTTTTACTTTTAACTTTTTTTGTGTCTTTATTTTTTTGTATATCTCTTATAAACACCACAGAGCTTAAAAATCCTGTCTAACAATCTATGCCTTTTAACCAGATAGGTTAATTTTATTTATTGTTATTACTGTTATATTTAGCTTTATTCTGTTTTATTTTATGCTTCCTGTTTTTTAGGGGGAAGGTGTTGTGTCCTTTCCCCCTCTTTTCTTTCCTTTATTTGAATTGATTCAAGTTATTTTTTCTTTTTACTGGTTTAAAAGATATTAATTTTATTCCAGTTTTTCAGTGATTATCTTTGAAATTTTTAAAATGTATTCATAACACAATATAAAGTTAATTAATAGTTGTACTTTTCTTCCCTCCAAATATAAGACCTCAGAATTTTTGAATTCTAACCACTACTAACAAGTGTCTACATGACCATCATTTTAGTGTCTATTAGATCATAAGTTAGATACTTTAATATTGTTTTATAGATTCAGCTTTTATTTAAAGTTATCTATATTTGGCTTCTTTAAAATTTTTATTTATTTACTTATTTGGCTGCATTGGTTCTCAGTTGCAGTGTGTGGGATCTCATTGCAGCATGTGGGCTCTTCGTTGCGGTGCAGAGTCTTCTCTCTAGTTGTGGTGCACGGGCTCTCTAGTTTTGGTACACAGGCTCCAGAGTGCACAGGCTCAGTAGTTGTGACATGCTGGCTGTCTAGTTGTGGCACACAAGCTCTAGAGTGGGCGGGCTCAGTAGTTGTAGTGCACAGCCTCAGTTGTTGTGGCATGTGTGCTTAGTTGCCCTGTGGCATGTGGGATCTTTGTTCCATGACCAGGGATCAAATCCACATCCCCTGCATTGGAACGCAGATTCTTAACCACTGGACCACCAGGGTAGTTCCTATATTTACTTTTTATTTCACTCCTATTCCTTCCTGAAGGGTCAGAGCTCCTTTCTGCTTTTTTCTTTCTTCTTCTTCTTTTTTTTTTTTTTTTTTTTTTTTTTGGTGATATGCGGGCCTCTCACTGTTGTGGCCTCTCCCGTTGTGGAGCACAGGCTCCGGACGCACAGGCTCAGTGGCCATGGCTCACGGGCCCAGCCGCTCCGCAGCATGTGGGATCTTCCCGGGCCGGGGCACAAACCCGCGTCCCCTGCATCGGCAGGCGGATTCTCAACCACTGCGCCACCAGGGAAGCCCTCTTCTTTCTTCTTGAGATACATATTTTAAAATTTTCTTTATTACAGGTCTAATAGTGGTAAACTCAGATTTTTATAGCTGAAAATATCTTTATCTCATCTTTGTTCCTCAGATATAGCTTAATATTAATGTACAAATTTAGGTTAATATGGTAAAACCCTAACATAATACAATAATCCTGAGACCAAATATTCATATTTATAAAATGCAAGTTCACATTATTTTAGGGTTGAAATGACTTGGTTGAACCTAGCTGGCTGGCAGTTCCCAAGTTTTATCCATATGACCCAAATCGATCTGTATTTCAACATTAGTTAGGCACAGTCTTGTGGCCTTTATGTGTATTTCAGCTTAAATATTGATGGAGACAGTTCTGGGTTCAATGTCTGGCTGAGATTTCCAAGAGAGCAACAGTGTTTCTAACGATCTCCTAGTTAGTTGGGGAGATTGGGATTCATCTTTTTTCCACTCTCCCCACCTCTTTAACCTTTAATCTATATAAGGTAAGAAACTGAGCCAGAGAAGAAGCCTATCTTCCATTGTATTACATATGTATTACACTATATGAAGAAATGCATTATTGCATGAGATTTTACTGTACTTATTTTTTGTCTTTACTTAAGGGAAACTGAAATACTATACTGTCTTCCGGCTTCACTGCTGCTGTTGAGATGTTAGCTGTCAATTTAATTATTATGACTATGCAAGTAATTACTCTTGTTTCTGATTGCTTTTGAGGTCTATAATTTATCTTTGGTGTCCTGCAGTTTTACTATGGTGAATCTTGGAATTGTTGAGATTCCTAAAATGAGGTTTCTTGTCTTTCAGCCATTCTGGAGAATTCTCATCCATTGGCTTTTAAATATTGTCTCTTTTACCTTCTAGTTTCAGTGTCCTTCTGAAACTTTGATTAAATATATATTTGACCCTCTGACTCTATACTCTTGAATTTATTAGTTTTCCTTAATATTTTTTAAACATCTCTGAGCAGAATTCTCCATTTTTCTTATTCTCCAATTCTCTCTTGGATATATTTCAATTCTTTCATTGATTTTTCTTTTAATTGAGATATAATTAACATACAGTAAAGTGCACAATTCTTATGTATTTAGTTTATGAGTTTAGGCAATACAGCCATCTAACAGCCAATCGTAATAAACTAGAAAACATTGCCATTACCCCAGGAAGTTTCCTGGTGCCTCTTTCTAGTCACTCACATTGAGCTTTTCAGTTATTTCATTGTTTATTTCAATAAATTGTATTTGGTTGTTCTTCAAATCCACCTGTTCATGTTTGATAGTCTATTGCCCCTTATTTTATAAATTATTTTCTCTAAACATACTAAAAATAGTTATTTCATAATCCTCTGTCTGATAATTCCAATATATGGAGTCTGTTTTATTGTTGTCACTATCGTTTCTAGCTGATTTTCACAAAAACCTTAACTCTGAGTTTTGTGACCTTTATTGTGAGCTCATATTTATTGGGACACACTCTATGGGAGATTTATGAGGCCTGAATTGAATGACCTCTTTTCCCCAGAACATTTTGTTTGCTTTTATTGTTTTATAGTATTTTATTTGAACTCTTTTCTCCTTTGAACATATGTATCAAAAATTTAATTATTATTTAGCAAAAGACAGATTAGTTGTGTATAAGTTTTTGAAGATAAGTAGAAGAATTACGTATTTTAAATAACATTTCCTTTCTTTTGGTGACTCCTCTTTGAATGCATAATATAATCTTCCACATGTTTTTGTTCATACTCCTTTACTTAATTCTTTGTTTTGCTCTGGGAATCATAGCTGCCTACAGTTTTCAGCTTTTAAGACGTTGGTTTGGCTTAGAATAAGTTCTCAGTAAGTTCTGGTGATCACGTCATCTTCACCTTGTTTCACCCCAGTGATCTCCCTTGGCTAGGAGTTAAGGTCAGAGATGTCAGCATTGTTTCTTCTTAAATTTTTCCTCCCCTGAGTACTTTAACATTCATCTGCTTCTCCCCAAAATTGTTGCGCAGTGGTTTATTAACAGCCTTTCTGAGATACTTGCTTTTAAGGATCTTATTGAAGAACTGAGGAGCTGTCAGCTCCTAGAATCTTCCTTCATCTTAGTCTAGATTTCTCAATATTAGGCAATATGCCTCATTGTTTATAGCTATTTGCTTATAGATAAAATTTTTAAAAATTCTCTTTTTGTTGTTGTTGTGACTTTAGAAAGAGCCTTGTGGTGTATAAATGCCCTTACTCTGCCAGCTTTACATGGAGATCCCCTTATAATGTTTACCAGCTCAAAAATTAATCAAAATGAAGTAACCAGTTTGGGAACAAGAATCATGGGAAAAGCCAAAGGATTAAAGTTCGTTGGATTATTTTAGTAGCTGTCTTACCTCTTCCCTGAAGTCACTCATCTCCTCTTAACTAACAAAAAATAATTGATAACATGTTGACCACCCTATGTGTAGACTGGCCAAGTCAGATCATCCTGGTTTGCTTTGGTATATATCTCTGAGGCAGAGAAGGCAAACTTTAAACCAAAATTCATCCCTGTCCTTCCATATTATTGAGTTGTCCCTGTAAAGCAGTTTCATATCTAGAAATTCTAGTTCCCAGTTCTTCTGCACCTAGGGAGGCCATGTGGTGAGTGCTCTCCAGCTGGAGTATAAACAGAAATAATGATGCCACTTCAAGGCCAAGGATATTAAGAAGAAGTGTGGCTTTTGTGCCTCGTATTTTTCCCATCTGCCAGAGTAGAACATATGGCTTCAAGGTTCCAAAGGAATAAAAAGCCGTAAGATGGGTCTTTCAATCACCAAATGGAGAAAAGCAGCTTATCTACCAGGAACACCCACATTGGAATGCTATTAAAGTGAGAAATATACCTACTTTTATTTTTTAAGGGTACTGAAATTTTGGAATTGGTTTGTTAAAGCTGCTTGCATTACCCTAACTTATATAATCTAGGTATTCATTTGAAAAGACCTATTCCCTTTCTTGGAGAGTCAAAAACACTAGGAAATCACACTAGATATTTCATGCTGCATGTTTCTAAGTATATCAAGGCCTTCCATCACCTTTAATGCTCATCCAATATTGAGTCCTTGAATGAAGTTTTCCTCTGACACATGGCTTTATATAATGACATGTACCCCTTTAAGGTTTAATTTTGTTTAATTTAATTTTATTTATTTTATATTGCCTGGGAGATGTTTTCCCAATATAGTAGTTAAGGAAGTACATTCCTATGCAGTCCAAAATATTCCTATGTAAGTGCAGGAATGCAGCTTATCTTCTGCTTGAAACATTTTACAAAATACACTTTTAAAATCCCAGAACTCCTAGATATTTTATGTCTGCTATCTTTATTTGTACCAAAATTTCTTTTTCTTTCATTTCTTCCTGAGACTTGATCCATGGTCTAGAGCTATGATCTTGAATCCTGCAGTGTTCTCTTCCAAGGGTTTTGCTGAAACATGATGTTTTTCTTACTTTCATCCCAGTTCTGAAGTGAGTGCATGGTGTACCCCTGACAAAGATCTTTCTACCCATATAATAATAGCTTATCATGACAATTTTAGGAGAGGATAATCTGACTATTAGTCAGTTGTGGACTTTTGCTGTAATTGGATATAAATAAATGGTTTCATAGAACTGGTCAGATCCCAGGCTCACAAATTAGTGCAGGTAGGAAGAGGAGCTAGAAACCTCACTAGCTGTTGGAGGTGGGAGGGCCTTTGGACTCTGACATTCCAGACTCTTCCTGCAGTCACTACTCACATAAAACTCTGTGTCCTAGAAAGCGAAGCACAGGATGAACTGTGTGACAGCAGCCAAGAATTTTCTTATATGCCTTTATGAAGTGACTAAGTAAGCGTGGTTTACTGTTCTTGGCACAAAGACTTAGCAGGTGCAAATAGATGAAACTGGGGAATTTGTCCTGAGAATGACAGAGGGGACTGGCAGTGCTTGGCACAGACAGACTTAGAAGGCTAGTGGTTCTGCTGTGCCCTGGTAGTTTGTCTTGATGGCTCTCCTTGGAGCAGCTAAAATGACATGAGTGCTCCCTCGAACTGGTGTGAAGGAAGTCTATGCTCCTTCCTGCCTCCTTCCGGTTTGTGGAGGGGCTACCCATTCCTTCATTTTAAAGTTTCAACTGTTCGACTCATGTATCTCTCATCTTGAAGCACTTCCCCCTGGATTGACAAGGCACAGGGGTTAATTAAAGCTGCAGAAAGGGGCCGGCTTTTTGGTTGTTCCTCAGCTGGGCTGGGAGGCTGCACGCAGTCTGGCCAGTTTGAGCACAAACTTGGAGAGCCTCCCAACTGGAATGGAATCAAAGACTTCTGTGGCCTCAGGTTTGTTTACTTTTGGTATTATCCAAGGTTTTCTGGCCGTCTGGTTGTTTGAGAGACAAGAGGCTCTGAATGGCTCTGACCCAGAGTCAGTTTTAGCACTGGGAGGAATTACATGCAAGTGAGATGAGCAACATACTGGTTGTTTACCCTGAAACACACAGGGGGTGAGGGTTGGGCCAGCTGTCTGAGACATCCCCTGAAACCCCCAGTGCAGCTGGATTTTCCCCTCCCTTGTGCCAAGCAGGCCTATCATTACTAGATCATACTGCTCTGGGCCATGTGACAAGCATACTATGAGACAAATAATACAGTAAAGAAGAATGATGTAAAAGGAGCTGCATTTTCCTTTCTTTCATTCTCTTTGCAGAAAGCCTGCAATGTTATGCTAAAATATGCCTATTGATTTGAGTATAAATAGACCCCTTTTTCTAATCCAGATGCAGCCATGTGCCCCTCTGTATAGGGTTGGAGAGTCTCTGTTGTGTCTTGGGAGTAATAAGAAGATTCCACTGGAAAGAATGCAGGCAAATCAGCCCAGCTGAGATTACATAATAGGAGAAGGAAAATTGGTGAAAGTATGTAATAAACCTCAATATCTAGTTGAGTCTGATTCTTAACAAAAGGCTCTTGCATTTAGCTGAATGACTTAAGATCTTTATATAGTAGCTAAATGCATTTTATTCAAACTTCTCCAGCCCTGGGCAGGAGCCATTTCAGTAGGCAAGTTAATTCTTCTGGAAAGGCATAAGCCGCTAAAATCAGAGGCTTAGGGGTGGATTTCTGCTCCTTGGTGATTTGTATTTAGAACTTCAGAGAATTCGGCCCTGCTAATGAGCAACTAGGCATCTTATGGGGGAAGTTCCACTTTCCAGATCTAGGAGAGAGGCCTCTTGTCTTGAAAGATCTGGTGAATCTTTGATTCATCCTTATATTTTTACTATTCCATAGCTCCACTGTTCTTGGACTTCTGTGACTCCTTTTTTTTCCTTTTTTTTGGGTATTTATCTTAACTCCTACTTTTTCTCTCCAAAGCTATGCATAGCTCTTTCCCTCCTACCCTTAGATATTTTGGCCCTGTAGAGAAGTATTTCCCAAAGATATCCTGGTCAGATCTATGAGATGCTTCACAGTAAAAGGTTTTATGGTCAATTTAGATTGAGAAATGATGCATACTATACACCTCTCTTGGAAATGTGTAATGAACTTTTTAAAAGACACAGAAGGAAAGTTATTTACATTTGTTTATGTAAATATATGCATACTTATTTATTTAATATCAAAGTGTCTATTAGCCTCCGAAGAATTACTAGTTTTCAGAATTTGTTTTAGGCGTTGCTACTATAAAGTCCACAGGCTAAAAATTCTGTCTAGACCACTAGACATTCAAGTTACTGAGACATGGCCATGGATCATAAAACCCTCCAAAAAGGCTTACTTTTGAAGGTAAAGGATGAGCACTGGCTAATCATGTAAATAGAATTGAAAGGAATCAAATGTTCACTAATGCATAGACTAGCTAGAATAAACTGGATTGACTGCTGTCCAAGTGCAGAGGTGCTGAAACAGGAATACACTGTGAAAAATGGATCACTGAAGAGCCCTTAAAAAGGAACTGTTTAGAGAGTGAATTTTTGGTGCTACATGGAACACCTAGGTACAAAACCTGTGTAGTAAAACTTCACAGAGACAGAATTGGGAAAAAATGCACATACTGGGTAGGAAAATAACAGAGATAGATTTGATTTCACTCTCCAACTAATTGGACATGTGAGCCTGGGCAAGCCATTTAATCTCCCATGCCTTATTCTCAAATAAGATGATTGGACAGGATGCGAGTTCATTCCCAGTTCTAAAAGTTATAATATATAATAACTCTTCAAGTTGGTCTTCATATGAGCACGGGAGAAATCAAACTGATGCATATTTGGCCCCAGGTCTCTGGGCTTCTCTAGTCTCCTTTTATTCTTAGGAGATGATATGCTTCTGAACCATATGTGTTGCACTAATTGGTAAGAACATTCAGTCTTGAGTCAGTAACAAACCACAAGTTTGGGAATGTAGAGAATGCCTGAATCAAATGTTACAAGCATCTTACAAATTTCAGTTACTGTTATTGAGAAGAAAAGTTCTCCTCCTTCTGACTTCTAAAAGGAGACAGTTTTTAATAATGTGTTTAATTATTAAATACCTATTAAGTACCAGGCTCTGTTCTAGGCATTTGGGTTACTGTGTGTGTGTGTGTGTGTGTGTGTGTGTGTGTGTGTGTGTGTGTGTGAATGTGTAGGGGAGACAAAAAAGACAAAATTTCCTACCCTCAAGGAGTTTATATTTTAGTAGAAGGAGACAGACAATAAACAGTACACCCAATAAATAAGTGAAGTATATAGCAAAAAGTAAATTATATAGTATGTGAAAAGATGATGATTCTATGGACAAGCGTAAGGGGGCATGAAGGGTTGTAATTATAAATAGGGTAGTTAGGGTTAACCTCATTGAGAAAGGAACCTTTGAGTTAATACCTGAAGGAGGTAAAGGAGTGAAACACATGCCTATTTGGAGGAAGAAGGATGCAGGCAGAGGAAACATGGCAGAGACAAGAGTGTGTCTGGCAGGTTCCAGGAATAGCAAGGCAGGCTGTGAAGCTGGAGTGGTGTGAGTAGGCAGGTGTGTTATAAAGTTGGGGTCTGGGCTGTTTTGTCTGTCTGGAAGAAAGACATTGAACCTACGAGAGCAACTTTCATGCCTAATAGCAGCATGGTCTGACCTCAGTCTTCTTTTCCTTGTAGGAAGCCCTGTAGGAGTCCCAGAGTGATGAGACTCCGTGCCTGGCCTGAGACACCCAGTTAGCGCCTGCAAATCAGGATTTCCTCTCCCAGCAATAAAGCATCCAGGCTTTGCATCTGTAACAGCCTCCCCTGTAATTTATGCATTCTATGGTGAGTTTACATGCTGACTCTGTCATTATCTGAGTTTAATACCATTGCCATTTGCATATGTTTGATGGGGATGGGGTGGGCAGGATACCTCTGGACAGATTCCAAGTTGGAAGTCTGCATGTCTCTTCTCACCCTTACTTCTTCCCCAGTCCTATGCCTTTTGCAGGGCCTGGGCCAAAGCCAATGGTCTATATTGCTAGGTAATAGGTGAGTGTTCTCAGTAGCCATGTTGCCCTCTTTTGTGTCTGCCTCATTTCTTGTCCCTACTGTGCCTCACTCCCAACATTCCTGACTGCTCAGTACCCAGTACAGTACAGTGAACCTGCCTCCCTCATCAACCACCAACACTGACTCTCAATGAGGAACTGATACATTTGCTCAAATTAACATAAGCCTGGGGGTTACCACTTGGGGGGCAGGATTCTCCTTTTTGACAGAGAATAACAGAATTTCTCTTTTATTATGCCATTTCATCTATCATCAACTAGAATGGAGAGGGTTTGCGGGTGTTGGGGAGGCTTCTCAACATCCCAGAACCCTGAAAATTATTACCAAATGGTAGGCAGTCACCTACTCCAACTTAGGTTTCTGCTTCCCACTTACCCCTAGCTCAGCTCTGCCTGTTTTCCCTAAATCATTTTTCTGCACAGAACTTTGCTGACATTTTTTTTTGGGGGGGTGGGGGGCTAGGAAACCTTCTGTAGATAGTAAGATATACAGGCATACCTCATTTTATTGCGCTTCGCAGATACTGCATTTTTTTTTACAAATTGAAGGTTTGTGGCAACCCTGTATCAAGCGAGTCTATCGGCACCATTATTTCGATAGCATTTGCTCACTTCATGTCTCTGTGTCACATATTGATAATTCTCATAATATTTCAAACTTTTCATTATTATTATATTTGTTATGGTGATCTGTGATCAATGATCTTTGATGTTACTCTTGCAAAAACATTAGCACTTATTGAAGTCACAGGTGATGATTAGCATTTTTTAGCAAAAAAGTATTTTTAATAAAGGTGTGTACATTGTGTTTTAGACATAATGCTATTGAACACTTAATAGATTACAGTATAATATAAACATACCTTTTATATGCAGTGGGATACCAAACAATTTGACCTGCTTTTGGTGGTGGTCTAGAATCAAACCTATAATATCTCCCAGGTGTGCCTGTATAGTGAAATGTTTGTGTGAGCCTCTGAATTGCTCTTAGGAGCCAGGAAGCAATTCAAGCCATAAGGAGGAATTGTTGCCCAATGGCAAGCAATTAGGTTTATTTTACAAGACTCTGTTTTCCATGTTGTTTGCATTGTGAAATAGCGTGCACAGGTGTCCCCATTTGATTCAATTTCAATTCTCATCATGATTGATAGTCCCACCCCACCTGGTCACAGCCAGATCACTTTGCAGTTTGCCCTTGTCTGCTGGGCTGTGGTCTGAGTGGGGAGCCAGGGCCAGACATTTTAAGGACTCAGAATGAATAAACGTGTCAGCCTCACCCTTCTCCTCCAATTTTCACCACTTCAGATTTTTTTCTATTCAACCAACAAAAGTCTAATCCACATTTCTTTGTAAAGAGGCACTGCCAGCCTACAGACAACATGAAACTGAATGGAGGAATGACAAATGTTAGAGCCACAAAACCCTTGGAAGAGCTAAAAAAAAGAGGACACATTAAGACCCATTTCTGATCTTGTGTCCCTTTGTTCATGTCATTGCCATCACCAATACCATCATCATATCAGTGGTATCATCATCAAGTTAACACGATAACCATAAATTATTGAATATGTATTATTTTGTCACTTTGGCAAGTATTTTATGAGAATAGATTGTTATCTCAACCACCTTAAAAAGTCACCTTAAAAATCCCCATATTACAGATTAAAAAAACTGAGGTTATGAGATGGTTAGTAACTTGTCCCAGGTCTAAGCCAACCAAATAGGCAAAAGTCTCTATAATCAAATGAAGATAAATAGTTAAAATGTGTTTGTATAAATAAAGATAGATATTAAGGTAGTAATTTACCTTTGCAAGATTCTAAAGAGCTTTTTTACCTAGGAATCTTTCCTGGTGACTTAAGATGGGACTCTGTCACATGTTGACTGCTCAGTATCACATCTCCTGCTCATATAAACCATTTATTTTTTCATAAGTTTATCAAAGTATAATTGATTTAAAATGCTGTGTTAATTTCTGCTGTACAGTGTATATTATTTTTCAAATCCTTTTCCATTATGGTTTATCACAGGATATTGAATATATTTCCCTGTGCTATACAGTAGGACCTTGCTATTTATCCATCCTATATATAATAGTTTGCAACTGCATATAAGCCATTTCTACATCACCCTTGGCCTGACCTCTCGTCTCTCTTTGTTGGTTCCCTTTCTCTGTCTTCTGTATCCCAACAGTGACAGTTGGTTGGCTCCTGGGTAGGTGCCTACAAACCAAGGATGCAAGGACTTCTTTATCAGTGAGTCAAATACCACCTCCTCTGTGAAGGCTTCCTATCACTAAGGCACAGAGCTCCTTCCTCTGTGCTTACAAAGCACACTGCTCCTAGTTCAATTAGTAATACATTTCATATTATTAATAGTATGTCCTATGCAATGCTCACACGGCCCTTCTTTACAAGTACCAGGCTTTGTTCTAAGACTTCAACATTTATTGACCCATCTAATCTTCACAAGAACCCTGCATGGTGGGTACTATCCCCATGATACAGATGAGGAACCAAGGCACAGTAACTTGTCAGGGTCATCAGGCTAGTGGCAGAGCTAGGATGATGGACCTAGACAGTTTGGAGCTAGCACCTAGGCCTTAGTCACATCCCCTTTCAGTGGTGGGCTTTACTTGCTCACATAGCTGTGTTCTAATAAGGCTGTGACCTCAAAGGCCCAGTGCATCTTTTGTATCTCTTTGTCCTCAGCCCTGTGCTCATTGCCTGTCACCTAGCAGGCACTCAAGAATTACTTGTCAAGCAAGTGAGCGAGAGAAGGGTGACCACTGGGACAGACTAAGAGGCAACCAGGTCAAACCACCCAGGTTTGTCTTTGCTTTAAGACATCTAATTGCTACCAGGACAAAGAGAAAGTGAGAGAAGCAGGAGAGGTATTGTAGAACAAGCCTTGTTTGACCTGGATCTTCTCTGACTCCATCCCTTTTCTCCTCTCTTCTATTAGTTTCTATGCACCTACCCTGAATTTTCCCCACTTAGGTTGCATTTATCTCACCCTCCTTTGTCCTCTCAGCTAGATCTCCATTGTGGTACCAGTCACACCTCATCAGACAGTCTACATGTATCTGTCTCCCCTCCCTCACTGCAACCCAGACAGTGAACAACTTGAGGGAATGACCTTGTCTGCATCATCTTGTTCCCAGTGTCTAGAAGAGGGCCTGACCTACCAGAGTCCCCCAGGCCATGCTTCTTAATGAAAGGATGCTTAGCCATTGCTAGACCTGGTCCAGGTGGGCGAAGAAAGTACAGGAAGGAAGTAATTTTCAAGTATTTGAAAAAACAAAGCAGAACAAAACACAACACAAAATTAAGACTGTAATCTCTGGCCCAAGGAACTGAGAATCATTTAGAACTTGTTTCTCATCCTCTTCTCTCTCTCTTTCCCTCTGGCTCTTGTCATCTGGTAAATGATGCAGACAAATTCTTTTCTCAGGATTGGTTAAGAGAGGCTGAAAAGGTTGTTGGACTGTGTGGGGGTTAGGGTTAGAGGAAACATAAAACAATAAAGATGATTTAATTTATATCTGATCACAGCAATCAGCTGTCTATGCCATTAATTACACCCTCAAAGTTATTAAAGAGAACCTCTGTCATAGGTACCTTATTAGCTAGGGATTTATGGAGCACAGAACCACAGCAGGAAATACTGATATTTCACTCACAGCATCACCCGTGGATATCTGGGTTGTCTGTCTCTCAGCCCTATCTCTTCTCTTATATCCTCATTCGTAGGCCCCATAGCCTCAGGCTCAACTCCCAGAATGTTTTGTTCCTAAAGTGTGCATGATGGTAAACAGTCTCACTCACTTGTGCTTCTATTCATTTTGCATCTCTTTCACACCTATGGCTATAATATTCCTACTTTCTAGGCACAAGGTGTTCTGGGCTCTGTCAAATATTTGATTTGAACAATTTCTGTGTTGTAAATCACCTCCTGTTATACTACTTCTGGTTTCAATCTACTTTTTAAGAGAAGAAAACTGGACATTGGATTTCATTTATCCAGGTCTCGTGCTGTGCCACGAATCCTAGAACCCGAGCCCTTAGTTTCCTTGGCCTCTGTTTTCCCTTGAAGCCCCAGTGTACACGGGTCTTACCTGTCACCTAAGGAAACTTCCAGGTTTCTTACTTGTGTCTCTGGACAAGGTAAATAAGTTGCCTCAACGTTAAAGGAACACTTTATTTTAAACACAATTAGATATTTTACTCATCACCAGAAGCAACTTATTCCTAATTATAACCAATTATTATGTGTGATATCAGAAAAAACAACAAATTGCAGTTTAAGATTGGAAATCTCTGTGGAAGAGTAGTGATATGGAGCCATTTGTGTCAACTCAAGTCAGAGAATTTTCCTTTGAAGGTAACATTTTTAAGAACTAAAAGAGTTCCCACATTTTGATCCTTTGAAGTACCAAAGTGACAACATAGGAAGAGATGACATGAGAAAAGTGGTAATTTAGTTATTTACCCAGAAATGCAGACTTGGGTGTTATTAATGAGTGGCTAGATCACACCTGACATTTTACAAAGTGACTTGCAATCACATCTGTGTGAGAGGGTGCATACACACATGCACACACGCACACAGATACACACGTGAATATATACTCCATGTGGAATAGAATGAGAGAAGAGGACAGAACTAGGTATTATCCTCAGGGGCAGAATCTACTGTAAATAGTGCCTGTCTTGGTAAGATAGGATAAGAAAAGTACAAGCAGGAAATGGAGAGGTAAGGAATTAAATCCATGAATGATGAGCATTAGCTGGGTGAGGCTTATATGCATACACATAAGTTAAATCACTCCATTCACACAGTCATATGCATTTATGGTTTTTTACAGCTCCTTAATGGGTCTAGATTGCTACTGCTGCTCTGAACTTAAAGGTTGAAGGAATCAGCCTTTGGGATTGTCTATGGGAATAATGCCCAATGTAGCATTACATGTTGGAGCTCCAGATATTTATGCTTTCAATTGGCTGTTGATCTTATGGTGTGTCACATAGCAGCTAGGAGAGATGAGTGGTGGATTTGACTCTTTATTTATTATTATTTGTTTTATTTTTTCCAGCGCTATTGAGGTATATTTGACAGAAAATTTGTATATATTTAAGGTGTATGATGTGATGATTCGATATATGTATATATTATGAAATGATTACCACAATCAAGCTAATCAACACATCTATCACCTCACAGTTATCTTTTTTTTCTATAAAATGTTTTTAACATCTTTATTGGAGTATAATTGCTTTACAATGGTGTGTTAGTTTCTGCTTTATAACAAAGTGAATCAGCTATACATATACATATGTCCCCATATCTCTTCCCTCTTGCGTCTCCCTCCCTCCCACCCTCCTTATCCCACCCCTCTAGGTGGTCACAAACCACCGAGCTGATCTCCCTGTGCCATGCGGCTGCTTCCCACTAGCTATCGGTTATGTATTATTTTTTTGATGAGATTACTTAAGATCTATTCTCTTTGCAAATTTCAAGTACATTATACAGTATTGACTGGAGTAAGCATACTTTACATTAGATCCCCACAACTCACTCAACTTATAACTGAAAGTTTGTACTTTGGCCAACATTTCCCCATTTACCCCACTCCCCAGCCCATGACAATCACCATTCTGTTCTGCTTCTGTGAGTCTGACTTTTTATTTTCCACATATAAGTGAGATCATATAGTGCCTGTATTTCTGTGTAGGATTTCCTTCTTTTTTTTATAGCTGAATAATGTTCCATTGAATATATATGCCATTGTGTGTGTATATATTATAAAAGATGGATATATATATATATATATATATATATATATATATATATATATATATTTATCCATTCATCTGTTAATGGACACTTAGGTTGTTTCCATATCTTGGCTGTTGTGAATAATGCTGCAATGAACATGGGAGTGCAGATATCTCTTCCAGATACTGATTTCATCTCCTTTGTATATATATCCAGAAGTAGAATTTATTGATCATACAAGAGTCCTATTTTTAATTTTTTGAGGAACATCCATAATATTTTCCATAACAGCTATACAAATTTACATTCTCACCAAAAATGTGCAAGGGTATAGTTTTTTCCATACCCTTGTCAACACTTGTTATCTTTTGACTTTTTGATAATAACCATTCTGACAGGTGTGAAGTGGTATATCACTGTAGTTTTTATTTGCATTTCCCTGATGATTAGTGATATTGAGTACCTCTTTGTATACTTATTGACCTTTTGTTTGTTTTCTTTGGAAAAATGTCTATTCAAGGTTCTTTGCCCATTTTAAAATAGAGGTCTTTGGTTGTTATTACTGTTTGCTATTGAGTTGTATGAATTCTTTTTATATTTTGGATATTAACCTCTTAGCAGATACATGTGTTGAAAATACTTTCTGCCATTCATACATTGCCTTTTCACTTTATTGATTGTTTCCTTTGTCATGTAGAAGCATTTTAGTTTGATGTATTCACACTTTTTTATTTTCCCTTTTGTTGCCTTTGCTTTGGGTTTTATTTCCAAAAAATCATTGCCAAAACTAATGTCAAGGAGATTTTTCTCTGTTTTTTTCTAGGAGTTTTATGGTTTCAGGTATTACACTTACATCTTTAATCTATTTCTGATTAATATTTGTGTGTGGTGTAAGATAAGGTTCCAATGCTATTCTTTTGCATGTGGATATCCAGTTTCCCTAACACCATTTATTGAAGAGACTATCCTTTCCCCATTCTGTATTCTTGGCACCCTCATCAAAGATTAGTTGATCATATACATGTGGGTTTATTTCTGGGGTCTCTATTCTGTTCCATTCGTTTATGTGTTTGTTTTTATGTCAGTACCACACTATTTTGATTACTATAGCTTTTCAATATAGTTTGAAATCAGGAAGTATGATATCTCTAGCTTTGTTCTTTCTCAAATTGCATTGGTGATTTGGGATTTTTTTGGTTCCTTACAAATATTGGGAATTTTTTTGTATTTCTGTGAAAAATGCTATTGGAATTTTGACAAGGATTATATTGAATCTCTAGATTGCATTGGGTAATATGGACATTTTAATAATATTAATTCTTCCAATCCATGAGCATGGGATATCTTTCCATATGTTTGTGTCTTTTAAAATTTCTTTCATCAATGCTTATATTTTTCAGTGCACAGATCTTTCACCTCCTTGGTTAAATTTATTCCTATGCATTTTATTCTTTTCAATGACATCATAAATTGGGTTATTTTCTTAATCTTGGGGGACAATTTGTTGTTCATGTATGGAAATGCAAGTTATTTCCATATGTTGATTTTGTATCCTGCAACTTTATTGAATTTATTAGTTCTAAGAGGTTTTTGGTGGAGTCTTTAGGGTTTTCTATATTAAAATAAGATCATGTCATCTGCAAACAGACAATTTTACTTCTTCCTTTCTGATTTGGATGCCTTTTATTTATTTATTTTTTTACCTAATTGCTGGGGCTAGGATTTCTAGTACTATGTTGAATAGAAGTGGCAAAAGTGGGCATCCTTATTTTGTTCCTGATCTTAGAGGAAAAGCCTTCAACTTTTCACCATTGAGTATGTTAGCTGTTGGCTTTTTCTATATAGCCTGTATTATGTTGGGGTACACTTCTTCTATACCTAATTTCTTGAGAGTTTTTATCATGAAAAGATGTTGAATTTTGTCAGGTGCCTTTTCTGCATCTATTGAGGCAATTATATAATTTTTATCTTTCATGCTGTTAATATGGTGTATCACATTTATTAATCTGTGTGTGTTTAACCATCCTTGCATGGAAGGGATAAATCCCACTTGATCATGGTGTATGATCCTTTCAGTGTGCTGTTGAATCCAGTTCTCTAGTATTTTGTTGAGGATTTTTGCATCTACATTCATCAGGTCTATTGACTTATAATTTTCTTTTCTTGTAGTGTCCTTATCTGGCTTTGGTATGAAGGTAAAGCTGGCCTCTTAAAATGAGTTTGGAAGTGTTCCCTCCTCTTGAATTTTTGGGAAGAGTTTGAGAAGGACTGGCATTAATTCTTTGAATGTTCAGTGGAATTCACCAATGAAGCTATCTGGTCCTGGACTTTGCTGGGAAGTTTTTGATTACTGATTCAATCGCTTTACTAATAATTGGTCTGTTTAGATTTTCTATTTCTTCATGATTCAGACTTGGTAGGTTGTATGTTTCTAGACATTGATCCATTTCTTCTAGGTTGTCCAATTCGTTGCATAACTTTTCATAGTAGTTCCTTGTGTATTTCTATGGCATCAGTTGACTCTTTACTAATGACCCTTGGGACTTCTACGTGTGTTCCTCTCCCAAAACAGGTGGCAAAACCTATTAAAGCCAAAGGTACCTAATCCCCTCCTTTTAAAGAGAGGGAAACTGGGTCAGAGAGGAGCCAGATCTGTATAAGGTCCCATAACCTTTTAGTGCCTGAAGCCAGACCTTCCTACTAAAAGCTCTTCCTATCATTGAATGGCACTTTCTAGGCTTGTAGGGTACCCAGCTGGCAACACTGATACTGGTGACAAAGGTGATGAGTGTGCACCACTCTCCGTCACTCTCTTCACTCTGGAAGTGGCCCTCAACTATGAAATGAAGTGCCCTGTGGTTGAAATGAATATCTATACACGGTTCCCCTTATTCCAGATCAATCAGATGTACTGTATTCCTTTAATAGATCAAGGACTATCTTTTACACTGAATATAGAATACACTGTAGAGCTTCCAAACTGGAAGCTTCATTCATTCAGAAAATATTCATTGAGTGCCTACTATGTGTCATGCCCCCTTCATGCATAGGAAATGCAACAGGGCATATGACAAAGTCCCCACACTCGTGGAACTTATTTTATTTTCAGAGAGACAGAATCCACAACATCCACTGGCTGTAGATGAGGAACAGCTGCTCCTTTTAGGGTGACATGTGGCCCCTGTGGTCTACTGTAGTTCCCCACATTCACTTGAGATATTGATATGTCCTAATATCTAGCAACTTCTCTTGTTTCAGTTTCCTGCCTGGCCTCTGTGAGATTTTAAGTTTAAACCCTCCAAGCCACAACTCTAGCATCATAGAGTAAGAACTTTTTGACTTTCAACAGTAAGAACAAGCATGATTTCAGGCCCTCAACCCCATCCAGCTGGGTACAGTCTCTGGCTATTAAAGGATTTAATAAGTCAAGCTTTATGATTGGGACATATGCATGAGGAGACAAATTTAGACTGAGCAGGGGTTACTGCAAATCACAACTGAGGGACATCAGAGGTGTAGAAGTTGGGGTAGGAGGGAGGACAACGTTAATCAGAGAGAGTGATTATGGAATCTAATTAACCTCTTATTTTCATTTGCTGAAGGAACATTCAGTTCACTTAACACCACTCCACAGATCCTTCTACTCTCATCTGTACCCAGGGGAAAAAACATTCCAGTGTAATAGAGCATTTGGACAGCAGCAGACTTCAGCAGGGAAAGCATGTAGCTGAAAATGTGGAGCCTTGGGTCCCAGTCTCAGCTCTACTCTACTAGCTGTGTGACCCTGGGCACAGTGCCTCACCCTGAGGGGACCCAGGGCCCATCTGCTAAGTGTGGAGATTGAACTAAAGCATTTTAATGGTCTTTTTAAGTCCAAAATTCTGTGTTTGTTCTTCAGTGCAGAGCTCCATACTATGACTTAGTAAGGCATGCAGTTACAATTTTGTAATTACTTATTATGGTTCTGTCGATAAGAGTTTGAGTTTTGGAATCAGACAAACCTGAATTCCAATGGAGACCCTACCCACTTAACTGTGGGCCAGTTACTTAATCTTTCTAATCTTCAATTTATGAAACCAGGACAATAATAATAGTATTTATTTTACAGAATTTTTGTGGATTAAATGGACTAATGTATTTGAAGCACTTTGTACAGTGTTTGCATCATAGTAAGACTCAATAAATGTTTAGCTGTTATCATCTAGTTTTAGAATAACTTGGCTACTTTATCTCATTCTTGAAGAAGAAGGGACGGGTCTCTTTTTAAAAAAAAATTGCTTGATGACATGGTGGGTAAGCTAAGTAATGGAGTGAGACTGAAATAGCTCCACAGAAATAAAGCATTTAATATGGGAATAAATGAAGTTGCCACCCAGAACTAACAGCCAGAGTCCTGGTTGGTCTGTAATTAATGAATATGGTGGCCAAGATTTATAAGGATATTATAAGAGGTAACCGCACTGCACGGATCCATGGGTTTTATGCCTGGGCTGAAGGAAGATCAATGGGAAATTCATTAGGCCCAAGATTTAACAGGTAGGGACGAAGTTCTATCCCCAGTGTTAGGGCTCTGTGCATGGCAGCTACTAGGCATGTTTTCTCAGAGGTGGAGGCCAAGGGGATGTGAAAAAAGTTGTTGCTCCCTTGAAGCCAAATGAAAAAAATGATGGCCTCTACCTCTTTGCCTGTTAGAAAATGCAGAGAAGAGACTTCCAACCCAAACTTTTCTAAAGAGCTTTCTCTTTTAATACCTTAGATACAGCCCAGCTAGCAGGTGGGAGGTTTCCTCAGCCTTCCTTTCTGAGAAAGACTTTAGACAGAGCTGCCATGAGCACAGGGTACACTCCACTGTGAGAAGCTTGGGCACCCTGAAGCTGTAATTGCTGGGTACCTGAGATAGTGGATCGGCAAATGGCAGGCCTCTGCAGATGGCTTTGCTATCAAGAGGGACATCTTATGCTGGTCCAAAGTGCATTCCAGGTGGCCCTTCGCACCCCAAGGCTCTGTAGTAAGCTAGAATTTGCTTTGTGGCTTGCCTCACTTTTATCAGTAGCAGAGAGGTGGCTCATAAAATCCTACTACGACCTCTGTTCTGCACGGGGATTTGAGGATAAAAAGCGCATATAAGTTTTCAGTTCCTCTTTTACTCTGTGCTCAAGGAAGACTGAAAATCAGAGCACAGCTTGCTGAGTCTCTCTGGACTCTAATTCTGAGCACACTAGGCCAGGGAAACATCTAATTCAGGCTCACCCCTGGGAAAGGGATTTTCTGTTTTCCCTTTGTCCATGTGTAGTGCTTTTATGCTGTGCCAGTTTTCTGTTGTTACTTCTGCTTCCGTGTCCTTCTTCCAGGAGCCCAGCTTAGTTCTTTTAAGGGTCCTCTCCTGGGATAGCAATGACCTTGGCTGAATATAAACCTGGCACAGTTTGTTCTCATTGTTCATGGATTTAATACATGGTCCCTTCCATTTCACTTGCTTGTACTTTATGTAGCTGCTTGGCCCCTTCTTTTTCATAGTTCACTCATTCTTTAATCCTGCCTTTTATAAATACCTCTTAAAAATACTCATCATCTACTTCCAAATTTCAATTGTAGATTTTTGCTTTGTTTTCTGGATATGATCCTTATATTTCTCCCTTAATAATGGTATACTCTGTGGTCAGAGTATCTGGGTCGTGATATCTATCCCTCCATCAGTCCCAAAGACATATTCCATGCATTTGTATGATATTTTACATTTTACTAATAATTGTAAAATCATTATCATTCATTGTGTATTTACTTTTATCAGGTGCTGTGCTGAATACTTTGTATACGTCATCTCATTTTTATCATGTCACACCCTTATTCCCATTGTACTTTATTAATTTGATTTTTTTATATTATTTTTTTCCAGTTCTGTTGAGATATAATTGACATACAGTGCCATATAACTTTAATGTGTACAGCATAATAATCTGAATTATCTAAATCATGAAATGATTGCCACAGGAAGTTTAGGGAACATCTATCTTCTCATCTAGATACAAAATAAGAGGAAAAAAATTTTTTTTGGTGATGAGAACTCCTAGGATTTACTCTCTTAACAACTTTCATATAGAACACACAGCAGTGTTTAATCATGTTGTACATCCCATCCCTAGTACTTATTTATCTTATAACTGGAAGTTTGTACTTTTAATTAATTAATTATCTTCCAGTTTCATTGAGCTATAATTGACATACAGCACTGTATAAGTTTAAGGTATAGAGCATAATGATTTGACTTACATACATCATGAAACAATCATCACAGTAAGTTTAGTGAACATCCATCATCTCATATAGATAAAAATGAAATAGAAAAAAATTTTTCCCTGTGATGAGAACTCTTAGGATTTGCTCTCTAAACAACTTTCATATATAACATACAATAGTGTTAATTATATTTATCGTGTTGTACATCACATCCCTAGTACTTATTTACCTTATAACTGGAAGTTTGTACTTTTGATTACTTTCATCCAATTCCCCATCTCCCACCTCTGGTCTTTGGTAACAACAAATCTGATCTCTTTTTCTATACTAAACTTTGTTTAGTATATTTCTAAACTTTGTTTGCTTGTTTTTGAAGTATAATTGACTGAACATACTATGTTAGTTCTGTTATACAGCATAATGATTTGATAATTCAATACATTTCAAAATGATCACCTTGATAAGTCTAGTTACAATCTGTTACCATAACAAGAAATCACATAGTAAGTGACAGTATTACCCACACCATACATTTCATACACATGACTCACTTATTTTGAAAGTGGAAGTTTGTGCCTTTTCATCTCTCTCACTTATTTCCTTCATCCCCAGCCCCCTTTCCCTCTGGCAACCAGCTGTTAGTTCTGTGTATCTGTAACTCTTTCTGTTTTGTTATGTTTGTTTACTTGTTTTGTCTTTTAGATTTCACATATAAGTGAAATCATACAGTATTTGTCCTTCTGTGTCTGACTTACTTCACTTAGAATAATACCCTCTAGGTCCATCCATGTTGTGCCAGATGGCAAGATTTCATACTTATTTTATGGCTGAGTAATATATCATTATATAAATATATATGCATTATACATATATATGCATGCTCCATTTTCTTTAGCTATTCATCTCTTGATACGCACTTAGGTTGTGTCCATATCTTGGGCATTGTATACAATGCTGCAATGAACAGCATGTTCATGAACATTTCATGTTCAAAGATACAAATATCTTTTCTAATTAATGTTTTTGCTATCTTCGAATAAATACTCAGGAGTGGAATTGCTGGATCATATGGTAGTACTATTTTTAAGTTTTTAAGGAATCTCCACACTGTTTTCCATAGTGGCTATACCAATTTACATTCCCACCAACAGTGCACAAAAGTTCCCTTTTTGCCACATTGTTGCCAACACTTGTTATTTGTTGTCTTTTAATAATAGCCATTCTGACAGGTGTGAGGTGATACCTCATTGTTGTTTTGATTTGCATTTCCCTAATGATGAGTATATTGAGCATCTTTTCATATGCCTGTTAGTCATCTGTATGTCTTCTTTGGATAAATGTCTATTTAGATCCTCTGCTCATTTTTTAATTGGGTTCTTTGCTTTTAAGATGTTGAGTTGTATGATTTCTATGTATACTTTGGATATAAACCCCTTATTGGATATATGGTTTGCAAATATCTTCTCCCATTCAGTGCTTGACCTTTTCATTTTTCCTTAACTGAGAAAAAGCCTTTTAGTTTGATGTAGTCCTATTTGTTTATTTTTGCTTTTGTTTCCCTTGCCTGGGGAGACATATCCAAAAAATATTACTGAAACTGATGTCTAAGAGCATACTGCCTATGTTTTCTTCCAGAATTTTTATTGTTTCAGGACTTACATTTAAGTCTTTAATCCATTTTGAATTTATTTTTGTACATGGTGTGAGAGAGTAGTCCACTTTGATTCTTTGTGTGTAGCTGTCCAGTTTTCCCAATACCATTTATTGAAGAGGATCTCTTTCCTGCATTGTATATTCTTGCCTCCTTTGTCTAGATTAATTGCCCATCTGAGCGTGGGTTCATTTCTGGGCTGTCTATTCTGTTCCGTTAATCCAGTGTTCTGTTTTTTTGTACCAGTACCATAGTGTTTTGCTGACTGTAGCTTTGTAGTATAGTTTGAAATCAGGGCTCATGGTACCTCCAGCTTTGTTCTTCTTTCTCAAGATTGTTTTGGCTATTTGAGGTCTCTTGTGTTTCCATACAAACTTTAAAATTATTTGTTCTAGTTCTGTGAAAAATGCCATTGGTATTTTGATAGAGATTGCATTGAATCTGTACATTGCCTTGGAGAGTATGGTCATTTTTAACAATATTAATTCTTCCAATCCATGAACATGGTATAATTTTCCATCTGTGTCACCTTCAGTTTCTTTAATTAGTGTCTTACAGTTTTCTGAATACAGGTCTTTTACCTGCTTAATTAGATTTAGTCCTAGATATCTCATACTTTTTGATGTGATTGTAAATAAGATTGTTTTCTTAATTTTTCTTTTTGATAGTTCATTGTTAGTGTATATAAATGCAACAGATTTCTGTATATTAATTTTATATCCTGCCACTTTACTGAATTAGTTGATGAATTCTAGTAGTTTTCTGGTGGTGTCTTTAGGATTCTTCTATGTGTAGTATCATGTCATCTACAAACAGTGACAGTTTCATTTTTCCCTTTCCAATTTGGATTCCTTTTATTTCCTTTTATTCTATGATTGCTGTGGTTAGGACTTCCAATACTATCTTGAATAAAAGTGATGGGTGGGCATCCTGTTTTGCTCCTGATCTTAGAGGAACTGCTTTCGGCTTTTCACTGTTGAGTGTGATGTTAGCTGTAGGCTTGTCATACATGGCCTTTATCATATTGAGGTGTGTTCCCTCTATACCCACTTTGTTGAGAGTTTTTATCATGAATGGATGTTGAATTTTGTCGAAAGCTTTTTCTTTATCTAATCAGATGATCATATAATTTTTATTCTTCAATTTGTTTATGGGGTATATTACATTTATTGATTTGCAGATATTGAAAAATCCTTTCATGCTTGGGATAAATCCCACTTGATCATGGTGTATGATCCTTTTTAATGTATTGGTTGAATTTGATTTGCTAATTTTTTGTTGAAGATATTTGCATCTATGTTCATCAGTAATATTGGCCTGTACTTTTCTTTTTTTGTGGTATCTTTATCTGGTTTTGGTATCAGGGTAATGCTGGTCTTGCACAGTGAATTTGGAAGTATTCCTTCCTCTGCAATTTTTGGAATAGTTTGAGAAGGATAGGTTTGGTAGATGTTTGGTAAAATGTTTGGTAGAATTCACCTGTGTAGTCATCTGGTCCTAGAGTTTTGTTTGTTGGGAGTTTTTAAATTACTGATTCAATTTTATTACTGGTAATTGGTCTGTTTATATTTTCTATTTCTTCCTGGTTCAGTCTTAGGAGATTGTACCTTTCTAAGAATTTGTCCATTTCTTCTAGGTTGTCCATTTTATTGGCATATAATTGTTTATAGTAATCTCTTATGATCTTTTGTATTTCTGTGGTATTGATTGTGACATCTCATTTTTCATTTGTGATTTTATTGATTTGGGTCCTCTCTTTTTCTTGATGTGTCTGGCTAAAGGTTTATCAATTTCATTTATCTTTGCAAAGAACCAGCTCTTAGTTTCATTGATTTTTTTTCTATTGTTATTTTAGTTTCTATATCATTTATTTCTGATCTTAACTTTATGACTTCTTTCCTTCTAGTAACTTTGGGTTTTGTTTGTTCTTTTTCTAATTTCTTTAGGTGTAAGGTTAGGTTGTTTCTTTGAGATTTTTCTTGTTTCTTGAGGTAGGCTTGTATCACTATAAATTTTCCTCTTAGTACTGCTTTTGTTGTGTCCCATAGATTTTGGATCATCATGTTTTTGTTTTCATTTGTGTCTAGGTATTTTTAAATTTCCTCTTTGATTTCTTCAGTGATCCATCAATTGTTTAGTAGCATATTATTTAACCCCCATATGTTCATTTTTTTGCATATTTTTACTTGTAGTTAATTTCTATTCTCTTAGTGTTATGGTCAGAAAAAATGCTTGATATGATTTCAGTTTTCTTAAATTTACTGAGATTTGTTTTGTGGCCTAGGACATGATCCATCCTGGAAAATATTTCATGTGCACTTGAAAAGAACGTCTATTCTGCTGCTTTTGGATAGAATGTTATCTATCTATATCTATATCTATCTATAGGTCAATTAAATCCAACTGGTCTAATGTGTCATTTAAGACCAGTGACTTCCTTATTGATTTTCTGTCTGATGATCTGTCCATTGATGTGCTGATAAGTGGGGTGTTAAAGGTCTCTATGATTACTGCATTACTCTTTATTTCTCCCTTTATGTCTGTTAATATTTGCTTTATGTATGGGTGCTCCTATGTCGTAAACATACGTATTTACAATGTTATATCTTCTTGGATTGATCCCTTGATCATTATGTAATGTCTTTCTTTGTCTCTTATTACAGTCTTTGTTTTAAAGTCTATTTTGTCTGACATAAGTATTGCTGCTCTAGCTTTCTTTTGATTTCCTTTTGCATGGAATAGCTTTTTCCAATCTCTCACTTTCAGTGTGTGTTTGTCTTTAGATCTGAAGTGAGTTTCTTGTAGAAACCATATGCATATCTTGTTTTAGTATCCATTCAGCTGTCCTATGTCTTTTGATTGAAGCATTTAGTCCATTTATATTTAAGTAATTATTGATAGGTATGTACTCATTGCCATTTTGTTAATTGTTTTCTGGGTTTTTTTTTTTTTTTTTGGTACTTCTTTTTTCTTCCTTTTATCCTCTTTTGATCTCTTCCCTTGAGATCTGAGGACACTCTTTAGTATTATGTTAGGGTTCCTTTTTCTTTCTCTTGTGTGTATCTATTATGAATTTTTGATTTGTGGTTTTCAGGACCTTGGTAGTCCCAGGGCTAGTGTCTGCTGGCTGGTGGGCATGGCTGTGGCCCAAGGCATCTTGGAGTTGGTGTCCACCCACTGGTTGGTGAAGCCATGCCCTGGGATCTCTGGCTACAGGGTCTAGGGGTCCCAGAGCTGGTGTTGTCCCACTGGTGGGTGGGGCCAGGGTCCAAGGGGTCCTGTGCTTGTCCCTGCTTCCTGGTGCTTGAGACTTTGTCTTGGGCCCTCTGGTGATTAGAGTCAGGTCCTGGGTTGCTGGGGGCTCAGGGAGTCCTTGGGCAGCTGGCCTACTGATGGGTGGGGCTGTGCCTCTCCCAGCTAGGTTCTGGACCAGGGACATCCCAGGGCTGGTACCTACCAGCTGGCAGGCTATGCCAAGTCTTTGCACCTGTAGGCTAGCGAGAGGGTTCCAAAATGGTGCTTGCCAGCACCAGTGTCCTTGTGATAGGATGAGATTCCCAAAATGACTACTGCCAGCATCTATGTCCCTAGATTGAGTCCCAATTGCTTCCTGCTTCTCTGGAGGCTCTTCAAGATCAGCAAATGAGTCTGACACTGGCTCCCTTCAAATTACTGCTTCTGCCCTGGGTCCCAGAACACTTGAGATTTTGTGTGCACCCTTAAGAGTGGAGTTTATTTTCCACAGCCCTTTGGCTCTCCCTAAAGTAAGCCCCACTGGCCTTTACAGCCAAATATTCTGGGGGCACATCTTCCTGGTACAGTACCCCCAGGCTGGGGAGCTGATGTGGGGTTTGGACCCCTTGCTCCTTGGGGAGGACCTCTGCAGTAATTGTCCTCCTGTTAGTGGGTCTTGACAATATTGCCTCTCTGTCCCCCCTATCTATCTCATTGTGGTCCCTTTAGTTGCATAAGATCTTTTCTGCTAGTCTTCGGGTTGCTCTCATCGATAGTTGCTCTGTAAATATCTGTAATTATGGTGTGTCTGTGGGAGGAGGTGAGCTCAAGGTCTTCCTACTCCACCATCTTGGCCAATCAATTAGGTCTGCATTTAGAGGAGGTGAGAAACTGGAGGCAGAGCTCTGTGAAGGCATGTGCCAGGTCTGTTTCTCCACTGCAGACTTGCATGTGTTTGCAGAGGGCAGCACAGGATGACATCTAGATAGACAAACATGATTGATGAAGATGCTATTAACTGAGATGGGAAATTTGGAATGAAGGGAAATTGTGAGGTTGGGAGCAAGGGAAAGGTAGGATAGAGATCATGAACTTCAAATGTATCATGCTGAATTTGAGATGCCTTTGGGCAATCCAAGGGGATGTATTCAGGAGATAAATTATGACATAAGACTGGATTTTTGGAGAGAACTGGGATCTAGGAATTTATATTTAGAAATTATCAGTGTATAGGAATTATGTAATATTGGTATGAATAAAGTCACTTTTGGAGAGTATTATGAGGGCTTGGAAAATGCCTTCTTGGAGTTAACCATCTCTTAGACTGATAAGGCAGTCTAGAGTATTGAGTCCCCTTTGTGTAGAGCATCTTTTCTGATAATGTTGAAAAGATAAATTTTATCTCTGACTCAGTGAGACAGAAAATCTTGAGAGTATTTTTGTGAACTTTAAAGAGACTCTCTCATTCATTCCTTCATCCTCACTAATACCATTCAGGTCAATTCAGTTCAACACCCTGACAGAGCCCCTAGTGTATGAAATTCACTATATTAGGTTCCGAAGGGTTTATGAAAGGAGTGAGCCTTCAAGGAACTTCCAACATCTTAGAGAATAGTAAGCAATGGTATAAGTGACTAAAATACAAGGTGGAAGAAAGTAAGTACCATTTTCATTAATAAATTGAATGCTATACGTCTTCAAAAGATGGAGGAATTCGTATATTTGTAGAGATCCAGAAATGTTCTATAGAGAAGGTGGTCTTGAGGGATGAACAGATTAATGATCAGCAAAGACAGAAATTATTGATAGAAGAAACAGTAAAATGAAAGTGACAGTGTATTATATTTGGCTGACTTGTAAAGGAACATTTGGAGGTAAGCCTGAGAAGATGGAGTAAGGCCTTGAATGCCAGGGTGAAAAGATTCTATTTGATTTCATAATTCATAGTGCTTCAGCTCTCTTTCAACAATATTTCAGAGGTCAATGCTAGGGCTTTCTTAATTTCAGAATAAATGGGTATTAGAAGAACTGTGATCCTTATTCAGGAAGAAAGTTAACTGATTGGTATTACAGAGTCATCATATACGGACAAGCCAAAATTGGAAATCCACTTCTGAAGACAGATACTCGTTGTTTCGACTGAAGCCACAGCCCCAATTCCCATTTCCTTAGATACAGATCTGTATTTTTCTCAGCTCACGATTCCCTTGAGGGGACTGCTCTTGTTTTTCTTGTGAGTCATTTGTTATCTTAAATATTGGCATCTATGAGATAAGAGTTTTCCAAATCACTTTTACAGAATGCTTGTAAACACTCCTCATGTTTAGAGCAGGTTTCTTCATTGACCTCGTGCAATTGATGTGTTCCAATCTACTATGGGGCATTAAATTCCCTGAAGCTTTACCATGGAAACATACTTTCAGGTCATAACTCTTTCTTGTGCCTGGACATGGGCCTCAGTTATTTATGTGGTGGCTCATATAACCAATCTAACAGGATTTTCAGTAAAACCTGAGCTTCCATAGGGATATAATATTTCTTTTCCTAATTGCTCATAATTTCATCCTATTTCTTCTAACTGCAATTGAAGATGACATTACTCTCCCTTTTATGTCAGTTGATGATACATAATTCTCCTGCAACAGCCGACGACTGTATTTACTAACACATTAAAAAACATCGATCTGTATTCAGGTCAGAGTCATTTTTACATCAGTATGTTATGTGTGCGTCAGATGGTGGAATGTTGAAAAGGGGCTTCATTCTTATAAAAACTACCTCGCACCCTTGCAGACAAAATGTACAACTGAAAGCCTGTGAATCACCAGATGTACTGGTTATTCTCTGTATCATCCCACACTGACCTCCACCCCAGTCCCAGATTCATTTTCTGTCCTTCCCTGCCTTGCTCTGTACTTGAGAGTCTGTCTATTTCAGACTGTATCTTCAGGGCCCCTTTGCCCACTGGCTCCTGATTGGGTTTGGATAGTAGGAGGCATCAGCAAGAGACCAGAGGACGGGAGGAGAGTAATATGGTATTTCTCTCTTGCTCTCTCCCAGCTTTATTGTGGTGTTTTTGGCAATAGATATTCCCTGTCGTGACTGCTGCTCACTGGCTTCTGGTTACGCCACTTCTTCCCCTTGCCTGTTCTTCTTTGGAAGTGTAACAGCTTTCATCAGTAGCCAGTCCCTGGGTGCCTCAGTATCCTGACCCATTGCTCTGTGGGTAACCCCTTCATGTAGGTGTCTTCATTTGATTCATTTGTGGGTGTACTGCATTTCCTGTTGGAATTATGTTGAAAACACCAGATATTGCAGTTTCCAAATAAATTATTTGGCAAATGAGCTATTTGTTCACCTTGCCTATAATCTGCCTGGGTCTTTCTTTCATGGCCATCAAGGGGCCCACTGTGGAAGTATCACCAGAAGTAATCAATTATAGAACACTGAAGCTCACTTCTGAAAAAAAATGGGGCCAGAATATTCTACTTGGAATGAAGACACAATATATTGTAGATTTTATATGCATAGATTATGGGAGCACATAAGATGATAAAGTTTTGATATGAATAATGTGTTCACTGATGAAAGAAAGATCAGAGGAAGAGCCGCAGTGGATCAGCTCCGTGTGATTCAGCAGACTTATATTTTTAAGTGAGAAAGAAAAGGTGAGGTAGATGGAACATTGAAAAATACTAAAGGATTTTCCTACATATACTGATTCCTGATAAAGAGTTGCTACAACTGATCTGCATGATTAAGATAGGATGGAAGTCATCAAAACTACATGCAATACCAATGGCTCTTTTGTAAGAAATGCACAGCTGCTCAGCTTGAGATTTCTGGAGATCTTGATCCATTCTCACTCAGTTCTACCACTGTGAGAACTTCACCAAGCCAGTGAGCCTCAATTTACCATGGGTAAATGGAAATAATTATAACCAATTTAGCTATTTCATAGGATTGCTATGATGATAAAATTTAATTATAGATATGAAAGCACTGGGGTATACATATATGTTATCTACTACCATAATAAGATCTTTATTTATCTTATTAGTAGAAACTAAGGTGAATTTTTTTTCCTTTAATGTGAAAAAATATACATGATTTGGAAGCCAAACTTGCTGCCTGAGGCTATATCTGATGGGGCTCGCCAGGACTCAGAGCTCAGATGTAAACCACAAAACCATTTTGCCTCTATGGTGCCCTGTACACACAGGAGACTCAATACATATTTGTAGACTAGATTTATTTTATCTAGATTGGTTTGGGTATAATTAACATTTTAATGACTGCAATGGTATAGACAAAAACATTAGGTGACTTTTCCTGTTAACACCTTACTTTTGACTGGATCACAGCTAAATTAGTGGATAGGTCATTTTTAGAGCTAAGGAGTAAGAGTGGTTGACAATTCCCACTAGGCTTCCATAATGATTAACAATACAGAATGTGCTAGAAGCTCTATTATGTTCAGTCACTCTGTAGAGCAAGTAATGAGGCAATATGGAAAAAATTCTGAATTTGGTAGAGAGAATAGTCAGCTTTCAGTAAAGAAAAGTGAATGTAATTGAGGTAATCGCTTCCTACAAAAAATGGAAAGGGAGAATCTTTACCATGAGAAAGACATTATAAAGTCACTGAAGTAGCATAAACACTGGCATCAGAAAATCTTCATCACTGACTGCTTGACCTTGGAGCAGGTTTTTGTAAACCTCTCTGAGTCTCAATTGTCCCATTTGTAAAATGGGTATGAAATGTCAAAGTTGTTTATACACACACACACACACACACGTGCTTTCATACATCATACATATAGTGCCGAGCAGTGCCCAGCATAGAGAAGGTTCTTTTAAAAAATTTTTTTTATTGGCATATAGTTGATTTACAATGTTGTATTACTTTCTGCTGTACAGCAAAGTGATTCAGTTATATATATATACATATATCCACTCTTTTTAAGTTTCGTTTCCCATACAGATCATTACAGAGTATTGAGTAGCGTTCCCTGTGCTATACAGTAGGTTCTTATTCATCATCTATTTTATATACTGTAGTGTGTATATGTCCATCCCAATCACCCATTTATCCTTCCCCTCACTTTCCTCCGGTAACCATAAGATTTTTTTCTACATCTGTAACTCTATTTCTGTTTGAGAAGGTTCTTAATAGCAGTTATTATTAATGAAAACAATAATCTGACTTCAATTTGCTATCTTTTCCCCAGTATGAATTAATCAGTATAGGCTACACTATGTTAAAGTAATAGATAAACTTTGAAATATCTGTGGCTTAACATGAGAAAGGTTTATTTATTGCCCAAGTCAGTTTCTGATGTGGATTAGGTTGCTCTCCTTCAGGAGGTGACTCAGAAATCTGGGATTCATCCATCATGCAGTTACGCCAACTGGGACTCATGGTTTCAATGGAAAGAAAAGCAAAAGATGGGAGATGTTGGCATGATGTCTTTTAGGGCCAGAACTTACATGTCTTTCATCTACCATTCATTGGTCAAAACCTAGTTGCATGGCCTCTAATCAAATGGCAAGAGAGGCTGGAAATTTTAATGTTCATATATCTTCAAGAAAATAAAAATGATATATCTACTACACATAGCAGGTGTAAGACTCAGTGATCCTAAGAAAATGGATTGAGAAAATTCTTCTTTGGTATATTTTATAGTTTTCCTAATTTTTTATATTATAATATGTCAAGATCTTGGTTTGTAAACACCCCAGCCCTTCGAAAGGACTGAGCATGTTCTAGTCTGCCATGAAAAGTACAGCTTAAGAGGAGCTGAGGCTTGAGCCTTTTCCGGCCCCTGCCCTGGGCAAGCTGCAGTAGAAGAAGGAGTGAAGGTTATCTAACTGGAGAATGGGAAACATGTGGTGAGCAGTTGTTTGGCTTCAGGGATGTGCCAAGAAGAGCAGTGATGTAAAGCTGCTTTGGGCTTTAGCAGATGAAGCAAGAGTCCCAGAAGATCCTTAGAGATTAAGAAGGAAAAAAAACAGTCTCAATGATCTGGGGTTATTACGGCAGTTAAAGGAAGGAAAACTGTCAGCTCACCTTGCTGGGGGTGGGGCTGTAATGGCAAGGTGCATCAGAGTCATGAGTAGGAGTAAAATCTCAGGAAATAGTTATTATAAAGCCTAGAAGGAACCTTTAGCTTAGAAAAAAGTTTTAATTGTTCTGTTCCTTTTAAAAAATTATGCTGGATCAATAATCTTTTACAATTGTTTTTACTACCAATAATATTTACATTTGAGATATTACTGGTAGAGAAACCTGGACTTTACATTTGACATTTTATTAATATAATTTTTTTGTATAAATTCATGGACTCCTTGGGCCTCAAACTCATAAGCCTTGCTCACCCCTATCTATGTGTTTATGTGGATTCTCTTTCTTAGACTCTGTCTGTTCAAATTCTTTCTTAAGTCTCTAACTCAAGTACTACCTTTTCCATTAAGCCTTCCCTGGGATTTCTGCCTACATGGTCTATAGCTAATGAACTAATGTCCACGTGCCATTACCAGATATTTAGGACATTTAATCACTCACCACATTGTAATGTTTCTTGGTTTGTTTCATATTGCTTAATTCCAGAACTGTTATTGAGCTTCTATTGTGATCATATCTGGGCTTTACAGCCTGAGACCCAGCGCACAGTATACAGTAGATGCTCTATAAATATATATTGTTTTGATGAATGTGTGCCATAGCCAGACAGGTGAGGAGTAGAGGCTGAATTATGTAGCACGAAATGAAAACATGTCCCCAGACACAGTTGCTTCTGTAAGAGTTCAGACTTGGAGATGTGGTATTGGATTTATCTCTTTGGGTAATTTTCTGCATTACTGAAAGGAAAGATATGCTGTCCACAGACACATCATTCTTTTTACTTTTGTTAAGTAAAGTGGCAGGAAATTAAGCTGAAACCTCATCAACCTCAACTAGAAACACACAGTTGTCAATCTCTTATTGGGAGAATGAGTCATGCTCTTGTACTCTGTGAGCACTTTGTGAGTTTAAGAGGAAATGAACTCTATAGGCATGTACAATTTTGTCTGTGGTGGTTGTTATTATTGTTCTTGGGATAACTATAAAGGTAAATGAATCTGTACTCTGATGGGAATAGAATTTTCTGGGGGCACCTGGAGATTGGAGAAAGAGCCTAGAGGATAGGCAGGCATCTGTCTACGTACCTAAGAGACCAGTGACTCCAGTGTCCACTGGACTTTAAATCATGCAGCTGGCTCTGTCAGGACCCAGTGCTGACACTTCATCCTCAGAGGAGCAGCACCCTTTAGATTCTAATCAACATCAGAGGGAACAATCTGACCAGTCACCTGCAACCTGGACTCATCTGCTTTTACTTTGATTGAATAAAAATATATTGAGCATCTACTGCACATGAGGTACTGGGGAAAGAGAGCTGATTTGGGCCCCAGTGAAAAGACATAAGGAAACATTAATAATATCACAGTGTGCAGTCAGTTTATTTTTTTAAAAAAATTTTTAACATCTTTATTGGAGTATAATTGCTTTACAATGGTGTGTAGTTTCTGCTTTATAACAAAGTGAATCAGTTATACATATACATATGTTCCCATATCTCTTCCCTCTTGCATCTTCCTCCGTCCTACCCTCCCTATCCCACCCCTCTAGGTGGTCACAAAGCACCAAGTTGATCTCCCTGTGCTATGCAGCTGCTTCCCAATAGCTATCTATTTTACATTTGGTAGTGTATATATGTCCATGCCACTCTCACTTCATCTCAGCTTACCCTTCTCCCTCCCTGTGTCCTCAAGTCCATTCTCTAGCAGGTCTGTGTCATTATTCCCATCCTACCCCTAGGTTCTTCATGACATATTTTTTTCTTAGATTCCATATATATGTGTTAGCATACGGTATTTGTCTTTCTCTTTCTGACTTACTTCACTCTGTATGAAAGATTCTAAGTCCATCCACCTCACTACAAATATCTCAATTTCATTTCTTTTTATGGCTGAGTAATATTCCATCGTATATATGGGCCACATCTTCTTTATCCATTCATCTGATGATGGACACATAGGTTGCTTCCATGTGCTGGCTATTGTAAATAGAGCTGGAATGAACATTTTGGTACATGACTCTTTTTGAATTATGGTTTTCTCAGGGTATATGCCCCATAGTGGGATTGTGGGGTCGTAAGGTAGTTCTATTTGTAGTTTTTTAAGGAACCTCCATACTGTTCTCCATAGTGACTGTATCAATTTACATTCCCATCAACAGTGCAAGAGTGTTCCCTTTTCTCCACACCTTCTCCAGCATTTATTGTTTCTAGATTTTTTGATGATGGCCATTCTGACCGGTGTGAGATGATATCTCATTGTAGTTTTGATTTGCATTTCTCTACTGATTAGTGATGTTGAGCATTCTTTCATGTGTTTGTTGGCAATCTGTATATCTTCTTTGCAGAAATGTCTATTTAGGTCTTCTGCCCATTTTTGAATTGGGTTGTTTGGTTTTTTGTTATTGAGCTGCATGAGCTGCTTATAAATCTTAGAGATTAATCCTTTGTCAGTTGCTTCATTGGCAAATATTTTCTCCCATTCTGAGGGTTGTCTTTTGGTCTTATTTATGGTTTCCTTTGCTGTGCAAAAGCTTTCAAGTTTCATTACGTCCCATTTGTTTATTTTTGTTTTTATTTCCATTTCTCTAGGAGGTGGGTCAATAAGGATCTTGTTGTGATTTATGTCATAAAGTGTTCTGCCTATGTTTTCCTCTAAGAATTTGATAGTGTCTGGCCTTACATTTAGGTCTTTAATCCATTTTGAGTTTATTTTTGTGTATGGTGTTAGGGAGTATTCTAATTTCATACTTTTACATGTACCAGTCCAGTTTTCCCAGCACCACTTATTGAAGAGGCTGTCTTTTCTCCACTGTATATTCTTGCCTCCTTTATCAAAGATAAGGTAACCATTTGTGCGTGGGTTTATCTCTGGGCTTTCTATCCTGTTCCGTTTATCTATATTTCTGTTTTTGTGACAGTACCATACTGTCTTGATTACTGTAGCTTTGTAGTATAGTCTGAAGTGCAGGAGACTGGTTCCTCCACCTCCGTTTTTCTTTCTCAATATTGTTTTGGCAATTCGGGGTCTTTGTGTTTCCATACAAATTGTGAAATTTTTTGTTCTAGTTCTGTGAAAAATATGATTGGTAGTTTGACAGTGATTGCATTAAATCTGTAGATTGCTTTGGGTAGTATAGTCATTTTCACAATGTTGGTTCTTCCAATCCAAGAACATGGTATATCTCTCCATCTGTTTCTATCATCTTTAATTTATTTCATCAGTGTCTTATAGTTTTCTGCATACAGGTCTTTTGTCTCCTTAGGTAGGTTTATTCCTAGATATTTTATTCTTGTTGTTGCAATGGTAAATGGGAGTGTTTTTTTAATTTCACTTTCAGATTTTTCATCATTAGTGTACAGGAATGCCAGAGCTATCTGTGCATTAAATTTGTATCCTGCTACTTTACCAAATTCATTGATTAGCTCTAGTAGTTTTCTGGTACTATCTTGAGGATTCTCTATGTAGAGAATCATGTCATCTGCAAACAGTGACAGCTTTACTTCTTCTTTTCTGGTTTGGATTCCTTTTATTTCTTTTTCTTCTCTGATTGCTGTGGCTAAAACTTCCAAAACTATGTTGAATAATAGTGGTGACTGTGGGCAACCTTGTCTTCTTCCGGATCTTAGTGGAAATAGTTTCAGTTTTTCACCATTGAGAACGATGTTGGCTGTGGGTTTGTCATATATGGCCTTTATTTTTTGAGGAAAGTTCCCTCTATGCCTACTTTCTGCAGGGTTTTTATCACAAATGGTGTTGAATTTTGTCAAAAGCTTTCTCTGCATCTATTGAGATGATCATATAGTTTTTCTCCTTCAATTTGTTAATATGGTGTATCACGTTGATTCATTTGCATATATTGAAGAATCCTTGCATTCCTGGAATAAACCCCACTTGATCATGGTCTATGATCCTTTTAATGTGCTGCTAGATTCTGTTTGCTTGTATTTTGTTGAGGATTTTTACATCTATGTTCATCAGTGATATTGGCCTGTAGTTTTCTTTCTTTGTGACATCTTTCTCTGGTATTGGTATCAGGGTGATGGTGGCCTCATAGAATGAGTTTGGGAGTGTTCCTCCCTCTGCTATATTGAGGAAGAGTTTGAGAAAGGTAGGTGTAAGCTCTTCTCTAAATGTTTGATAGAATTCGCCTGTGAAGCCATCTGGTCCAGGACTTTTGTTTGCTGGAAGATTTTTAATCACAGTTTCAATTTCAGTGCTTGTGATTGGCCTGTTCATATTTTCTCTTTCTTCCTGGTTCAGTCTCAGCAGGTTGTTCATTTCTGAGAATTTGTCCATTTCTTCCAGGTTGCCCATTTTATTGGCATAGAGTTGCTTGTAGTAATCTCTCATGATCCTTTGTATTTCTGCAGTGTCATTATTACTTCTCCTTTCTCATTTCTAATTCCATTGATTTAAGTTTTCTCTCTTTTTCTTCTTGATGAGTCTGGCTAATGGTTTATCAATTTTGTTTATCTTCTCAAGAAACAGCTTTTAGTTTTATTGATCTTTGCTATTGTTTTCTTCATTTCTTTCTCATTTACTTCTGATCTGATCTTTATGATTTCTTTCCTTCTGCTAACTTTGGGGTTTCTTTGTTCTTCTTTCTCTAATTGCTTTAGGTGCAAGGTTAGGTTGTTTATTTGAGATGTTTCCTGTTTCTTAAGGTAGAATTGCATTGCTATAAACTTCCCTCTTACAAGTGCTTTTTCTGCATCCCATAGGTTTGGGGTTGCCATGTTTTCATTGTCATTTGTTTCTAGGTATTTTTTGATTTCCTCTTTGATTTATTCAGTGATCTCTTGGTTTTTAAGTAGTGTATTATTTAGCCTCCATGTGTTTGTATTTTTTACAGATCTTCTCCTGAAATTGATATCTAGTCTCATAGCGTTGTGGTTGGAAAAGATACTTGATACTATTTCAAATTTCTTAACTTTACCAAGGCTTGATTTGAGACCCAAGATATGATCTATCCTGGAGAATGTTCCATGAGCACTTGAGAAAAATATATATTCTGTTGTTTTTGGATGGAATATCCTATAAATATCAATTAAGTCCACCTTGTGTAATGTATCATTTAAAGCTTGTGTTTCCTTATTTATTTTCATTTCGGATGATCTGTCCATTGGTGAAAGTGGGTTATTAAAGTCCCCTACTATGATTGTGTTACCGTCGATTTCCCCTTTTATGGCTGTTAGTATTTGCCTTATGTATTGAGGTGCTCCTGTGTTGGGTACATAAATATTTACAATTGTTATATCTTTTTCTTGGATCGATCCCTTGATCATTATATAGTGTCCTTCTTTGTCTCTTGTAATAGTGTTTATTTTAAAGTAATTTTGTCTGATATGAGAATTGCTACTCCAGCTTTTTTAAATTTCCATTTGCATGTAATATCTTTTTCCATCCCCTCACTTTCAGTCTGTATGTGTCCCTAGGTCTGAAGTGGGTCTCTTGTAGACAGCATATATACGGTCTTGTTTTTGCATCTATTCAGCCAGTCTGTGTCTTTTGGTGGGAACATTTAATCCATTTACATTTAAGGTAATTATTGATATGTATGTTCCTATTACCATATGCTTAATTGTTTGGGGTTTGTTGTTGTAGGTCTTTTCCTTCTCTTGTGTTTCTTTCCTAGAGAAGGTCCTTTAGCATTTGTTGTAAAGCTGGTTTAGTGGTGCTGAACTCTCTCAGCTTTTGCTTGTTTGTAAAGGTTTTAATTTCTCCATGAAATCTGAATGAGATCCTTGCTGGGTAGAGTAATCTTGGTTGTAGGTTTTTCTCCTTCATCACTTTAAATAAGTCCTGCCACTCCCTTCTGGCTTGCAGAGTTTCTGCTGAACAATCAGCTGTTAACCTTACGGGGATTCCCTTGTGTGCTATTTGTTGTTTTTCCATTACTGTTTTTAAATATTTTTTCTTTGTATTTAATTTTTGATAGTTTGATTAATATGTGTCATGGCATGTTTCTCCTTGGATTTATCCTGTATGGAACTGTCTGTGCTTCCTGGACTTGATTAACTATTTCCTTTCCCATATTAGGGAAGTTTTCAACTATAATCTCTTCAAATATTTTCTCAATCCCTTTTTCTCTTCTTCTTTTGGGACCCCTATAGTTTGAATGTTGGCTCATTTAATGTTGTCCCAGAGGTCTCTGTGACTGTCCTCAGTTCTTTTCATTCTTTCTTCTTTATTCTGCTCTGCAGTTGTTATTTCCACTATTTTATCTTCCAGCTCACTTATCCATTCTTCTGCCTCAGTTATTCTGCTATTGATCCCTGCTAGGGTATTTTTAATTTCATTTATTGTGATGTTCATCATTGCTTGTTTCCTCTTTAGTTCTTCTAGGTCCTTGTTAATTGTTTCTTACATTTTCTCTATTCTATTTCCAAGATTATGGATCATCTTTACTATCATTATTGTGAATTCTTTTTCAGGTAGACTGCCTATTTCCTCTTCATTTGTTAGGTCTGGTGGGTTTTTACCTTGGTCCTTCATCTGCTGTGTGTTTTTCTGTCTTTTCATTTTGCTTATCTTACTGTGTTTGGGGTCTCCTTTTCGAAGGCTGCAGGTTCGTAGTTCCCGTTGTTTTTGGTGTCTGTCTCCAGTGGCTAAGGTTGGTTTAGTGGGTTGTGTAGGGTTCCTGGTGGAGGGGACTAGTGTCTGTGTTCTGGTGGATGAGGCTGGATCTTGTCTTTCTGGTGGGCAGATCCACATCTGGTGGTGTGTTTGGAGTTGTTGTAGCCTCATTATGATTTTAGGCAGCCTCTCTGCTAATGGATGGGGCTGTGTTCCTGTCTTGCTAGTTGTTTGGCATAGGGTGTGCAGCACTGTAGCTTACTGGTCGTTGAGTGAAGCTGGGTCTTGGTGTTGAGATGGAGATCTCTGGGAGATTTTCGCCATTTGATATTACGTGGAGCTGGGAGGTCTCTTGTGGACCAGTGTCCTGAAGTTGGCTCTCCCACTTCAGAGGCACAGCCCTGACTCCTGGCTAGAGCACCAAGAGCCTTTCATCCACACGGCTGCTTATATCACAATCATTGGTCAGTCAAATCCACAGGGCAATTCTCCTCAAGCAGCAATCAGGGGTCCATGGAAGCTGCTAGTGTTGGAGGGTCTCGTGCAGAGGCAGGGGGTGGCTTTGGCTCACTGTGAGTCTGCAGTTAGTTTAGCCTCAGAATCCCAAGGCTTTGGGTTCTATTTTCTGTTTATATTGAGCTATCATTTCTTGAGCAATTACTATGCACCAGATACTCTGCCTCTGTTTTATATGTATTATCTCATTTAATCAGTGCGATATTCTTTTTCTCATTCATTCAACAATTGTACTGAGCACCTATTATATTCCTGGCAATATTCTAGACCCAGGGGGTACAACAGTGTATAGGATGGACAAAAATTCCACCTCATATGGATCTTACATTTTGGTAACTGACACAGATAATGAGCAAAATAAATATGTAAAATAATCAGTGTGTTAGATGGTGATAAAGTTTAAGGAAAAAATCAGGCAGGGAATGATGATAGGATAGCCAGGGAGGCCTCAGAGAGAAGGTGAACTTTGAGTAAAGACCTGGAGGAGGGAAGGGTGTGGGTCATGCAAGTATTTGAGGAAAGGAATATTACAGAGAGAGGAAATTAGAAGTACAAAGCTCTAGAGAATGGCAAGGAGACTCTTGTGGCTATAGTGGAATGAGCAGAGTACTGAGAGGCAAGATCATGAGGCCTTGTTAGGCTACATAAGGAATCTGGCATTTACAGTGAGTGAGATGGGAAACCGTTGGAGGGTTTCAGCAGAAAAGACATGCAATCTGACTCACTGGTTAATGGCTTTACTGAAAGTGTCCTGGGCAGAGAGAGTGTTAAGAAACCAATGCAATAGTCCATATAAGAAATGATAGTGGCTTGGACAATGGTTATATAGTGGACTTCGTGAAGAGAGGTTGGGTTTAAGGTATATTTTAAAGGTTGAGCCAACAGGATTTTCCTGCATGTTGGATTTGTGGTATAAAAGAAAGATGATAATAAGGCTTTAGTTCTGATCAGTTAGAAGAATGAAGATTCTAATTAATGAGCTCAGAAAGAAGATGGGAGGAGCAGATTTAGGGGAAAATATTAGGAGCTCCACTCTAGATAAGTTCAGTTTTAGATGCTAGTGACATATCCAAGCATAGATGTGGAGTAGGAGATGTACAAACATAGAGTCCAGGGAAGAACTTTTTGTTAGAAATATAAATTTTAGCATTATCAGTTTATGGATGGTATTTAAAGCCATAAGCCTAGATAAGATAACCAAGGAAATAATACTAAATAAAAATAAGAAAAATAAAACTTAGGACAGTTAAATAACTTAAGATTATATAGAAATGGCACATCAGGGACTCAAATCCTGGTCCATCTGACCACCAAACCATGCCCTTCATGAGTATAGGGTCCTTCCTTCTTTGATGTTTGATACTTAATAGTTTTCCTGGACTTGACCAGAAAGGGGGTTGGGGACTGATAGCAGAAAAGAATGATCTATTGGAATCTGGAAGAATCCAACGACAAGAAACCAAAGAGACTCCTGCTGTCTCCCCAGTTCTGTGGAACATATTGGAAATAATCTCTTACATTTAAAAAATACTTACAGTAGGTTGTATTAATCTCTCTAACTCTTCACCAATCCCTGCATCTATGCCCTTTGCAATGGAACCTTCCGGTTTTACCCACTACACAGGCAGGTCATATCCTCCACCCCATTACTTCAGGTTCACCAATGTGAATTGTTTTGGCCAATGCTAGAGAGTATTACATGAGCAAAGTCTTGAGAAGCTCTTGTGTGACTGGGCTTGCTCTCTTCTTCTTATTCCATTGCCATGAGAAGAACACACCTGGGGTAGCCTGCCTATTTCAAGAGGCAAAGAAACATGTGGAACAGAGCTGATCAGTGTCACTGAGCCCTGCCTAGATAAGTTGATTCCAGTCTGACCACCAGACATGTGAGTGAAGCCAGCTGAGATCAGGAAAGTTGTTCAGTTGAGCCCTGCTGAGCCCAGCCTAGATCAGCCAATTCATACATCAGTGAGAATAAACTAATGCTTTAAGCTCCAGAGTTTTGGGGTGGTTTGTTATGCAGCATACTTTTTGGCAAAGCTAACTGATACAGCACCTTACAAAACACCTTAATGGACATTGCCCCATGTAGCCCTCATAGTAATTTTGTGAGGTAGAATTTATTACCCCTTTTATACCTCTGAAGGAAACTGAGGCTCAGAGATGTCTCCTGACTTGCCCTAAGGTATGTAGCTAGTAAATAGGAGAGCAGGAATGCAAGCAAGGATCAGTTTCTGATGAAGTCTCTTGTCCTCTTGAGTCTAGTACTTTGCCTTCTTCACCATTTAGTTGCCATTTGTGAAGACAGTTTATTCTCATGAGATCCTGGAAACAGCATCTTCCTTGTCAGTATAGAACTTTGATTCACATAGTTAATTATGGATGTAATTGATTGGCTCTTGATAAATTCACACATGCACACACACGCATGGGCACACATACATTCACACTCACTGGATGATCTAAATCCTGCTCTGCTTTTATGCCTTAGGTGAATCTGTCAGGATAACAACAGGTTGGGGATGGCATCTTGGCCCTAACCTCAAGGAAGAGTCCACCCCATTCTTGAAACCCCATGATTGAAAGCTGTTTCTCAGCTTTCATGGCCTCTGCTCCTACCCATCCCACAGACTTCCTATCAAAGTCCAAAGACACCTCTGTTTCCCAAAGCACCTCTCCTTGGGAGCATGCTCAATTCTGGGAAGAAACCTGTGTGAAAGTCACATTGGTTTGTCCACTTTGTGATCCATCATCTCTGACAATTAAAGCCATTGTTGAATTTCCTGCCAGGGAAGAAGTGGCTTACATGTTGTCCAGGGAAGCCTTCATTTTTGTGTTCACAGAATATGACCTGTCCAAGACCTCAGACAAAATGAAAAACAGTTCCTCCTGACAAAAAGTGCCTGCATTTTAAATAGATGTTAAGAGTAGGATATCAGCTCTCTCTGGCTGTGGCAGAGGGTGCTCGATGGGGCGGGACTGGGATGGGGGCATCTCCATAGCCTGGAAGGCAAAGCACCCTCATCCTCACCTTTTCAGTCTCAATTCCCACTTTCCTCCAAGGCAAAACTCCCAGTCCTGCCAGGTGAGCCTCCTCACTGCCTCCGCTCCCACCACACCTGGAACTTCCCACCTTTGTGATTTTGTTCACACCATTCTTTGGCCTCAGTGTCCTTTCTCAGCCACTCAAATTAATGAGCACCTAATATATAGCAGGCACTGTTCTAGGTGCTGTGCAAAATTAGAATTAACTGATAAAACCCTTCCTGATATGCAGCTTGTGTTTAAGTGACACATGACTGTAAACAAGTCATGTATCAATGGCATCATTTGAGTAGTGGCCTGAAGGAGGTAAAGGTGAGCCAGGCAGATATCTGGGGGAGACTCTAAGAGCAGGCGAGGTATGTTTGGAGGATATTAAGAAGCTCAGTGTGATCAAAACAGAGTGAATGAGGGGTTGGAGGATAGTATTAGTAGATGAAAGCAGAGAGTTAATGAAGGGCCAGATTTTGTGAGCCTTGTAGGGCACTGTAAGGAGTGAGATGAGAAGCCAGAGGAATGACATGATCTGACTTAAGTTTTAAGTGGACTTTCCTGACTATGGTATGGACAATAGTCTGTAGGGAGGCAAGCCCCAAAGTAAAGAGACCGGTTAAGAGACAATTACAGTGATCTAGGTGGGAGGATGATGGGGATTTGGACAAGTGAGCAGTGATGGAGGTAGGGAGAAGTAGTCACAGTCTCTATAAAATTTGAAGGTAGAGCCAACAGAATATGGACAGAGTTTGGATGGGAGTATAAAAAACATAGAGTCAGGGTTGACTCCAAGATTTATAGACTCACAAAGTGATATTTGTCCTCTTTCAAGGGCCAGCTCCAGCATCTACTCCTCGAGGAAGTTGTCACTGAGCACTCCCAAAATCCCTCTATGTCTCTTTTAAACAATACCATTTATTGGCCACTTATCATATATGACCCTGAACTGAGAGCCTTTCCTTTCAATGCTTCTCTGTCTCATCTTCCCAAGAAGTCGGTAAACTGTTCAAGAGCTGAAGCTGTGTCTGCTGCTTCTCAGCATCTCCCAAAGTTCAAGAAATAGTGTCTAGTACACAAAGGATCAAAATGGTCGACTGAAAAGAAAAAAAAAATGGTCGACTGATGATAAATTAATATAGGATTATGGAGTCTTAGCATTCCTACCTCAGAAGCTTGTCCCAGCCACAGGGACGGGAGTGTGTGTGTGTGTGTGTGTGTGTGTGTGTGTGTGTGTGTCCAGCGCCTAGCCACTAAAGGATTGGACTTAGGGTAGAGCAGGGGCGATGGCCAGACCAATCTCTCACGGGAAGTTCTGCATCCAGAGAGGCTCGGCCCCTTCCCCATGGCATGCACTCAGGTGTGGCACACATGTTATTTCTTTTTCTTTTTTTAAAAAAAGTTTTTTAATTTGAAGATACATAAAGAAACCATGAGCATTTTAAAAAATTTTTATTTTATATTGGAGTATAATTGATAACAATGTTGTGTTACTTTCAGGTGTACAGCAAATTGTTTCAGTTACAGGTATACATCTATTCGTTTTCAAATTCTTTCCCCATTTAGGTTTTTAAAGAATACTTTTCAAAGTTCCCTGTGCTATACAGTAAGTCCTTGTTGGTTATCTATTAAATATTTAAATACAATAGTCTGTGTATGTCAATAAGAGAGAGTGTTCCAACTGTGATAAATGAGGAGAAAAATATAAGAACAAAACCAAACCAAATGGCTCCAAGCAATGGCTGGACTGATTATTAGCTTCTCTTAGTTTTTATGCTCAGCGTGTTTCAAAAGTTCTGTTTTCCTTAAAAAGCTTCCCTAAACTTTGGGTCCCAAACCATTGTTTTTTGATATGGTTATGATTTATTCTGAACTTGTGTGTGTGGTGTGTGTGTGTGTGTGTGTGTGTGTGTGTGTGTGTGTGTGTGTGTGTGAGTAGCTAGGTTTCAAGACTATTGGATCATTCTTGACCTGCCCCAGTTGTAGAATGAACCTCAGGACTAGGAAGTCAGATCCTAGTCTCAGTTGAGAGACTTAGTCAGAGGGGGAACTCCTTATGGGCTATTCAGCTTCTAGACCAGTGTTTTTCAACCTCTGGATTGAGATATATTGGTGGGTTATGAGATCAATCTGATCTCAGAGAGACAGCAGTGAGAGGTCCTGAAGAGAGAACTTATTCCCTGCCCAGGAATTGAACCTGGGTAGCCTGGATAGAAACCATGAATCCTAGCCGCTAGACCACAAACGACAAGAGGCTAGAAGCAAAGTTTCCTTGCCTCTTGCTCCATTTGAAAGCAAAAATGTTTCAAGGAGGCAAAAACTACAAAAACAAGTACAGAGTTTATTATTAGAGACACAGCACAACATATGGGAGAGCACACAGAACAGTTTACGTCAGAAGCAAGGCAGAAATACACACCCAGAGAGGAGTGCTCCTGAATGAGGCATGCAGTAAGTCAGAATCTAGGGAGAAATACACACGGGAGAGAAGGGGTGTGGGTGTCCTTCCGAATGAGGAGGAGCACAGTGAAGAGGTGATTTAAATCACTTATATAGGACAGTTCTTCCAGATCTTTGTTAACCTTTGGCCAATTGTCTTGTTTCTTTTTCCACACCTGACCTGTCCTAAGACTCACCCCAACATGTGTGTACAACTTTTTGCTAAGATGGATTCCACCACAGAGGCCTGTGGGGCTATGTCCACACTTATTATGGGGTGACACCCCCTCCCTTTTTGACCCCCAAGGAGCTTTCCTGAGCATGTGCAGGCAAGGAAGTTTTCCTTGACCTCAGGAGTGGTCATCTGATCTCTTTACTTCAGTAGAGCTCAGCTTCTGCTACCAGCTTTGTCCTTGGAGTGTCTGCGTGAGAACAAAGCTTCCATTTTACTCCACGTGACAAACACCAGCTGTCCAGCCCAGGGGCCCATCTATCTCCTACCTTGAATCTAGAGGGTTGCAACCCACATTTTTTTAAAAAATGGACTAAGATAGAGCATACAGTATAAAAAAATGCCTTCATGAGTGGTGGGTTTATTTTGGAAAACTTTGTTTCGGTGTTGTGTATGGATGGATGTGTATGGGTATGTCCTAGGTAACAACGTAAATTCTATTTCGAATAAGTTTAAAATCTATTTCAAGAAAGAAAAAACACTGTTCAAAACAATTTGGAGACAGGTGGAAGATCTAATTTAGAGAGAGACCCTCCACTCCTTGCGCCACTTCCCCAAATGCCAAGCACGCTGGGTCCTGTGTTTTCCAGGAGGTGGCCAGCCCCACACGCCACATTTACACATGAATCTAGTAAAGGGAATGATGCACTCCAGTTTATAGTCTCAGATATACACACACAGGTGCTAGCACATATGCACACCTTCACTTGGAGCAGCTTCCCCCTTTCTGGGAAACAGCCCTAAGCCCCAACAGATTCTCAGAACTCAGCGTTCATCCAAGGGTAAAACTCAAGAAAAAGGGGGTTTTCACTTTCTTGCCCGAAGCTGCTTATAAAGCTTCACTAGAAAGGTCTCTCCTCCTCCACTCCCTGCCACATACTACTGTGTGCTGGAGCCAAGTGTGTGAGCGTTTATTAAGCATGCACTTCTAAGCAAGGAGCATTGACTTCCTCTTAATTGAGGCATAATAATTAGAGCATTAGCACATTAGGAGGGTGAGACAACATGTTTAGCTTTTGTGATTAATTATCTGAGGATTGTAATAAGTTGTGAAGACATTAATTACACTGGCATGTTTACTGCTCTCAGTTGCACAGGCAAGGCCTCGCCATGGCAAGTCAGAACATATCTAAGGAGGTAGCCGTGATGGGAAGCACAGGTGGGTGGGTCACAGAAATGAGTCTGTGGAGCCCTGCAGCCCTGTCTGAGGGGGCTGGTGTCAAGGTCTGCTGCTTTTCTTCTAGGTCGTGTGTGGGCTCAGGATGTAGAAGAATAATTTTTAAAATTTTAATGTAGAGTCAATGAAATAAAGCACTGAGGTCTCCAAGTTCAAAGCTTTTTTCAGTCCTAGAGGTCAGTAAAAATGTAAACCATGTCATGGCCTAGGAGAAGGCAGGCTTGCGGGTCTTCCCTTCGGGCCACCCCACAAGGATGAGTCTGTTGTGTGTGAGGGAGACTTCTATTAGGGAAGAGGAGAGAACAGAGGGGCAAAGCCTGGACATCTGAGCCGGGCAGGAGCAAGGAGAGAGGGCCTGGGAGACTCTAGACAGAAGCCTGAGGGGGAAGGCACTGTCCATTCTGTTCCCTACGTCACGGGGTGTGGCCCCCGTGCTAGAAAGGCATCAAGATAGGCTGAGTGTGCAGAATGTGTTAGGGGCAAACAGCTCTCTGTGTAACTTAAAAAGATAACAAACTTACTATTGAGGGAGAAAAGCAGCTTAGGGGACTGGAACCTGGAGAGATCATTTAATAATTATTTTAGGCTCTTTGTGTACACTTCCTTGGGAAGTAGTTACTTGTTCTTGCCGAGAGGGGACGTCAGGGAGAATAACCCAGGAGGTGCGTGGAATACATATTTATATTCCAAATGATGAAGAGTCACCTGTTAAAATCAACATATGGCTAAAGCCAAATATGACCCCTAGAGAATGAACTTCTGGGTTATAAATCTAAATAACACATTTTATTATAAAAATTTAATTATTCCAAAAAGTTCATTATGGAAAATTTTAGGAGTCATGTTTTAAGTTTGACATTATAATGCAGGAACAACAGTCTCTCGGCTCTGCCAGCCGCTGGTTAGGCTGTGAGGACCCCAGGTTATACAACTATGATCCTAAAGCCATGTTCATGCTCAGTACGAGGCATGGCCTAAAAGAAAGTGAATAACTAATAGCCAATTCATTTTTTCAAGATTATTCTGTTTAAAGTTATTAATGCCAGATTTTAAAAAAAAACAAAGATTAGAAATATGATTTTATCTAATCTCTATTACTCTGCCTGGGGTGGTTATTTACATTGTAATAAACATTTGTGCTTGCAAAAGGAAACAGTGCTCTTCCTGAAGTCTTGATAACACACACATGTTAACTCCCCATTAATTTTCCCATTTACCCATTTGCTTAGCAGTTTGAAAGTTCTGAATAATTACTTTTGTTCTTAAAATTAACAGCTTGCACAATCATCATTAATTTTTGTAGTGTTTTATTTTTGCAGTAATAAATGTATATTTAAACCATAAGTGGTAGAATTTCAACACATAAAGCACATAAGGAGACTTTCATTCCAAGGTCTTTGTGTAATGCTTTCCCATATTTGAAAGTAAATATTCAGATGACAGTAAATTCAAATGACATGGCTTTTTAAAAAACTGATTGGACTATCTTGACTTGAAAGGCTAGTGACCTAGATGATTACACAATCATTGACCACACATACATTCAGCACTCCTGGAAATGATGTTGAAGTGGCCCTTTGGTTATTTAGCCTTTTGATGGCTAAATAACCATAGTAATAATAATAATAATAGGAGATATAATAATAATAGGAGATTTTAATACTAATAGGATATTAATTATTTAATTAATTATATTATATATATATATATTAATTATATAATAATAATAGGAGATTTTGGCCAAGCACCAAGTTTGAAGGCTGAATTTGGTACATTCCAATCTCATTTGTTAAAATGAAATGGCAGCTTCTGTATAGGGTGAATTACCATCATCAAGATTTTGGGGCTGGTGTCTTTGGGGGCAGAGTTGAGAAGGCATAATTTATTTTTTTTTTATTTTTATTTTTTTTTGCGGTATGCGGGCCTCTCACTGCTGTGGCCTCTCCCGTTGCGGAGCACAGGCTCCAGACGCGCAGGCCTAGCGGCCATGGCTCACGGGCTTAGTTGCTCCGCGGCATGTGGGATCTTCCCGGACCAGGGCACGAACCCGTGACCCCTGCATCGGCAGGCGGATTCTCAACCACTGCGCCACCAGGGAAGCCCAAGAAGGCATAATTTAAATGGAGGGAAATGATATCCAGGATCGTAAAAGAAGTCAAGGTAGAACCTGGACATATGCTGCTCCCTACCACCAATATGTTGCGATGTTGACAAGGGAAAGCCTCTTCATCCAGCCTAGTCTGACCTGGAAAGGAAGCAGAGGAGGCTGATGTGTCAGCCTGTGCTGGAAGTGGTGGGAATCACCAGCCTTCAGAGCCCCAGCTTCAGAGTTCCCCACTTAGAGATGTGGGGGGGAGGAAGAGGGGCCTTCTTTCCTTTTATCTCCTACCTCCTCACTCCAGAAAGTTTCTTCCTAGGCTGCATTTAAGAATGTTCAACTCCAAATTAGCCTGTTTCCCTGGGGTGTCCTTAGGGTCTGCCCTGCCAGGCTGGTTCAGAGAGACCCTCTAGACCGCAGACCATACTACTAACTGCAGGTGAAGGCCTGATGGGCTTCGGATCCTACAGAGCATACATTCTTCCTCAGCTCAAAGCTGCCCCCTCACTTTCCTGTTCTTTCTCACTGCCTATTTTGCTCAGAGCATTAAATGTGGAGCAGTTTGTTTATATCCCAGAAGACCATGACTAGAACTTGGAAGGTGGAAGTTATCATTATTAAATACATTTCAAGTCTTCCACACATATCTGAGTACAGTAAACATTAAAAATTAATGCCTCTAATAATAAAACCCAGAATAATGATGCTGTTATTACTAATTGTAATTTATTGCAAGCTGGTAGTGTGTTAAGTGCTCTGAAGAACATAAAGGTAAAAAAACAGCCTTCTTTGAATAGGTAAGTGGGATGAATGATTTCCCTGCACCTGAGGTTACCTGCACGTTAATGCTTACTTACAGAGCTGTCATTAGGAACACCTTCTTCCTGGTTATAGGCCAAGGCTGCCTCTTTAACAATGGGAGAGGAAGAAGGATGTCTTTGAACCATTTCAAGGGGTGATGATAACCATTCTCTTCTGTGGTCCACGAGGTTATGATTCACATGACTAGCATTAACTAACATTTGATGTTATTAGTTATATTTTGCTGTATGCTATCTGTCCCCTCTACTAAGTCCCTGTCCCTTGAGATTTAGACCATTTTATATCTCCCAGTGACTGTTACACTGTTAATGTCTTAATTTGCATTATCGTAAGAGCTCTTAAAATGGAATTGTGTGTGTGTGCGTGCGTGCATGTGTGCACTCGCAAGTCTTTTGGCCCTTACTAAATTGTAAACTCTGACATTCAAGACAACGTCTTAACATATCTTATTATCCGCTGTTGTTAGCAGAGCCCTGTTCTCCCTATTAACAAATATTAATTGGTTAAATATTAAGCTATGTTAACTTTTCTCATAGCTCTGATATTCTTACACACTAATTAGACATGATTGTCCATACACTCACTCATTCACTCATTCATTCATTCATCCATCAAATATAGGTTTTTGCATTATTCTAGGCACTATGCTAAGTGCCAAGGGTACAGAAGCAAACCAGACAAGTCTGTGCTCTCTTGGAACTCATTCTCTTAAGACAGACAATAATCAAATAAGCATATAAATAAACAGGATAACTTCTAGCCACAGTGAGTGCTGGTAGGTAAATTATGGATAAAAGGTGAGTGGGGGGAAGGAAACAACTTCGAAGAGAGTCATCAGGGAAAATCTCCCCAACAGGGGGAAGGCCTGGCCAGGCATTATCCACAGAAGTTCTGGGAGGATGCTTCTGAGGTTGAAATCATTTAGCCTATTAAGTATTCTTTATCTAATTTATTTATTCAGTCATTTAATAATTCCTTTATCATTTGTTATGCCCATGAGTTTGGGGTTCTGAACCTGGTCCTGAGGATCCAGAGATAGTGATAGATAGCATAACCCTGCCCTTGAGGAATTTAGTGGTGGAGAGTAACCTGGAGACATAAGATGACAGTGGATTCCTATGAGCCACAGAATGAAGGAATCTGGATTATGGCTCACTTTGTATATGATGCTTTCTGAAGGATTTTAACAATTAATTCTGCAGGGAGTAAATTCAAATGAAGAATGAGGCAGCCATATAGGCCCTGTATATGCTCACTCAGCTCCTGGCCCAGGGCTGCTTTGTGGTCGGCCCTCAGTGACCATCTGGGAAACTGCATTGAAGGGGCACAGACATAGAGAATGGACTTGAGGACACGGGCAGGGGGAAGTGTAAGCTGGGACAAAGTGAGCGAGTGGCATGGACATATATACACTACCAAATGTAAAATAGATAGCTAGTGGGAAGTGGCCACATAGCACAGGGAGATCAGCTCAGTGCTTTGTGACCACCTAGAGCGGTGGGATAGGGAGGGTGGGAGGGAGATGCAAGAGGGAGGGGATATGGGGATATATGTATATGTATAACTGATTCACTTTGTTATACAGCAGAAACTAACACACCATTGTAAAGCAATTATACTCCAATAAAAATGTTAAAAAAAAAAAAAAAAGGGAATGGAGAGATTGGAAGCCACAGGTGGGAAAGAGAAAGCCTGAGGACAGACGGAGAGGCAGAAGTCACTGCGAACTAGAGCAGCTGAATGCCTTAAGTAGGGCTCTGGTCAGGGCCTATATGGCTGCCTCAGTCTTCATTTGAATTTACTCCCTGCAGAATTAACTGCTAAAATCCTTCAGAAAGCAGCAGTATTACTTGCCCAGAAGACATTTTGATTTAGTGAAGTTTGTGCTTATGACATATTTCTAAAAAGAACCAAATTTTATATCCTCCATATTTCTTGCACAGCCTGTTAGAGTACTGTGTGTGTGTGTGTGTGTGTGTGTGTGTGTGTGTGTGTATGTACATATGTGTATGTATTTGGTTGTTTGACTGACTTGAGGTCTAGAACCAAAGAAGGAAAAAGATTTTTGGTTTCTAATACTCTGTAGTCTCTGTCCCCTAAAAGAAGATGAGCCATAAGAATGTCAAAAGACAGTTTAAAAGGAGAAACACAAGATTATGTGTTCCTCCTGGTTACTGCATATAAATTGCTTCTTTGCCTGAAAGATCGTTCCATAGGGACCAGCAAGTGCCTGGCTTAATATGGTTGGTCCTTGTGCCACTGAGCGAACTGAGTTCTTCCCCCCAGTACTGGGGTGATTGTGTCTAGAATACCAGACACAGGAGGTGGGCATTAATTAGGGCTAATGGCCTGTAATTGGAGTTGCCTTTATCCCTTCTTCCATTCTCCAAGCAGAGGCTGTCAGAAGGCTCATTTTCACTGAAGCGTCATAATTAACGCAGAGCCTAATGTGAAAGGCAGATGAGGTTGAAGCCCAAAATAACTCAGAGATACCCAAGGGTGTATGTGTACAGATCTGTGGGGAGCAGGCCTGGGAAAAGAAGAGGCTGGCATTTAGGTTGACCTCCAAATGTTTTCCTTTCAGAGAGGGAGTCACCACTGCCCTCACCCTTTCATATTCCTAAAAGGAGTACTCTAAAATACTGGACTAGTCACTGATGGACTGGGATTTCAGAACCCTGGCCTCTGGAAGTTGCAGGAACCACACGTGACGAGTTTCAAATCCTCTGCTTTCCTTCCCCTCCCCCCCCCCTAATTTGTAAGGGAAAATTTCCTTCTTCATGAGGCTGACATCTTTTTTGGGTGGACCTGGGAGGGCTGGTAAGCGTAATAATGTCTGCGAAGTCCTTGGAGTGCCTTGGGGAAAAAAATCAAGGTATCTCTCTTATTACTGCTGGTCTTCCAATTCCCCTGAACTCTGAGAACCCATTAAAGTGCTTACTTCATGAGGAGGCTAGTAGAAAAGCAAGACTAACATATTTCTTCACTTGGCAGCTCCCACATAGCAAAGGACTCTAAGTGCACTTACAATCACTATCATATTCTCATGTTTACCCTCTTGGTTCTGCCTAGAACATAATAAACTAAACACCTGCTATTTGTCTCCTGAGAAGACCAGATTTCATGAACTTTCCACAGCTTGCTTACAGCACCCCTTGTGCACATGCACAAATAGTTACTTACTTCCATGCCCCTGGAGAACTAGGAGAAAGATAAAATAAGGGGGGGTGCCTATGCCACATTCTAACTCCAGGTCCCCAAATCAGAGAGAGGAAAAATGGGAAAAGAAAACAACTGATGAATGGTCTAGGTTCTCCACATCAGGCTTCCTTGGAGTATTCAGGCAAAGTCATTGGCTTAATTTCCATCCTGAGCCATTTATTGAAAGGAGATTCCTTAAATATATGTAATTTTCCTCTTCTCATCAAGGGGAGGTACCAGAGGAGTGTCTCATGATGGTAGTTGTAAGAACAAAGACAGCAATTGCTAACTTGATATAGGGATGATTGACACATTGGGATGTTGTCTTATTGCACTTGCTGCTACAGGACACTACCGTGACTTGGGAACATCAAACCATGCAGCTCCTCTGGTAAGGATGGAAAATGGTACACAGATTATTCACAGCCAGCTGCAGATTCACGAATGCTGGAGGCACCCACATGCAGAAACCAGCTGGTTTGTTTCTACAGAGTGTTTTTACTGCCCTAGTGGGCTTTTTCTTTAAATCCTTTCTTTCACTTGGGCAGTAATCTACCATGTCATTAAGTTGCTTCATTAGTAGATTTCTCTAGATCATTTGGAATTTTATTCTGATGCTTGGCCATATTGTAAAACTTGGGTATAAATTATTTTCCTGATCTCAGAATAATCAGGGACTGGCTTATTAGAGAGGCATTGTTTTCTGATTTTTCAAACTTCCTCTGACACATAGTAATTTACCTGAGTTGAAATACTTGCAAGTACAAGTAATTTGAGCCAAAGCCAGACAGTGTACACATCTTAAAGATACTTAGGGAAAAGTCACTGGGTAGCTGTGAATATGAGCTTTGGGGTTGACTGGGGATAGGCAGCTGGGGATGAGAAATGGTGTTGAGCTGGCACATACTGCCTGGCGTGACCATACTGAACCTCGTCTGATGAGTGGGTACCTGATGGACCAGCTGTTCCATTGCTTGAATATCACATCTGCATGCAGCCCAATCCTCTGCTTTTAACAGTGGCACCAAGGTGTTTTGAAAGAAAGATGGTGTGGCTTTCCACATACTGAAACTTAGACTAGAGATACATCCTTTAAATATATACAATTTTTATCTTTATTTTTTTGAAAGTGCTGGAGATAAAGATCCAGATCTCTTCATTTTCTATGTAATAAGTCTTTAATAGGTTAACATTCTTCACTTTTTTTTTTTTTTTTGCCAAATTTTCTAAAATGTTAGAAGTTAGAGATGCATGAGGAAACAGGCTGCTTTTAGGAAACTCCAAGTTTCAGACACCTAGAAAGACAGGTGGGAAGAGATTAGCAGGTAAGGCTGAAAATGGGCCAGTTGTAAAGGGCATTGAATATAGCTGTATAGGAAAGAACAACAAGAACATTGGTTAAAGTCTCAGCTCCACACAGGGAGATCAGCTCGGTGCTTTGTGACCACTTAGAGGGGTGGGATAGGGAGGGTGGGAGGGAGGGAGATGCAAGAGGGACGAGATATGGGGACATATGTATATGTATAACTGATTCAGTTTGTTATAAAGCAGAAACTAACACACCATTGTAAAGCAATTATACTCCAATAAAGATGTTAAAAAAAAAGTCTCAGCTCCATTGTTTTACCACCCACATGAATCTGGTAAAGTCCTATGAGCTCTCTATCCTCCAATTCTTAATCTGTCAGATGGGGAGAAGACTTCACTGAAAAGACCCAGATTCTTTCCATATTCCTGCTCTGCTATCCTCAGGCCATCAGATTAGCTCCTCTCATGCTTGCAAAAGGACTGCTGCAGTTCCTAGTGTCATGTATTTATGCATCAATGTCTGAATATAAACAGAGGGCCTACTGTATTTTACAGAATCTAAGATGTCATTGGATAGAAGGTACACTATTATTATATGTCACTGCAAAAGAAACAACACTGCCAATTAGATTATGAAAAACTGTTTTTCATCAGATGCATCCTGAATTATCCAATTGATGAAACGCAATGTACAATATATTTTCTTATGTAAGAATGTCTCTAAAACCCTTTACCATACCATTTCCCCTCTGTCAGCAGACTTCCCCCACACCAGTCCTTAAGCCAGTCCCTAGTAGTATCCCTGTATCTTGTGTATGTCCTCCTATTCTCTTCTCTCCTGGGCCGTTGGAAGTTTGTAGCTTCTGCTGCAGCACCCTGGGCCAGTTCTATGCAAGCCCGCACCATTTTACTAAGTCTCTGGCTTCTCCCACCACTTCTGCACTTCAGTAAACACCATGCCGGCAGTTACTCCTTATGGGACCAACTCTTACCAATGGAAGACAGAGAGTGGGAAGGGGCTTGCAGACAACTTGCTTCTCTATTCCCCCCTGTGATGGCCTGTTCCAAAGTATGTGTGTTTTTGGTTTTTTTAATTTTTAAAATATTTTATTTATTTATTTATTTATTTTCTTTATTTTTTGGCTGTGCCAGGTCTTAGTTGCTGCAAGTGGTCTCTTCGTTGAAGCACTGGGGCTTCTCTCCAGTTGTGTTGCACGGGTCCAGACCAGGTGTGCTCTGTAGTTTGTGGCATACAGGCTCTCTCACTGGGGCACGTGAGCTCAATAGTTGTGTCTCACAGACTTAGTTGCCCCGTGGCATGTGGGATCTTAGTTCCCGGACCAGGGATCGAACCTGCATTCCCTGCATTGGAAGGTGGATTCTTTACCACTGGACCACCAGGGAAGTTCCCAAAGCATGGGTTTTTGATGTAGCTTCTCTGGAGATAATCTCTAGTGGCTCAGTAACTTTGTGTCTCTTTGTGAAATGGTGGCCAACCTGGAAAAGCATCAACTTTATTTACTTCCCATTCTCCCTCACAGCATTTCCTCCTTCCTTCACACTTGATACCCTGGCATCATACCTTCCAATAACATATTCCCACTTAAACCTTGCCTCAGACCTTGTTTTCTAGGGGAACATGCTGATACAACCACCACAATGACCTCAAACTAATCAAGATTAGTTCTAGTTACTTGGGGGAGGAGTAGACTTCAGAAGAAAACTAGAGCTCTGCCGACATGGAAGAGAAATGACATAGCTAGAGAGAGGGTGATCAGCAGTGTTTGATTATTACCTGCCTTGCTTCCCAGGGTTGTTAAAAGAGTTAAGTGAGATAATGAGGTGTAAATGTGCTCAGTCAACTGTAAAATAACATAAAAATGTAGCGTTGTCATTAGACTCAAGACAATTCACAGGAAATTTACTATTTATTCACTCATTTAACAAAAATTATTTAATGAGCACCTACTATTTGCCAGTCCTGCAGCTGGCAGAGATAATACAGTAGTTCCTGCTTTGCAAGAGCTTCTTGTCTAGAGGGAAAATGAGCATATAAATTACATGTGATTACTATTTTCTAGAGGGAAATAGAGTGTGTGTTGTAAGAACCTGGGTTTGGGGGGTCAGACAAAGCTTCCTGGGCAAAATGATACATAAGCTAAGAGCTGGAGGATGATTTAGGGATAGGTGGTTGGGGGTGGAGAGATGTGATAAGTAGAAGGAGAAACATATACAAAGGTGAGGTGGTAAGAGAGGGCTTGGTGTTATTTTTCTGGGTAGAATGGTAAAGGCCCATTTATGGAGCATGGGTTCCTTGAACTAAACTGTGAAGGCCATGAGGAATGACTGAAATGTTTCAGAAGGGTAGTTTTAGAAAGATCTCTTCAATAATGATAGAATGAATGGAATTTTGTGGGGTAGGGATACAGGATGGGAAGAAGTAAGGAAGCTGAGATATGACCATGTAATGTGGTATTTTATTTGTTTAATTCAAATTTGGAGTTTTTCTTAGGTAAATATTCTTCATAATTTAGGATTTTAAGAATATTACAAACCCACATATGTCCCTAATGTCCCCACATATGTCTCCTCAAGGAGAGGTTAACATTTTCAAATAAAGGATGGAAAGGCCCTTTGTGGTCTTCAACCCAGACCACCATCTGCATAATGGCTGTCTTTTGTTTGTCCTGTTAGTTCTGATTAGATCATGGGGGTACTGACGAATGCAAGGTCAATAATGTGACACCCCAGGGGAACCAATTACCCCTGCAGAGAGAAGAACCACATACTGAATATCTATATGTGACTTGTCATCTGCAGCCTTGAGCCACTGGTTACAAAGTGTACAAGGGGCAAATCTACTAGTCCACTTACTCATCTTTTTTAAAAAAGTTATTAATTCATGTATTTGTTTATTCCTTCCTATCTTATTCAGCTCGGGCTTTCATAACAAAATATGCTAGATTTTTGGGTGGATTAAACAACAGACATTAATTTTCTTACATTTCTGGAGGCCAGAAATCCAAGATCAGGGTGCAAGCCAGTTCAGTTTCTGGTGAGGAATCTCTTTCTGGCTTGCAGACAGTTGACTTCTTGCTGTGTGCTCACATGGCCTTTCCTCAGTACATGTGGAGAAAGAGTGAGAAAGCTTCTGATGTCTCTTCTTATAAGGGCACTAATTCCATCATGAGGTTCCCACCATTATGACTTCATCTAACTCTATTTATCACCCAAAGGCTGCATACAAATACCATCACATCACAGTTAGGGCTTCAACATATGAATTTTGGAGGATATGAATATTCAATGAATAACACTTCTCTTTTGATTTCCTTCCTTTCTTCCTTCAATCATTTTTTTTGTTTCATTGAAACTGCATTTATTGAATATCTTCTATGCATTAGCTATATTATTGGCCACTGTTGGTACAAAAATAAACAAACATAGGCCTTGTTTCAAAGAGGTCTAGTGGAGAAAGAAAAGTGAGAAAATAAAAGATGACACTGTGGTGTGAGAGTGCCATAAGAGATTTAGGCATGAAATGCTATGAAAGTACACAGGAGAAATATAAACCTTCATAAATGTAACCTTCATGTTGTGGGGCAGAGGGAAAGAGGAGGGGAAGGAGTCAGCAGTGGAATATTATTATTATTTTGTAACATCTTTATTGAAGTATAATTGCTTTACAATGGTGTGTTAGTTTCTGTTGTATAACAATGTGAATCAGCTATACATATACATATATCCCCATATCTCCTCCCTCTTGTGTCTCCCTCGCACCCTCCCTATCCTACCCTCCTAGGTAGACACAAAGCACCGAACTGATCTCCCTGTGCTATGCAGCTGCTTCCCACTGGCTATCTATTTTACATTTGGTAGTATATATAAGTCCATGCCAATCTCTCACATACTCCCAGCTTATCCTTCTGCCTAACCATATCCTCAAGTCTATTCTCTACATGGTCTTTATTCCTATCCTGACCCTAGGTTCTTCAGAACCTTTTTTTTTTTTTTTAAAGATTCCATATATATGTGTTAGCATATGGTATATGTTTTTCTCTTTCTGACTTACTTCACTCTGTATGACAGTCTCTAGGTCCATCCACCTCACTACAAATAACTCAGTTTTGTTTCTTTTTATGGCTGAGTAATATTCCATTGTATATATGTGCCACATCTTCCTTATCCATTCATCTGTCGATGGACACTTAGGTTGCTTTCATGTCCTGGCTATTGTAAATAGAGCTGCAATGAACATTGTGCTACATGACTCTTTTTGAATTCTGGTTTTCTCAGGCTATATGCCCATTAGTGGGATTCCTGGGTCGTATGGTAGTTCTATTTTTAGTTTTTTAAGGAACCTCCATACATTCTCCATAGTGGCTGTATCAATTTACATTCCCACCAACAGTGCAAGAGGGTTACCTTTTCTCCACACCCTCTCCAGCATTTATTGTTTGTGGATTTTTTGATGATAGCCATTCTGACCGGTGTGAGGTGATACCTTATTATACTTTTGATTTGCATTTCTCTACTGATTAGTTGAGCATCCTTTCATGTGTTTGTCTGCAATCTGTATATCTTCTTTGGAGAAATGTCAGTTTAGGTCTTCTGCCCATTTTGGATTAGGATGTTTGTTTCTTTGATATTGAGCTGAGTGAGCTGCTTGTAAATTTTGCAGATTAATCCTTGATCAGTTGCTTCATTTGCAAATATTTCTCCCATTCTGAGGGTTGTCTTTTCATCTTGTTTATGGTTTCCTTTACTGTGCAAAAGCTGTACAGTTTCATTAGGTCCCATTTGTTTATTTATTTTTTTTTAATTTCCATTTCTCTAGGGAGTGAGTCAAAAGGATATTGCTGTGATTTATGTCATAGAGTGTTCTGCCTATGTTTTCCTCTAAGGTTTTATAGTGTCTGGCCTTACATTTAGGTCGTTAATCCATTTTGCATTTATTTTTGTGTATGGTGTTAAGGAGTGTTTTAATTTCATTCTTTTACATGTGGCTGTTCAATTTTCCCAGCACCACTTATTGAAGAGGCTGTCTCATCTCCATAGTATTTTCTTGCCTCCGTTATCAAAAAGAAGGTGACCATATGTGTGTGTGTGTATCTCTGGGCTTTCTATCCTGTTCCATTGATCTATATTTCTGTTTTCATGCCAATACCATACAGTCTTAATTACTGTAGCATTGTAGTATAGTCTGAAGTTGGGGCCAGATTCCTCCAGCTCCATTTTTCTTTCTCAAGATTGCTGTGGCTATTTGGGTTCTTTTGTGTTTCCATGCAAACTCTGAAATTTTTTGTTCTAGTTTGGTGAAAAAAGCCGTTGGTAGTTTGATAGCGATTTCATTCAATCTGTAGATTGCTTTGGGTAGTATAGTCATCTTCACAATGTTGATTATTCCAAGCCAAGAACATGGTATATCTCTCCATCTATGTGTATCATCTTTAATTTCTTTCATCAATGTCTTATAGTTTTCTGCCTACAGGTCTTTTTTCTCCCTAGGTAAGTTTATACCTAGATATTTTATTCTTTTTGTTGCAGTGGTAAATGGGAGTGTTTCCTTAATTTCTCTTTCAGATTTTTTCATCATTAGTGTACAGGAATGCTAGAGATTTCTGTGCATTAATTTTGTATCCCACTACTTTACCAAATTCATTGATTAGCTCTAGTAGTTTTCTGGTAGCATGTTTACGATTCTCTACGTATACAATCATGTCATCTGCAAACAGTGACAGATTTACTTCTTCTTTTATGAATTAGATTCCTTTTATTTCTTTTTCTTCTCTGATTGCTGTGGCTAAATCTTCCAAAACTGTTTTGAATAACAGTGGTGAGAGTGGGCAACCTTGTCTTTTTCCTGATCTTAGAGGAAATGTTTTCAGTTTTTCACCATTGAGAACAATGTTGGCTGTGGGTTTGTCATTTATGGACTTTATTATGTTGAGGTAAGTTTCCTCTATGCCTACATTCTAGAGGGGTTTTATCATAAATGGGTGTTGAATTTTGTCTAAAGCTTTTTCTACATCAATTGAGGTGATCATATGGTTTTCATCCTTCAATTTGTTAGTATGGTGTATTACGTTGATTGATTTATGTATGTTGAAGAGTCCTTACATTCCTGGGATAAACCCCATTTGATCATGGTGTATGATCCTTTTAATGTGCTGTTGGATTCTGTTTCCTAGAATTCTGTTGAGGCTTTTTGCATCTATGTTCATCAGAGATATTGTCCTATAGTTTTCTTGTTTTGTGACATCTTTGTCTTGTTTTGGTATCAGGGTGATGGTGGCCTCATAGAATGAGTTTGGGAGTGTTCCTTCCTCTGCTATATTTTGGAAGAGTTTGAGAAGGATCGGTGTCAGCTGTTCTCTAAATGTTTGATAGAATTCACCTGTGAAGCCATTGGTCCTGGTCTTTTGTTTTTTGGAAGATATTAAATCACAGTTTAAATTTTAGTGCTTGTGTTTGGTCTTTTTATATTTTCTATTTCTCCCTGGTTCAGTCTTGGAAGGTTGTGCTTTTGTAAGAATTTGTCCAGTTCTTCCAGATTCTCCATTTTATTGGCATATAGTTGCCTGTAGTAATCTCTCATTATCCTTTGTATTTCTCCAGTGTCAGCTGTTACTTCTCCTTTTTCATTTCTGTTTCTATTGATTTGCATCTTCTCCCTTTTTTTTCTTGATGAGTCTGGCTAATGGCTTATCAATTTTGCTTTTTTTCTCAAAGAATAAGCTTTTAGTTTTATTGATCTTTGCTATCATTTCTTTCATTTCTTTTTCATTGATTTCTGATCTGATCTTTATGATTTCTTTCCTTCTAAGTTTGGGGTATTTTTGTTCTTCTTTCTGTAATTGCTTTAGGTGTAAGGTTAGGTTGTTTATTTGAGATGTTTCTTGTTTGTTGAGGTAGGATTGTATACCTATAAACTGCCTTCTTAAAAGTGCTTTTCCTGCATCCCATATGTTTTGGATCATCGTGTTTTCATTGTCATTTGTATCTAGGTATTTTTTTGATTTCCTCTTTGATTTCTTCAGTGATCTCTTGGTTATTTAGTAGTGTATTGTTTAGCTTCCATGTGTTTGTATTTTTTTCAGATTTTTTCCGTAATTGATATCCAGTCTCATAGCGTTGTAGTTGGAAAAGGTACTTGATACAATTTCCATTTTCTTAAATTTACCAAGGCTTGATTTGTGACTCAAGATATGGTCTATCCTGGAGAATGTTCCATGAGTACTTGATGCATTTAATGTTGTCCTAGATGTCTCTGAGACTGTCCTCAATTCTTTTTTCTTTATTCTGCTCTGCAGTAATTATTTCCACCATTTTATCTTCCAGCTCACTTATCCATTCTTCTGACTCAGTTATTCTGCTATTGATTCCTTCTAGAGAATTTTTAATTTCATTTGTTGTCTTGTTCATCATTGTTTGTTTGTTCTTTAGTTCCTCTAGGTCCTTGTTAAATGTTTCTTTTATTTTCTCCTTTCTATTTTCAAGATTTTTGATCATCCTATCATTACTCTGAATTATTTTTCAGGTATACTGCCTATTTCCTCTTCATTTGTTTCATCTGGTGGGTTTTTACCTTGCTCCTTCATCTGCCACATATTTCTCTGTCTTCTCATTTTGCTTTATTTACTGTGTTTGGGGTCTTCTTTTCACAGACTGCAGGTTCGTAGTTCCCATTGTTTTTGATGTCTTTCCCCAGTGGTTAAGGTTTCTTCAGTGGGTTGTTTAGGCTTCCTCATTGAGGGGAACACTGGTGCCTGTGTTCTGGTGGATGAGACTGGATCTTGTCTTTCTGGTGAGCAGGACTGCGTCCAGTGGTGTGTTTTGGGGTGTCTGTGACCTTATTGTGATTTTAGGCAGCCTCTCTGCTAATGGGTGGGTTTGTGTTCCTGTTTTGCTAGTTGTTTGGCATAGGGTGTCCAGCACTGTAGCCTGCTGGTCATTGAGTGGAGGTGGGTCTTAGTGTTGAGATGGAGATCTCTTGGAGATCTTTTGCCATTTGGTATTATGTGGAGCCTGGGGGTCTCTGGCAGACCAGTGTTCTGAACTTGGCTCTCCCACCTCAGAAGCTTAGGTCTGACACCTGGCCAGAGGACCAAGACATTGTCAGCCACACGGCTCAGAAAAAAAGGAGAGAAAGAAAGGAAGGAAGGAAGGGAGGGAGGGAGGGAGGAAGGAAGGAAGAAAGGAAGAAAGGAAGAAAGGAAGGAAGGAAGGAGGAATAAAATAAAATAATTAAAATTAAAATTTTTTAAATATTCAAATAAAATTTAAAAGTAATAAAAGAAAGAATGAAGAGAGCAACCAAGCCCAAAAAACAAATCCACCAATGATAACAAGCACTAAAAAATATACAAAAAAATAAACTATAAAAAAATGGACAGACAGAACTGTAGGGCAAATGCTAAAAGCAAAGCTATACAAAGTCACACAAAGAAGCATACACATACACTGTCACAAGAAGAGAAAATGGAAAATATATATATATATAAGAAAAGGATGAGAGCACCCAAATCAATAAACAAATCTACCAATGATAATAAGCTCTAAATACTAAACCAAGCTCAACATAAAACCAGAAACAAATTAGATGCAGAAAGGAAACCCCAAGTCTACAGTTGTTCCCAAAGTCCACCACCTCAATTTTGGGATGATATGTTGTCTATTCATGTGTTCCACAGATGCAGGGTACATCAAGTTGATTGTAGAGATTTAATCTGCTGCTCCTGAAGCTGCTGGGAGAAATTTCCCTTTCTCTTAGTTGTTCACAGAGCTCCTGGGTTTCAACTTTGGGTTTGGCCCTGCCTCTGTGTGTAGGTCACTTGAGGATGTCTGTTCACCGCCTAGACAGGATGGTGTTAAAGTAGCAGCTGATCAGGGGGCTCTGGCTCACTCAGGCCCGGGGGGAGGGAGGGTTACAGAATGTGGGGCAAGCCTGCAGCAACAGAGACCGGCATGACATTGCATCAGCCTGAGGCACACCGTGTGGTCTCCCGGGGAAGTTGTCCCTGAATCATGGGACCCTGGCAGTGGCAGGCTGCACCGGTTCCTGGGAGAGGAGGTGTGGATAGTGACCTGTGCTTGCACACAGGCTTCTTGGTGGCTGCAGTAGCAGCCTTAGTGTTTCATGCCCATCTCTGGTGTCTGTGCTGATAGCCGTGGCTCACACCCATCTCTGGATCTCATTTAGGCAGTTCTCTGAATCTCCTCTCCTCACGTACCCTGAAACAATGATCTCTTGCCTCTTAGGCAGGTCCAGACTTTTTCCTGGACTCCCTCCTGGCTAGCTGTGGTGCGCTAGCCCCCTTCAAGCTGTGTTCACACAGCCAACCCCAGTCCTCTTCCTGGGGTCTGACCTCCAACACCCAAGCCTCAGCTCCCAGCCCCCACCCGTCCTGGCCAGCGGGTGAGCAGGAAGACCTCCCAGGCTGGTGAGTGCTGGTCAGCACCAATCCTCTGTGTGGGAATCTCTCTACTTCGCCCTCTGCACCTCTGTTCCTGCACTCTCCTCTGTGGCTCCGAAGCTTCACCCCTTTCCCCATCTCTGCCAGTGAAAGTGCTTCCTAGTGTGTGGAAACTTTTCCTCCTTCACAGCTCCCTCCCAGAGGTGCAGGTCATGTCCGTATTCTTTCATCCTTTTTTTTTCTTTTTCCTTTTGCCCTACTCAGGTATGTGGAGAGTTTCTTGCCTTTGGGGAAGTCTGAGGTCTTCTACCAGCATTCAGTAGGTGTTCTGTAGGAGTTGTTCCACGTGTAGATGTATTTTTGATGTATTTTGGGCGAGGAAGGTGATCTCCACGTCTTACTCCTCTGTCATTTTGAAGGTCTCCCAGTGGAATATTATTGAAGAGAGAACATTAGGAAATCGTCTGAAGGAGAAGATATGTTTGATCAGAGTCTTAAAGCAAAGGAGACATCAGCCTGATTGGGTCATTGGAGATGGGGCTGGGCTTGGTACTCCAGGTAGAGGGATCACACAGGAAGAGTGTAGCAGTATGTGACAGCATAATGTGTGCAGGGAACAGCAAAATTTACCATGAATGGTAAAGAATGGCGAAACCTTGGGTGACTGTGGGGAGAGTCATCAGAGAAGGCTGGAACAAGAGGCAAGAAGCAGACCATGAGTGTCCTTCTGGACCGTGGTATGAAGTTTGAATTTATTTTGAAGATATTAAGAGGTTTTGAAGGTTTTTAAACAGGAGAGTGACATAAACAGGTTTGCATTTTTGGAATGTGGATGAATTTAGGAATGTGAAGGGTAGATAGGCAAGGTTGGAAGTAGAGAGACAATTACAAATGGTGTTTGTTTGTGAATCTTCTCTCAATGTTGTTTGACCCCCCCTATTGATAGAGGGGGTCAGTGGCATCATTGTTTTTATCCATACAGGGTGTTACATGGAGAAGGAGAGCAAAACTTCTGGTGTTTGAATAAAGAAAACATGAATATGAAAGATTCTCACCATATGTGGGGAATAAATTCTAGAAGACTTGGTGACTAAGGAAATTTATGAATTCTGTAATAATAATGAAATACCTCCTTTTAACTCTCATTTATCTAGCATATGCTGTTTTCTTTCTTTAGTTGTCAAGGTCAAGAATATCAACCATTCTGAAATAATGCTACACATTGAGTTTGAAAAAGGGCCACATCTCCCTGTGTCAGAACATGGCATGTTTCCATAGCTTGTGATGAATATTATAAGGTCAGAACTGTGGGCAATGGTGATGGCATATTCTTAAAAGTTTTTCTCTAAACTTGTGTCGTAGAATCAAGAAATAAATGAGAATATTATTAGATTTTCTAAACTTTCCCAAGTACTTTCCATTTGGATTTGTAAAATTAACATAATTCAGGACTTCCTTTCTTTTTCAGGTGAACATTTCCTCAATGGGATTTACTACCATATGGGTAGGTAAAATGATAATGAATGACATTTTGCTTCATCTGGTTCAGAAAAAAACATGCTGTTCAGTCACCCCCATCCTCCCTGAATGGAGGAAGGACATTTAATCTGCATGTCACTTTCTTTTGCCAGAAGTCAGTAACCCTCAGTATTTTTAGCTCCTTTTGAAAGTCCATTAGTAATGTTGCTTTATTTATTTTTTTTTTTTTTGAGACCTTTCTTGCCTTATGCACTGACATCAGCATATTTCTGGTTTTCTGCTTGGACCTACGGGAGAGTTTCTTTCATTCACCTTCCTGTTCATAAACCCTGCCTAGATTTTCTTAAGTCTCTTCCTATCTTTCTACTCGTTATTCATTAAATCTTGTTCTCCTCTTTATCCTTTCTTAATGTTGAGTTTTTTTTCTAGGCTGTATGTCATTCCAAATAGCCACCCATGTACATCACAGGTTCAAGCTCTTGCACCTGTGTTTTCCCCCCGACTGTGTGACCACCTCTTAGATGTAGGATATGAGAGCTGTGTGAGATTAATGCTGTACTGTGACACACAGAATTTGTAAAAACACAGTGATGAACACTATATTCAAAAGTGCAGTAACTCTAGTTGGGAAAGCATGATTGCTCGATTTTAAATCTAGGCAGATTATAGGCTGAAAACAACTTCTGATGGAGGTGTCTTAGTGGTTAACTTATTAAACTCTTAAGAGGAATTTTAAAACCTACTGAATAAAGAATGAGTGGTGCCAATTCTATCTGCTTCATCAGTTGAAAGTTGGGGCTCACTGTTTGTGGTATAAGGTCAGAGAAATGCAAATAAATGGGATGATCCTCACACTTCTAATTGCTACTCTTCCTGGGTTTTCTGCCAAGAGAGGTGATATTTATTAGGCTCAAGTGTGACCCATGTATATAGGCATTAAAGAGCTAAAGAGCAAATCCCTAGTTATCACACAGAACAGCTTTTAACTTCTATCTTTATCTGAGGACGTTCACTATGTGAGGCAGGAATAGCCACAATCAGGCATTATAATAATGAGAAAAGGTCTTCCAGGCAGTCCAGAAAATATTTATTTCTCATCGAAAATTATGCAAGACTTGAACAAAGCAACACATAACAAAACTACTCTCATGGAGCAGGAGTAGGCATTTGATGAATTATACAGGCAAGGTCACATGACCTGTTAGCCTGCAATGAAAATATCTGTGTGGTAGCAATTAAGTGGTAGAAGTAGAAATAGAAGAGTGATGGAAATAGAAAGACACTGCCCTTCTGCATAATGTGATGGTGTAGCTGCTTTTGGATGGAGGGCTTGTCCGTACACTATGGTTTCAGTACTATAGGGCTTTTTTGAAGACTGAGTTTATTTCATTTAAAGTACATGATGATGAGTTTTCAGATGATTCACAGACACACAAATATTAGAATGAAAACTTGTCCCCAAAAATGTTAATTTTGAAGAATTATTTGCTATGTAAACTTTTTCTAGCTATAGCTTCACTCTCTTTGGGGGAGGGCAAAATTGACATAATATGAGATTTAGAAATTTCAGGTATTCATTTTACTGAATTTTGACATATATACACAACACCACAATCAAGATGTAGAACATTTTCATCACCCAGAAAGTTCTCTCATGCCAATTGTAGTCAATTCCCACATCTAACTGGCAACCATTGGTTTGATTTCTATCACCGTAGATTAATTAGTCTTCCCTGTTCTTAAATATCATGTAAATGGAATCCTACTCTAGGGCACTCTTTTCTGTCTGAGTTCTTTTTCCATATTCTCAGCAACATTTGGTGTTGTCTATCTTTTATATTTCAGTTCTTCTAGTTGCTTTGAAATAGTAAGTGATATTTAATTGTCCTTTTAAACTTGGAATTCTTTGCTAAATAATGATTTTGAATACCTACTTATGTGCTCCTTTGTGTTATAGTATGTGCTCATGTCTTGTTTTTGTGAAATGTCTGTTCAAGTCTGCAGTCTACTTGGTAATTTGATTGTTTGTCCTTTATTAGTTAGTAAGAATTCTTTATTCTGGATACAAATTTTTTGTCAGATATATGTATTGCAAATATTTTCTCTCAGATTGTGACATACCTTTTTATTTTCTAAATAGTTCTTATATATAATTCTTAACAGTACTATGGCTTTATTTTGTCCTGTCTGAGAAATCTTTGACAATCCCAATTTGTAAAGACATTGTCCTATGTTTGCTTCTAGAAGTATTTTAGCATATATATATTTATAAAATCCTTGTTGAGTTATAGTGTAGGTAAGTGTTGAAATTTTGGGTTTTCTTTCTTTCTTTCTTTCTTTCTTTTTCCTGACCATGCCACACAGTTTGCAGGATCTTTGTTCCCCAACCAGGGACTGAACCTGGGTTCTGGAGATGAAAGTGTCAAGTCCTAACCATTGATCCGCCAGGGAATTCCCTAGTTTTTCTTATATGTTATTTAGTTGGTTCAGCCATGTTTGCTGAAAAGACTTTCGTTTCCCCGATTGAATTATCTTGGTATCTTTGTGAAAATCAATTGATCCTATATGTGTGGGTATATTTCTGAAATCTTTTTCAGGTCTAAACCCAATACAACAAAGCTTTTTAGATTGTCATAAACTCAGTGTAAATCTTTAACTTTGTTTTACTTTTTCAAGATTACTTGGTATATTCTGGTGACTTTGCATTTATTTTAAAAATTTGGAATTATTTTATTGTTTTCTACAAAGAAAGACTTTGAAATACTGTTTGGGATGATGCTGAATCTGACATCTTAACAATATTGGATCCTCCAAAATTTAATTTCTCTGAGCAATGTTACATAGATTTCAGTATGAAGGTCTAGCCCACCTTCATTAAATTTATTCCCAAAGATACTTTTAATAGCTAGGGAGGTGTAACTTACATGCTATGAAAACCATCCTTTGCAAGTGTACAGTTCAGTGCTTTTGTTAAATTTATAGATGATGCAAACATCATTTCAGTCCAGTTTTAGAATATTTCAATCACCCAGAAAAGTTTCCTCATATTTATTTAGTTAATCCCCATTCACCCTCATAGCCCTTGGCTACTATTGATCAAATTTATATCTTTATAAATGTCTTTATAAACATTTAATATAAATGAATCATGTAACACATTTTTTTTTGCAGCTGGCTTCTCTCATTATAATGTTATTGAGGTTCATTCTTATTGTGGCATACATCAGTAGTTTGTTCCTTTGGACTGGTGAGTAATATTCCATCATATGGATATACCACAATTTGTTCATGCATTTACCAGTTGATGAGCATTTGAGTTTTTCCCCCCAGTTTTTGGTTTTTATGAATAAAGCTGCCATGAACATTCCTGTACAAGTTTTGTGTGGACATATATTTTCATTATTTTGGGGTAGATTCCTAGCAACTGGATTGCTGGGTTCTATGGTAACTTTGTGTTTAGCTTTTATTCCCCCAGTTGAATTATAATTAACTTACAACATTATTAGCTTCAAGTGTACAACATCATGATTCAATACTTGTATATATGATGAAATGATCATCATATGTTAACTAGACTTATTGTTTTTAACTTCTTAAGGAATTGCCAGTCTGTTCTCCAAAGTGGTTGAACTCTTCTATTTTCATCAGCAATACACAAGGTTCTGGTTGCTTCAAATACTTGCCAAAACTTGCTACTATCTGTCCTTGATTACTATAGCCACTATACTAGGTGTATAGTGACATTTCATTGTGGTTTCTGTTTGTATTTACCTAATGAATAATGATGCTGAGCATGTTTTCATGTGTTCTTTAATGATTCCTGTATCTTCTTTGGTGAAATGTCTATTCAAATATTTTGCACATATTTAAAAATTGGGCTGTTTGTCTTCTTATTATTGAGTTAGAAGTCGTCTTTATACATTCTGAATACAAGGCCTTTATCAGATAGATGATTTGTAAATATTTTCTCCCAGTCTGTAGCTTGACTTTTGACTTTCTTAATGATGTCTTTTGAAGGGTTAGAGTTTTAAATTATGATGATGTTTAATTTATCAGTTGTTTCTTTTATGGCTTGTTCCTGTAGTGTCACATCTATCAACTCTTTGTCCAACCCTTGGTTAGAAAATTTTCTTCTTTGTTTTCTTCTAGAAGTTTGATAGTTTTAATTTTTACATATATGTCCATGATCCATTTTGAGTTAATTTTCTTTGTATTTTGTGAAGGGTCCATGTTCATTGTATAATGCAATTAGATTTCCAATAGTCTCAACATCATTTTAGTAAAAAAAAAAAAAAAACTGTTCTTTCCTTATGGTTTTGCTTTGGCAATTTTGTTGAAAATCAAATGACCACAAATATAAGAAATTATTTCTGGACTTTCAATCTTATTTCACTGATCTATATGCTTATTCTTGGGCCATTATTATTTTGACTTTATAGTAAGTTTTGAAATCAGGTAGTGTTAAGTCCTCTATCTTTTCTTTGTTTCCCAAAATTGTTTTTGGCTATTCTAGGTCCTTTGAAGTTTAGGTTCATATAAATTTTTAGCATCAGCTTGCTTATTACTACAAAAAACTGCTGAGATTAAATTTATAGATCAGTTTGAGGAAAACTGTTGTCTTTTAGATTTTGAGTCTTCCAATCTATGAACAAGAAATATTTTTCCATTCATTTAGATCTTTAATTTTTCCCAGCAATATTTTATAGTTTTCAGTGTATAGGACTTACATTACTTTTGATAATTTTACTCTTAAATATTTTACTCTTGTCAATAATGGAATTTTTTTTAAAATTTCAATTTCCACCTGTTGATTGCTTATTATATAGAAAAATAATTGATTTTTCTATGTTGATCAGTATTGTATCTTGCAACCTTACTAAATTTTTTTATTAATTCTAGCAGTTAGCATATGTTTGTCTGTATGTTGGGACAGGGAATCCTTGAATATTATACATATAGGATCATATTATCTGACAATAAAGAGATTTAATTCTTTCTTTCCCTTTTGGATACCTTTTAGTCCTCTTAGTTGTGTGATTACTCTGGCTAGAATCTCCACTACAATGTTGAATATAAGTATCAAAGCAGACACCCCTGTCTCACTCATGACTTTAGGGGAAATTATTCAATCTTTCACGATGAAATATAATATTGGTTGTGGCCCTTCAGAGATGTCCACATCCTAATTCCCAGAATCCAAGAATATGTTACTTTACCTGTGAAAAGGGATTTTGCAGAAGAGATTAAGGTTATAGACCTAGAGATGGGGAGATTATCCTAGATTATGAAGTAGGGCCGATTCTAATCACACATGTCTTTAAAAGCAGAGAATTTTTTCTGGCCATGGTCAGAGAAAGAGATGTGATGATGGAAAAAGGGTCAGAGAGATGCTATAATGCTGACTTTGAAGATGGAAGGGGAGGGGTCAGGGAGCTGAGGCTCGGCCTTTGGAGGTCAGATCCCAGGGAGAAGACTGGGGTTGGCTGCATGAACACAGCCTGAAGGGAGCTAGTGCACCACAGCTAGCATGGAAAGAGTCCAGGAAAAAATCTGGACCTGCCTAAGAGGGAAGACACCATTGATTTGGAGTGCGCAAGGAGAGGGGATTTCTTCCCTGTCTGCCAACAGAAGGCAGAGAATTGCCTAAACGACCTCCAGAGATGGGCATGAGCTGTGGCTATCAGCTTGGACCCCAGTGACAGTCATGAAACGTTAACGCTGCTGCTGTAGCCACCAAGAATCCTGTGTGGAAGCACAGGTCACTATCCACACACCCTGGCAGGCTGTGCAGCATGCCCCTGCCAGGGTCCCATGATCCAGTGACAAGTTCCCTGGGAGAACACATGGTGTACCTCAGGCTGTTGCAATGTCATGCTGGCCTCTGCCACCACAGGCTCACCCTGTATTCCAATAATAACTACTGAACCGCTCCCTCCCTCCAGGCTGAGTGAGCCAGAACCCCCTAATTAGCCTCTGCTTTAAATCCATCCTATCTAGGTAGGAAAAGATGCCTGAGGGCGACTTACATGCAGAAGTGGGGCCAAAACCAAAGCTGAACACCAGGAGCTGTGCAAACAAAGAAGAAAAGGGAAATTTCTCCCTGAAGTCTCAGGAGCAGCAGATTAAATTCTCACAATCAACTTGATATAGCCTGCATCTGTGGAATACCTGAATAGACAAATAATCATCCCTAAATTGAGGTGGTGGACTTTGAGAACAACTGTAGACTTGGGGTTCGCTGTCTGCAACTGATTTGTTTCTGATTTTTATGTTTATAAGAGTATAGTTTTTAGAGCTTGTTATCATTGGTGGATTTCTTTATTGGTTTAGTTGCTCTCTTCTTTTTATTATTTTATTTTAATAATATTTTTTACTAATTATTAAAAAAATTATTTTTCTTTCTTTTTTCAAACTTTTCTTCTGAGCTGTGAGGCTGACAAGGCCTTTGTGCTCCAGCTGGGTGTCAGGCCTGAGCCTCTGAGGTAGGAGAGCCAAGTTCAGAACATTGGTGCACCAGAGGCCTCCCGGCCCCAGTAAATATCAATCAGTGAGAGCTATCCCAGAGATGTCCATCTCAAAACAAAGACCCATCTCCACCCAACAGCTAGCAAGCTTGAGTGCTGGATGCCCCATGCCAAACAATTAGGAAGACAGGAACAAAACCCCACCCATTAGAAGAGAGGCTGCCTAAAATCACACTAAGCTCACAGACATTCCAAAACACAACACTGGATGGAGCCCTGCCCACCAGAAAAACAAGATCCAGCCTCATCCACCAGAACACAGGAACCAGTGCCCTCCACAAGAAAGCCTATGCAAGCCACTGAACCAACCTTACCCACTGGGGGCAGACACCAAAAACAAAAGGAACAATGACCATCAGCCTGCAAAAAGGAGAACCCAAACACAGTAAGTTAAACAGAGAAACACACAGCAAATGAAACAGCAAGGTAAAACCCCACAAGAACAAGGAAATGAAGAGGAAAGAGGCAGTATACCAGAAAAAAAAAAAAAAAAGAGTAATGATAGTAAAGATGATCCAGAGTCTTGGAAATAGAATGGACAAAATACAAGAAATGTTTAACAAGGACCTAGAAAAACTAAAGAGCATAAAAACAATGATGAAAAACACAATAAGTGAAATTTAAAATTCTCTAGAAGGAATCAATAGCAGAATAACTGAGGCAGAAGAATGGAAAAGTGAGCTGGAAGATAAAATGGTGGAAATAACTACTGCAGAGCAAAATAAAGAGAAAAGAATTGTGGACAGTCTCAGAGACTTCTGGGACATCATTAAACACAGCAACATTTGAATTATAGGGATCCTAGAAGAAGAAGAGAAAAAGAAAGGGACTAAGAAAATATTTGAAGAGATTATAGTCAAAAATGTCCCTAACCTGGGAAAGGAAATAATCAATAAAGTCCAGGAAGCACAGAGAGTATGATTCAGGATAAATGCAAAGAGAAACATGATGAGACACATGTTAATCATACTATCAAAAATTAAATACAAAGAAAAATATGAAAAGCAGCAAGGGTGAAGCAACAAATAACATACAAGGTAATCCCCATAAAGTTAACAGCTGATCTTTCAGCAGAGACTCTGAAAGCCAGAAGAGAGTGGCAGAACATCTTTAAAGTGATGAAGGAGAAAAACCTACAACCAAGATAACTCTACCCAGCAAGAATCTCATTCAGATTTGACAGAGAAATTTAAAACTGTACAAACAAGCAAAAGTTAAGAGAATTCAGCACCACCAAACCAGCTTTACAACAAATGTCAAAGGAACTTCTCTAAGCAGGAAACACAAGAGAAGGGAAAGACTTACAATAACAAACCCAAAACAATTAATAAAACGGTAATAGAAACATACATAACAATAACTACCTTAAATGTAAATGGATTAAATGCTCCAACCAAAAGACAGACTGGCTGAATGGATACAAAAACAAGACCCATATATATGCTGTCTACAGGAGACCCACTTCAGACCTAGGGACACATACAGACTGAAAGTGAGGGGATGGAAAAAGATATTCCATGAAAATGGGACTCAAAGAAAGCTGGAGTAGCAAGTCTCATATGAGACAAAATAGACTTAAAAATAAAGACTATTACAAGAGACAAAGAAGGACACTACATTATGATCAAGGGATCAATCCAAGAAGAAGATGTAACAATTGTAAATATTTATGCACCCAACATAGGAGCACCTCAATACATAAGGGAAATTGTAACAGCCCATGAAATGGGAAATTGACAGTGACACAATAAAAGTAGGGGACTTAAACACCCACTTTCACCAATGGACACATCATCCAAAATGAAAATAAATAAACACAAGCTTTAAATGACACATTAAAAAAGATGGAATTAATTGATATTTATAGGACATTCCAACCCCCAAAACAGAATACACTTTCTTCTCAAGTGCTCTTGGAACATTTTCCAGGATAAACCATATCATGGGTCACAAATCAAGCCTTGGTAATTTTAAGAAAATTGAAATTGTATCAAGTATCTTTTCTGACCAAAATGCTATGAGACTACATATCAATTACAGGAAAATAACTGTAAAAAATACAAACACATGGAGGCTAAAAAATACACTACCAAATAACCAAGATGTCACTGAAGAAATCAGAAGAAATCAAAAAGTACATAGAGACAAAGGACAATGAAAACATGAGGATCCAAAAACTATCGGATGCAGCAAAAGCAGTTCTAAGAGGGAAGTATATAGCAGTAAAATCGTACCTCAAGAAACAAGAAACATCTCAAGTAAAAAACCTAACCATTAAAGAAAGAAGAACAAAAAACCCCTAATGTTAGCAAAGGAAAGAAATCATAAAGATCAGATTAGATATAAATGAAGAAGAAATGAAGAAAACAGTAGCAAAGATCAATAAAACTAAAAGCTGGTTCTTGAGAAGATAAACAAAATTGATAAACCATTAGCCAGATTAATCAAGAAAAAAAGGGGGAAGTCTCAAATCCACAGAATTAGAAATGGAAAAAGGGGTAACAACTGACACTGCAGAAATACAAAAGGTCATGAGAGATTACTACAAGCAACTCTATGCCAATAAAATGGACAACCTGAAAGAAATGGACAAATTCTTAGAAATGCACAACCTGCCAAGACTGAACCAGGAAGAAATAGAAAATATGAACAGACCAATCACAAGCACGAAATTGAAACTGTGATTAAAAATCTTCCAACAAACAAAAGCCCAGGACCAGATGGCTTCACAGACGAATTCTATCAAACATTTAGAGAAGAGCTAACACCTATCCTTCTCAAACTCTTCCAAAATATAGCAGAGGGAGGAACACTCCCAAACTCATTCTATGAGGCCACCATCACCCTGATACCAAAACCACACAAAGATGTCAAAAAAAAGATAACTACAGGCCAATATCACTGATGAACATAGATGCAAAAATCCTCAACAAAATACTAGCAAACAGAATCCAACAGCACATTAAAAGGATCATACACCATGATCAAGTGGGGTTTGTCACAGGAATGCAAGTATTCTTCAATATATGCAAATCAATCAATGTGATACACCACACTGAAAAACTGAAGGATAAAAACCATATGATAATGTCAATGGATGCAGAAAAAGCTTTTGACAAAATTCAACACCCATTTATGATAAAAACTCTCCAGAAAGTAGGCATGGAGGGAACCTACCTCAACATATAAAGACCATATATGACAAACCCACAGCCAACATTGTTCTTAATTTGAAAAACTGAAACCAGTTCCTCTAAGATCAGGAACAAGACAAGGTTGCACACTCTCACCACTCTTATTCAACATAGTTTTGGAAGTTTTAGCCACAGCAATCAGAGGAGAAAAAGAAATAAAAGGAATCCAAATCTGAAAAGAAGAAATAAAGCTGTCACTGTTTGCAGGTCACATGATACTATACATAGAGGATCCTAAAGAGGCTACCAGAAAACTACTAGAACTAATCAATGAATTTGGTAGAGTAACAGGATACAAAGTTAATGCACAAAAATCTCTTGCATTCCTATATACTAATGATGAAAAATCTGAAAGAGAAATTAAGGATATATTCCCATTTACCATTGCAACCAAAAGAATAAAATACCTAGGAATAAACCTACCAATGGAGACAAAAGACCTATATGCAGAAAACTATAAGACACGAGTGAAAAAAATTAAAGATGATACAAACAGATGGAGACATATACCATGTTCTTAGATTGGACGAATCAACATTTTGAAAATGACTGTACTACCCTAAGCAGTCTACAGATTCAGTGCAATCCCTATCAAACTACCAATGGCTTTTTTCAGAGAAGTAGAACAAGAAATTTCACAATTTTTGTGGAAACACCAAAGACCCCAATAGCCAAAGCAATCCTGAGAAAGAAAAATAGAGCTTGAGGAATCAGGCTCCTGGACTTCAGACTATTCTACAAATCTACAGTAATCAAGACAGTATGGTACTGGCACAGAAATAGAAATGTAGATCAATGGAACAGGATAGAAAGCTCAGAGATAAATCCACACACATATGGTCACCTCATCTTTGAAAGGAGGCAAAAATATACAATGGAGAAAAGACAGCCTCTTCAATAGGTGATGCTGGGACAGCTGGACAGCTACATGTAAAAGAATCAATGTAGAAAACTTCCTAACACCATACACAAAAGTAACCTCAAAATGGATTAAACACCTAAATGTAAAGCCAGACACTATAAAACTCTTAGAGGAAAACATAGGCAGAACACTCTGACATAAATGAAAGTAAGATCCTTTTGACCCAATTTCTAGAGAAATGGAAATAAAAAGAAAAACAAACAAATGAGACCTAATGAAACTTAAAAGGTTTTGCACAGCAAAGACAACCATAAACAAGATGAAAAGGCAACCCTCAGATTGGGAGAAAGTATATGCAAATGAAGCAACTGACAAAGGATTAATCTTCAAACTATGCAAGCAGCTCATGCAGCTCAATATCCAGAAAACAACAACCCAATCCAAAAATGGGCAGAAGACCTAAACAGACATTTCTCCAAAGAAGTTATACAGATTGCCAACAAACACATTAAAGAATGCTCAACATCACTAATCATTAGAGAAATGCAAATCAAAACTACAATGAGGGGCTTCCCTGGTGTCACAGTGGTTGAGAATCCACCTGCCAATGCAGGGGACATGAGTTCATGCCCTGGTCTGGGAAGATCCCACATGCCACAGAGCGGCTGGGCCCGTGAGCCATGGCCACTGAACCTGTACGTCCGGAGCCTGTGCTCCACAATGGGAGAGGCCACAACAGTGAGAGGCCCGTGTACCACACACACACACACACACACACACACACACAAACTACAATGAGGTATCAATTCACACCTATCAGAATGGCCATCATCAAAAATCTACAAACAATAAAGGTTAGAAACTGTGTGGATAAAATTGACCCCTCTTGCGCTGTTGGTTGGAATGTAAATTGATACAACCACTATGGAGAACAGTATGGAGGTTCCTTAAAAAACTACAAATAGAACTACCATATGTCCCATCAATCCCACTACTGGGCATACACCCTGAGAAAACCAGAATTCAGAAAGAGTCATGTACCACAATATTCATTGCAGCACTATTTATAATAGTCAGGACATGAAAACAACCTAAGTATCCACTGACAGATGAATGAATAAAGAAGATGTGACACATATATACAGTGGAATATTACTCAGCCATAAAAAGAAATGAAATTGAGTTATTTATACTGAGGTGCGTGAACCTAGAATCTGTCCTACAGAGTGAAGTAAGTCAGAAAGAGGAAAACAAATACCATATGCTAACACATATATACGGAATCTGAAAAAAAATGGTTTTGATTAACCTAGGACTAGGACAGTAATAAAGATGCAGACATAGAGAATGGATTTGAGGATACTGGGAGGGGGAAGTGTAAGCTGGAATGAAGTGAGAGAGTAGTGTTGACATACATACACTACCAAATGTAAAATTGATAGATAGTGGGAAGCAGCTGCATAGCACATGGAGGTCAGCTGGGTGCTTTGTGACCACCTAGGGGGTTGGAATAGGGATGGTGGTAGGGAAACGCAAAAGGAGGGGTTATGGGGATATATGTATACATATAGCTGATTCACTTTGTTATACAGCAGAAACTAACACAACATTGTATAACAATTATACTCCAGTAAAGATGTTAAAAAAAAAATTCTGCTGCATTGGGTGTAGGGTTATCTAAATGTTATTTTATCCAAGTTGTGACAGTGTTATTCAAATATCCTTATTGATTGCTGTCTTCTTGTTCTGTTGCCTAGAGAAAGGTGTTAAAATTTCCAACTTTGATTGTGGATTTGTTTCTTTAGTTTTTTTTTTAGTTTTGCCTCATGTATTTGGGAGCTTTGTTATTAGTTACCTATATTTTAAAGATTGTTTTGTCTTCTTGGTGAATTGTCCATTTCCTCATTCTCAAATTTCCCTCTTAATTGTTTGTAATACTCAGTGTTTGGGTTTAATTCGTATGATACTAAAAACCTGCATGGCTTTCTTATGCTATGTACTTGTACTACTTGATTTTCTTTTTATTCTTTTACTTTATACCATGTGTTTCTTCATATTGAAAATGTTACTTATCAGGTATGAAAAGTTTTGCTTTTTAATTGGCATGTTGAGTCCACTTACAATTAATATTTTTATTTCTCAATTGGATTTAAGTATGCCACTATGGTGTTTGTTTTATATGTATCTCATATATTGTTCCTTTGATCTTTCTTTACTTTTTTTTTGGTGATTCATGTGTTTTTCAGTATTCTATTTTTTCTTCTCTATTGACATTTTAGTTATTTTTGTGTTTTTGTAAGTTGTTGCTCTATGCATTTTGACTTATATTCTACTTTAAAGTATATTCTATTATTTTCTATCATGGTATGATCAATTTGAAAATCTTAACAACAATATACTTCTATTTACCACCCTCCTACTCTTTGCCTGTATGTGTCTTGTTGTATGTATAATTTTTGGTATTTACTGCTTACTCTTTTTGGTGTCCTTCACTTTTTGTTCAAAGTCACGTTTCTTTATGGTATCATTTTCCTCTGAGTAAAATTTTTGGCTTTTTAAAAAGTAAAGTTCTGTTAGAAGACAATTTTTTCAGCCTTTGAATGTCTGAAAATATCTATTTTCTTTATTTTTGAAAGATATTTTCTCTGGAGGTAGAATTATAGATTGAAAGAGTTTTTCTTTCAACACTTTAAAGATGTTGTTCTGTTGTCTCCTGTCCCTATTGTTTTTAATGAGAAGTTAGCAAATATTAGTATTGTTATACCACTTTATGTAATTTTTTCTTTGTCTTCTTTTAAGATCTTTTTATCTTTGGTTTTTAGAAGTTGACTATAATGTGCCTAAGTGTAATTTTCTTGATATCTATCTAGGGTGGGTTTTGCTGAGTTTGATGTCTGTTCAGTTTTGGAAAATTCTTGGCCATTTTATGTTAGATTATTTGTTCTGTGTCTTCTCTCTTTCTCTTTCCCATCTAGGACTCCAATAACATATATGTTAGGTCATTTACTATTCCTTCCTTCCCTTATTGTAAATGCTTTGTAGCATTTAAATTTTTTTATATTTTTATTTCAATTTGTATAATATATTAACCTGTGTTAGCACTTACTGATGTTTTAGTTTTATTTCATCTTAAATACAGTTCACTCAGTTTAACTTGATGGTCCCACTGAAAAAAGTTTTTCACATATTGCCTCCGTATGGTTATTTTTTTGTTAAAAGACAGTGGTAATTAGACTTTATTTAAGGGGCTACTACAATGAGGCTTCATTTTTAGTAGGGGAGAGAGATTTAATTTAACTCCCCAGTTCTTTCTTTTTATAGTTCTCATCTCTTTGATGAAATTCTCCATCAGTTAATTTTATTTTTACCTTCTGCATTAGAAATATGTACATATATTTTTCCACCTAAGTCTTCTCTGTGTCTGTATTGACCATTTCTTCTCTTCATGGTGGGCCACAAATTTTTATTTCGTGTGTTTGGATTACATGTCTAAAATAACAGTAAAGCCTGAGGTAAGTAGTATTGATACTGAAAAATGAGTACTGCTTTTTCTGTCAAGGAACTTTTAGGGGTTGCACTCATTCTGTTTTTGAGTGGTCTTGGTGTAGGCCTTTGTTTGTTCATTTGTTTGTTTGTTTTTTGCTTCTGTTAGATTCAGTTCATCAAGCCTTTAGATTATATGAGGGCAGGCACTGAACCTTTTCTTTTGCAAATTTTTGGATCTGAGGGTTTGAGATTATCCTGTTGTGTGCCAATAGACTTTAGTAGGCCACGTTCATGTGCTTCAGTGGGTCATGTTCATGGCTCATTTCTAGGTCTATTGCCCCCTCTTTGTGTGCAGAGGCTACTGCCTTGTACTCAGTGTAAGGCTTGGAGTGCATGTATTTTTGCTCATAGTTTTCATGCTCTATCTTTAGACTTCTGCAGGACCCATGCTGCTGTTGCTCAGGGCATTCTCACTTGATGGTTGTGCCCTTGCCCTAGCAACGAAAGACCACATCCTATACTCAGAGAAAGGCCTAAAATGCTAATTGGATTTCTTTCCATTCTTCGCAATTCTTTCAGACTTCAGCTGGCCCCCTGAACCTGTACCTCAGGTGTCCTCCCTCAGTTTTCCTTCTGCATCCCTGTTGTAGACAGTCACTGCCTGGAATTTAGTGAAAGGTTTTGAACTATCATGAAGTTTCCCTCAGTTCTTCAGCTCCATTTGAGACTTCAACAGGACCTTCTCATCTGCACCTCAGGGGGTGACATTTTCTCTCCTGCTCTGACCCGAGTCTTTCTCAAAAGTACTCAGGAAAGGCTCATAGAAAGGAATTGAGGATGGGTGCAGATTCCCCTTGAGTCTGAGGTTTCTAGAGATCAATTGTCATACCAACCCTCAATTGAGCTTTAATAATGGAAGTTTCCAGCTGTTTTCATCTTATGTTTTCTACAGCAGATTTCTCTTCCAGCTACTGCTTCAACAAGAATGCAAGCAACACTGGGTCCCTTCTCTCTTATGAGTGACTTGTAACATTTTAGAGTTTATTGTATTTTATTTTTTGTGAGTTCAATTTAAATTTTTTACATTTTGTAGCAGAAGCAGCCCACCCAGTAAAATTTTAAAATTTCAGATATTGTACTGCTCCAGTATAGTATCTAGACTTTCTTTTGGTTGTTATTTTAGTTTTTATTTCTTTGCTAAGATTTCTCCATTGGTTCACACATTAACTCCACCTTTTTCTTAATGTCATTGAGCAAAATGTTAACAGCTATTTTAAGGTCTCTATAAAAATTCCAGCATCTGTTTCTATTGACAGCTTTGGCTCTAGATTAGAGTCACATTTTCCTGTTTATTTGCATGTCTACTAATTTTTTATTTGATATAATTTTGATTTGTGTTATCATGGTATAAATTTACCATCCTTTTACAATTAACCTAGTTGCATCCTTAGATTTATAGTGGAATTCTTATAGATAACATATAATTCATCTTGCTTTTTATCTAATTTGACAATTATAGTATTTAGACCATTTATATTTAATGGAAATTGATATGATTGGGTTTAAATCTACTGTATTGCCACTTGTTAGTTTGTTCCATCTACCCTTTGTTCCTTTTTTCTTCTTTTTCTTTCTTTTAGATTAATTCAGTAATATTTATAATTCTATTTTACCTTCTTTTTGGTTTGTAAACTATAATCTTTTTCTTTTATAATAGTTGTTTTAGGATTTACAGTATTCCTTTTAAAATAACCGTATCCTACCTTTAAGTAATATTATTTTACTTCTGACTGAAGGGACTGAATATTGTTTTCTCTCTGACTGGTGGACTAACAACAGTTCCTATAGTTCAGGTCTGCTTGCAATGAATTCTTCAGCTTTTGTACGTCTTAAAAAGTCATCATTTTACCTTCAGTTTGACAGAAATTTTCATTGGGTATAGAATTCCCTGTTGAAAGATTTTTCTTTCAGTATTTTAAAGATGCTACACTACTCTTCTTTCTTGTACTGTTTCTGACAAGAAGTCTGTTGTCATTCTTGTGTATGTTTCTTTTTTATTCTAAATTTTTAAAAAACATTTTTGGTTTATTACTGATTTTAAACAATTTTAGTACAGTGTGCCTTTATGTAGCATTTTGTATGCCATCAAGCTTGGGGTTTATTATACTTTTTGGACCTGCTAGTTTATAGTGATTTTCAAAAATGAAATAAACTTTTAAAAAGATATGGATTAATGGGAACAGTTTCCCTGAAGTTGTGTGTAGACACTCAAATTGGAGCCTCCCTCCCTCTCTCCCTCCCTCCCTTCCTTCCTCCCTCCCTCCTTCCCTCCCTTCCTCCCCCCTTCCCTCCCTCCCTCCCTTCCTTCTTTCTTTCTTTTCCCTCTTTTTTCCTCTCTCTATCTCTCTTACTGAAGTGTAGTTGATTTACAATACTGCATTAATTTCAGGTGTACAGAATAGTGATTCAGTTAATTTTTATTTTTTGAAGATTATATTTCATTATAGGTTATTACAAGATACTGAATATAATTCCCAAGTCTTTATAAAGGTTTCTTTTAAAAACAATGTAGTTTGTTTTCTTAATAGAGTTTTGTTAGTTTCTTATTAAGTTTTTCTTTAAGTATTTTATACTGCAACCATGATGCAACAAATTAACTCTTTTTTTCCTAATAGGTTGCTGCTGGTATTAGAAACTTTCAGTTTTGTTATTTAATATCAGCTGCCACTGAATTATTATAACTCTAATTGTTTTTATTTGGCTATGCTTTTCCCTAGGCAAACAAAAATATCAGAGGTATAATAAGTATGAATTTATGTTATTTATAATGATCTTTTTTTTCTCAAATTTTTTTTTAAATTGAAAAAAAATTTGGCTATTTCTTCAAATATTTTCTTCTGTATGCTGTGTCACTTCTTGTTCAGGGACTGAAATTACAGGTAAATCAGAAGTTTGAAGGTCACTGATGCTTGGTTTTTTCTTTTCTTTTCTTTTTTCTGTCTTTTTCTCTGTTGCTATATTTTCAAGTTCACTAATCTTTTCTTTTGTAGAGTCTAATCTGCTTTTAATCTTATCCAGTGTACTTTTCATCTCTCACATTGTAGTTTTATCTCTAGAGGTACAGTTTGGGTCTTTTAATATCTTCCTTGTTTTTGTTTAACTTTCATGATCTCTTCTACCTACTTGAACAACTAGAAAATAATCATAAGAATCTAGGGGTAAGATGGGAATGGAGACGTAGACCTACTAGAGAATGGACTTGAGGATGTGGGGAGGGAGAAGGGTGGGCTGTGACAAAGTGAGAGAGTGGTGTGGACATATATACACTACCAAACGTAGAATAGATAGCTAGTGGGAAGCAGTTGCATAGCACAGGGAGATCAGCTCGGTGCTTTGTGACCACCTGGAAGGGTGGGATAGGGAGGGTGGGAGGGAGGGAGACGCAAGAGGGAAGAGATATGGGAACATGTGTATATGTATAACTGATTCACTTTGTTATAAAGCAGAAACTAACACACCATTGTAAAGCAATTATACTCCAATAAAGATGTTTTAAAAAAAAAGAAAATAGTCATAATAACTGTTAATATCCTTGTCTACTAATTCCATCATTCATGTCATTTAAGCATCTATTTTCATTGACTGATTTTTCTCATCAGTATGGGCTTTATTTTTTATCTTCTTTACAAGTCTCAGAATTGTTGGTTAGATAACAATTTTGCATTTTACCTTTTTGGAATTCTGTATATTTTCATATTTCTATAAATATTCTTGAGCTGTATTCTGGGACATAGTTAAGTTACTTGAAAACCATTTGATATTTTTGAGTTATATTTTTAAGCTCTGTTAAGTGACACCAAAGAAGCTGTTATCTAGGGATGACTTTTCCTCCATTACTATAGCAATACCCATGTGAATTAAAAGGTTTTTCTACTATAGTGGTGGGGATGTGAATTACTTGTGGCCATGTGTGAGCTCTCAGAATTTTCCCCTCTATTCCTTTTGAGTGTGTCTTTCCCCAGCCTTGGGTAATTTCTTTACATGCATACTTTGATTGGTATTCAGCTAAACACTTGAGGCAGATCCTTTGTAGTTCTCTTTCGGTGAAGATTTCTTCTATTCAGTACATTGCCTTTTGAACTCTGGTCACATTGGCCTTCCCAGTATCCCATCTGAATCTCCTCTCAACTCAGGGAAATTCCTGGGCTTGGGCTTGGTTTCCCCTCCCTTGCCCTGCATCTTGGAAGCTCTCTCCAGGCAATAAGGTAGAACAACTGTAGTTCTCCCCTCATTTTTTTTCCCTTTTCTCATGATCATTATCTTCTACTGCCTGATATCCTATAGCTTGAAAGCCATTGTTTTATATATTTTGTGCATTTTTTAGTTGTTTCAGGTAAGAGGGTGAATTCATCTTCTATTACTTCATATTGACTCATATGGAAGTATATTTTGATGTAATTTCAAACGTACAGAAAAGTTTTTAAAATATTGTCAGGTAGTCTCAGATACCTTTTACTCATTTCTACCAAATATTTGTATCTTATCCACTTTCTTGCTCTCTCTCTCCCTGTATATGTTTGTTCCTGGAAAAAATATTTGAACAAGATCAAAACATCATGTTCTTTTATACTGAAATATGTCAGTGTGCATATACTAAGAAAAATGGCATTGTCTTGCATAAACAGATTAGAGTTATAAAACCCAGGAAATTTGATATTAATACAATACTGTCATCTTATCCTTTTTATCAATAGTCTTAATAATGTCCTGAATAGCAATTGATTGCTTCTAGTCCAGGATTAAATCCAGGGTCCTGCATTACATTTAGTTGTCACATCTCTTTAGTGCCTAATTTGGAATCGTTCTTCAGCCGTTATTTGTGCTTTTTGACCTTGATATTTTTGAAGACTTTAAGCCATCTGCTTTGTAGAATGTTCCTCAATTTTGATTTGTCTGATGTTTCCTCATGATTAGATTCAGGATATGCATTTTTGGCAAGAAAACTACTGAAGTGATAGTGTATTCTCCTCAGTGAATCTTATTAGGAGGCACATAATGTCAGTATGCTCCCAAATTGGCTGTGTTAGCTTTGATGACTTGAATAAAATGGTGTTTTCTAAGTTTCTCTACTTAAAAAACTTTCTCTTTGTAATTAATAAATAACTTTACTGAAATATTTTAAAAATATATGAATATACAGCTATCTTCAAACTTTTACCTGCCAGTTTTAGCATATAATGATAATTTCCTAACTCCATCAGTCTTCCTATATTTTTAAATTGCATTTTACCATAAGGAAAAACATTTTTTTTGATGGTAAAAAAAAAATAGTAATTATGATGGTAGACACACTTTTTTGGTTTTATTAATGGATTACAATACATTATCATTATTTATTTTGATAATAAAATTGTCCTAGCTTTAAAAAAAATTAAAAACCATAGAATTATTTATTAATGTCATCATTTGATTAGCTTTATCTTCTTGTTTTGTCTTCCTCTCCTCAAAAATTCTCTCCACCTCCCTGTTTCTACTCAAACTTCATCCATAATTGAAGATGCATAGCTCAGGCTCCATCTTACCCATGTAGCATTCCTTCTTTGATCATAAAAATTGTCCCAGATTTGACCATTGGAGAATCCCTCTATCTGCTCCTGTGATCTTTTGATATGTCTTCATGTTTCTTTGAGTATTTTCTTAGTTTCTTGTACAATGAGATACTCTGGGGTTTGTTTGTACATTCCCTACATTAACCCTGGAATCATCATTTCTCTAAGAGGTTTTGGTTTATAGTGAGGATAATAATATTTAGAAGCAAAAATTGGGCACAGTGTGTGCTTATTGTTATTGATGTGTCATCACGTCTAGGCACTCTAGGTAAACATAGACTGGGATTGTGCATGCACTCCAGAAAAACCTGAGAAGGTCCTAAGCCTTTATTTAGCTCTGGTCTTTTGGATACTTTATAAGCAGAAAGTGAAGGTTAAAGCAGAGATGTAAACTATGTGGTTGAGTGTCAAAAGCATGTCCTAACACTTTCAAAGAGCCCATCTGTAAGCCTGGGAGGTTTTTTCAGGTTACACACATTTGAGGAGAACTCTGTCTAATTACTGTATGTCCACTATGCTAATGGAACAGAGACTTCAGTGGCCACACATGAAGAATACAGACTTTAAAAAATAAGTTCAGAACAGTCACTAAACAAGTGACCAAGAACAAATACAGCAAACAGCAATGGCAAGAAGGGGGAGAATCTGATTTTCATTGTTGCTATATCATATTAAAAATGTCCAGTTTTCAACAATTACAGGGTATGCAAAGAGAAAGTCTGACCCATGCACAAGAAAAGAAAAGCAATCACTGAGAACTGTCTCTGAGGAAGTACAGACATTGACCATACTAGACAAAGACTTTAAATTAGCTATTTTAAATAGGTTCAAAATGCTAAGGGGAACCAATATGTAAAGAATTAAAGGGAACCATGAGAATGATATATCAAATAGAGTACATAAGTAAAGATACAGAAACGTAAAAAAAAGAACCAAATGAAGATTCTGGTATTGAAAAGTACAACTGAAATGAAAAATTCACTGGAGAGACTCAACAGCACATTTTAGTAGCATAAAAAAAGAATCAGTGTACTTGAAGATAGGTTCATTGAGATTATCCAGTCTGAGGAATAGAAAAAAATAATGAAGAAAAATGACCAAAGCCTCAGAGACTTATGGGATATTATCTAGCATACTAATTTGTGCATAATGGGAGGACTAGAAGGAGAGGAGAGAGAGAAAAGAGGAAGAAAGGACATTTGAAAAAAATGGCTGAAATCATCCTAACCTTGATGAAAAGTCCAAACTTTACATCCAAGATACTCAGTGAACTCCAAATAAAATAAAATAGATCCATACTGATACACACTATAATCAGCCTGTTGAAAGACAAAGAGAAAATGTTGAAAGCAGCAAGAAAGAAGCAACTGATCATAAACAAAGAGTTCTCAATAAGATTACCAGTTGATTTCTCACCAGAAATCATGGAAGCTAGAAGGCAGTGGTATGATGTGTTCAAAGTGCTTAAAGAAAATAAAAACCTGACAGCCAAGAAGTTTATCTGGTAAGACTATATTTCAAAAATAAAAGAGGTGTTAAGATACCTAGGATAAACAAACAACAGGAGAGTTCATCACTAACATATAGTAACTTGAATACACACACAAAAATAAAGACCACCAGTAATGGTAACTACATCTGAAAATGTAAAAGTTGTTTAATGTATTTTTTTATGTTTCCTCTTTTTCACAAACTTATTTAAAAGACAGCTGAATAATATAATAATTAAAAGTCTATGTTGATAATTGCACAACGTATAAAGATATAATTTTTGACAATAATAACATAAGGGGGGGCAGACCATATAGGAGGAAAGTGTGTACTATTGAAGTGAATAGGTATTAAATTAGGAATCAAGATTACAATAAAGTAAGTTGTTACAAATTAAGATTGTTGTAAATTAAGATATTATAATCAAGACAGCTACTAAGATAATAACTCAGTACTGTATAGTAAAAGAAATGGAAAGGGAATAAAATGATACACTAGAAAATACTATTTAACATTAAAGAAGACAGTACTGAAAAAAATTGAGGAGCATAACTAATATGGTATATAGGAAACAAATAGCAAAATGACAGAAGAAAGTCCCCTTTTATTAGAAATTATGTGAAATGTAAATGAATTTTACTCTCCAATTAAAAAGCAAAGATAAGTAAAATGAATTTTTAAAAAAAGCATGGTACAACTATATACTGTCTGCAAGAGACTCACTTCAGATTATGTTGAAAATAAAAGGATGGATAGTGATATTCATAAAACAGTATACAAAAGAAAGCTGGAGTGTGTATATTAATATTATACAAAATAGCCTTATGGAAAAGTTGAGAGACAAAGAAGCACATTATATAATGGTAAAGGGTCAATTCATCAAGAAGACATAGCAATTATAAACATAAATACACCTAACAACAGAGCTACAAATATATGAAGCAAAAGCAAACAGAATTGAAGGGAGACATAGTTTAAAGATAATGGTTGGAGGCTTCAATACTCCACTTTCAATAATGGGTAGGACAAATTAACAGAAAGTCAGAAAGCAAAGAGTCAGCAAGGAAATCAAACTGTACTATAAACCAACTAGACCTAACATTCATCTATAGAACAACATTTCACCCAGCAAAAGTAGAATACACATTCTTCTCAAGTGCACGTGGAACTTTGTATACAACCAAGAGAATTGAAAACATATGTTTACATAAAATATTGTACATGAATAGCCATAGCAGTAATATTTACAATAGCCAAAGTATGGAACTACCCAAATATATCCATCAATGATCAATGGAAAATCAAATAGTAGTACTTTAGCATGAAGTACTAATACATGCAGTAACATGGATGAATCTTGAAAACGTTATATTGAGTGAAATAATCCAGACACAAAAGTCTATATATTATATGATTCCATTTATATGAAATGTCCTGAATAGGCAAATACATAGAGACGGGAGATTAGTGGCTGCTACAGGCTAGTGTAAGGATAAAATGGGGATGGCTACGTAATAGGTACAGGATTTCTTTTTGGTGTGATGAAAATATTCTGCAAATATACAATGGTGACAGTTGAATAACATTGTGAATATACTAAAAACCACCAAAGTTTACACTCTAAAATGCCTAAATTGTGAATATTATATTCTGTAAAATTTATTTCAATAAAAAATAAAATATTGAGTAAAGGAAAAATAAAATCTTTTCTGTTTACAGTTTTGTGGGTTTTTTTGGGGGGCCCACACTGTGTGGCTTATGGGATCTTAGTTCACTGACCAAGGATCAAATCCAGGCCCTTGGCAGTGTGGAGCCCTAACTACTGGACCACCAGGGAATTCCCTCTATTTACATTTTTGATGGTCCTCATTTCTTTGTGTAGATCTGTTTTTCCATCTACTGTCATTTCCCTTCATTCTGAGGAACTTCTTTTATCATTTTCTCTATTATAGTTCTGCTAGATATGATTTATCTCAAAATTTTTTTCTTTTTGAATATTTTGTCACATATTTGAAAGACATTTACTTTGGATTTAAGATTCTTGGATGACAATTTTTTTCAGCACTTTAAGATTTTGTCTGAGCTTTAGTCTTTCTATTGTGAAACTAGATGTAGTTTATTTTATTGTATTCCTGCATATTATGTGTCTTTTTCCCCTTAGTCTGATTTTAAGATTATGTCTCTGTCTTTTGTCTTCACTAGTACAATTATGATATGCCTAGATGAGATTCTGTTTGTGAGATTCTATATTGGCATTTGTGGAGATTCTTGATTCTGTCACTTGATATTTTTCCTTAAACTTGAGAAATGTTCAGCTATTATTTTTCAAGTACATCTTCTTTACATTTTATATATCTTTTCTTTCTGAGATTCCAATGACAAGAGTATTAGCAGATTAATATTTCCCTACATGTCACATTGTCTCTATTTATGTCAATTTTTTCTTTCTGTTCTTCTTACTAGATTATTTGTATTGATATATCTTCAAATTAACTGCCTATTTTTCTTTTCTCTCAAATATTCTGGTAAGAATTTCCATGAAATTTTCATTGTAGTGATTGAACATTTTAATTCTGGTATTTTAAATTTTTTTACAGTTTCCACTTTTTTTGCTTATATTCCTCATATGATCATTGATAATTATCACAAATTCTTTTTAGTCCTGAACACATTTAAAGTAGCTGATTTAAAATTCTTATTGCTATTTCTACCATTTGATTATTTTTGGTATCAGTTTCCATTGAATTCTTCCTCTCTTGACTTTGGGCATATTTCCCTGATTTTTTTTTAAGTCTAGTAATTTTTTTTCTAAACTGGACACTGTTTCCATGATAAGTTGTAGAGAATTGAATTCTGCCATTTTCTTCTCTTGAGTGTTGATTTTCTTTCTAGCCAGAAGTTAATTTGGCTGGATTTAAACTCTAAACAGTATCTTTCCTGTGGTGGTCAGCAGCTGAAATATTCTCTCATACCTTTCAACTTCTGTTTTCACCAGGCCCCCTGAAGTTTTCCCCAAGAATGTGTATTTCAGTAAACAGCCAAGAACTGGGCAAAATTTATTTTCAGATATAGGGGCTTAACCTATCACCCACCCTGCCCCAAGGCCTCATTCTTCACACTGTTTTTCTTCTAACCCCCAAGGTGCTTTGCTAGTCCTATTTTCTTCCTCAGGCCAGTAAGACTACAACTTTCTTCTACTCCTCACCATACATACTAGAAAGTGGCCTTGGGTGAAAAGCCACCTTTATATAAATCTAACATAGTGGACTTTGCTCTTTCAAGAGTCCTTTCCTCTAAATTTTCTGCCTGCTCTTGGTGACTATATCAGTTTTCTAGAGCAGTTGTAAGAAAGAACCACAAACTGGGTGACTTTAAAAATAGAAATTTACTGTCTCACAGTCCTGGAGACTAGAAGTTTAAGGTCAATGTGTTGGAAGAGTTGGTTCCTTCTGAGGGCTGTGAGGGAAAATCTGTCTCATTATGGTTTGCTGGCAATCTTTGGCATTGCTTTACTTATAGGTGTATCACCCAAATTCTGTCTTTGTCTTCACATGGTGTTCTCCCTTGGTGTTTGTGTCCAAGTTTCCTGTTTTTATAAGGACACCTGTCCTGTTAGATTAAGGCCACTCTAATAACCTCATTTTAACGTGATTACCTCTGTAAACACCTTCTTTTCACATAAAGTTACATCCTGGGATACTGGAGGTGAGCACATCAAATGATCTTTTTTGATCAATTCAGCATATAGCAATAACTCTCCATTGCCTTCGAATATTGATTTTAAAATATCTTGTCCAGGTTTTATAATTTTTATTTGTGGATATTCTGCCATTATTGGAAGTAGGAATTGAATGAAAATTTTTGATGGTTGGTAGGCATTTTAGGTAATATGTAGAGGATAGTCTGCTTTACTTTGTCTTCCTTTATACAGTGTTAATTTTGTCCTGGCAGACAGTTAACTGCTGGATCTCCTTCCTGAAATTTTCAAACATTGTTTTATACATTTCTGGGGCAGGACTCTGTCTAATTTGCCCATAGTTTGGGTCATGGGCCTAAATCTAGGCCAAGAGTCTGCAAACTATGACTCATGGGCTTAACCTGACTTGCAAACTGTTTTTGTATAGCCCAAAGTTTAAAATGACTTTTCTTAAAGAATAAGAAGAGGAGGAGGGAGAGGAGGGAGAAATATGACTATATGTGGCCTGCAATCTCTAAAATATTTACTACCTGATTCTTTACAGAAAATATTTGTGACCCCTGCTCTGGGGCTTGGTCCTTGCTTCTAAAGTGTACTCTTTTTAGAGTCACAAATGAATAAAGAGGTGCTGAGTGAGATCTCTCCACCCCAGCTGGGCTGGCACTTCAACATTTCCCAGCACTGCATGACTTTTGGTTTCTTCATTCAACTTTTCCCCCTGTTGCAGCCACTCTCTGATAGGCTTCAGGGAGTTTTAACTTGTGCAAACTCAGTCCAGCCCTTGACCAGGAACTGAAGGGGAACCTCCCTGCAGATCTTGGGATCCTAATATCTGTGAAAGTTTTCCTCTTTTATAACATGGTCTACAAATTCCAACTACCTAAACTGCCATAAATTCTGATCTCAGCCTCCTCAGCAGTAAGACTTTTGCTCTGCTTCAACTGCACCACTCTGCGTCATGGTTCCCCTGCAGAGCTGTTGTGAACACAGGCTCAATTAAAGCATTTCCCTTCTTTCACAGTTCTGCTCTATTATTTGTACCTATAAACAGTTGTCTCATGTATTTTGTTGAGTTTCATAGTTATTTGGGTTGGGATGGTTAGGTCAATCCTAGTTACTCTAACTTGACCTAATGTGAAAGCCCGTGTTTTTACTGTTAATATTCATGCCAGTTAAAAAGATGAAGCCTTGGACCTAAGAGAGATAAACACCTAGAACTAACAGCAACACTTCCCCAACACACATGTACACATATAAGTTGGAAGCCTTAAAATACTATAACCTCAATGAAAATGTACATTTTAAAAACAACCTCCCTAGGATCACAGGGAGATTACAAGGACATCTGTATGTCTCAGACTGGCTTCTGGGTGGAAAAAAGGCTTTCCTGATTTATTTCAAGCCTAGGTCTATGAATCACAGGGGTAGTGTTTTGAATTTACACTAGATTCTTGTCCTGAGAGATGCAAAATTTAGAAATTAACGTAAAATTCAGTCCCATGCTGCTGATATTTTGACTGACAGATACAAATATAAAACCATTCTTGAGAAATAAAGCCTCAACCTTGGCTGCACTGAGTTTCCACAGATAAAAGTGTATTAAAGATTAAATTAAAAGTTAAATAATACAGGGAAACATTCTGTGATATGCAGGAGTCAGCAGATACAACAAACATCAGGGAATTGGGTTGTTAAGAATTTCAGATTATTGAACAATGTGAGAGGTATGTCTGAAATGATTAAATACATGAAAGAAAAAAGAAATTAAAAATAAAGAAGAGCAAGATGCTACAAAAAGGCTAAGCAGTTTCTAAAAGGCATTAGTTAAAACTTACAAATAAAACTAATTATATAAGATAAAACTTCATAGTTTGGTTAAAACAGCATATCATGTTCAGCCAAAGAAATAATAATTATTATTTTTTTTAATTGAAGTATAGTTGATTTACAATGTTGTGTTAGGTTCAGGGGTACAGCAAAGTGATTTAGATCTGTCTATATCTATCTATCAACTATCTATCTGTCTATCTATCTATCTATCTATCTATCCTTTTTCAGATTCTTTTCCATTATAGGTTATTACAAGATATTGAATATAGTTCCCTGTTGCTATACAGTAGGTCCTTGTTGTTTATATGTTTTATATATAGTAGTGTGTGTCTCTTAATCCCAAACTCCTAATTTATCCCTCCCACATCCCCTTTCCCCTTTGGTAACCATAAGTTTAATTTCTGTGTCTGTGAGTCTATTTCTGTTTTGTAAATAAGTTTATTTGTATCATTTTTTTGATTCGACATGTAAGTGATATCGTATAATATTTATCTTTCTTTGTCTGGCTTCATTTAGTATGATAATCTCTAAGTCCATCCATGTTGCTGCAAAAGACATTATTTCTTTTTTTTATGGCTGAGTTATATTCCATTGTGTAGATACCACATTTTCTTTATTCATTCATCTGTTGAGGTGAATTTATGTTGCTTCCATGTCTTGGCTATTGTAAATAGTGCTGCTCTAAACATTGGGGTTCATGTATCTTTCTGAATTAGAATTTTCGTCTTTTATCGATATATGCCAAGGAGTGGAGTTGCTGGATCATATTGTTAACTCTGTTTTTAGTTTTTAAAGGAACCTCCATACTGTTTTCCATACTGACTGTACCAATTTACATTCCCCCCAACAGTGTAGGAGGGTTCCTTTTCTCCACACTATCTCCAGCATTTATTACTTGTAGACTTTTTGATGATGGCCATTCTGACTGGGGCAAGGTGATACCTTGTTGTAGTTTTGATTTTCATTTCTCTAGTAATTAGTGATGTTGAACATCTTTTCATGTGTCTTTTGGCCATGTGTATGTCTTTTTCGGAGAAATATCTATCTAGATCTTCTACCCATTTTTTGATTTGGTTGATTTTCTGTGACATTGAGCTGTGTGAGTTATTTGTATATCTTGGAAATTAAGCACTTGTCAGTCACATCATTTGCAAATATTTTCTCCCAGTAAGTAGGTTATGTTTTCATTTTGTTTATGGTTTCCTTTGTTGTACAAAACCTTTTAAATTTAATTAAGTCCCATTTGTTTATTTTGCTTTTGGTTACATTACTTTAGGAGATGGATCTAAAAAACTATTGCTGCAGTTTATGTCAAAGAGTGTTCTGCCTATATTTTCCTCTAGTTTTATAGTATCCAATCTTACATTTAGGTCCCTAATCCATTTTGAGTTTATTTTGGTTTATATATGGTCTTAAAGATGTTCTAATTTCATTCTTTTACATGCAGCTCTCCAGTTTTCCTAGCACCACTTATTAAAGAGATTGTCTTTTCTCCATTGTATATTCTTGCCTACCTTATTATATGTTAATTGACCATAAGTGTGTGGGATTATTTCTGGGCTTTGTATCCTGTTGCATTGATCTATATGTCTGTTTTTATGCCAGGATCACACTGTCTTGATGACTGTAGCTTTGTAGTATAGTCTGAAGTCAGGGAGCATGATTCTTCCAGCTCTGTTCTTCTTTCTCAAGATTCTTTTGACTGTTTGGGATCTTCTGTGTTTCCCTATAAATTTTAAAATTTTTTGTTCCAGTTCTGTGAAACATGCCATTGGTAATTTGATAGGGATTGCATTGAATCTGTAGATTGCCTTGGGAAGTATGCAGTGGTCCCCAACCTTTTTGACACCAAGCACCAGTTTTGTGGAAGACAGTTTTTCCACTGACTGGCATGGGGCAGATGGTTTCGGGATGATTCAAGCACATTACATTTATTGTGTACTTTATTTCTATTATTATTACAGTGTAATATATAATGAAATAATTATACAACTCACCATAATGCAGAATTAGTGGGAGCCCTGAGCTTGTTTTCCTAGAACTAGATGGTCCCATCTGGGGGTGATGGGAGACAGTGACACCTGAATTGTGTTGCTTATGTCCAGTCTATTCTGTAATCTCGTTTTGGTGGCTGTCACTGCAGAAAACCCTGCTTCACAAAGATAGGATGTTGGAAATGGAAGCAGACTTTTCAGTGCTTTTGTGGCAGTCTCAGGATATTCTGCCTTGACTTTAATCCAGAACATATTGAGATCTGAAGTTGTCTCAAACATACTTTTAAGGCCACTGCCTTAAAATTTAAAAGCAGTTGATCCTCTTCTAGAACAGACAAAGTTGATTCACCTGGCTTATTCACAAAAGGGTCACGGATCCATTCCTTCCCAGTTCGGTGGTCTTTTGTGGTTGGGAAGTAATGCTCAAACTCTTCTGAAAGCTGAGATAGGTGATCATGCATCAGCTGGAAGGAAGAAGGCCCTGACTCAGTCTCTTTCAAAATCTCTGCTAATGTTTGAAACATGTCAGAAATCCCAATGTTCACTCATCGCCCCCATAATTCCAGTTTGGCTTTGAATGCAGCCACTTTATCTGCCAACTTGAACACCACTGTCATTCTTCCCTGAAGTGACAGATTGAGTTCGCTGAGCAGGTTGAATATGTCACACAAGTAAGCAAGTTTTGTAACCCAATCTATGTCACTGAAATATGCTGCCTGTGGTGACTGTTTTTCTAGAAGAAATCTCTTGAGCAGCTCTTGTAACTCAAAAACTCTGACCAGTGATCTACCTTTAGAAAACCATCTCACTTCTGTGTATAAGAGAAGACGTGTGTGCTCTATGTCCATCTCCTCACAGAGCTGTGTGAACAGTCGTGAGTTAAGGATATGTACTTTAATATGGTTGATAATATTAATCACATCCTGAAAAATGTTAAGTTCAGGTGACATTTTTCAACTAGCCAGCATTTCTCTATGGATGACACAGTGCATAGACTCACATTCAGAAGTGACCTCTTTGACCCGAGTAGTGAAACCAGAAAGCTGTCCAATCATGACAGCTGCTCTGTCCATGCATATACTGACACAAAATGACCAATTCTGTTTTCCTGATATGTAATCATTCAAAGACTTCAATAGTTCTGCAGCTGTGGTGTTGGGTGGCAACAAAAGTGCAAATAACATATCCTTATGCACATCCTCCTGAAAAATATATCACACAAAAACAAACATTGTTGTCTTGTTGTCAACATCGGTAGACTCATCAACCTGGGTTGTGTACAACAGTGACTCATTAATCGTCTCTAACAATTGTGCCTCAGTATCCTCTGCTATTTCATCAATTAGTATAGTTATGGTGCTAGCCAAAAGAGGAACACGTGCCACCTTTTGAACTGCAGCCTCTCCTGAAAGTTCATGACAAATGTCCTTAGCAGCAGGCAGGATCAACTCTTCACAAATAGTAAAGGGCTTCTTAGATTTAACAATGTGGTTAGCCACTAAGAATGAAGCTCTCAGTACCAACACATTTGATGAAGTGGTGGCCTTCAATAATTGCTTCTGTTCTTCATTTCACATTTTTTTTTTCTTTTGAAAAACTCCAAAGGCATGGTTTTTAATGCAGGGTACTTTGTCTCCATGTGGCAAAGCAGTTTTGAAGGTTTCATGTCTTCCTTGGATTGGCGGCGGTCACCACATATTGTACAGAGCGGGCTTGGAGAACGTGAATCACCTGTTGCAATGTAGTAGGACTCTTAGTATTTTCTTTTAAATGCAGCTTTCTTTTTAGTTGGAAGTCTTAGAGTCTTCTGCTGTCTCATCATTGGGTCTTTCTCCCTCTTTAAAAAAGCTCTCCAGCAACATTTGTTTTTTACTCATTTTGGCTAGGGTTAGCTTATGGACTTAACAAACCTGTGACTGAGACAAATGTGCAGTGTGGGAAAGAGGCATGGATGGAAGTGATAAAATAATGGACAGGTCATGCACAGACTAAAATAAGTGTCGGATTCTGACTTAAATCCTGCCACTAGATGCAGTTGTTCAACTGAAGTACATCAAGTCACTTGCCACTATAAAGCCTGCCACCAGATGCAGCTTAATTGTCACTTGCCACTTACTGACAGGGTTTTGGTATGAGTCTGCAAGCAATTGATTTATTATGGTCTCTATGCAGTCAAACCTCTCTGCTAATGATAATCTGTATTCGCAGCCACTCCCCAGTACTAGCATCACCAACTCAGCTCCACCTCAGATCATCAGGCATTAGATTCTCATAAGGAGGGTGCAACCTAGATCCCTCACATGCACAGTTCACAGTAGGGTTCGCACTCCTATGAGAATCTAGTGCTGCCACTGATCTGACAGGAGGTGGAGCTCAGGAGGTAATGTGAGCAATGGGGAGTGGCTGTAAATACAGATGAAACTTCGCTTGCTTGCCCACCACTCACCTCTTGCTTTGTGGCCCAGTTCCTAACAGGCCACGGACCAGTATCTATCCATGGCCCAGGTGTTGGGTACCCCTTCAGTATGGTCTTTTTGACAATATCGATTCTTCCAATCCAAGAACATGGTGTATCTTTCCATTTTTTGGTGACACCTTCAGTTTCTTTCTTCAGCATCTTGTAGTTTTCAGAATACATGTCTTTTACCTTCTTAGGTAGGTTTATTCCTAGGTATTTTATTCTTTTCAATACAACGGTAAATAGGATTGTTTTCTTAATTTCTCTTTCTGATAGCTCATTGTTAGTATATAGAAATGCAATAGATTTCTGTATATTAATCTTGTATCCTGCAACTTTACCAAATTTGTTGATGAGCTCCAGTAGTTTTCTGGTAGTGTCTTTAGGATTTTCTATGTATAGTATCATGTCATCTGCAAACAGTGACAGTTTTACTTCTTCCTTTCAATTTGGATTCTTTTTACTTTTCTTTGCTGTGGCTAGGAATTTCAAAACTGTGTTGAATAAAAGTGATTAGAATGATCATCCTTGTCTTGTTCTTGATCTTAGAGGAAGTGCTTTCAGCTTCTCACCATTGAGTATGATATTAGCTGTGGGTTTGTATTTATGGCCTTTATTATGTTGAGGTATGTTCCCTCTATACCCACTTTCTGAAGAGTTTTTATCATAGTTGATGTTGAATTTTATCCAAAGCTTTTTCTGCATCTATTGGGATGATCATATGGTTTTTATACTTCAGTTTGTTAATGTGGTGTATCACATTGATTGATTTGCAGACATTGAAAAATCCTTGCATTCCTGGGATGAATCCTACTTGATCATGATGTATGATCCTTTTAATGTATTTTTGCATTGTTTGCTAGTATTTTCTTGAGGATATTTGCATCTATGTTCATTAGTGATATTGGTCTGTAATTTTTTTGTGATATCTTTGTCTGGTATTGGTATCAGGGTGATGATGCCCTCATAGAATTAATTCAGAACTGTTCCTTTCTCTGCAAATTTTGGAGTAGTTTGAGAAGGATGAATGCTAAATATTCACTAAATGTTTGGTAGAATTCACCTGTGAAGTCATGGTCCTGGACTTTCGTTTTTTGGGTGTTTTAAAATTACTGTTTCAATTTCATTACTGGTAATTGATCTGCTCATATTTTCTCTTTTCTGACTCAGCCATGGGAGATTGTGCCTTTCTAAGATTCATTTCTTCTAGGTTGTCCATTTTATTGGCATATTGTTGCTCTTAGATGTCTCTTTTGATCCTTTGTATTTCTCTAGTATTGGTTATAAAATTCTCCTATTTCATTTCTGATTTCATTGATTTGGGCCCCCTCCCTTTTTTTCTTGATGAGTCTGGGTAAAAGTTTACCAATTTTATCTTTTCAAAGAATCATCTTTTAGTTTCATTGATCTTTTCTATATTTTTTAGTCTCTATTTTTTAAAATTTCTTCTCTGATGTTTATGATTTCTTTCCTTCTATTAACTTTGGGTTTTGTTTAGTCTTTCTCTAGTGGCTTTAGGTGTAAGATTAAGTTGTTTATTTGAGATTTTTCTTGTTTCCTGTGGTAAGATTGTATTGCTATAAACTTTCTAAGAACTGCTTTTGCTGCCTGCCATATATTTTGGATTTTTGTGCTTTTGTTTTCATTTGTCTCTAGGTATTCTTTGATTTCCTCTTTCATTTCATCAGTGACCTATTGGTTGTTTAGTAGCATATTGTTTAGTCTCCACATGTTTGTGTTTTTTGCTGTTTTTTTCTTGTAATTGACTCTAATCTCAAAGCATTGTGGTCAGAAAAGATGCTTGATATGATTTCAACTTTCTTGAATTTACCGAGGCTTTTTTTTGTGGTGTAGCATGTTATCTATCCTGGGGAATGTTCCATGTGTACTTGAAAAGAATGTGTATTCTGATCCTTTCAGATAGAATGCTCTATACTTATCAATTAAATCCGTTTTGTCTAATGTGTTATTTAAGGCCTTTGTTTCCTTGACTTTCTGTCTGGATTATCTGTTCATTGATATAAGTGTGGTGTTAAAATTCCCTACTATTATTGTTACCCTTGATTTCACTTTTTATGTCTGTTAATATTTGCCTTATGTATTGAAGTGTTCCTATGTTGGTTGCATAAATATCTATAATTGTTATGTCTTCTTCTTGGATTGATCTCTTGATCATCATGTAGTGTCCTTCTTTGTCTCTTGCAATAATATTTATTTTAAAGTCTATTTTTCTCATATAACTATTGTTACTCCAGCTTTCTTTTGATTTCTGTTTGCTTGGAAAACATTTTTCCATCCCCTCACTTTTAGCCTGTATGTGTCTCTAGACCTGAAGTGAGTCTCTTGTAAGCAGCATATGTACAGGTCTTGTTTTTGTATACATTCAGCCAGTCTACCTTTTGATAGGACTATTTAGTCCATTTACATTTAAGGTAATTATTGATATGAGTGTTCTTATTGCCATTTTCTTAATTGTTTTAGATTTGTTTTTGTAAGTCTTTTTTTTCCCCTTCTTTTGTGATTTGATGACTATTTTTAGTGTTATGTTTGGATTCCTTTTTCTTTTTTTGTGTTTATATCTATTATAAATTTTTGGTTGGTTGTTACCATGAGGTTTTTGTATAGCAGTCTATAAATAAATGTGATTGTTTTAAGTTGCTAATCACTTAATTTCAAAGGCATTTAAAAAACCATGCATTTGTACTTGCTTCCTCTCATTATTACTGTTTATTATATCATATATTAAATCTAACTGTTTTGTGTATCCCTTAACTCCTTATTGTGGAAGCAACTGTTTTTGCTACTTTTGTCTTTTAACCACCCTACTAGTTTTGTGTGTGGATGATTTCCTACATGTACTATATTTTGCCTTTACCAGTGAGCTTTTACATTTTGTAATTTTCTCATTTCTAATTGTGGCCTTTTCCTATTTGCCTAGAAATGTTCCTTTAACATTTGTCGTAAATCAGGTTTGGTGGTGCTGAATTCCTTTAGTTTTTGCTGGTCTGTAAAGCTTTTGATTTCTCCATCAAATCTGAATGAGAGCCTTGCTGGGTAGAGCATTCTTGGTTATAGGGTTTTCTCTTTCATTACTTTAAATATATCTTCCCACTCCCTTCTGGCCTGTAGTTTCTGCTGAGAAAGGGAGTTCCCTTTTATGTTATTTGTTGCTTTTCCCTTGCTGCTTTTAGTATTCTCTCTTTATCTTTCATTTTCTCATTTTGATTACGTGTCTTGGTGTGTTCCTTTTTTGGTTAATCCTGTATGGGACTCTGTGCTTCCCGGACTTGCATCCTTGTTTCTTTTTCCTGGGTAGGGAAGTTTTCAGCTATTGTATCTTCAAATATTTTCTTGGGATCTTTCTCTTCTCTTTCTGGGACCCCTATAATGCTAATGCACTTGATGTTATCCCAGAGGTCCAAATAGATAATTATTGAAATGCACAAAAGGTTTTCAGGGGACTGAAAAATTTGAAAAATATGAAAAAGAGGTCAAGAGATATAGAGAGAATATATTCTGTTAAAAATTGTAGGTCCAACACTCCTAAAAGTAAATAAAATTCCTGTAAGTTAAATTTTTTTAAAATGGCAAATCTAAAACAACAAATATACTTATGGAAGAGGTGAATGGTAAAAAGAAATATAGCAATAAAGGCAGTGTGTAACTAATGCAATTGGAGTAAGTCAAAGAGGAGGAAGACTATTGACACCACAGGATCTTGGAACATGTTTGGCATTGGAGGTATAAGGTATGTCTGAAGGCTGAGTGGATGTCGGACTGAAACCAGGAAGAGATTGTAATATGGAAAGTCTGGACTCTTGGGTCCAGCTGTTGGGTTCATATACTCTGTGGAAATACAGTTGATGTTCCTAGTCCATATGCCCTCTGGCCCTCAGCTGTTTGGTCACTGAAAGGTCCTGCATGTATGCCCTGTGTATCATCTCCTAATACCCTCAGTTGTTTCAGCTTCTCCTGAAGTGAGGGTCGAGCTTTAACACATCTTTCTGCATGGCAGTTGTCAGTAACTCCAACACTTATTTCCAATACAGTCAGGCTCAGAGAGGCTCTCCACAAAGTCTCTGGCATTTTCTTCCTCTTCTTGAGTGATGATGGCTAGTAGATCAGAGTGTTCCTAGGGATGAGACATTTGGGCAACTTACTATGGTTTTACTCAGATGATGAATATAAGTTGAGTCTTGGTAAGCAGAAGGAAAAGGTAAATCAGTTTTATGAATAAAACTGCTGTGGAACATGTTGTAGAATTCTTATTTGGGGACATATGTTTTTATCTTCTGTTCTTTTGGTCTTCCTCAGAGTGGAATTTTTGGATTATAAGATGGATGTATGTTAACATTTATAAAACACTGTCAGATCTTTTCCTTAAGTGGTTGTACCAGTCAGTATTCCCATCACAGTATATAAGAATTTAGGGTTGCCAACATTGAGTGTTGACTGTCTTTTTAATTTTTAACAATTCTTTTGGTTGTATGCTTTTATTTCATGGTGGTTTCAGTTGCATTTCCTTGAGAACTAATAATACTGAGCGCTGTTTCGGGGGTTTATGGCCCTTTTGTACATCTTCCTTTGTGACGTGTCTGTTCAAATCTTTTGCCCATTTCTTACTGGGTTGCTTTATTTTTCTCAGTGAGTTGTAGAAAAAATTTTGCATTAACTAAATACTATTCCTTTGTCAAATATAAGTTTTACAAATATTTTTTCCCAGGCTGTGGCTTATCTATTTTTTAAATGGTTTCTTTGGATGAATAAAACTTTTTAATTTTGATGAAGACTGATTTATTAATCCTTTCTTTTATGGTTATTGATTTCTATGTTCAGTTTAAGAAACCATTAAAAAAAAAAACCAGATGTACTCTCTTTAGCAGCTTTCAAGTATGTAACACAATATTGTAATGGGGCTTCCCTGGTGGTGCAGTGGTTGAGAGTCTGCCTGCCGATGCAGGAGACACAGGTTCGTGCCCCAGTCCAGGAAGATCCCACATGCCGTGGAGCAGCTAGGCCCGTGAGCCATGGCCACTGAGCCTGTGTGTCCGGAGCCTATGCTCCACAACGGGAAAGTCCACAACAGTGAGAGGCTCGCGTACCACAAAAAAAAAAAAAAAAAGAAAGAAAGAAACCATTGCTTACCTCTAAGTTACAATGATATTATCTTAATAGTTTCAGCTTTTACCTATGGAATTAGGAGTCATTGTAAAGCAATGTTTATATATTATATGAAGTAGGGGTCAAGGTTCATTATTTTCATATATGCATACCCAGTTGTTCATTTGTTAAGAAGACCTTCTTTACCACATTGGATTGCTTTGACATTTTGCCAAAAATTAAATGACTATATGTGTGAGTATATTTCTGATCTCTCTTCCACTGCATCAGTTTATTGACTCTTACGTTTGACTGACTAATCATTCTTGATTATATTGTCTTTAAGTCTAAAATCACCTGGTGAAAGTTGTGTAACATTATACTTTTTAAATAAAGTTTGTCATTATTCTTTGAAAATAAAGTTTGATGTTTAAGTCTTTTGCATTTCCGTAGATACTTTAGGGTCAGATGATCAATTTCTTAAATACATGCTGGGATTATGACAAAAATTGCTTTAGAACAATTTTGTGGAGAGTTGTGGAAACCAGTTTGTGAGGAATTGACATCTTAATGATATTTAATCTTGCAATCCATGAACATGTCTGCTTATTTAGATCTTTAATTTCTCTGTGATGTTTTGTAGTTTTCCCTTTACAGATATTCTTAAATTTGTTAAGTGTTTTATGGTTTTTGATGATTTTAGAAGCAGAGTTGTTTTTTAATTAATTTTATAATTGCTGTTACTATGTAAAATATAGTTGATTTTTATTAACTTTTTATTCTACAATTTTGCTAAATACACTTATTCTATTAGATGTTTTTCAAATTCCTCAGAATTTTCTGTGTTAACAACCATATCATCTGCAAATATACATTTTTACTTCTTCTGTTCTGATTTTCATGAATTTTATTTTTTTCTTCACTTACTGCCCTGGCCCTCACCTCCAGGAAAATATTGAATAGAAATGGTGGGAATGGGGAATCTCTGCCTTCTATATAATCTTATGAAGAAAAATGTTTAGCCTTTAATCTTTAAATATGATGATATTTCTTGTTTTTCATAGATTAATTGAATTGGATCAATTAATGAACTAAATTAATTAATTTCTCTTCTATTCCTGGTTTAATGAGAACTTTTAAAAAAATATGAATTGGCATTGCAGTTTGTCAAATGCTTTTATTCTGCATCATTTTCCTATTTATATATTACTAGATCCAAGTTAGTTAACATTTTGAAAAGTATTACTGCATTCTATTCATGACTGATATTGGTGAGTAATTCTCTCTCTCTCTCTCTGTGTCTCATTCTGTAACATCTTTTTCAGATTCTTGTATTAGTGTTATTCTGGCCTCACAGAATTACTTAGGAAGTGGTCTCTTTTTTCTCAAAAAGGTTGTGTAAGTTTGGTATTATTTTTTTTCTTATATGTCTGGTAGAATTCACCAATAAAACCAACTGAGCCTGGAATTATTTTGTGGAAAAGTTTTTGATATTAAGTTGAATTTTTTTAGCAGATATATGGCTCTTCCAAATTTCTGTTCATCTTATGTCAGTTTGGTAAAGTGTATTTTTTGAGGAATTTGTCCATTTAATTTAAGCTGTTGAATTTGTTAGCATAAAGTTGTTTGATAATAGTCCACTATTATTGATGTGTGTACAGTCTTAGTAAGAATGTTCTTCTTATTCCTGATATTGGTAATTTGTGTTATCTCTCTTTTTTTTTTCCTTGTCCAGGATTTTTATCAGTTTTGCTGGTCTTATCTAACACTTACTTTTAGCCTTACTGTTCTTTTCCTATAAGTTATTTTCTATTTTCAGTTCTCTTTTTTATTATTTCACTCCATCTTAACCTTATGGCCAAATTTCTCTAACTGTACTGTTGTAAACATAGAAATAAATATAACTCAGAATTATGAGTTAAATGAGAAAATGTTTTCTCACGCATAATACTATAAAAGTGGTATTCATTCTAATTATCATAGAGACTACCCTGGTACTTCCTGTGAGGTTTCTCTATAAATTTCTAGTTCATAATAATTAATATTAAGTACTTTGGTTCTGTATTTTTACAGGAGAAATTTTAACCAAACGGAGATCAATAGCTTAATATTTTAAGGTCCTTATTGAATAAAATCACTAACATTTATAAGGCTGTATTCCCTTCAAAATGAAAACAAAACAGGGATTGTCTCTAACTGAGTGAGATAGTTTTCTCCTAAACTATAGCTTCAGTGGCTCACTGTCTGATGAGAATATTTTCATAGAACTGCACCATTTCAGCATTCAAGTTCCATTCATGTACTTTGAATGAGATCAGTTTGGGTTAGAAAAGAGGTAGGGGTTTGTAGAACCCAGTAACTGTGGCAGCTTTGAGTTACACAAACATGTTATAGAGGATGAGAAGGGGGAGGTGTGATGGAATTACTTCCCATTGAAACCCACCTGTGTGACAGGCCCATGCTAAGCACTTTATGTACTTTATCTCTAATGCTCCTAATATTATGTGATGTAGATTATCCATTTTAGGAATGAGTATATCCAAGTTTACAGTGAATTATAAGATGGGATTCAAATTTAGGACTGTAAAATCCCAAAACCTATTTCTTAACACCGCATAAAACTTACACATAGCCGTCCAAAGTAGAGAGCCATACACTGCTTCAAGCATTGGTGTAGCATCAAATAGTGGTATCAACTGGAGTAGTGATTAAGCAAACTTGTTATTGCTTGTCTGAAACCCCTGGCTTTAAAATCTACCATGATGCAAAGTGGGGAAAAACTCTACAGAAACTCAAAGATTTCTTTTTTGAAGGGGATGCAGAAGGGTTGTATACAGTAAAACATCTGTAGACTTTCCAATTTACATCTTGTTGGAAGGTAATGAGGGCTGAGGGAGTTTTAAAAGTCCCAGGAAAGTAAAAGTTAACCTTGCTTTATGCACTAAATGCATTACATTGGATAAAAAGCTAATATTTGTATATGAAATCTCTTTTTTTTAACATCTTTATTAGAGTATAATTGCTTTACAATGGTCTATTCATTTCTGCTTTACAACAAAGTGAATCAGTTATACATATACATATGTTCCCATATCTCTTCCCTCTTGCGTCTCCCTCCCTCCCACCCTCCCTATCCCACCCCTCTAAATGGTCACAAACCATCTAGCTTATCCACCTCTTAAGCGTCCTAACATTCCCTTCAGAGGAGCCTGTTGTCCATAAATATGCAGTCTCGAATGAATTTAACTCTCTGGGAATCTCCTGTGAGCAGTTGGCTCAATAGGTAATCAGTCCATCTGATCTTGGCCAGTTCAATTAAAGAAAGCACAGCTACAAGAACACAGACATTGCCTCCCACAGTGGAGATGGCAAATGGGACTGCTAAGTGGAAGCTTCCAGCCCAGAGGTGGCTTGCCCTCTTCTCCCACTTCCCCAGTGGCATGAAAGGTGAGAAAGTGGCATCAGACAGCCCATTTGCCACTTCCTCACATGCTGAGTCTTCTCTTGCTTTTAATCATGTGCTGTGTTTTTCATTGCACATTGACTCCTCAGTGGTTTTGTCTCTTCATTTCTCTTTTACCTTCTCTCCTCCTCCCCTCTCTCCTTTTTTTCTAGGCTACCTTTGGTCCTTTTGATGAGATCTCTCAATAAATGACATTAGATATTTTTTAACTATGTTGCTTACAATCTTACTCTAGAACCAATTACCAAAAATCTCAGAGGCTGGAAATTCTGCAAGAAGGTGCTTTATTAGGCTCTCTTTTTCAGAGATAGAATGAGCCATAATTATCATTCACTCATTCATCAAGTAATTTTCTTCATATTACGCACTGTCCTAGGTTCTGAAATAGAGAAGTAAAAATAAAAGGAAAGGGAAACATATACACATTCACAGAGCTTTCATTCTTGGCAGGAGATGGAAAGACATATAATTTTAAAAGTAAATTATACAGTATGTTGTAGCTGGTAAGCGCTGTGGAAAAATAGAGGAGGGAAAGAAGGATTTGAATGCTGTAAGGTTGCAATTTTAAAAGGGGTTTTAGGGCTGGTCTTGCTGAAATGGTAACATTTGAACAAAACTTGATGGAAGAGGAGGTGAAAGAGTAAGTTTTATGTCTCTCTGGGAGGATTTGCAGAGGAAACACTTGCAAACTCCCTGAGATGGGAGTACTCAAAATATTTGATGAAGAGCAAAGAAGGCCATATAGTTAGAATGGAGTGAATAAGTCTGAATTTTCCAGTAAAGTTGCTATTGAAATTCAAATTGTAATTTCTCAGATGTCCAATAATCATTTCTTGATACTAATGACTGATTAATTGATTCCAAATAAATTCCTAGATGATCTCTTACAAGGTCCGAAAGTACCCAGGCTGCTAGAACCAAAAGGAGCACTTGGCAGAGTGTCGTAATTATCATAGAAAGTTTAAGCAAGTGAACATGTCAGGCTGATCAACAGCATTTTATCAAATGTCTGCACACCAACTCATGGAAACCAAGCTGCATGTAATACCACATACCTCTAGTGGGTGAAAAGCAGGCAAACTACTAGACTTATCAAGGTCAAGAATACATTTCCTATATTCCATACCTTCTCTGTTCTCTTCTTTTTCAAACTACTTTCAGCCAATACCTCCAAGCTTATTGAGAGGGTCAGAGTCATCTGACCTTAGCTTCCTTACTTTCACCTCCACTATATCTGTTCCCAAAGGCACTTCTTCCTTCTTTCATGACCACTCTGTACGATTTCCCCCCACCAGCCTTCTTTTTTTTGCTTTCAAACTTCCCCTATTCTCCAAAAGATCTGCAGATTTTCCCATTTGATGAAATCCCTTCTTCTGCTTTCAAATGATAGCAGGTTTTTGTTTGTTTCTTTATGTTGCTCACTATTGGATACTTGGAACCTGGCACTTTCTTGTACCAAGTAAACATTTCAGAAATATTTGTGAGTGGAAAGAATGGTAGTTTTCCCTTGTCTTAAAGTGAAAATAATTCCCTTTAATTATTTAATTATTTGTGGATGAGGAGCTCCTTTTCCTTTCTCCATCTCTCTCCTAACACCTACTTTTCTCTTTTCCTAAAAAGCAAACCTTCCTATTGCCCTAAACCTCAAAGATGCACATGTGTCAGTTACCCATCTTTTCTCTTCCTCAGTCAAAACCCCATTCCTTCAATGGAGGGCATTTCACTGAGAAAAAAAGAGGAGAATAATCTATTGAAGTAATTTACTTTGATGTCCCAATAATTACATCAGAGCCATTGTTGGGGTGTCTGAATGTTCATTAGAGGAAACCTGTACATCTACATATTTGGTCTCAGGAATACCATGGGAAAAAAACTGCCAGTGATTTTAAAAGAAGTTGGGTATTTTGGGGAAAATATTGTCTGCTTCCCTTTATGAGAGATATCCCTTAGAATTGTTTTTTTGTGAACCTGTCTTTTGCCCCTTTTAAACCTTTTAAGTGTGCTGTTTCTGCGTATCATCATGGTTATTTTCAAACATCCACTTTGAGATGCTTCTCTTGCAGCTGAGGCATTTCTGAGTGACATTTCCCATCAGGACTGCAGGTACATCTGACCGACCTCCCTGATTGTCCCACATCAGTGCTGAGGGTCAGACCAGGCTCTGTGATTGTTGGGTAACAGACAATCCTGGCCAATGGGATTAGCTCTATTTCACTTAGTATGCTCTTCAGCTAAAAACTTATTTTAAGGACCAGTCAAGGGGCAAAAGACATAGATACAAACGTGTAGCTTGGCAAATTGGAAATCCTATTATTTGGGAGACAACCATTTTCAGGGCTTTTGGAATCAGGGCAAGATATATCTGTCCTGAAGGACCTGACATGTCTGAAGTAATGCAGTAGCTCTCTAAATAGAGGAAACATTCACAAAATAAGGCCAGGTGGATAGAAAATATAGACACTTTCAAATTACTTTAACTTCTCTGGTTTCCTGCCAGATTGATTTCTTTCATTAGGGGAAGTTCCATCTACATACCATTCTAGCCTCAGGAGGTAAGAGACTGATTTAGTGGTCTTAATTTAAGAGCATCCTGAATTTTCAGGAATTTATTGTTTAATATTTGAATGCCCATATGTGACATTTGGATTAATCGACTTGATTTGAGTATAAGTCTTTTGTGAGTTATGCCTCAAGTTGAATTTAAAACAGTTTCCAATTTGTGGTGCCACCGTCTTGGACATCCAGCCTAGAGGTAACAGATTTGAACACTATTTTCAGCACAGTCTCCATTTAAGGCCTTCAGTAGTTTCCTATTTCCTATTTTCTCTCCCTTACCCTCCCTAGCCTCACATCAGGCCCTACATCAAAGGTTTCCTGACCACTTTTCTGACCTCATCTCTCTTTATTCTCTGGTCAGCGCCCTTAGTAGAGGCACTACTGCTCTATCCCTTTCCCCAGGAGGGAGATTTGGAAGTATGGAGGAATTTAATAGTCACTATTACTTGGGGGTAGTACCAGCATTTGATGGGTGCAGTTGAGAGATGATAAAAGTCCTGTGATGTGTGGCAGTCCTATAAATAAAGAACTGTTCCTCTGCTCCCAATATGCCAAAAGGACTCTCATTGATAAATGCCATTTGTTTGATGACTATCTCCCTCCAGCCTCCTTATAATTATCTCTCTGCCCTTGATCATATTCTTTTTCCACCTTCCTCATTTATATTAATGTTTACCCTCTCTTTATACCTATCCCACCTGAGATATCCGCTCCGGTACTTCTATCTCTCTGAATCCTCTCTGATTCTATCCTTAAAGGCTCAACATTATTTCTACATCTTCCTTGAAACTTTTCCCAATCATGCCACACTGAGCAACCTCTCAACACCATAAATCCCTTTCTCATCTATTTTATGCCTCATCCCTAGGAGTATTAAGCACATTCTTTTGTTTTTAAAACTTTAATATGTGCCTATCCTCTTCTCTTATCTCCTTGAGATGAGTCTTGTGCCTTACACTTTCCCATCTTTGATTTTATCTATTTCTCTAGCCTCTTCTGCACCAGCCAATTAGGTGTACTTTCTTTCTCCCAAACATGCTGTGGCAGAGATTGCTACGTGCTCACCCCAGCCCACTGCCATGTCCTCCTGGACTCATTATGTGGCCTCCCTTGCAGTTAGGTGTGGTGTTGGGACTTAGTTCTAGCCAACAGAATGAGGGTTAAATTGAGGTGTATCCATCACATCTACACCTGCCCTGTGAAAATTTTCCATATTCAATCAGTCTTCCTTACTCCTTCTCTTTCCCACTCATCAGCTAAAGGGAAGAGAACTCAACACACCTAGAGGACAGAACAACAAGATTAAAAGAGTCAGGTCCTCAAAATAACTGGGCAGACGCTCCTTCAACTCACTGGGAACATCTAAATTTGAGCCTATATGAACAAGGAATAAATTTTAATTTTGTTTAGCCATTGAGATTGTTGCATTTTTGTTATAGTAGCAAACATTACTAACACACCTGCCATATACTTTCTTATCTACATGAATTCATGTGCATGGTTCCCATTGCCTGGAATGAGTTTTCTCTTCACATTTAAAAATTTTGTGCTTCGTCTGATACCTAGGCCATTCCTACCCCCTCCATGAAGCTTTCCACAATTTCACCAATCCAGAGTGACTTCTTCCTTCTCAATTTCTTGAAAATCACACATACTGCTTTTCCACTCACTCAACAAATAATATGATACTGCACATATTTTTATTTAGCTTTAATGTGCATATTCTATCTTCTCTGGAAATTTTTAAGATCTTTCAAGGTCTTATGCTTCACAGTATTAGGGATGTTGTAGGTGCCCAGGAAATAATTATAAAATGAGTGAATTGACCTATTTTACACAGTCCCTTTTTTTTACATCTCATCCTTTCTTATTGATACATCTTACACTGTAATGTCTTGCTCCTTCCACAGATGATTTTGATGTCATTTCTTGTTTCTGTGCCTGCTTCTCAGTTGGAAATGCTGTGGGAAGAAAATTATACCTTCCCCGTATTCCTTCTCTTTCACACTATTTACTTTAGCACCACTTATTTATTTGTGTTTAATAATGCTTGTTGAGTAAATGAATCTAATTCTTTTCTCTGAATTCAGGAAAAAATACAGGTAAAGCATCTTAATCCTCCTGCTTTTGGAGATATCAAAACATTGTATCTTATTCCTTTATTTTCTTTGTTGTCATGGGAGTAATCACATAGGGCTGGCTGACTGTCATGAATGAGGTCAATCATTACTCTGTTGACTTTTTGTCTGACAAAGGAAAAGATACTTCAGTCTGTGACTATAGTGTGATCATCGCTTTTGCTGATTTCATCTTTGAGTTAATGTATCCTCATGCATATGGTATTTTTCAAACTGGTGGGGTAATCCAGTGAGATTTTGCCTGCAGGGATTTGTTTGGGGGAAAGCCTACTGAGGCAAAGGCCTTGCCAAGAAATCAAAGTCGTTGGCTTTGCTCTTCTTTCTTCCCCACTGGGACTTGAGACCCCAGTCATTAGTGGCCATAAAGAGGAGACTCACAGGTCAAGTGTCAGGAGGCCTGACCTCGTATTCTAACAGCTTGATCCTCAGCAACCCCCTTCTTTCTGCACAGGAAAATGGGTCGATATATTTGTCACGTCCTTTTTGGTGTCTTATTCGAGTCAATAAGGCAGTATTAATAACCATATAGGTAATTTCTGACTAATGGACAGATAATAGGCAAAAATTCCCATACTACATTGGTGTTAGAATCTGTTTGAATCTGTTAGAATCTGCTTAAGTCTCTAACTAGTCTCAGTTACTTGGATGTATCAGCTGTAACCCTAATAACAGGTCTCTGTCCTTTGCTTAGATCCCTGAGTTTCTTTTAACCCTGAAGGGAGCAGATGTTGTATGGAAGGGAGAAGGCCAGTGACTGTGAAATTCCTAAGTAGCAAAATGAGAAGTTTCTTTCAGTGAGAAAGTGACCAAGCAGCTAAGCCAGGCCTTCAGTGGCTGGTCCTGTCAGGGAGAGTAGTGGGGGAAAGAGACATGTATGGCAGAGGAAAGGAGCCATGGGGGGTGGGGGGGAGGTAGGAAACATCAGTGGCTCCAGGCAAGGTAATACAAATTTATTAACTAATTAGAGTTTTAATTTAAAGACCACCAGTACTTTTCTATCAACTGTCTCATTCACTAGGTATTTAATATGTCTACTCATCTTAAGTGCCTGCTTACTATGGGCAAGGACCAGACTTGTTTTATGTTGACAATTGTGTTCATCAGGGGACAGAGGAAATGTTTGGTACACACCTACTAGAGGATTGCTATCTGGCCTTAGTTTCTGTTTGGTTCATTCTCTTTTGTTTCAGATTGTGGGACGTACCTTCATCCCCTTATTCACTCAATAATTATGTATTAAATGCCCAATACTATTCTAAGTGCTAGAGATATAGACAAAGTTCATACCCTTACAGAGCTTACATTCTTGTGGGAAGAGAAAGAGTGCATGTGAGTATATATATGATACATATATATGTGCTTTTATATATATTAAATCATATATATATATAATTATATTTATATATTTAAAATTTAAGAAGAGTCCTGAATGAATTGAGTGAGGAAGCCATGCAAATTTATAGAGGGAGATCATTCCAGGAAAAATAATTGCCTAATCCCAGAGGCAGGTATGATGTTCTTGCTGTTTTGGAGGGGCAACAAGGAGGCCAGTGTATGCAAAATGCAGTAGCACGGGAAAGAGATATAGGAAATGAGGTCAAATATTTAGACTGGGGCCAGATTACTTAGCAGTTTTAGGCAGTGGTAAGAACTAGGATTTACTCCAGGTGAAATGGGAAGACATTGAATCGTTTTGAGCAAAGGGGAGACCTGATCTGATTTCCTTCTCACAGGGATTGTTCTGGCTGCAGCATGGAGCACAAATGTAAAAGGACAGGGGTGCAAAGAGTCTCTTGCTTTGTCCAGAGAAGAATGATGGTGGCTTAGAATAAAGTGTAGTGGTGGAGGTGGCCTTCTCCCCAGTCACTGTCAGAGTAGAAAGGTGATACTCTATTTTACAAGTCTGAGTGCCTGGCCTACAATATGTATTGAAATTAGAGCATCCCTGATCTTGATTTTGAAATTATTATCTTGTTATTCTAGGGCGTTAGACACTGATCAGAGTTGGATCTGGAACCTAGGAGTACAAAGGAAGTCAGAGTAAGAGAAGTTGGTGGAGAAGCAAAAGGTGGAGCAAGAAGAGTATCGGATATGGTTTTTGGTGTCACAGGGATCTCTGACAGTGCCCTAGTCAGACCTGAGGACAATCCAAAATGGATGCTGAAGGCTCTGCGCTCACATCCCATTTCCTTCTCAGCCCATCGGCTTCCATGTCCACCCCTCCATTAGAAGCCTACTTTGCCTATGTGGTCAGTGACATCTAGAAGGACATTCAACTCTGCATTTCAGTTATGGCCTTCCTCGACTCTGCAGCACTGGGCACCATGTCCTCTCTTGGTTTCCAGAGCACCACACTCTACTGTTCTGCCTTCCGCTCTTCTGACAGTCCTTCTCCCTCTCCTTTACAAGTTCTTCCTCTGGTAGCTCTTCAAATATTGCTGTTCCCCAGGATTTTATTCTCTGCTCTCTTACTTTCTCACTCTTTCCACTGTTCGTGGGGCTCTCATCCAGGTCTGGGGCTTAAACTATTGTGTTTATGCAGATGTCCCCCTCCCCACTACTTATCTGTAGCTCTAACTTCTGACTTGAGCCTCAGACTCCTGTACCAGCTGCCCACTGGGCATCGCTACCTGTTGTCCCACAGTCACCTTAAACTGAGTAGTTTCAAAGCCAAGTTTGCAAGTCTCAACCTTCTCTGGGATCAATCTGCTTTTCTTTCTTTATTCTGCTTCTTGGTTTGTGGAGCCATCCTGCATTCCTCCTTCTTTCTACCCTACCCCTTCCCCTATCAGTCATTCATCCAATCTTGGTGATTTTGCCTTCTAAATATATTTTAATCCCTCCTTTCCCCTCCATCCCTGCTGGCACTGCCCCAGCTAGATTCTCATTGTCTCTTTCCTGGACTCTTACCTGATCTCCATGCCTCTCATCCATTCTCTTCTATCTCTCAGGGATCTACCTATCCTGCAATGTGATCATGTCACTCCTTTGCCATAAACGTCAAAGGATTCCTGTCACTTATAGTATATTGTTTGGTTCCACAGGGGATCAGGCAGGGCTGTCCCTGTGATGAACCTAGAACAGTGACTGGTGCATGGAAGACATATTCATTAATAACTGTAATAATAATAACAAAAGTATTATAATGTAATAATTATATAATTAACATTATTGATCATTCTTTCATTATGATAAAATTATTTATTATAATAATTAGCATATTATTGATGAAAAGGACCCCCCTAAGCAGTGCCTCTCTACCTAGCTGATCATTATGCAATTTTAAAATGCTCTCACAAAGTGGACTTGCCAGAAATAATATGAGTTTCTCTACTTTGTAAGTTAGTCATAAATAGTTTTGGTCATGGGAAAACATGAACAACAGTTTGAGATGAAAAACAGAATGCATTCAGCCCCTGGCTGCAGCATAAAACTCCTGGCGCAGTAATGTGAACGGCCATAATTTTCCAATCATGTTGTGCAATCTGCAACATCACAAGTTAAACAGATATCAAAACAGACTGAAATTATTGACCCTGAAGGGCTCTATGTCCTAAAAATAAAGGCAATATCATATAGCAGAAAATATTCTGGACCAGGAAAAATGCGAGAAGGGAACAGACACTTATTAAGCAGCTATTATGCACTAAATGTTTTACATATACCTGCCCATTTAACACTCACAAGCCTATGAATTAACAAACATTCTCCTGTTTACTGCTGAGGCACAGAGAGGCTTATAAGTTGTCCTGCATTATAGAACTAATTAGTGACCCTGAGCAGACCACTTCATTTAAGTAACCAGCTACTCCCTACTTGCCTTGTTTGTTCAGATCCTTCAAGTCTCAGTTTAAGTTATTTCCTCAGGAAATTTCCATACCTGGCTACGTACACTGTTATAATTGCACCCTGGGCTTTTGCCTTTTATCACTCTTCCCCTGCTCCATTTGTAAACTCTACAAGGGTCCATATCTCTCCAGTTCCCACCTTTAGGACCAAGAACGCGTACAGTCCCTGGCTTGAAGTAGGTGCTCAGTAAAAGCTTGTTTAATTAGCTTTCTCATCTTTAAAAGGAGATGTCTGGAGAATGGGACCTGTAAAGTTCCTGCCAGTTCTGTGTTTCTGGTGATAAGGTTCTGCCCTGGCATAGTCAGAGACCTGAGAAGAACTTTGTGTTTCCCGGCAGCTGATGTGGGAAGAGCATGACTGCAGATGCTGTGGATTTTAGTTCTTGTCAGACATTCTACCTACGTCTTTCCATTTCTAAGCAGGAGCCAGCTGGGGCTTCTCATCCTCTCATTCCTTCCTTCCAGCAGGGCCTGGAAAAAGCCTGCAACCCTTTCTTCTTTAGCACTAATGGCACTCACTCCTCCCTGGGAACTCCTTCTCTCCCCAGACATGGATCAGAAGTGGGGTATAGTCTTCCTGCAGAGAGATGCATACAACCCATTTTATTGTATAGAGTTTTACCATGAATCAACACAAAGCCACAGTTGGGGGACCAGAAACAGTAAATATGGAGAAGTTATAAGGCTTAAAATAATCTTTGTTAATTGTCAGAGACACTATTCTTGGTGTCTAGTTTCTGTCCATAACAGGCCCCTCAGGAGACCAGGCAGGGCTATTCACCATCTGGTCCTAAGGCTGCCTGGGTTCTAATCCCAGCTCTTGGAACTTCAAATATTCATGTTTAAAGTGGGGGTAATAGTATCTGTTAGTTTGAAACATATAACACTGCCATTTTGGTAGGTCACAAGGGTCAAATATTGACAACTTCATATAACTCAACTTAATACATCATAGGATTATTGTAGGTGAAATGAATAATGCATGTAGAGCACTTATCATAATGCCTGTCACAAGAGTACTCAATACATGCAAGCTGTGATGATCCTAATGATTTTTTATCTGAGATGGTAACTGAGGTCTTACTGGGCTTCTGCCCTCAGTTCAATTTTTCTAAGTGGCACCAACAAAATGCCTAGATTTATCTGACCATTGCCTAAAGGTAAAGAGCAAGCAGGCAGCCACTGAAGCCCACTCTTCTCAGTATGTTGTCTTGCATATGACACTGGACAAGAATGACAGTGGTCTCATGTCCCAGATAGATGTGTTCATGCTCCAAAGATCTCTGTACTGAGAAACCTGTTCCTGGAGCCTCTCCATATACTGACTGATCACCTTGAAGTCTTCTCCTCACACTGCCTGCTTAATATTGCTGTGACCCAAGTTGAGTCATTTAATATTTGGGTGCCAGATAATTCATTTGCATTTTCAAACAAATTTGAGTATTTGCTAGGTTTTAGACAATGACATGCTGTTTTCACCAACAAAAATTTATCCTCATAATAATGTCATTCATCTTTAAATCATTCCACACATATTTATTGAGCATCTATTTGATGTCAAGGATTATGTTCTTCAATGGATAAAATGGTGGCCAAGTCAAATATAGTTCATGGGAACTAAGGCAGACATTAAAAACATAGCCTTATACAGGTAAATAAAAAATTACAATTGTGGAAGTACTATGAATGGTATTATGGCAGCAAGAAATACAGAGCTTTGACCTAGTCTAGGAACATAGGACAGAGGCTGATAACTAGCACTCACCACACCTTTGAGAGGATTAAATAATGATGTCCTAGAACAGGTAGTTCTGTGCCAGAATATAGGGATTGGTGAGTGGAGTGTGGCTCACTTCCACTCATCACGTTCCTCTCAGCCAGATGCTCTTGTGTAGGGTGCAACCTGCACAAATGTACAGGAAAGCCTGGTTCAAGGGGCTTTCTGGAGGAAATAATGTTGGAACGCTTGTTATCTGAGATGGGTAGAAACTAACTGTAAATATGAGAAGATGCGTGTTTGTATTTGGTAGAGATGAGAGTTGGGGTAGTGCTCCAGACAAAGAGAATTATGTGTGCAGTAATAGAATTAAATTTCTGTTTGTCAGGATTACTTTGGATGTTAGGAGGAAAATGGATTGGAGAAAGATGGCAATGGTGAATACAGGGCAACCAGTTAGGAAGTTGTTGAAGGTGAGAAATGGTGATAGTTTGTAATAGTGTGGCATCCAAGGAGATGGGGAAATGGTACATATTCGATAAATATTAGGCGGTAAACTTGATAGAGTTGCTGATGGATTGAATGTTGGGGACAAGGAGAGGAAGCAGTCACAGATATTGAAAAAGTTGCTGGCTTATGGAATGGCATGGATGGTGAAGTCATATCCTGAGATAGAGAATGCTGGAAGAAGCACATGTTGGGCAGGGGAGAGGCCAAGTTGTGGTTTTATTTGTGGCATCCAAGTGGAGTTATCAGGTAAGCAGTAAGACATATCAGCAAATCAGAGGAGAGAACTGTGTCAAAGGCAGACATTTCTGAGGTGCCTTTACAAAAGTATCAATCAAAGCCATAGGCGTGATTGAAATCACCAAAGAATAAAACATAAATAAGACAAGAAGGCTTAGGAATGAGACTTAGGAATTCCAAATTTGCTGGCCAGGTGGAGGAAGATAACAGTTCTTCTTATATTCATTTTCCAGACCAATGTTCCAAAGATTTGAGTAATTTGCCCAAGGTAAGTAGCTAGCAAATGGTAAAAGTGGAATTTTTTTTTAAATTGAAGTATAGTTGATTTACAATGTTGTGTTAGTTTCAGGTATACAGCAAAGTGATTCAGTTTTTATATATATACATATATATATTCTTTTCAGATTCTTTTCCATTATAGGTTATAACAAGATATTGAATATAGTTCTCTGTGTTATATAGTAGGTCCTTCTTGATTATCTATTTTATATATGGTAGTGTGTACCCGTTAATCCCAAACTCCTAATTTATCCCTTCCCCCATTTGCCCTTTGGTAACCACAAATTTGTTTTCTATGTCTGTGAGTCTATTTCTGTTTTGTAAATAAGTTCATTTGTACCATTTTTTTAGATTCCACATTTAAGTGATATCATATGATATTTGTTTTTCTCTTTCTGACTTGTTTCACTTGGTAGGACAATTTCTAGGTCCATCCATGTTGCTGCAAATGGCATTATTTCATTCTTTTTTTGAGTCTGAGTAATACTGTATGTGTGTATATTGTGTGCATGCATATATGTGTAATATATATATACATATATCTCACATCTTCTTTATACATTCATCTGATGATGGTTAGATTGCTTCCATGTCTTAGCTATTGTAAATAGTACTGCTATATACAATTGAGTACCCGTATACATATATATATATACTTTTTAAACAACTTTATTGGAGTATAATTGCTTTACAACAGTGTGTTAGTTTCTGCTATATAACAAAGTGAATCAGCTATACATAAACATATATCTCCATATCTCATATCCCCTGTGTCTCCCTCCCAACCTCCCTATCCCACCCTGCTAGGTGGACACAAAGCACTGAGCTGATCTCCCTGTACCATGTGGCTGCTTCCCACTAGCTATTTATTATATATTTGGTAGTGTATATATGTCCATGTCACTCTCTCAATTTGTCCCAACTTCCCCTTTCCCGTGTCCTCAATTCCATTCTCTACATATATGTTTTTATTCCTGTCCTGCCCCTAGATTCTTCAGAAACTTTTTTTTTAGATTCAATATATATGTGTTAGCATACGGCATTTGTTTTTCTCTTTCTGACTTACTTCACTCTGTTTGACCGTCTCTAGGTCCATCCACCTCACTGCAAATAACTCAGTTTCATTTCTTTTTATGACTGAGCAATATTCCATTGTATATATGTGCCACATCTTCCTTTTCCATTCATCTGTCGATGGACATTTAGGTTGCTTTCATGTCCTGGCTATTGTAAATACAGCTGCAATGAACATTGTGCCACATGACTCTTTTGAATTATGGTTTTCACAAGGTATACACCCAGTACTGGGATTACTGAGTCATATAATAGTTCTATTTTTAGTTCTTAAAGGAACCTCCATACTGTTCTCCATAGTGGCTGTATCAATTTACATTCCCAGCAGCAGTGGAAGAGGGTTTCCTTTTCTCCACACCCTCTCCAGCATTTATTGTTTGTAGATTTTTTGATGATGGCCATTCTGACTGGTGTGAGGTGATACCACATTGTAGTTTTGATTTGCATTTCTCGAATGATTAGTGATGTTGAGCATCCTTTCATGTGTTTGTTGGCAATCTATATCTTCTTTGGAGAAATGTCTATTTAGGACTTCTACCCATTTTGGATTGGGTTGTTTGGTTTTTTTTGATATTGAGCTGCATGAGCTGATTGTGTATTTGGAGATTAATACTTTGTCAGTTGCTTCATTTGCAAATATTTTCTCCCATTCCAAAGACTGTCTTTTCATCTTGTTTATGGTTTCCTTTGCTGTGCAAAAGCTTCTAAGTTTCATTAGGTCCCATTTGTTTGTTTCTGGTTTTATTTCCATTTCTCTAGGAATTGGGTCAAAAAGGATCTTGCTGTGATGTATGCCATAGTGTGTTCTGTCTACGTTTTCCTCTGAGAGGTTTATAGTGTCTGGCCTTACATTTAGGTCTTTACTCCATTTTGAGTTTATTTTTGTGCATGGTGTTCAGGAGTGTTCTAATTTCATTCTTTTACATGTAGCTGTCCAGTTTTCCTAGCACCACTTATTTTCTCCATTCTATATTCTTGCCGCCTTTATCAAAGATAAGTTGACCATATGTGTGTGGCTTTATCTCTGGGCTTTCTATCCTGTTCCATTGATCTATATTTCTGTTTTTGTGCCAGTACCATATGGTCTTGATTACTGTAGCTTTGTAGTATAGTCTGACATCAGGGGACCTGCTTCCACCAGCTCCATTTTTCTTTCTCAAGATTGCTTTGGATATTTTGGGTCTTTTTTGTTTCTATACAAATTGTGAAATTTTTTGTTCTACTTCTGTGAAAAATGCCATTGGTAGTTTGCTAAGGATTTCATTGAATCTGTAGATTGCTTTCGGTACTATAGTCATTTTCACAATGTTGATTCTTCGAATTCAAGAACATGGTATATCTCTCCATCTGTTTGTATCATCTTTAATTACTTTCATCAGTGTCTTATAGTTTTCAGAATACAGGTCTTTTGTTTCCTTAGGTAGGTTTATTCCTAGGTATTTTATTCTTTTTGTTGCAATGTTATATTGGAGTGTTTCCTTAATTTCTCTTTCAGATTTTCATCATTAGTGTATAGGAATGCAAGAGATTTCTGTGCATTAATTTTGTATCCTGCTACTTTACCAAACTCGTTGATTACCTCTAGTAGTTTTCTGGTAGCATCTTTGGGATTATCTATGTTTAGTATCATGTCATCTGCAAACAGTGACAGCTTTGCTTCTTCTTTTTCAATTTGGATTCCTTTTATTTCTTTTTGGTCTCTGATGGCTGTGGCTAAAACTTCCAATACTGTGTTGAATAATAGTGGTGAGAGAGGACAACTTTATCTTGTTCCTGATCTTAGTGGAAATATTTTCAGTATTTCACCATTGAAAATGATGTTGGCTGTGTTTTTTGTTTCATATATGTCCTTCATTATGTTGAGGAAAGTTCCCTCTATGCCTACTTACTGGAGGGTTTTTATCATAAAGTGGTATTGAATTATGTCAAAAGCTTTTTCTGCATCTATTGAGATAATCATATGGTCTTTATCCTTCAGTTTGTTGATATGGCTTATCACATTGTTTGATTTGCATATATTGAAGAATCCTTGCATTCCTGGGATAAACCCCACTTGATCATGGTGTATGATCCTTTTAATCTGCTGCTGGATTCTGTTTGCTAGTACTTTGTTGAGGAGTTTTGCATCTATATTCATTAGTGATATTGACCTGTAGTTTTCTTTCTTTGTGACATCCTTGTCTGGTTTTGGTATCAGGGTGATGGTGGCCTCATAGAATGAGTTTCGGAGTGTTCCTCCCTCTGCTATATTTTGGAAGAGTTTGAGAAGGATAGGTGTTAGCTGTTCTCTAAATGTTTGATAGAATTCGCCTGTGACGCCATCTGGTCCTGGGCTTTTGTTTGTTGGAAGATTTTTAATCACAGTTTCAATTTCAGTGCTTGTGATTGGTCTGTTCATATTTTCTGTTTCTTCCTGGTTCAGTCTCGGCAGGTTGTGCATTTCTAAGAATTTGTTCATTTCTTCCAGGTTGTCCATTTTATTGGCCTAGAGTTGCTTGTAGTAATCTCTCATGATCTTTTGTATTTCTGCAGTGTCAGTTGTTACTTCTCCTTTTTCATTTCTAATTCTATTGAGTTGAGTCTTCTCCCTTGTTTTCTTGAGGAGTCTGGCTAGTGGTTTATCAATTTTGTTTATCTTCTCAAAGAAACAGCTTTTAATTTTATTGATCTTTGCTTTCATTTCCTTCATTTCTTTTTCATTTATTTCTGATCTGATCTTTATGATTTCTTTCCTTCTGCTAACGTTGGGGTATTTTTGTTCTTCTTTCTCTAATTGATTTAGGTATAAGCTTAGGTTGTTTATTTGAGATGTTTCTTTTTCTTGAAGTAGGATTGTATTGATATAATCTTCCCTCTTAGAACCGTTTTTGCTGCATCCCACAGGTTTTGGGTTGTTGTGTTTTCATTGTCATTTGTTTCTAGGTATTTTTTGATTTCCTCTTTGATTTCTTCAGTGATCTCTCAGTTATTTAGTAGTGTATTGTTTAGCCTCCATGTGTTTTTTTTTTTCACAGATTTTTTTCCTGTAATTGATATCTAGTCTCATAGTGTTGTGGTCAGAAAAGATACTTGATATTATTTCAGTTTTCTTAAATTTACCAAGGCTTGATATGTGACCCAAGATATGATCTATCTTGGAGAATGTTCCATGAGCACTTGAGAAGAAAGTATATTCTGTTGGTTTTGGATGGAATGTCCTATAAGTATCAATTAAGTCCATCTTGTTTAATATATCCTTTAAAGCTGTGTTTCCTTATTTATTTTCATTTTGGATGATCTGTCCATTAGTGAAAGTGGAGTGTTAAAGTCCCATACTATTATTGTGTTACTGTCAATTTGTCCTTTCATGGGGTGTTAGCATTTGCCTTATGTATTGAGGTGCTCCTACGTTAGGTGCATAAATATTTACAATTGTTATATCTTCTTCCTGGATTGATCCCTTGATCATTATGTAGTGTCCTTCTTTGTCTCTTGTAATAGTGTTTTTTTTTTAAGTCTATTTTGTCTGATATGAGACTTGGTACTCCAGCTTTGTTTTGATTTCCATTTGCATAGAATATCTTTTTCTATCCCCTCACATTCAGTCTGTATGTGTCCCTAGGTCTGAAGTAGGTCTCTTGTAGACAGTATATGTACAGGTCTTGTTTTTGTATCCATTCAGCCAGTCTATGTCTTTTGGTTGTAGCATTTAATCCATTTACATTTAAGAGAGTTATTGATATGTGTGTTCCTATTACCATTTTCTTAATTGTTCTGGGTTATTTTTTTTAACATCTTTATTGGAGTATAACTGTTTTACAATGGTGTGTTAGTTTCTGCTTTACAACAAAGTGAATCAGTTATACATATACATATGTTCCCATATCTCTTCCCACTTGCATCTCCGTCCCTCCCACCCTCCCTATCCCACCCCTCTAGGTGGTCACAAAGTACAGAGCTGATCTCCCTGTGCTATGCGGCTGCTTCCCACTAGCTATCTATTTTATATTGGGTATTGTAGCTGTTTTCTTTTCCTTGTGTTTCATGCCTAGAGAACTTCCTTTAGCATTTGTTGTAAAACTGGTTTGGTGGTGGTGAAATCTCTTAGCTTTTGCTTGTCTGTAAGGTTTTTAGTATCTCCATCGTTATATTTTAATATCTCCAGCAAGAATGAGGTCCTTTCTGGGTAGAGGTCTCTTGGTTGTAGGTTTTTCTCTTTCATCACTTTAAATATGTCCTGCCACACCCTTCTGGCATGCAGAGTTTCTGCTGAAAGATCAGCTGTTAACCTTATGGGGATTCCCTTGTATGTCATTTGTTGCTTTTCCCTTGGTGCTTTTAATATTTTTTATTTGTATTTAATTTTTGATAGTTTGATTAATATGTGTCTTGGCATGTTTCTCCTTGGATTTATCCTATATGGGACTCTCTGCACTTCCTGGACTTGATTGATTATTTCCTTTCCCATATTAGGGAAGTTTTCAACTATAATCTCTTCAAATATTTTCTCAGTCCTTTTCTTTTTCTCTTCTTCTTCTGGGACCCCTATAATTCAAATGCTGGTATGTTTAATGTTGTCCCAGATGTCTCTGAGACTGTCCTCAATTCTTTTCATTCCTTTTTCTTTAATCTGCTCTGCAGTAGTTATTTCCACGATTTTACCTTCCAACTCACTTATCCGTTCTTCTGCCTCAGTTATTCTGCTATTGATTCCTTCTAGAGAATTTTTAATTTCATTTATTGTGTTGTTCATCATTGTTTGCTCTTTAGTTCTTCTAGGTCCTTGTTAAACGTTTCTTGTGTTTTCTCCATTCTATTTCCAAGATTTTGGATCATCTTTTATCATTACTCTGAATTCTTTTTCAGGTAGACTGCCTATTTCCTTTTCATTTGTTCGGTCTAGTGAGTTTCTACCTTTCTCCTTCACCTGCTTTTTATTTCTGTCTTCTCATTTTGCTTAACTTACTTAGTTTGGTATCTCCTTTTCACAGGATGCAGGTTCATAGTTCCCATTGTTTTTGGTGTCTGCCCTCAGTGGGTAAGTTTGGCTCAGTAGGTTGTGTAGGCTCCTGGTTGAGGGTACTGGTACCTGTGTTCTGGTATATGAGACTGGATCTTGTCTTTCTTTTGGGCCGGACCATGTCTGATGTTGTGTTTTGGAGTGTCTGTGATCTTATTATGATTTTAGGCAACCTCTCTGTTAATGGGTGGGGTTGTGTTCCTGTGTTGCTAGTTATTTGGCATAGGTTGTCCAGCACTGTAACTTGCTGGTCGTTGAGTGGAGCTGGGTCTTCACGTTGAGATGGAGATCTCTACAAGGGCTTTTGCTTTTTGATATTATATGTGGCTGAGAGGTCTCTGGTGTACCAATGTCCTGAACTTGTCTCTCTCGCTTCAGTTGCTCAGGCCTTACACCTGGCTGGAGCACCAAGACCCTGTCAGCCACATGGTTGTTCAAAATGAGAGCTGGTCAGGTCAACATCTTGGTTGATGACTTGATTACTCTTGAGAAGAGCTTCAACAGGGGCTGCTCTCTAAACACCATAAGGAGCTGTCTGGATGTCTTCATTGAATATGCCTCAGGGACCAGGTGGGAAGTGGCCCAGCAAGGGGCTCCCAGACTGTGTGTGGAAGAGGTTCATTTGCTTGTCTTGGTGCATCAGCCTGAGACACAGCCAACTGCTTTGACTCACATATGGGTACTGTTGAGGCAATCTTTGGGAGGGAGACTGGCAGACGCCATCCTCGCCCCTGCCCATGCCCGCAAAAGTGAAATTTGAACATGTATTTTATATATTTCAGAATTCTTACTCACCTAACGTATCACATTTTTCAATTTTTAAACAATTATTCTTTGAAAACTTTGAGGAATATTGCCATTATTTCATTTAACATTGAATAACTCTATTTTCTTCAATACAGCTTTTTTAAGAAACATGGCCTAAAAGTTCCATACAACTGAGGGTAAGGAAAGAAAGGCAAAGTGGGTGCTATAAAGAAGGGTAAAAAACAAACTCTACCAGCCCCTGGGAGCCTAGAGTTCACCAACCTGACGTAATTAGGTATTCACTTAACACTCAGTCATTAAATGACTTTATACCAACTTCTTTATGAGAGAAATAGTTAGTGTGAGGTTCAGCAAACACCTCCAGGCCATTTCACAAAACCTGCGATTATGGAATTCTGCAGCTGGCTCCTACTGAGTTACTAACTGCACTCTCACACTTCCATGGAACATGCTGACACTCCTCTCTCCTTGCCTCAGATCAAAAAGCTGAGAAATGTGTGCCACCAAGTTCTGGAAATGAGGTGCTGAGCTTCTACTGGGTATATTTTGTGCAGGTTCCCTTGACAGTGGATGACATGGGAATAAGTCCAAGAGTCCTATGAAATAAACTGGAACTTAGAAAATTTGGGGAAGAGCTTTCTAGGTCAATTCTGTCCTGAGATGACTGGGTGACATGGGTTGCATCTTGTAGGTTCCTTCAGATTTCTCTCCCTTTATAATTAGAGGTCAAGAGGAGATTCTGACTTGGAAACAACAATAAAAGGAAAACCAAAATGAGGAGCTTAAATGACATGGCTCCATAGACTCACAGGCCAGGAGGACTAACAATTTCACTTTAATTTTTTAAGGGCATGAAAGTGGTTTAATAATCTAAATGCCAGGCAAACCCAAACAATTTATTCTCACCTACCTACCCACTTAAACAAATAAGCAACAAACATGGTTTTAAAATGTCTTACCTGGAAATGGAACCTTTGAAAAGAGTTCAAGTTAGGCAAAATTTGGGGCTGCACAGAAATTAATTGCAGATGCAGCCTTCCCCTCTGGGATAGCCACTTCATATTCCTTGTTTTGCAGAAATGTTAATTAATATTTAATCACCATGGAACCGTCTTCTTCCTCCAAGAGCTCATTGGGAACCAGAAGCTGCCTCTACCTAAACTGATTAATTTTCATCTGGTAATGGTGACTCTCATTGGCTTACCACAAAAGCATTAAATTGTAGACCTTAAAACACGGAAGTAACAAGGAGCATTGGGCTGTTCATAGCTTTTAGATTCTTGTGACATCTCTGTTTCTCTAATATGATGGCGTGGGCAGGGTGGAGCAATGAAGAAAGCACTGGGCGTGGATTCCAAGGATCTTGAATTTCAGTCCTTGTCCCACCATTTGTCAGGTGTGTGACCTTGGCTAAGTCATTTAATTTAGTTAACCAAACATGGATTGAGTGTGACTAGTGAGATTGACCACAGCCCAATAATAAGTCTTCTAGGCTATGTCAAAGAATTTGTATTTTTTCTAAGGGCAGTGGTGAGCCAGGGGATAATCTTGAGCTGGAAAGTAACATTATTAGGTGAGTATATTAGAAAGATCTTCCTGGTGTCAGGTGGCTTAGGTAAAGATGAGGATAGATACAGAAAACCAATCAGGAAACTCATGCAATTGTCTAAGCAAGATATATGAGTGCAAAAATTAGGGAAATGATAACAAACATGGAAAAAAGGTGACAGATATGGGACATAATAAGAAAGTAGAAAAAGAAAGACATAGTGAAAGTTGAATATGAGCTTAAGGGAGGAATAGAGAATGACTTACAGGTTTCTGGTATGGGCTACTCAATAGATTAAGCTGCCTTCACTGAGTCAATAAGCAAAGGAAAAATGCCAGGTTTTATGCTTGATGACAATGAATTTCTTTTGGAGAATGCTCAGTTTGAGGTTTATAGAGAGAATTCTAGATGGAAATGTATTGTGAACAGCTCTAATACAAAGCAGGAGAGAGTCCGAGTAAGAGGTAAGAATTTTGAAGCCAAATATTTATACATAGTAGATGAAGTTGTGAACACAGATAAAATCATGCAGAGAGAGCATTCAGAATGAAAAGAGAAGGGGACTGAGAACAGTGGGAACATTAAGCATGTAAGGGGCAGATGGTGGAAGAAGAGCTATGCGGTACAATAAGTAGCTATCAAAGCAAGTAAAGGAGAATCAGAAGAAAGAGGTCATAGGGATCCCAGACAGGAAAGAGCTTCAAGAAGAGCATGGCCAACAGTGTCAAAATCACTAGAGAACTCAGGTATGATAGGAACTCAAAAATGGTTGCCTTAGATGGGTTGAAAAGATGAAATAAAACATATGTGGAGATATAAGTTCTCTGTGAAGAGAAAAAAAAAGATTATAGATAATAAATGGAGGGATAAGGGATTTTTTTTTTTTTCGTATAGAAGAGACTTGAGCCTGTATATTTCCTCACAAGCTAGGAAGAAATGGCCAGAATGAAAGATAAGGTGGATAGAGGAGCCTATCGATGGGGTCAGAGTCTTAGAGGTTGAGTGGCTACAACCTTGTTTAGGGAGGAAGGCTAAACTTTTGACAGGTCCTTTTCTTCCTGTGAGACCAATAGGAGGGAGATAAAAATAGTTGTGTTTGATTATTTATAATAGGGTGGGTAAGAACTCATGGAAATTCTCATTCAGCGACCATTATTTTCCTTGTGATGTGGGACATAAAGTCAGATTCAGAGAGTATGGGAGAAAAGGGACAATCAGGAGTTCAAGGAATGTGGTATGACTTAAACAGACCCAGACCAGGGAAATATATAAAGATTAAAGAACATCAATGAAGATCCAGCTGAAGTTGAAGACCTTATTTTAGGGGTGGCATCAATCCAGAGAATAGTGAATTTTCTCCATTAGTACACAGCTACTAAAGTGTAAGAATGCAGAATGTGAATGTTTAGATTGATCTATGTTAGGGATTTGCTTTAAGGTAGATAGCTAAGGAACCAAGGTGGAAGGGGTTCAAATTGCAAGCCAGGGAGATGTTGATTGATGAACCATAGAATAGAGGCTCTATATAAAATGATGAAAGTCCACAGGCCTGGTAGACCTGGAGAAAAGTGAGGACATAAGAGAGCTAGATATTTGCAAGGTTGAGGTTAAAAAATGGAATTTAAAATTTGGCATGGAGTAGAGCTGGGTTGTGTCAGGGCAAGGTAGTAGGAATGGGTTGCTAAGTGAAAAAGAGGGCTCTTGGAGTTAGAGGGATCAAGGACATCTGGAGTGAGATTATTGAACTGATTGTCCACAAATGAAGGAATATAGGATCATGGAGGGGCATGGGTGAAGAGAAAGATTGCTGAAATGTTACATGGTGATGGGGGTATTACCTGCAAATAACTAAATTATAATATTAGAGTTTTATGGGACCCCATAAATAGCATCCTTTGTTCTGAGTTTGAAACCAATTAAGAAAGAGACAAGAATTAAAACAGGTGGGGATCAAAAAGGCAATCTTTATTACTGATAAAATTAATTTTGGACAATGTAGCTTATATCTGCACATAAATCTACTGTCTGATATTGAACCCTAGGCTTAGCCACCCAGGCTTAGGAAGCTCTGAACCTCTACGGGCATCTTCTAGGGAGTGAGAGGCAGACCCCTTTCATATTGTCAGAAACCAGGAAAGAAGATAAGCTCTTTGAAGCAAGATGAGCTTCTAAAAGGAGGGAGACAGAAAGAGACAGACCCATGCATGTCTGCATCCTTAGCCAGTCTCATGAATCATTTAGGTCATCCCACCCCCTGAAGGGAGAAGAAAGGGTCTAGGAGTATAAAGCTAGTGATACTTCTTCCACATGAAAGGAAGTATAAGTATTAGAAACAAATATTTTCTCCCTCTAAAATCTTAAGTCAGAAAAACACATCATTCTAGGTGTTCTAAGTAGAAAGACTTTTTCTTTAAACTGAGGCATACAGTTACATACAGTAAACGTGCAGAATAGGATTCTAGGAAATGTAGTAGCAAACTTCTCATTTGCCTTGTAGAAAGGAGCAACGATGGTGAGATACTATAGATCAATTCGGCACATGAGCATATGCCCCCTAATATACAGCACCAAGGAAACTGATGCAGATGGTGATTTATATGTCAAAGAAAATTCTATGGTATAACACTGAAGCTAGGACAACAAAGATTCCTTCTCAGGGCCCCATGGCACATATGGTGTGAGAGAGTAAGTACTTTCTGTTTTGAACTGAAAGTGAAAACATGGCTTTTGAAGACAGCCTTTTTTCCATTTAGCAAGAAATTGAAAGGCTAAAAAGGTAGAGATTTTCATTTCCCATGAAATATGGGATCCAGTGTGCACAGTGAAAAGAGGAAGGTGAGGAGTGGAGAGAGTACATGTCAGTGATTAAAAAAAAAAAAAAAAAAAAAGCAGGAGGTGGAATAGAAACAGCAAGTTTTTAGCTTTTACCACAGGTTGGGAGGGTCAAGGCTGGTCCAGCTTGACTCCAGCAAACAAGGGGATGTTTGTAGGGCATCAATGTGTCTCCACTGAAAGGGGGATCTATATGATCTTTGTCAGGGATATCTTGGTTGTAAGAAATAGAAACCCTCTCAAGCTAAAGAAAGGGATCAGAGAAAACTTATAAAACCAGGCACAAAAAGGAAAGTTTTGTCTCAGGAACTGGAAAAACTAAAGCCTAGACTACTCTGTCCATCTCTCTCTAAAACACATATACCCACTCACACTTTGGTCAGCACATCTGCTTCATTCTTTTCTCTGTGCAGACAAGTTTTATCTGCCTTGGCATGAATGAGGTAAGAAGTGGCTTCTATAGCTCTTTCTTTTTATAGCTCGTACTTGACTTCTCAGATCCAATGCCCAACATCCTTTAACTAGATTCTCTATGTCCAAACCTAAAATTCCCAGGAGAGATAATACAACTGGCTCACTTTGGGTCAATAATCTATTCAAGATTCAGTCAGCTGTGTCCTGGGAGAGAGAGGGTCACATGGTCCCAACATGGAAGGTTGGTACTTGGTCCACACTTCAGCAGGGGCCATGGGTGGTGGCTAGCTCTCAGAGAAGAAAGCATGGGATAGACATGCATCTAAGAAGTTCCTGCAACACAGACAAAGTCTAAAAGAATAGATCCTGGGACAGTGAGGACATAGGAAAAAGCAAGACAAGAGGTAAAGTCAGAGAATGTATCTATTCTGTTACCTCTAAATCCTAGGATGAATTTATCAGTCTTCTCTGTCTAGGATTGTTATGAGAATCACGTGAGAGAAGTTTTACACAAGTGGGACATAAATATAAGGTATCTCTTGAAACTGGATCAAGTAATTCTCAATCCAGAAAATTTGAATTCTTCTAGCTGTGTTCTAACCTGAGTTGTTTTTGAGTTTACAGTTTTATTCTTGGCCTCAATTATTGGGAATCTTTTGGAGTCACATATTTTACATCCAAATCAGTTTTTTTTGTCTTCTTCTCCATGATAAATATGTCTTGATTTTTACACTCTAGCTTTCTATGTGTGCTTTCAGACTCAAATTAGATTCTTATTTAGGGCCATTAACCAAGATGTCTACTGTACTGTGAGTGTGGAAAGGACCCCTGCTTTCTCTACCACCAGCTAGAAGAAATGGCCCTCAATGCCCCACTGACCTCATGGTGGAACTTTGAGAGTCTTGGGCAAGTAGTTGATAGACCTAACCATGCAGTGGTTCACAGGGTGAGGCCACTGATGATCTCCATGCTCCCCCACCAGCCCCATACCTGCCAGAGCCCACATGGTGATCAGGGTCCTGCCCGATTCCTGAACAGTACCATTTCTGCCTTTTCCACACTACACATATTAGAGCCCCGATGGAAGTTTAGGCAACTCTTTTTATGAAGAGTGGGGAGGTATCGTGAGATAATGCAAAGTGAGTGGATCAAGAATTGGGAAACTTACATCACTAACTCATTCTCATAACATAAGGGATGGATAGTCTCTGCCTCATAGTTTGGATGTTTAGAGAGATCCACATGAATACACCCTCTCTTGACACCTCTCTATTTCCCCAATTTACTCTTGTCCTCTTTATGTGTCACTCGTCAAGGCTTTCTCCCCAGATGTGGGGAAGACAATCTGCTGTTTCAGAAAACCCATGAGAAAGGAATCTAGAGCCTCTATGTCTACTTGAGTTTTGGAAACATCAGTATTTCAGATTTCAGGTGGATAAGTAGATTATTTCCATCACCCTGGGGTTTGCTGACTCTAAATAGGGACAGACTGAGCAGAGTGACAGCAAAAAAGATGATTTGCTTCCAGTTCCAACTCTCCACTACTGAAGACTGGGATCAGTTTCTTTCTGAGTTTCCCAAATGCAAACATTTCTTGATATAGTGAGTTGAAGAAAATCAGTTTATTCCCTGAAAGAGGAAAGCATGTTCTTCCTGTTGACATGACTTTAAACCTATATCTTGAAAAATAAAAACCCTGATAGTATTGTGTAAGGAATATTTGATTCCTTTTTGAGCCTATTTTTATTACAAAGAGCCATCACACTGGCAGAAAATAGCATCTGAGTCTTATGTGATGAAAATGCCACTCCAGGTAGATTCTTTTTGATCCCCAAATTTCTTCTGATAAAAAAAGAAAGATTCTTCCACATTAAGATTCATTCTTTTGGAATATCAGATGTATGTATGTATTATCATCAGATATCTCTAACTGCCCCCAACAGGTGAGTCTTCCTGTGTGGGACCCCATCATGTGGCTCTGTAGCACAAAAGATAGAATGGCCTCTGTGGCACTGAATGAAGCCATGGCTAGTTAGTTCTGAAAAAGCCTGATCCTCCAACACTACTCTAGATGATGTACTTTCTCATGTTATGTCTCTGTTCCTCTTGTGGTTAAATAGGGTAAAAGTGCTCTATGTTCAGTAGTGTCTGGAATACTCTCCTTTAATCTGTTGGAGTAATCTAATGGATAGATGGAAGAGATAAGAAGAGAAGAAAGCAGGGAGGGAAAAGGAAAGAAAATTAAAGACCTCAGGATTTGAGTTAATTTCTCACTAGGAATTGCATTACTCTCTAGGAATTGCATTCAGATTGAAGGAAATGCAAGCCAGTTTTGAACTGAAAGAAAATTTACTTCAAAATACAAAGATAATATGCCTCATCATAGAGAAAACAATATGTGTTATTATGACCTGAACATTTTATGAGAAAGACAGGTATTTGAGGAGGGACAAGTCCCTACCCACAGACATGTTATATATATTAACATCAGGCTTGAAAAATAAAATGGGTAACTCAGTTATGGCCCTAAAGAAATGTAGTTCTAGGGGCTTCCCTGGTGGCGCAGTGGTTGAGAGTCCGCCTGCCGATGCAGGGGACACGGGTTCATGCCCCGGTCCGGGAGGATCCCACATGCCGCGGAGCGGCTGGGCCCGTGAGCCATGGCCATTGAGCCTGCGCGTCCGGAGCCTGTGCTCCGTAATGGGAGAGGCCATAGCAGTGAGAGGCCTGCGTACCACAATAAAAAAAAAAAAAAAAAAAAAGAAATGTAGTTCTAGAAACTAGATTTATTAAGAAGACATACAGAAAGCAGCACAAGTGGATCATATTAGGCTTTATGTTATCAGGGGCCAAAATATGGAGTATAAACTGTGGGATGACAGGAGAGAGCAACTCAGGTAGAGGTGGCCCATTGTGTTCTTTTCTTAAGATGCAGGATCATTCATCAGAGAAATACATCCCTCTTGATTCAGCTGTGTGTTCATTGATTCCTTCTCCTGTGGTCTAGTTGTTCTGTTTTTGATGTGTCAACTGCTGTTGCTGTTACCGAGATGGTAGCCAAGTCCCATGGGTAACTCCTCCTTTGTAAACTCCACTCTTAACAAGAATACTAGATTTCTGACACTTTTCTTTTTTACTAACCTGCTTCCTATATATCTGCAGCCATTTCAACTTCTTGTTCTTTTTGTTTTTGAACTGTTTACTCCAGGGCTTATGATCAGCAAGATCATATCAAAGAAAGGATAAGAGAAAGAAAGAGAGAGCTAAAGTTCAATGCCTTTGCATGTAAGCTCCCGAATACAGTTCCAGGGTATTTAGAATATTCTGTTCTAAACAGTGTGTGATAGTAATTGATAATGGTGAAACTGTATAGTAGTTTTAAATGGATATCAATAATATGAGAAGATACTATCTGCTCCCTATTCAGTTTCTAATTCTCTATCAGTACTGCTCTCTTGGTTGTGCCAAGCTGCTATCTCCTCCAGGTGATGTTTAAGCCTGTCCCTCTCCTCCTCTCACACGTCTTATGAAACATGTCTTTGCCATCTGCAGCTGTCAGGAGGCTGTGGAGTAGGGAGTATGGCTCAATGAATACACAAATGTGCCATTGGACCACAGCCCCTTCCAGAAGGTAGCTGGAATATAAATCAGTGAGCTCTCACTTCTTAAGTAACTGGCTGCCGTTGGAAGGCTACCATGCACAAGGGACTGGAAGAAAAAGAAGGATGTGAGAAAGGGTCTCAGTGGGAATAGGTCCTGCAATATGTGGAGATGTTGGCTAGAAGGATAGGACAAAGTGTAGCATGAAAGCAAATCATGGAACAAAGCTAAGCACAACATGGGGTCTATTGAGCTTTAATACACTTGTTTCCCTTTGAGTGACGGGAGTCTCTATTTTTCTCTCTTTCAGCACCTCCTACTTGCCAGGCAAGTGCAAGGTGGTAGATCCACAGTCTTTGTTTTTGAATTAAAATTAAACAAAATCATAACCACTAAAATTTAGTGGTGGTGCGGTATGCTGGCTGGCATTGGTGATGGGGAAACAGAGTTTTCTTTGATGGGGTAATGGAATATTTTTAAATGAAGTATAATATGCCATATTAAATATATATTATATATATCATTATATATATTATATACAGTATTAGTTTAAAGTGTACAACATAGTGATTTGATATTTTTATACATTATGAAATGATCACTATGATAAGTCTAGTTACCATCTGTCATCATAAAAAGTTATTACATTATTGACTATATTCCCTATGCTGTACATCACATCTCTATGACTTGTCTTATAACTGGAAGTGTGTACCTCTTAATCCCCTTCCCCTAATTCTACCCATCCCCTCACATCTCTCCCTTCTGGCAATCATCAGTTTGTTCTCTCTTTCTATGAGTCTGTTTCTGTTTTGTTTGTTCATTGTTTTTTCAGATTCCACATATAAGTGAAATCATATGGTATTTATGTTTCTCTGTCTGATGTATTTCAGAATAATACTCTCTAGGTCCATCCATGTTGTCACAAATGGCAGGATTTCATTCTTTTTTGTGGTGAGTAATACTTAATTGTGTATATATACCACATCTTCTTTATTCATTCATCTATCGATGGACACTTCAGTTGTTTCCATATCTTGGCAATTGTGAATAATGCTGCAATGAACATTGGGGTGCATATAGCTCTTTGAATTAACATTTTCATTTTTATTCAGATAAATACCCAGAAGTGGAATTGCTGAAATGTATGGCTGTTCTAGTTTTAACTTTTGAGGGATCATCTATACTGTTTTCCATAGTGGCTGTACCAATTTACATTCTCACCAACAGTGCTTGAGGATTCCTTTTTCTCCACATGTTCCCCAATGCTTGTTATATCTTGTCTTCTTCATAATAGCCATTCTGATAGGTGTGAGGTTATATCTCACTGTAGTTTTGATTTGCATTTCCCTGATGACTGATGATGTTGAGCATCTTTTCATGTACTTTTTGCCATCTGTATGTCTTCCTTGGAAAACTATCTATTCAGATCCTTTGTCCATTTTTTAATTAGATTATTGTGGGTTTTTTGATATTGAGTTGCATGAGTTCGTTGGGTGTTTTGGGCATTAACCCTTTATGAGACATAGCATTTGCAAGTATCTTGTCCCATTTACTAGGTTGCCTTTTCATTTTGTTGATGGTTTCCTTTGGTGTGGAAAGGCTGTTTAGTTTGATGTTGTCCCATTTGTTGGGACAACAAGTTTTTGCTTTGTTGCCTTTGCCTGAGCAGATAGATCCAAAAAAATATTTTAGGACCAATGTCAAAGAGCTTTCTGGCTCTGTTTTCTTCTAGGAGTTTTATGTTTTCAGTCTCACATTTGTCTTCAATCCATTTTTAGTTTATTTTTATATATGTTATAAGAAAGTTGTCTTGTTTCATTCTTTTGCAGATAGTTGGCCAGTTTTCCAAACACCATTTATTGAAGAGGCTGTCTTTTCCCCATGGTCTATTTCTGCCTCCTTTGTCATAGATTAATTGACCATATAGGTGTGGGTTTCTTTCTGGGATCTCTATTTTGTTCTTTTGATCTATGTGTCTGTTTTTGTGCCAGCACCATACTGTTTTGATGACTATAGTATTATAGCATAGTTTGAAATCAGGATGCTTCATAGCTCCAAGTTTGTTTTTCTTTCTCAAGATTGCTTTGGCTATTTGAGGTCTTCATAGTTCCATAGAAATTTGGGGATTATTTGTTCTAGTTCTTTAAAGAAAAATGTCATATTTATTTTGATAGGGATTGCATTGAGTCTATAGATTGCTTTGGGTAATATGGACATTTTAACAATATTTATTCTGCCAATCCATGAGCACTGTGTATCTTTCCATGTATTTGTGTCTTCTTCAATTTCTATCATTAACATCTTATCGTTTACACAGTACAGGTCTTTCAACTCCTTGGTTAAATTTATTCCTAGATATTTTTAATGAAATTAGAAATGGGATTGTTTTCTTAATTTATCTTTCTTATAGCTTATTAGTATATAGAAATATAACAGATTTCTATATATTAATTTTGTATCCTGCAACTTTACTGAATTCATTTATTAGTTCTAAGGTGTTTTTTGGCAGAGTCTTTAGGATTATTTTCTATATATAGAAAATAGTTATAAATAGTAACAAATAGTTGCAAATAGTTACAGTTTTACTTCATTTTTTCTACTTTGAATACGTTTTCTTTTTCTTTTTTTCTGATTGCTATCATGAGGACTTCCAGTGCTATGTTGAATAAAAGTGGTAAATGTGGGCATCCATGTCTTCATTCTGATCTTAGAGGAAAAGCTTTTAGATGTTTACTGTTGAATATGATGTTATTTGTGGATTTATCATATATGTCCCGTATTATGTTGAGGTATGTTCCCTCTATACCCACTTTTTTGAGAGTTTTTATCATAAATTGATGTTAAATTTTGTCAGAAGCTTTTTTTGCATCTACTGAGATGATCATATAATTTTTAATTTTTCATTTTGTTAACATGGTGTATCACATTGATTGATTTGTGGTTATTGAATCATCCTTGTATCCCTGGAATAAATCTCACTGGATCTTGGTGTATGATCCTTTTAATGCATTGTTGAATTCAGTTTGCTAATATTTTGTTGGGGATTTTTGCATCTATGTTCATCAGGGATATTGTTCTGTAATTTGCTCCTTTTTGTAGTGTTTTTTTGGGGTTTGGGTATTAGTATAATACTGACCTCATAGAATGAGTTTGGAAGTGTTCCTTCCTCTTCAATTTTTTGACTAGTTTGAGAAGGATAGGTTACCCATTCCTGACTTAGATGAATTAGGATCAACTTTTAGTTTCTTTTATTTTTTCCCCCTTGTTTTCAATTTCATTGGTTTATGCTCTAATTTTTATTATTTTTCTTCTTGCTTTAGTCTTGAATTGCTCTTCTTTATTTTCCTAAGGTGGAAGTTCAGGTTATTTATTTTAGATCTCTCTTCCTTTATAATATATAAACTTAATGATACAAATATCCCTCTAAGCACTGCTCCCTCTGCACCTCACAAATTTTGATGTTATATTTTGATTTTCATTTAGTAAAATATATTTATAATTTATCTTGAGATTTCTTCTTTGACCCATGTGTTATGTAGGAGTATGTGGCTAAGTTTCCAAAATATTTTGAGATTATCCAGCTATACTTTTGTTATGGATTTCTAGTTAAATTTTATTATAATCTAAGACTATACTTTGTATAATTTCTATTTTTGAAAATTTGTTAAGATATGTTTTATGGCCAGAAAAGTGTCTATCTTAGTGAATGTTCCATATGTGTGTCTGTAAAATGTATATTCTGCTGTTGTTTGATGACATATTATGTAAATGCCAATTATAAAGTTGATTTATGGTGTTTAGGTTAACTATATCTCTACTGATTACCTGCTTATTGATCTCTCAATTGCTGAGAGAGGGGTGTTAAAGTCTCTAACTGTAGTAGTGGCTTTGCCTACTTCTCCTTTGAGTTATATCAGTTTCTGACACTGTTGTTATGTGCATGCGCATTTAACATTTCCCTGTCTTATGGAGAATTGATATTTTTTTCATCATGAGATGCTCCTCTTTACCAGTGATAATTTTCCTTATTTTGATGATTGGTTTGACTGATATTAAAATAGCTACTCCTGCTTTCTTTTGATTATTGTTAGCGTGGTATATATTTATTTCCACTTCTTTATATCATTTTGAGTGTTTATATTCAAAATGGGTTTCTTGTATATAACATACAGTTGTCTACAAGGTCTCTATATCTTTTAAAAATTCCTCCTGACAATCTCTGTCTTTTAATTGATTTATTTGCTCCATTCACATTTAAAGTCATTATTGATATAGTTGAATTAATATCTACCATATTTGTAACTATTTTCTGTAAGTTGCATTTGTTCTCTTTTTCTTTTTATCTGCTATCTCAGTTTTAATTGAGCATTTAAAATGATAACATTTAATCTCTTAGCATATTAATTATACTTTTTAAAAAAATTAATGTTTGCTTAGACTGTGCAATATACATTTTTTAACCAATCTAAATCCACTTTCAAGTGGCACCATGCTATTTCACATGTAGTGTAGATACCTTGTGACAGAGTATTCGCAATTCCTCCCTCCCATCTGTTATGATTGTTGCCATTCATTTCACTTACCCATATGCTGCAATTACCCAATTTATTGTTAGTATTATTACTTTGAGCAGTTAACTTTCAGATCGATTAAGAACAAAGAAAGACTTTGTTTTATCTTCATTTATTCCCTTTCTGATGTGCTTCATTGCTTTATGTAGATTTCTGGTTTTGATATATATAATTTTTCTTCTCTCTGAAGAACTTTTAAAATTTCTTGCAGGGTAGATGTACTGAAGGTGAACTTCCTCTGGTTTTAAAAAAATTTTTTTTTAAAAAGCTTTTATTTCTCCTTCACTTTTACCGGACAGTTTCACTGGCTATTTAATTTTAGGTTGGTATCTTTTTCTTTCAACACTTTCTTCTTCTTTCATGGTTTGTGATGAGAAGCCCACTGTAATTCTTAGGTAAGGTGATATTTTTGGATTCTTTCAAGATTTCCTCTTTGTCTTTGGTTTACAGAAGTTTGAATATAACAGGCTTAGGTGTAGTGGGTTTTGTTACTGTTGTAGTTATTTATCCTGTTTGGCATCTTCTGAGATGGTTTGATCTGTGGTTTGGTGTCTTTATTTGGAAAGTTCATTATTTCTCCAAACATTTCTTCTGCTCTCATCTCTCTTTCTTCACCTTGTATTCTCATTACACATATGCTACATCTTTTGCAGTTGTCCCACATTTCTTAGAAAGATTTTTATTGTTGTTCTTTTTTCTTTGTATTTCAGTTTGGGAAGTTTCTATTGACCTATCTTCAACCTTACTGATTCTTTCTTTGGCAATGTACAGTCTACTAATAAACCCATCAAAGGCATTATTTATTTATGTTACAGTGTTTTGATTTCTCACATTTTCCTTTTGATTCTTTCCTAGTGTTTCCATCACTCTACTTACATTACCCATCTGTTCTTGCCTACAGTTTATTTTCACATTTGAGCCCTTAACATAGTAGTCATAGTTATTTTAAATTTCCTATCTGGTAATTCTGATATCAGTGTCATAACTGAGTCTAATTCTGATGCTTTCTTTACCTCTTTAAAGTTTTCTTCTTCCCTCCCTCCCTTCCTTCCTTCCTTCCTTCCTTCCTTCCTTCCTCATGCCTTGTAATCTTTTGTTGAAAGATGTACATGTATCAAGTAACCAGTGTTGAAGTATAGAGGACACTGATGTGAGAATCTATGTTAATCTGGCTATAAGTTTGTGTTCAATGTTAGCTGGAGCTGTAGTTGCCAGAGACTTCAAATTCCTCTGCTGTCCTTATTATCTCTCCTCTTGATTTTTGGATGCCCTTCTTATTCTTCTGTGGAGAGAGTCTATATCTTGCAACTGTTTAAGCTATAAGCCACTGTACTCTGAATCTCCACTGGGACGGTGGTCAGATGTGGGGGAGAAGAAGAATTCTATGATCCTGTGACTAAATCTCAGTTTTTTTACTAAGCTTGTGGCTCTGATCTGTGGCTTTTACAAATGTTTTCCCAATGGTATAGTTTCTTTTACCCTTAAAATGAGACAGGAAGTGTAGAGGGGGTGAGAGTGGGAGAAATGTTCTTCCTCAGCTGGGATAAGGATTTGGTAAAGTCTTTTTCCCTGGAGGGTAGGTCTTCCTAATGGAGAATGCTCTGAGTGCATTTTACAATGATTTTTCTCCCATCCACAACCCTGCCAGAACCACAAATGTATTCTTGAATCTTTACTTTGAGAACATGGTGGGATGTATGAACATGTGGTGAACCCCTTAGACTGTGATCTCCAGAATTTCCTCACTCTCATGCTAGTCCACACTCTCAAACATTCATCAAAATTACTATTTAAGTGTTCCCATCAATTGCTCCAGCAGCTTCTGCTCTAGGTAAGTAGATCTTGGATGTCTCTCTGAATGAGCCTGCATGTCCAGGTTGTGGAGTGGCAGTTAGCCCTACACACTCAGCTCTCTTTTGATGCATTCAACAAAAGTCACTGATTTTCAGTTTATCAAGTGTTTTCTTGTCTTAAGGACAAGTGTGATAAATTCTCAACTTTTTACATGTTGGAGCTCAAACTGGAAGTGTTATTTTTATTACTATTATTATTCCAACTTTTACAATAATGTGGGCATATTGGTTTAAGAGAGATGATGTCAAAGCTGCTTATTTATATTTCTCAATGGTCAAATTGTTTTTTGCATTTAGTGTGATAAAAAGAAAAGATCAGGTCTTGACCATTTATTCTCCTATAAGCATTAATTTGAACCTGATTTATCTTAAGAATGACTACACACACAGAAAGAAAAAAATATATGGTTTTGCTTTGCTTCTTTGGAAGTCAACTATTTAGCAATCCCATCTCTTAAGAGTGTAGCTGGAAACCAGCAAATAAGCAAAATAGTCTTCTGAACAGTGAACCTAAATGTCGCAAAATGCAGGTGCTAAACTTCTTAAAGTATAACTTTATTATAAGCAAAACTATACGTAATGCATCACTATGAAGCACAATGATTTAATCATCAACTATGAATCCACCACCTGTCATAAAAGCTAGATAATTGCTAATACTTTCAAAGCTATCTCCCATCTGCAGGCCTGCTAATCTTCTGGAGTTAATTACTCTCCAAATTTTTGGACATATATATACTTTTCTTTGAAAATTTTTTCTTACATATATATCCCTAAACAACATAATCTTGAGCATTGTTTGGTTTTTAGTTTTAGTAAAATAAACTATCATTCTGTATGTAGTCTTCTGGACTTGCTTTTTTTAAAATTTAGTTTGTTATACATACTCTCTGTGTCTAGTGTCCTTCTCTGCAAAATGGAAGTAATAATACTTCACTATTTTACTGTATTTTTATAACAAATAAACAAGTTAATATTTGGAAATAACTTAGAACAGTTCCTGGCATATAGATCATGCTTTATATATTTGTTAAAGAAAATATATATTCATCCATTTTTACTGCTATATATATTTTACATACAGGTGTTTCCCCTTATGCATAGTTTTGATTTCCACAGTTTCAGTTACCTGTGGTCAACCACAGTCTGAAAATATTTAATGGAAAATTCCAGAAATATACAATTCATGTTTTAAATTGTTCGCCATCCTGAGGAGTGTGATGAAATCTTTTGCAGTCTTGCTTCATCCCACCAAGGATATTCAATCATTGACATTGTCTGCTCCTGACACCCAACCATCGAGATCATCAGGTCTCAGTGATCCAGGATCGCATGAAGAGGATGCTTCTCCTTTTGAGGTGTCATCAGAAGGTCAGTAGTAGCCAAATGCTACATTACGTTGCATATGTCATTCACCTCACTTTGTCTCATCACATAAGCATTTTATGATCTCACATCATCATCATCATCATCCTAAGAAGGATGAGAACAATATATTAAGATATATTGAGAGAGAGACCATATTCACATTACTTTTATTACAGTATATTAATTGTTCTATTTAAATATTAGTTACTGTTAATCCCCTACTGTGCCTAACTTATAAATTAAACTTTATCATAAGTATATATGTATAGAAAGAACATAGTTTATATAGGGTTCAGTATATCTGTGGCCTCAGGCATCCACCAAGGTCTTGGAACATATCCCCTGCAGATAAGTGTAGACAACTGTATAATTTATTAATCCATTCTCTGTTGATTGGCATTGGGTTGATATTCAGGTTTCTGTTGTTACAAATAATACTGATTTGAACATTTTTATTCATGTGCTGTCTTATACCTGTGTGAGTTTCTCTAGAGATTATGCCACCAGTAGAAATGCCATATCATAGAGCTTGAGCACATTCAGCTTCACAACATGGTTGCACACATTTACACCTCTATTAGTGGAAAATAAGAGGTCTTGCTGTTCACATCCTTGCTATCACTTGGTATTGTCAAACTTGTAGACTTTTGCACTCTAGATGGGGTAAAATATGGTTTATTTGTGTACATTTCCAGAATTTCTAATAACATTGAACATTTTTCAAATGTTTAATGTTCAGGTGTCTTCCACTATAAAATAACTCTTTACATTAGTATATACATATATATTATATATATGTATCATATATATTATATATATGCAGGATATATACATACATATATATATGCAGGATACTGCAAGATATTGTTGTACTTTGTATGTTTTCATACTAATCTTTTGTCAGTTAAATATGTTGTAATAAGCTCATGTTCTATGATTTGCCTTTATGCTTACTTTGTGATTTTTTTTTAAATAGAAGGTATTAATTGTAAAGTGATCAAGTCAGTATTTTTCATAGGCTTACTGCTCTTTGTGTCTTGTTTGGGAAACTCTTTTTAGCCCAAATTACAAATTTATTCTCCTATGTTCTAAAATGTTTAAAGTTTTGGGTTTCACATTGAAGTCTTTGTAAGTCATCTTATATATGGTATGAAGTATGGATCATATTTTTTCCTAGGTGAATATGCATGTATCCTAATATCCTTGAATCCCTGTATTGATTGACTCATTCAGTCTTTACACACTGATTTGCAGTGACACCTAAGTCATACATAAAGCTTTCATATTTGCATGGGTCTATTTGTGAGTTCTGTATTCTGTTCCTTTAGTTAAACTATCAATTTCAACACAAATACCACACCGATTTAATTACACAGCTTTTAAACACATCTTGATATTTATATTTTTCTCTTCTACAGGCATGTCCTAGCTATTCTTCAGTCTTTGGTCATCCATATAGATTTTGTTTTTTTAATTTTATTTATTCATTCATTTATTTTACAGTAGGTTCTTGTTGGTTGTCTATTTTAAATATAGCAGTGTGTATATGTCAATCCCAAACTCCCAATTTATCTCTCCCCCTCAACTTTTCCTCCTGATAACCATAAGTTCATTCTCTAAGTCTGTAAGTCTGTATCTGTTTTGTAAATAAGTTCATTTATACCTTTTTTTAAGATTCCACATATAAACGTTATCATATGATATTTGCCTTTCTCTTCTACTTAGTAGGATAATCTCCAGGTCCATCCACATTGCTGCAAATGACACTATTTCATTCTTTTTAATGGCTGAGTAATATCCCACTATATGCATTTACCACATCATCTTTATCCATTCATTTGTCGATAAACATTTAAGTTGCTTCCATGTGTTGGCTATTGTAAACAGTGCTGCCAAGAACACTGGGTGCATATATCCTTTTGAACCATTTTAGAATAGACTTTCTAAGAACTTGAATATTTTATTGGAATTATATTGAATATAAAGATTAATTTGGGGAGAATTGATGTCTTATTATATTGAGACTCCTATTTATGAGCATGCATACACACACACACATATATATACACACATTTATTTAGGTCTTTTAAAATATCTTTCAATAAAGTTTAAAAATTTTTTTCCATAAATATTTCACAAATCCTTGATAGGCACTTTTTTTGCTAGTGTTGAGTATCTTTAAAAGATTTAAAAAACACAATTGTTGCTGCTGTATAGAAATCAATTTTTTAGATATTAATGAGACATTTGGCAGATTTGTTAAACTTTTCAAAACACTCTAACCATTTGTCTATAACTTATCATGGATTTCTTTGTAGATAGCCATATTATCTGTGAAATGTTTGTTTTGCTCCTTTTCCAATCTTTATATTTTTACCCTCATTTTATTGCACTGGCTCGAACATTCAGTAGAATATTAAACAGTCAGGTATAGTTGCATCTTTTTCCTGGTTTATAATAAAATTCTTCCAACCTGTTTATGACATCATATTTTATGCACTTCTGGGTTAATTTTTTCCAATATTTTGTGGAAATATTTTAACTACTGATTTAATTTCCTTAAAGGATATAAACCTTGTAGGGTAGATTTTCATGTTATATTTTCCATGATTTTGCTCAATTCAGCTAATTTTTCAAATTTTAATTCTATTTTTTTGTTATTAAGTTACTCATTCAACTTTCTTTTTTAAAATTCAAGTATAGTTGATTTATTGGGTTGACCAAATATTCGTTTGGGTTTTTCTGTAAGATGTTACTGAAAAACCCGAATGAACTTTTTGGCCAGCCCAATACAATATTGTATAACTTTCAGGTGTCCAGCAGTGATTTGGTTATATATATATATATTCTTTTTATTAAATTCTTTTTTATTATAGGTTTTTACAAGATATCAAATATAGTTCCCTGTTCCTTACAGTAAATCCTTGTTGTTTATTTTATATATAGTAGTATCTGTTAATCCAGTACTCCTAATTTACCCTCTCCCCTTCCCTTTTGATAACCGTAACTCTGTTTTCTATGTCTGAGCCTATTTTCCGTTTTGTAAATAAGTTCATTTCTACCATATTTTAGATTCCACATATAAGTGATATCATAAAATATTTGTCTTTCTCTGACTTACTTAGTATGATAATCTCTAGATTCATTCATGTTGCTGCAAATTCTTTTTTATGGCTGAATAATATTCCATTGTATATATATACCACTTCTTCCTTATCCTTTCATTTGTTGATGGACACTTAGGTTGCTTCCATATCTTGGTTATTGTAGATAGTGCTGCTATGAACATGTGGGTACATGTATCTTTTAGACTTAGAGTTTTTGTCTTTTCTGGATATATACCCAGAAGTGAGATTGCTAAATCATATGGTAACTCTATTTTTAATTTTTTAAGGAACCTCCATACTGTTCTCCATAGTAGATGCACCAATTTACATCCCCACCAACTGTGTAGGAGGGTTCCCTTTTCTCTTCACCCTCTCCTGAATTTTGATGAAGGCCATTCTGACTGGTGTGAAGTGACATCTCATTATAGTTTTAATTTGCATTTCTCTAATAATCAGTGACGTTAAACATCTTTCATGTGCCTGTTGACCATCTGCACGTCTTCTTTGGAGAAATACATATTTAGATCTTCTGCCCATTTTTTGATTGGGTTGCTTGTTTTTTGATATTGGCTTGTTTGTATATTTTGAAAATTAAGCCCTTATTGGTTGCTACATTTGCAAATATTTTCTGCCAGTCTATAGGCTGTCCTTTTAGGGTTTTTTTTATGGTTTCCTTTGCTGTGCAAAAGCTTATAAGTTTGATTAGGTCCCATTTGTTTATTTCTGCTTTTATTTCTTTTGCCTTGGGAGACTCACCTAAGAAAATATTGCTGTGATTTATGTCAGAGAATGTTCTGTCTCTGTTCTCTTCTAGGAGTTTTATGGTGTCATGTCTTACAGTTAAGTTTTTAAGCCACTTTGAGTTTATTTTTGTGTATGGTGTGAGGGAGTTTTCTAACTTTATTGATTTACATGCAGCTGTCCAGCTTTCCCAACACCACTTGCTGAAGAGATTGTCTTTAAAAAAGAGATCATTTCTTCTCCATTGTATATTCTTGCCTCCCTTGTTAAAGGTTAATTGACCATGGCTGTGTAGGTTTTTTTCTGGGCTCTCTATTTTGTTCCATTGATCTATATGTCTGTTTTTGTGCCAATACCATGCTGTTTTGATGACTATAGCTTTGTAGTGTTTTCTGAAGTCTGGAGGGTTATGCCTCCAGCTTTGTTCTTTTTCCCTCAGGATTGCTTTGGCAATTCTGGGTCTTTTGTGGTTCCATATAAACTTTTAAAATTGTTTGTTCTAGTTCTATAAAAAATGTCATGAGTAATTTGATAGGGATCACATTAAATCTGTAGATTGCTTTGGGTGGTATGGCCATTTTAACTATATTAATACTTCCAATCCAGAAGCATGGATATCTTTTCATTTCCTTGAATCATCTTTGGTTTTCTTTACAATGTTTTATAGTCCTTAGCATAGAAGTGTTTCACCTCCTTGGTTAGATTTATTCCTAGACATTTTTGGGGTGCAATTTAATTTATTTATTTATTTATTTATTTTGCGGTACACGGGCTTCTCACTGTTGTGGCCTCCTGTGTTGCGGAGCACAGGCTCTGGACGTGCAGGCTCAGCAGCCATGGTTCACGGGTCCAGCCGCTCCGCGGCATGTGGGATCCTCCCAGACTGGGGCATGAACCTGCGTCCCCTGCATCGGAAGGCAGACTCCCAACCACTGCACCACCAGGGAAGCCCTGGTGCAATTTTAAATGGGATTGATTTTTTTTTACTTTCTCTTTCTGATATTTCATTGTTAGTGTAAAGAAATGCAGCAGTTCTAATAGTTTTTGTGTGGAGACTTTAGGGTTTTCTATATATAGTATCAGGTCATCTGAATATAATGAAAATTTTATGTCTTCCCTTCTGATTTGGATACGTTCTTGTCTGATTGCTGTGGCTAGGACTTCCAGTACTATGTTGAATAGAAGTGCTGAGAGTGAGCATCCTTGTCTTTTTCCAGATTTTAGCTTTTCACCATTGAGTATTCCCACGGGTTTGTCAGAAATGGCTTTTTATTATTTTGAGATATGTTCCTTCTATACACACTCTGGTGAGAAGTTTTATCATGAATAGATATTGAATTTTATCAAATGCTTTTTCTGCATCTGTTGAGAGGATCGTGTCATTTTTGCCATTGTTGACATGGTGTATCACATTGATTGATTTGTGTATGTTGAACCATTCTTGTGATCCTGGAATGACTCCAACTTGATCATGGTGCATGATCCTTCTTATGTGTTGTTGGATTTGGTTTGCTAATATTTTGTTGAGTATTTTTGCATTGATATTAATAAAAAATATTGGCCTGTAATTTTCTTTTTTGGCAGTGTCTTTGTTTGGTTTTGGTATCAGGGTGATGGTGGCTTCCTAGAATGACTTTGGGAGTGTTTGCTCCTCTTCAGTCTTTTGGAAGAGTTTGAATGGATGGGTATAAGTTCTTCTTTGTATGTTTGGTAGTATTCCGCAGTGAAGCCATTCAGTCCTGGACTTTTGTTTGCAGGGAGTTGTGTGTTTTTTTTTAACTACAGATTCTGTTTCACATCTAGTGATACATCTGTTCAAATTATCTGCTTCATCCTAATTCATCCTAATTTTGGCAGGCTGTGTGTTTCTATAAACTTGTTCATTTCTTCTAGGTTGTCCATTTGGTGGCATATAACTGTTCATCATATTTTCTTATGGTATTTCATATTTCTGTGGTATTGGTTTTTATTTCTCCTCTTTCATTTCTTATTTTGTTTGTTTGGGTCCTCTCTCTTCTCAGTGAGCCTGGCCAGAGGTTTCTCAGTTTTCTTTATCCTTTCTGAAAACCAGCTCTTGGTTTTTATTTTTTTCTATTGTTTTTTAATCTCTATTAAAAAAAATTTTCTGACCTTATTACTTCCTCCCTTCTACTGCCTTTAGGTTTTGTTTGTTCTTCTTCTTCTAATTCTTCTAGGTGGTAGGTTAGGTTGTTTATTTGGAATTTTTCTTATTTTTTGATCAAGGCCTGTATCACTATGAACTTACCTGTTAGAATTGCTTTTGCTGCATCCCATAGATTTTGTAAGGTTGTGTTTTCATTGTCATTTGTCTTGAGGTTATTTTTAAATTTTCTGTTCAATTTCATTGTTGACCCATTGGTTTTTTAGTAGCATGTGTTTAGTCTCCATGTAATCATTTTACCTCTTTTCTCTTTCTGTGCTTGATTTCTAGTTTCATGCCGTTGTGGTCAGAAAAGATACTTAATATAATTTCTATCATATTGAATTTGTTGAGACTTGTTTTGTGTCCTAGTATGCGGTCTATTACAGCAAATGTTCCATGTGTACTAGAAAAGAAAGTGTATTCTTTTTGGTTTTGTTTTGACTGTGGTGTCCTGTAAATATCAATTAGATCTAAATGTTCTATTGTTTCATTTAGGACCTCTGCTGCCTCACTGATTTTCTGTCTGGAACATCTGTCCATTGATGCCAGTGGGGTGTTAAAGTCTCCTAATATTTTTGTATTCCTGTCAATTTCTCCCTTTACGTCTGTTAGTATTTATTTTATGTATTTAGATGCTCCTGTATGGGGTGCATATATGTTAAGAGTGTGATACTCTCTTCTTGTATTGATTCTTTTATCATTATGTAGTGTCCTTCTTTGTCTTTCTTTATGGTCTTTGTTTTAATGTCTATTTTTATGAGTATTGCAACCCCACTTTCTTATCATTTCCACTTGTATGAAACATCTTTTTCCATCCCCTCGCTTTCAATCTATGTGTGTCCTTTGCCCTAATGTGGGTTGCTTGCAGGCAGCATATTGTTTGTTCTTGTTTTGTTATCCAATTTGCCAATCTCTGTCTTTTGATCAGAGCACTAGTCTATTGATATTTAAAGTAATTATTGATAGTATTATTTATTGCCATTTTTAAACCTTGTTTTCCAGTTGATTTTGTAATTCTTTTTTCTTTTTGTTTTTCCTTTTGTGGTTTGATGGCTTTCTGTTGTATTATACTTGTTTCTCTTTTTTCTCTTTGGTTTTTGTGATCTGTTGTATGTTTTTGATTTGCTGTTACCCTAGTTTTCAAGTATGTTATCCCATTACTATATCCACTTGCTTTAGACTGGTAGTCATATAAGCTCAAACACATTCTAAAAGATATAAATTTTCTTACTCCCCTCCTCCACATTTTGTGATTTTGATGTCCCATTTTATATCTTTTATGTTTATCCTTTCTCTATTCATTTTAGTTATAATTGCTTTCACAGAGTTTTTTAAAATTGTTTTTTAATCTATGTAATGACTTATTTAAGTGATCTTCAATCCCTTTATATAGTTACCTTTCCTATTGTGGTTTTCCATATCCTATAGATTCTTTTCTATTTGGAGAAGACCTTTCAATACTTCTTTTAGGATAGGTTTGGTATTGCTGTATTCTTTTACTTTTTGCTTGTCTGAGGACAAGAAATAAGTGGCAAACTAAATAATGTAGAAGATCGAATAAGTGATCTGGAAGATAGAATAACAGAACTCACCCAATAAGAACAGCAAAAAGCAGACAAATAAAAAAAAAAAAAAAAGAAAGCAACATATTGTGGTTTTCCATATCCTATAGATTCTTTTCTATTTGGAGAAGACCTTTCAATACTTCTTCAGGATAGGTTTGGTATTGCTGTATTCCTTTACTTTTTGCTTGTCTGAGGAATTCTTTTTGTCTCCTTCCATTGTAAGTGGTAATCGTGCTGGATAGACTATCTTAGGTTGCAGGTTTTTCCCTTTCAGGTCTTTGAATATATCTTGTCACTCTCTTCTGGCCTGCAAAGTTTGTGTAGAGAAATCAGCTGATAGCCTAATAGAGGTTTCCTTGTAACTGACTCTTCTCTCATGCTGCTTTTAGAGTCCTCTATCTTTAAATTTTGCCATTTTGATTATGATATGTCTTGGAGTAGATCTGTTTAGGTTCATCTTGTTTGGGATTCCCTGTGCTTCCTGTACTTATATGTGTGTTTCCTTCTTTAGGTTTGGGGAGATTTCAGACATAATTTCTTCAAATACATTTTCAACCCTTCTTTCACTTTCTTCTCCTTCTGGAATTCCTATTATGTGTAGATTAGCATGCTTTATATTATCCCATAGATCTCATATGTTGCTTTCTTTTCTTTTTCTCTTTTTTTTTTCATTTGTCTGCTTTCTGCTGTTCTTATTGGGTGAGTTCTGTTATTCTATCTTCCAGATCACTTATTCAGTCTTACATTATTTAGTTTGCCACTTATTTGTTTAGCTTGGTTTTCATGTTGGCAATTGAGTTGCCTAATTTTTTTTGGTTCCTGTTTATGGTTTCTAGTTCTTCATTGCAGTGACCTGCATTTCTATGGAGGGTCTCTCTTAATTCCTTCAGCATATTTTTAACTCCCCCATTTTAATTAATTTTTATTGGAGTATAGTTATTTTACAATGTTGTGTTAGTTTTTGCTGTACAACAAAGTGAATCAGCTATACATATACATATAACTCCTGTTTTTTGGATTTCCTTCCCATTTAGGACACCACAGAGCACTGAGTAGAGTTCCTTGTATTGTGCAGTAAGTTCTCAGTAGGTTCTCATTGTAGTAGGTAGTAGGTCCATCCACCTCACTACAAATAACTCAATTTCGTTTCTTTTTATGGCTGAGTAATATTCCATTGTACATATGTACCACATCTCCTTTATCCATTCTTCTGTTGATGGACATTTAGGTTGCTTCCCTGTCCTGGCTATTGTAAATAGTACTGCAATGAAAATTGGGATGCATATATCTTTTTGAATTATGTTTTTCTCTAGGCATATGCCCGGGAGTGGGCTTGCTGGGTCATATGGTAGAACTCTGCATCTGGTAGACTTGAGAGGTCTGTTTCACTGTTTGTTCTTTCAGGGGATTTTTCTTGTTCTTTTAATTGGGAGTAGTTCCTCTCCTTTTTCATTTTATTTATATTTCTCTGACTCTATGAATTTAGGAGAAACAGTTATCTATTGTGGTCTTGAAGGGCTGTTTTTATGTGGAAGCAACCCTGTGTACACTGTATGAGTCCAATATTCTTGTTGTGAGGGCTGTTATTTAGTATAGATGCTTGCCATATATTTTCTCAGTATGTGTTGGCTCTTGTCCCATTGATAGGGGGTGTGTTTGGTGTTGTGGTGACCAGAGCCTGGACTGAGTGTTGGGCAGGGTCTCCTCTTTGCTCTGTGGTTGTTGCAACCCTTTTGAGGGCAGATCCTGCTCCCCTGTTGTTGGAGTAGGAGCCCCCAGATCTGGTTCTGAGCTGTGGTGTGATGTAGGCAGGACTGGAGTGCTCCCTCTGGGGAAGGGGTCACTGTATGTTCTTCCACAGGAACTGTCTGCCAGGATGTGTGACTCTGGGATGCTGCCTGCCACCTGGTATGCATCCACAAAGATCACTGTTGCTGGCACTGCCCTTGGGGGCTGCCTCCATCATGGGAGCACTGGTAATCAGCTCAGAGGACCCTTAGGCATGCATGTGCACTCACACAACCAGTGATGTGAAAACCCACTGAAGCTGTGTCCCTGAATCTTCATTGGGAGCCAGAAAGTCACCCCACTTCCATATGAGTGCATCCACAAAATTTGCAGAACCTATGGTGGCTGGAGCCTTGCCTACTGTGAGCACTCTGATAATGAGGCTGTTCTGGTGGACCCATGCCCCTCACTTCCTGTCTTGAAAATGGGGCTCCTATGGCAGACCCATACTCTGTCCTGCACACACCTCCATTTGCAGCCCAGGCCATACTTCAGGCCCTTGGGGCTGTCTCTGCACAGCCAAACTGAGTCCTCTCCCTGGGTCTGCCCACTGAAGCCAGAAGGTCAGCACCCAGTCACTGTGCACACCAGTAGGTGTGCATTTCAGGCTGGGCAGGGAGGTAACATGGCAAGGATCATCTATGCTGGTCTCTCTTTACCCTGTAGGGCTACAGACCAGCTCCTTCACTCTGCTCTCGAGCCTCTGAAGCTCCCTGTCTGTGCCTGTGGACCTTCCAGCCAGGGAAGGGGGTGCCCAGGGTGAGGGAACATTTCCTCTTTCACAGATCCCTCCCAGGGGCACAGGTCCCATCCCAATTCCTCTTTTTCTCCTTTTTCCTTTCCTCCTATCCAGTTATGTGGGGATTTTTCCTGCTCTGTTTATATAAAGTCTTCTGCAAGCTTTCAGTAGGTATTCTGTGAGAACTGTTCTACATGTAGATGTATTTTTTATGTATTTGTGTGAGGTGAGCTCCACATCCCTCTACTCTGCCTTCTTGATCCCTTCTCATACCACTTTCTTATTGCTTTTAATGTCTGCTTTTTCTATAGTTATCCTCCACCTTCCATCCTAATATTATTTTTCTTTATCAATCTCACCAGAAGTTTGTCTTTTTAATAGTCTTTTCAAAGAACCATCATTTCCATTTATTCTTGTTTTCTGATAATTAATATTTGTTTCTATCTTTTTCTCCTTTCTTCTAAGTATTCTGTAATGTTTTTCCTGTTATTACTATTATTTTTGACAGAAAATATTTATTTTGATTTACCTAAATTTGTATTTATTTCTTTTCTCACCACTACTTCTTTTCTTTTTATTGAACTATAGTTGATGTAAAATATCATATAAGTTACATGTGTACAATATAATGATTCACAATTTTTAAGATTATACTCCATTTATAGCTATTATAAAATATTGGCTATATCCCCCACATTGTACAATATATCCTTGTTGCTTATTTTATACATAATGTTTTGTACCTATTAATCCCCTACCCATGTATTGTCCCTCCCACTACCCTCTCCCCAGTGGTAACCACTAGTTTGTTTTCTGTATCTGTGAGTCTGCTTCTTTTTTGTTATATTCACTAGTTTGTTAATTTTTTAGATTCACATATAAGTGATCTCATACAGTATTTGCCTTCCTCTGACATATTTCACCTAGCATAATACACTCCAATTCCATCCATGTTGCCACAAATGGAAAAATTTTATTCTTTTGTTTTCTTTTCTTAAAAGTTTTTTAATTTTATACTGGAACATAGTTGATTAACAATATTGTGTTAGGAGGGCTTCCCTGGTGGTGCAGTTGTTGAGAATCTGCCTGCTAATGCAGGGGACATGGGTTCGAGCCCTGGTCTGGGAGGATCCCACATGCCATGGAACAACTAGGTCTGTGAGCCACAACTACTGAGCCTGCGCATCTGGAGCCTGTGCTCCACAACAGGAGAGGCCACGATAGTGAGAGGCCCATGCACCGCAATGAAGAGTGGCCTCCGCTTGCCACAACTAGAGAAAGCCCTCATACAGAAATGAAGACCCAACATAGCAAAAATAAATAAATTAATTAATAAACTCCTACCCCCAACACCTTCTAAAAAAAAAAGAAACCCATACTCATGGCAGATCATCTCAAAATATAAATACAAAATTAAATTGTTAAAAAAAATATTGTGTTAGTTTCAGGTGTACAGCAAAGTGATTCAGTTATACATATACATGTATCTATTCTTTTTCAAATTCTTTTCCCATTTAGGTTATTACAGAATACTGAGCAGAGTTCCCTGTGCTATGTGGTAGGTCCTTATTGATTATCTATTTAAAATATAGCACTGTGTACACGTCAATCCCAAACTCCCAGTTTATCCCTTCCTCTACCCTTCCCTCCTTGTACCAGTAATTTTGTTCTCCAAGTCTGTGGGTCTGTTTCTGTTTTGTAAATAAGTTCATTTGCATATTTTTTTAGATTCTGAATATAAGCGATATCATATGATATTTGTCTTTCTCTGTCTGACATACTTCACTTAGTATCATAATCTCCAGGTCCATCCATGTTGCCGTGAACGGCATTATTTCATTGCTTTTAATGGCTGTGAAATATTCCATTGTAAATATGTACCACATCTTCTTTATTCATTCATCTGTCAAAGGACATTTAGGTTGCTTCCATATCTTGGCTATTATGATGCAATGAACATTGCAGTGCATGTATACTTCAAACAAAGTTTTTCTCCAGATGTATCCCCAGGAGTGGGATTGCTGGGTCATATGGTAGTTCTGTTTTTAGATTTTTTGAGGAACCTCCATACTGTTCACCATAGTGGCTGTACCAATTTACATTCCCACCAGCAGTGTAGGAGAGTTCCCTTTTCTGTTCACCCTCTCCAGGATGTATTGTTTGCAGGTTTAAAAAATTTTTTTATTATGGCCATTCTGGTGTGAGGCAATATCTCATTGTAGTTTTGATTTGCATTTCTCTAATAACTAGTGATGTTGCACATTTTTTCCTGTGCCTTTTGGCTATCTGGATGTCTTCTTTGGAGAAATGTCTATTTAGGTCTCCTGCTCATTTTTGATTGGGTTGTTTGTTTTTATGGTATTGAGCCACATGAGCTGTTTGTACATTTTGGAGACTAAACCTTTGTCAGTTGCATCATTTGTAAATATTTTCTCCCATTCAGTGGGTTGTCTTTTCGTTTTGTTTATAGTTTCCTTTGCTGTACAGAAGCTTTTGAGTTTAATTAGGTCTCATTTGTTTATTTTTGTTTCCATTACTCTGGGAGATGGGTCAAAAAATATATTGCTGCAATTTATGTCAGAGAGTGTTCTGCCTATGTTTTCTTCTAAGCTTTTATAGTGTTTGGTCTTATATGTAGGTCTTTAATCCATTCTGAGTTTATTTTTGTGTGTTGTGTTAAAGAGTGATCTCATTTCATTTTTTTACATGTAGCTGTCCAATTTTCCCACCACCATTTATTGAAGAGACTATCTTTCCTCCAACGTATAGCCTTCCCTCTTTTGTCATAGATTAATTGACCATAGGTAAGTGTGTTCATTTCTGGGCTTTCTATCCTGTTCCACTGATCTGTATTTTTGTTTTTGTGCCAGAACCACACTGTTTGGATGACTGTAGCTTTGTCATGTAGTTTGAAGCCAGGGAGCCTGGTTCCTCCAGCTTTGTTTTTCTTTCTCAATATTGCTTTGGCTATTTGGGTCTTTTGTGTCTCCATGCGAATTAAAAATGTTTTTGTTGTAGTTCTGTGAAAAATTCTATTGGTAATTTGATAGGGATGGCATTGAATCTGTAGATTGCTTTGGGTACTATAGTCCTTTTGACAAAATTGATTCTGCCTACACAAGAACATGGTATACCTTTCTGTCTGTTTGTGTCATCTTCAATTTCTTTTATCAGTATCTTATAGTTGTTGGAGTACAGGTCTTTTGTTTCCTTAAGTAGATTTATTCCTAGGTATTCTATTCTTTTTGATGTTATGGTAAATGGAATTGTTTCTTTAATTTCTCTTTCTGATCTTTTATTGTTAGTGTACAGATATGCAACAGATTTCTGTGTATTAATTTTGTATCCTGTCACTTTACCAAATTCATGGATGAGCTCTAATAGTTTTCTTTAGGATTTGCTGTGTATAGTATCATGTCATCTGCAAACAGTGACAGTTTTACTTCTTTTCCAATTTGGATTCTTTTTTATTTCTTTTTCTTCTCTTATTGCCATGGCTAGGACTTCCAAAACTATGCTGAATGAAAGTGGCAAGAATGGACATACTTGTCTTGTTCCTGATCTTAAATGAAATTCTTTCAGTTTTTCACCATTGAGTATGATGTTAGCTGTAGGTTTGCCAGATATGGCCTTTATTATGTTTTATTCTTTTTTATGGCTGAGTAATATTCAACTGTATATATATATAGAGAGATAGATATATACATACATGCACCACATCTTCTGTATCCATTCAGCTCTTGCTGGACACGTGGTTTGCTTCCATGTTTTAGAAATTGTTTTTTTAATGTATACCTAGGAGTCGAATTGTTGGCTCATATCATCATCTCAGTAGATGCAGAAAAAAATTTAGTGAAAATTCAACATCCATTTATGACAAAAACTCACCACTACTTCTTATGTCTTAGACCTTCTCACTGAGACCATTTTCTTATTCTTTTTTTGGGGGGTGGGGGCTGTGCTGCATGGCTTGTGGGGTCTCAGTTCCCCAACCAGGGATTGAACCTGGTCTGTGGCAGTGAAAACCTGGAATCCTACCTAACCACTGGGCCACCAAGGAACTCCCCCATTTCCTTACTCTTAATGTATATACTTTGGAAGTCTCTTTAAGGAAAGCTTTCTAGTGGTAAGCTTTCTTAGGTTTTGTTTACCTGAGAGTGTCTACATTTTTTCTCAGAAATTCAGATATTCCATGTCTTCTAGCTTCAAGTATAGCTCTGCTTTCAGTATAACTTTCATTCTTTTGTAAGTGATCTGTCTTTTCTCCCTTGATTCTTTTAGGACCTACTTTTGTGTTTGGTGTTAATCTATTTTACTACCATATCTTTGGTTGGCCAAAAAGTTCGTTTGGGTTTTTCCAAAAGATGTTATGGAAAAACCCATACAAACTTTTTGGCTAACTCAATATTTACATGAGGTATTCTTCATATTTATCTTGCTTGTATATGCTTTTCTTCCTTTATCTCTGGATTCTCTCTGTTCATAATTTTTAGAAAAGTATCAGTCACCATTTTTTCAGATATTTCCTCCTACTATATTCACTGAGATTTTCATGACAGGTTACACTTTTTTATTGTATTCTCCTTGCTTTTTATTTTCTCCTTCACAAATTTCTTTGTTCTTGTCTTTCTGCTGACTTTTCAGTAAGTCTCTCATCTATAATCAGTCTACCCAGTGTGTTTTCAACTTCAATGATTATATGATTTTTTTGTTTCACTTCTAAAAATTCGATTTATTTCATTTTGTACATTTTCCTGTAATTTTGATTGGATTTTGTTCCATGTTTATTTTTATTCTATCTTTTAAAAAAAATCTCATTTGTACTTATTTTATATTTCTAATCAGATAATTCTAGTACCTGAAGTTCTTGAGGTTTTAAATTCTTTGTTTTCTTCCCTCTCTAGATTGTTTTATAATCCTAGCAACTTGTTTCCATGTGTGTTTGGTGACTTTATAAAAACTTTGAACACATACTTGACTTAGTTTAATTTGTTTTATTCCAAGGGCCTAAGTTTTTTTTATTTTTAATGTTAAATGTAAATGGCTTATTTTATTTATTTATTTTTAATGTCTTAATTGGAGTATAATTGCTTTACAATGGTGTGTCAGTTTCTGCTTTATAACAAAGCAAATCAGCTATACATATACGTATATCCCAATATCTCCTCCCTCTTGTTTCTCCCTCCCACCCTCCCTATCACACCTCTCAGGTGGTCAGAAAGCACTGAGCTGATCTCCCTGTGCTATGTGGCTGCCTCGCACTAGCTATCTATTTTATATTTAGTAGAGAATATATGTCCATGTCACTCTCTCTCTTCATCCCAGCTTACCCTTCTCCCTCACCGTGTCCTCAAGCCCAATCTCAATGTCTGTGTCTTTATTCTTGTCCTGCCCCTAGGTTCTTTAGAACCTTTATTATTATTTTTTAGATTCCATATATATGTTAGTATATGGTATTTGTTTTTCTCTTTCTGACATCCTTCACTCTGTATGACAGACTCTAGGTCTATCCACCTCATTACAAATAACTCAATTTCGTTTCTTTCTATTGCTGAGTAATATTCCATCGTATATATGTGCCACATTTTCTTTATCCATTCATCTGTCGATGGACACTTAGGTTGCTTCCATGTCCTGGGTATTGTAAATAGAGCTTCAATGAACATTGTGGTACATGACTCTTTTTGAATTACAGTTTTCTCAGGGTATATGCCCAGTAGTGGGATTGCTGGGTCGTATGGTAGTTCTATTTTTAGTTGTTTAAGGAATTTCCATACTGTTCTCCATAGTGGCTGTATCAATTTACATTCCCACCAACAGTGTAAGAGGGTTTCCTTTTCTCCACACCCTCTCCAGCATTTATTGTTTGTAGATTTTTTGATGATGGCCATTCTGACTGGTGTGAGGTGATACCACATTGTAGTTTTAATTTGCATTTCTCTAATGATTAGTGATGTTGAGCATTCTTTCATGTGTTTGTTGGCAATCTGTATATCTTCTTTGGAGAAATGTCTATTTAGATCTTCTGCCTATTTTTGGATTGGGTTGGTTGTTTATTTTCATATTGAGCTGCATGAGCTGTTTGTATATTTTGGAAATCAATCCTTTGTCAGTTGCTTCATTTGCAAATATTTTCTCCCATTCTGAGGGCTGCCTTTTCGTCTTGTTTATGTTTTCCTTTGCTGTGCAAAAGCTTGTAAGTTTCATTAGGTCCCATTTATTTTTTTAAATTTCCATTTCTCTAGGAATTGTGTCAAAAAGGATCTTGCTGTGGTTTATGTCATAGAGTGTTCTGCCTATGTTTGCCTCTATGAATTTAAAAATGTTTGGCCTTACATTTAGGTCTTTAATCCATTTTGAATTTATTTTTGTGTATGGTGTTAGGGAGTGTTGTAATTTCATTCTTATACCTGTAGCTGTCCAATTTTCCCAGCACCACTTATTGAAGAGGCTGTCTTTTTTTTTTAACAGAAAATATCTATATTTTCCAAAACAAGGAAATTATGTGAGAAGAGTGGCATTGTTTTACATTAAGTTCTTTTTACATAAATTTATATCACATTTTTTATTCAAACAGAAAGTCACAAAAATTATAAACATCCTCATAAGTTGACTCAGTCCCATGTAATTAATTTTATTTTCATCTTGATCTTTTGTTAGCAATTTTATGAATTCATCAGTTTTCCATTAGAGTTCTGAAAATGCTTATTCATTCAGTTCAGCAGTGTAGTCACTTACCAGAAACCTGTACTTGTCAGAATCTTTTCCATGAATTCCTTGAAGATGAAACAGTTTTATAGGAACATTTTTGCAAAAACATCAGGGTATACCCAGAACTGTCTGCAAATGACAAAAGACTTAAAAATGACCACAGTTAAAGATTTGATGAAAGTTCATAATAATGCAATTGACAAGGAAATTTAGTTACTTCTGAGATATACATTTTAAAGTAATAACTAGAATTATGACTTCTAACATTATACCAGAACATATAAGATTCTTAGGAATTTCATGTAATGTCTGAAACATTTATATTAACATATTTCCATACAAATTACCCAAAGAAAGTTTAGTATTAGTGGGGTTTTTTGAATATTATTTTATTTATTTTTTACACAGCAGGTTCTTATTAGTCATCACTTTTATACACATCAGTGTATATATGTCAATCCCAATCACCCAATTCAGCACACCATTATCCCCACTTCCTCACGGCTTCCCCTGCTTGGTGTCCATATATTTGTTCTCTAAATCTGTGTCTCAACTTCTGCCCTGCAAACCAGTTCATCTGTACCATTTTTCTAGGTTCCACATATATGTGTTACTATACAATATTTGTTTTTGTCTTTCTGACTTACATCACTCTTTATGACAGTCTCTACATCCATCCATGTCTCAACAAATGACTCAACTTCATTCCATTTTAGGGCTGAGTAATATTCCATTGTATATATGTACCACATCTTCTTTATCCATTCATCTGTTGATGGGAATTTAGGTTGCTTCCATGACCTGGCTATTGTAAATAGTGCTGCAATGAACATTGGGGTGCATGGGTCTTTTTGAATTATGGCTTTCTCTGGGTATATGCCCAGACATGGGAATGCTGGATCACATGGTAATTCTATTTTTAGTTTTTTAAGGAACCTCCATACTGTTCTCCATAGTGGCTGTATCAATTTACATTCCCACCAACAGTGCAAGAGGGTACCCTTTTCTCCACACCCTCTCCAGCATTTGTTGTTTGTAGATTTTCTGATGATGCCCATTCTAACTGGTGTGTGGTGATACCTCATTGTAATTTTGATTTGCATTTCTCTAATAATTAGTGATGTTGAGCAGCTTTTCATGTGCTTCCTGGCCATCTGTATGTCTTCTTTGGAGAAATGTCTATTTAGGTCTTCAGCCCATTTTTGGATTGGGTTGTTTCTTTAATATTGAGCTGCATGAGCTATTTATATATTTTGGAAATTAATCCTTTGTGGCTTCATTTGCAAATATTTTCTCCCATTCTGAGGGGTGTCTTTTTGTCTTGTTTATGGTTTCCTTTGCTGTGCAAAAGCTTTCAAGTTTCATTAGGTCCCATTTGTTTATTTTTGTTTTTATTTTCATTACTCTAGGAGGTGGATCAAAAAGAAATCTTGCTGTGAATTATGTCAAAGAGAGTTTTTCCTATATTTTCCTCTAAGAGTTTTATAGTATTCAGTCTTAAATTTAGGTGTCCAATCCATTTTGAGTTTTAGTGTATGGTGTTAGGGAGTGTTCTAATTTTATTCTTTTACATGTAGCTTTCCAGTTTTCCCAGCACCACTTATTGAAGAGATTGTCTTTTCTCCATTGTATATCCTTGCCTCCTTTGTCATAGACTACTTGACCATAGGTTCATGGGTTTAACTCTGGGCTTTCTGTCTTGTTCTATTCATCTATGTTTCTGTTTTTGTGCCAGTACCATATTGTCTTGATTATTGTAGCTTTGTAGTATAGTCTGAAGTCAGGATGTCTGATTCCTCCAGCTCTGTTTTTTTCCCTCAAGACTGCTTTGCCTATTTCGGGTCATTAGTGCCTCCATACAAATTTTATGACTTTTTGTTCTAGTTCTGTAAAAAATGCCATTGGTAATTTAATAGGGATTGCAGTGAATCTGTAGATTGCTTTGGGTAGTATAGTCATTTTCACAATATTGATTGTTCCAATCCAAGAACATGGCATATCTCTCCATCTGTTGGTATCATCTTTGATTTCTTTCAGCAGTGTCTTATAGTTTTCTGCCTACAGGTCTTTTGTCTCCCTAGGTAGGTTTATTCCTAGGTATTTTATTCTTTTGTTGCAATAGTAAATGGGATTGTTTCCTTAATTTCTCTTTCAAATTTTTCATCATTAGTGTATAGGAATGCCAGAGATTTCTGTGCATTAATTTTGTATCCTGCTACTTTACCAAATTCATTGATTAGCTCTAGTAGTTTTCTGGTGGCATTTTTAGGATTCTCTATGTATAGTATCATGTCATCTGCAAACAGTGACCGTTTTACTTCTTCTTTTCCAATTTGTATTCCTTTTACTTCTTTTTCTTCTCTGATTGCCATGGCTAGGACTTCCAAAATGATGTTGTATAAGAGTGGTGAGAGTGGACATCCTTGTCTTGTTCCTGATCGTAGGGGAAAGGCTTTCAGTTTTTCACCATTGAGAATGATGTTTGCTGTGGTTTGTCGTATATGGCCTTTATTATGTTGAGGTAGGTTCCCTCTATGCCCACTTTCTGGAGAGTTTTTATCATAACTGGGTGTTGAATTTTTGTTGAATTTTGTCAAAAGCTTTTTCTGCATCTATTGAGATGATCATATGGTTTTTCTTTTTCCATTTGTTAATATGGTGTATCACATTGATTGATTTGTGTATATTGAAGAAACCTTGCATCCCTGAGATAAATCCCACTTGATCATGGTGTATGATCATTCTAATGTGTTGTTGGATACTGTTTGCTAGTATTTTGTTGAGGATTTTTGCATCTATGTTCATCAGTGATATTGGCCTGTAGTTTTCTTTCTTTGTGACGTCTTTGTCTGGTTTTGGTATCAGGGTGATGTTGGCCTCATAGAATGAGTTTGTGAGTGTTCCTTCCTCTGCAATTTTTTGGATGAGTTTGAGAAGGATGGGTGTTAGCCCTTCTCTAAATGTTTGATAGAATTCACCTGTGAAGCCATCTGGGCCTGGACTTTTGTTTGTTGGAAGATTTTAAATCACAGTTCCAATTTCATTACTTGTGATTGGTCTGTTCATATTTTCTATTTCTTCCTGCTTCAGTCTTGGAAGTCTTACCTTTCTAAGGATTTGTCCATTTCTTCCAGGTTGTGCATTTTGTTGGCATAGAGTTTCTTGTGGTAGTCTCTTAGGATGCTTTGTATTTCTGCGGTGTCTGTTGTAACTTCTCCTTTTTCATTTTTCATTTTATTGATTTGAGTCCTCTCCCTCTTTTTCTTGATGAGTCTGGCTAATGGTATATCAATTTTGTTTATCTTCTCAAAGAACCAGCTTTTAGTTTTATTGATCTTTGCTACTGTTTTCTTTGTTTCTATTTCATTTATTTCTGCTTTGATCTGTGTGATTTCTTTCCTTCTGTTAACTTTTGGTTTTGTTTGTTCTTCTTTCTCTAATTCCTTTAGGTGTAAAGTTAGATTATTTATTTGAGATTTTTCTTGTTTCTTGCGGTAGGCTTGTATAGTTATAAACTTACCTCTTAGAACTGCTTTTGCTGCATCCCATAGGTTTTGGATCGTAGTGTTTTCATTGTCCTTTGTCCCTAGGTATTTTTTGATATCTCTTTAATTTCTTCAGTGATCTGTTGGTTATTTAGTAACGTATTGTTTAGCCTCCATGTGTTTGTGTTTTTTTACGTTTTTTTCCCTGTAATTCATTTCTAATATCATAGCATTGTGCTCAGAAAATATGCTTGATATGATTTCAGTTTTCTTAAATGTACTGAGGGTTGATTTGTGACCCAAGATGTGATCTATCCTGGAGAATGTTCTGTGTGACTTGAGAAGAAAGTGTAGTCTGCTGTTTTTGGATGGAATGTCCTATAAGTATCAATTAAGTTCATCTTGTTTAATGTATCCTTTAAAGCTTGTGCTTCCTTATTTATTTTCATTCTGGATGATCTGTCCATTGGTGTAGGTAAGGTGTTAAAGTCCTCCACTATTATTGTGTTACTGTCAATTTCCTCTTTTATAGCTGTTAGCAGTTGCCTTATGTATTGAGGTGCTCCTGTGTTGGGTGCATATATATTTATAATTGTTATATAACTTCTTCTTGGATTGATCCCTTGATCATTATGTAGTGTCTTCCTTGTCTCTTGTAATATTCTTTATTTTAACATTTATTTTATCTGATATAAGTATTGCTACTGCAGCTTTCTTTTAATTTCCATTTGCATGGAATATCTTTTTCCATCCCCTCACTTTCAGTCTGTATGTGTCCCTAGGTCTGAAGTGGGTCTCATAGAAAGCATATATATGGGTCTTATTTTTGTATCCATTCAGCAAGCCTGTGTCTTTTGGTTGGATCATTTAATCCATTCACGTTTAAGGTACTTATCGATATGTATGTTCCTATGACCATTTTCTTAATTGTTTTGGGTTTGTTTTTGTAGGTCCTTTTCTTCTCTTGTGTTTCCCACTTAGAGAAGTTCCTTTAGCATTTGTTGTAGAGCTGGCCTGGTGGTGCTGAATTCTCTTAGCTTTTGCTTGTCTGTAAAGTTTCTGATTTCTCCTTCGAATCTGAATGAGATCCTTGTTGAGTAGAGTAAACTTGGTTGTAGGTTCTTCCCCTTCATCACTTTAAGTATATCATGCCACTCCTTCTGGCTTGTAGAGTTTCTGCTGAGATATTAGCTGTTAACCTTATAGGAGTTCACTAATATGTTATATGTCATTTTTTCCTTGATGATTTCAATAATTTTTCTTTGTCTTTAATTTTTGCCAATTTGATTACTATGTGTCTTGGCATGTTTCTCCTTGGGTTTATCCCGTATGGGACTCTCTGCACTTCCTGGACTTGGGTGGCTATTTCCTTTCCCATGTTAGGGAAGTTTTTGACTATAATCCCTTCAAATATTTTCTCTGGTCCTTTCTCTCTCTCTTCTCCATCTGGGACCCCTATAATGAGAATGTTGTTGCGTTTAATATTGTACCAGAAGTCTCTTATGCTGTCTTCATTCTTTTTCATTCTTTTTTCTTTATTCTGTTCTGTGGCAGTGAATTCCACCATTCTGTCTTCCAGGTCACTTATCCGTTCTTCTGCCTCCGTTGTTATGCTATTGATTCCTTCTAGTTTAGTTTTCATTTCAGTTATTGTATTGTTCATCTCTGTTTGTTTGTTCTTTAATTCTTCTAGGTCTTTGTTAAACATTTCTTGCGTCTTCTCGATCTTTGCCTCCATTCTTTTTCCGAGGCCCTGGATAATCTTCACTATCATTATTCGGAATTATTTTTCTGGAAGGTTGCTTATCTCCACTTCATTTAGTTGTTTTGTTGGGGTTTTAACTTGTTCCTTCATCTGGTACATAGCCCGCTGCCTTTTCGTCTTATCTATCTTTCTGTGAATGTGGTTTTTGTTCCACAGGCTGCAGGATTGTAGTTTTTCTTGCTTCTGCTGTCTGCCCTCTGCTGGATGAGGCTATCTAAGAGGTTGTGCAAGTTTCCTGATGGGAGGGACTGGTGGTGGGTAGAGCTGCCTGTTGCTGTGGTGGGCAGAGCTGAGTAAAACTTTAATCCACTTGACTGTTGATGGGTGGGGCTGGGTTCCCTCCCTGTTGGTTGTTTCGCCTGAGGCGACCCAACACTAGAGCCTACCTGGGCTCTGTGGTGGGGCTAATGACAGACTCTGAGAGTGCTCACGCCAAGGAGTACTTCCCAAAACTTCTGCTGCCAGTGTCCTTGTCCCCACGTTGAGCCACAGCCACCCCCCACATCTGCAGCAGACCCTCCAAAACTAGCAGGTAGGTCTGGTTCAGTATACCCTGGGGTTACTGCTCCTTCTGCTGCATCTCAATGCACACACTACTTTCTGTGTGCCCTCCAAGAGTAGAGTCTCTGTTTTCCCAGTCCTGTCGAAGTCCTGCAATCAAATCACACTAAGCTTCAAAGTCTGATTCTCTAGGAATTCCTCCTCCCATTGCTGGACCCCCAGGTTGGGAAGCCTGATGTGGGGACCAGAACCTTCACTCTAGTTGGTGGACTTCTGTGGTATAAGTGTTCTCCAGTCTGTGAGTCACCCAACCAGCAGGTATGGGATTTGATTTTACTGTGATTGCTCCCCTCCTACTGTCTTACTGTGCCTTCTCCTTTGTCTTTGGATGGGGGGTATCTTTTTTGGTGAGTTCCAGTGTCTTCCTGTCAATGGCTGTCCAGCAGCTAATTGTGATTCTGTTGTTCTCACAAGAGGGAGTGAGAGCACGTCCTTCTACTCGGCCATCTTGGTTCCTCTTCAAGGCTTTCTTTTCTTCATTTTATATTCTTGCCTCCTTTATCAAAGGTAAGGTGACCTTATGGGCGAGGGTTTATCTCTGGGCTTTCTATCCTGTTCCATTGATCTATATTTCTGTTATTATGCAGTACCATACTGTCTTTATTACTGTAGCACTGTAGTATTGTCTGAAGTCCAGAAGCCTGATTCCTCCAGCTCTGTTTTTCATTCTCAAGATTGCTTTGGCTATTAGAGGTCTTTTTTGTTTCCATACAAATTGTGAAGTTTTTTTTTCACGTTCTGTGAAAAAATGCCATTGGTAGTTTGATAGGGATTGCATTGAATCTGTAGATTGCTTTGGATAGTACAGTCATTCTCACAATATTGTTTCTTATCTTCCAAGTTACTTATCCATTCTTCTACTTCATTCTGCTATTGATTCCTTCTAGAGAATTCTTAATTTCATTTATTGTGTTGTTCAGCATTATTTGTTTGCTCTTTAGTTCTTCTAGTTCCTTGTTAAATGTTTCTTGTATTTTCTGCATTCTATTTCCAAGGTTTTGGATCATCTTTTCTCTCCTTACTCTGAATTCTTTTTCAGGTAGACTGCCTATTTCCTCTTCATTTGTTTAGTCTCATGGGTTTTTACCTTGCTCCTTAATATGCTGTGTGTTTCTCTGTCTTCTCATTATGCTTAACTTATTGTATTTGGGGTCTCTTTTTTTCAGACTGCAGTTTCATAATTTTTGTTGTTTTTGGTGTCTGCACCCAGTGGCTGTTTGGTTTAGTGAGTTGTTAGGCTTCCTGGTTTAGGGGACTGGTGCCTGTGTTCTGGTGGATGAGGCTGGATCTTGTCTTTCTGGTGGGCAGGACCGTGTCCAGTGGTTTGTTTAGGGGTGTCTGTGACCTTATTATTATTTTAGGCAGCCTCTCTGCTAATGGGTGGGGTTTTGTTCCTGTGTTGCTAGTTGTTTGGCATAGGGTGTCCAGCACTGTAACTTGTTGGTCATTGAGTGGAGCTGGGTCTTCACATTGAGATGGAGATCTCTGGGAGAGCTTTTGCCATTCAATATTATGTGGAGCCAGGAGGTCTCTGGTGGACCAGTGTCCTGAACTCAGCTTTCTCACCTCAGAGGCACAGGCTTGACACTGGCTAGAGCACTAAGAACCTGTTAGCTACATAGCTCAGAAGAAAAGGGAGAAGAAAGAGAGACAGACAGAAAGAAAAATGTATAATAAAATAAAATTAAGTTATTAAAATAAAATAAAATTATTAAAAATTAAAAAATTAAAGTAATAAAAAAGAAAACAAAAGAGAAGAAAGAAGAGAGCAACCAATCCAAAAACCAAAACCGCCAAGAATAGCAAGTGCTAAAACTATACGAAAAAGAAAAAAACTACGGACATTCAGAACCCTAGGACAAATGGTAAAAGCAAAGCTATACAGACAATATCACACAAAGAAGCAAACACATACGCACTCACAAAAGGAGAAAATGGAAAAATATATATATATCTATATATAAAACAACAAAAAAGAGAGCATCCAAATCAATAAACAAACCTACCATTGATAATAAACTCTAAGTACTAAAGTAAGATACACATAAGACCAGACACAAATTAGATGTAGAAAGCAAACCCCAGGAGGGGAGGGGGAAGATGGCGGAAGAGTAAGACGCGGAGATCACCTTCCTCCCCACAGATACGTCAGAAATACACGTGGAACGACTCCTACAGAACACCCACTGAATGCTGGCAGAAGACCTCAGACCTCCTAAAAGGCAAGAAACTCCCCACGTACCTGGGTAGGGCAAAAGAAAAAAGAATAAACAGAGACAAAAGAATAGGGTCGGGACATGCACCAGTGGGGGGGAGCTGTGAAGGAGGAAAGGTTTCCAAACACTAGAAGTCCCTTCACAGGTGGAGACTGCGGGTGGCAGAGGGGGGAAGCTTCAGAGCCATGGAGGAGAGCAGAGCAACAGGGTTGCAGAGGGCAAAGCGGAGAGATTCCCTCACAGAGTATCTGTGCCGACTGGCACTCATCAGCCTGAGAGGCTTTTCTGCTCACACGCCGGTGTGGGTGGGAGCTGGGAGCTGAGGCTCCAGGGCTTCAGTCGGATCCCAGGGAGAGGACTGGTGGCGTGAACACAGCCTGAAGGGGTTAGTGCACCACGGCTAGCCGGGAGGGAGTGCGGGAAAAATCTGGAGCTTCCAAAGAGGCAAGAGACATTTTCTTGCCTCTTTGTTTCCTGGTGTATGAGGAGAGGGGATTAAGAGCGCCACTTAAAGGAGCTCTAGAGATGGGCACGAACCACGGCTATCAGCGTGGACCCCAGAGATGGGCATGAGATGCTAAGGCTGCTGCTGTCGCCACCAAGAAGCCTGTGTGCGAGCACAGGTTACTATCCACACCTCCCCTTCTGAGAGCCTGTGCAGCCCGCCACGGCCAGGGTCCCGGGATCCAGGGACAACATCCCCGGGAGAACTCATGGCTTGCCTCAGGCTGGTACAATGTCCTGCCAGCTTCTGTGGCTGCAGGCTCGTCCTGCACTCCGTGTCCCTCCCTCCCCCCTGACCTCAGTGAGCCAGAGCCCCCGAATCAGCTGCTCCTTTAATCCCATCCTGTCTGAGCGAAGAACAGACGCCCTCCGGTGACCTACACACAGAGGCAGGGCCAAATACAAAGCTGAACCCCAGGAGCTGTGTGAAAACAGAAAAGAAAGGGAAATCTCTCCCAGCAGCATCAGGAGCAGCAGATTCAATCTCCACAATCAACTTGGTGTATGCTGTATCGGTGGAATACCTGAAATAGACAACGAATAATCCCAATTGAGGAGTTGGACTTTAAGAGCAATATTTATTATTTTTTCCACTTTTCCTCTTTTTGTGAGCATGTATGTGTATGCTTCTGTGTGAGATTTTGTCTGTATAGCTTTGCTTTCACCATTTGTCCTAGGGATCTGTCTGTCCGTTTTGTTTTTTTACTTAAGAAATTTTTTTTAATAATTATTTTTTATTTTAATACCTTTATTTTCTCTTTCTTTCCTTCCTTCCTTCCCTCCTTCCTTCCTTCCCTCCTTCCTTCCTTCCTTCCTTCCTTCCTTCCTTCCTTCCTTCCTTCCTTCCTTCTTTCTTTCTACTTTTTCTTACTTTTATTCTGAGCCATGTGGATGAAAGTTTTTCGGTGCTGCAGCCAGGAGTCAGTGCTGTGCCTCTGAGGTGGGAGAGCCAAGTTCAGGACACTGGTCCACAAGAGACCTCTCATCTCCACATAATATCAAATGGTGAAAATCTCCCAGAGATCTGCATCTCAACATCAACACTGAGCTTCACTCAACGACCAGCAAGCTACAGTGCTGGACACCCTATGACAAACAACTAGCAAGACAGGAACACAAACCCACCCATTAGCAGAGAGGCTACCTAAAATCATAATAAGGCCACAGACACCCCAAAACACACCACAAGACATGGACCTGCCCACCAGAAAGACAAGATCTAGCCTCATCTACCAGAACACAGGCACTAGTCCCCTCCACCAGGAAGCCTACACAACCAGCTGAAACAATGTTAGCCACTGGGGAGAGACACCAAAAACAACGGGAACTACGAACCTGCAGCCTGCAAAAAGGAGACCCCAAACACAGTAAGATAAGCAAAATGAGAAGACAGGGAGACGCACAGCAGATGAAGGAGCAAGATAAAAACCCACCAGACCTAACAAATGCAGAGGAAATAGGCAGTCTACCTGAAAAAGAATTCAGAATAATGATAGTAAAGATGATCCAAGATCTTGGAAATAGAATAGAGAAAATGCAAGAAACATTTTACAAGGACCTAGAAGAACTAAAGAGGAAACAAGCAATGATGGACAACACAATAAATGAAGTTAAAATTACTCTAGAGGGATCAATAGCAGAATAACTGAGGAAGAAGAATGGATAAGTGACCTGGAAGATAAAATACTGGCAATAAGTACTGCAGAGCAGAATAAATAAAAAAGAATGAAAAGAACTGAGGACAGTCTCACAGACCTCTGGGACAACAGTAAAAGCACCAACATTCGAATTATAGGGATCCCAGAAGAAGAAGAGAAAAAGAAAGGGACTGAGAAAATGTTTGAAGAGATTATAGTTGAAAACTTCCCTAATATGAGAAAGGAAATAGTTAATCAAGTCCAGGAAGCACAGAGAGTTCCATACAGGATAAATCCAAGGAGAAACACACCAAGACACATATAAATCAAACTGTCAAAAATTAAATACAAAGAAAACATATTAAAAGCAGCAAGGGAAAAACAACAAATAACACACAAGGGAATCCCCATAAGGTTAACAGCTGATCTTTCAGCAGAAACTCTTCAAGGCAGAAGGGAGTGGCAGTATACATTTAAAGTGATGGAGAAAAACCTACAACCAATATTACTCTACCCAGCAAGGATCACATTCAGATTTGAAAGAGAAATTAAAACCTTTACAGACAAGCAAAAGTTGAGAGAGATCAGCACCATGAAACCAGCTTTACAACAAATGCTAAAGGAACTTCTCTAGGCAAGAAACAGAAGAGAAGGAAAAGACCTACAATAACAAACCCCAAACAATTAAGAAAATGGTCATAGGAACATACATATCGATAATTACCTTAAATATAAATGTATTAAATGCTCCCACCAAAAGACATAGACTGGCTGAATGGATACAAAAACAAGACCCATATATATGCTGTCTACAAGAAACCCACTTCAGACCTAGGGACACATACAGTCTGAAAGTGAGGGAATGAAAGAGATATTCCATGCAAATGGAAACCAAAAGAAAGCTGGAGTAGCAATGTTCATATCAGACAAAATAGACGTTAAAATAAACACTATTATAAGAGACAAAGAAGGATACTACATAATGATCAAGGGATCGATCCATGAAGAAGATATATCAATTGTAAATATTTATGCACCCAACATAGGAGCACCTCAATACGTAAGGCGAACACTAACAGCCATAAAAGGGGAAATCGATAGTAACACAATCATAGTAGCGGACTTTAACACCCCACTTTCACCAATGGACAGATCATCCAAAATGAAAATAAATAAGGAAACACAAGCTTTAAATGATACATTAAACAAGATGGACTTAATTGATATTTATAGGACATTCTATCCAAAAACAACAGAATACACATCTTTCTCAACTGCTCATGGAACATTCTCCAGGATAGATCATATCTTGGGTCACAAATGAAGCCTTGGTAAATTTAAGAAAATTGAAATCATATCAAGTATCTTTTCCGACCACAACACTATGAGACTAGATATCAATTACAGGAAAAGATCTGTAAAAAATACAAACACATGGAGGCTTAACAATACACTACTTTATAACTAAGTGATCACTAAAGAAATCAAAGAGGAAATCAAAATATACCTAGAAACAAATGACAGTGGAGACACGACAACCTAAAACCTATGGGATGCAGCAAAAGCAGTTCTAAGAGGGGAGTTTATAGCAATACAATCCTACCTTAAGAAACAGGAAACATCTTGAATAAACAACCTAACCTTGCACCTAAAGCAATTAGAGAAAGAAGAACAAAAAACCCTCAAATTTAGCAGAAGGAAAGAAATCATAAAGATCACATCAAAATAAATGAAAAAGAAATGAAGGAAACAAGTGCAAAGTTCAGTAAAACTAAAAGCTGGTTCTTTGAGAAGATTAACAAAATTGATAAACCATTAGCCAGACTCATCAAGAAAAAAAGGGAGAAGACTCAACTCAATAGAATCAGAAATGAAAAAGGAGAAGTAACAACTGACACTGCAGAAATACAAAAGATCATGAGAGATTACTACAAGCAACTCTAGGCCAATAAAATGGACAACCTGGAAGAAATGAACAAATTCTTAGAAATGCACAACCTGCCAAGACTGAACCAGGAAGAAATAGAAAATATGAACAGACCAATCACAAGCACTGAAATTGAAACTGTGATTAAAAATCTTCCAACAAACAAAAGCCCAGGACCAGATGGCGTCACAGGCGAATTCTATCAAACATTTAGAGAAGAGCTAACACCTATCCTTCTCAAACTCTTCCAAAATATAGCAGAGGGAGGAACACTCCCAAACTCATTCTATGAGGCCACCATCACCCTGATACCAAAACCAGACAAGAATGTCACAAAGAAAGAAAACTACAGGTCAATATCACTAATGAATATAGATGCAAAAATCCTCAACAAAATACTAGCAAACAGAATCCAACAGCACATTAAATGGATCATACACCGTGATCAAGTGGGATTTATTCCAGGAATGCAAGGAATCTTCAATATACGCAAATCAATCAATATGATACACTATATTAACAAATTGAAGGAGAAAAACCATATGATCATCTCAATAGATGCAGAGAAAGCTTTCAACAAAATTCAACACCCATTTATGATAAAAACCCTGCAGAAAGTAGGCAGAGAGGGAACTTTCCTCAACATAATAAAGGCCATGTATGACAAAGCCACAGCCAACATCGTTCTAAATGGTGAAAAACTGAAACCATTTCCACTAAGATCAGGAACAAGACAAGGTTGCCCACTCTCACCACTATTATTCAACATAGTTTTGGAAGTTTTAGCCACAGCAGAGAAGATAAGGAAATAAAAGGAATCAAATCAGAAAAGTAGAAGTAAAGCTCTCACTGTTTGCAGATGACATGATACTATACATAAGGAATCCAAAAGATGCTACCAGAAAACTTCTAGAGGTAATCAATAAATTTGGTAATGTAGCAGGATACAAAATTAATGCACAGAAATCTCTGGCATTACTATACACTAATGATGAAAAATCTGAAAGAGAAATTTAAAAAACACTCTCATTTACCATTGCAACAAAAAGAATAAAATATCTAAGTATAAACCTACCTAAGGAGACAAAAGACCTGTATGCAGAAAACTATAAGACACTGATGAAAGAAACTAAGATGATACAAATAGACGGAGAGATATACCATGTTCTTGGATTGGAAGAATCAACATTGTGAAAATGACTCTACTACCCAAAGCAATCTATACCATTGGCATTTTTCACAGAACTAGAACAAAAAATCTCACAATTTGTATGGAAACACAAAAGACCCCGAATAGCCAAAGCAATCTTGAGAACAAAAAACGGAGCTGGAGGAATCAGGCTCCCTGACTTCAGACTGTACTACAAAGCTACAGTAATGAAGACAGTATGGTACTGGCACAAAAAGAGAAATATAGATCAATGGAACAGGATAGAAAGCCCAGAGATAAACCCATGCACATGTGGTCACCTTATCTTTGATAATGGAGGCAGGAATGTACAGTGGAGAAAAGAGCCTCTTCAGTAAGTGGTGCTGTGAAAACTGGACAGGTACATGTAAAAGTATGAGATTAGAACACTCCCTAACACCATACACAAAAATAAGCTCAAAATGGATTAAAGACCTACATGTAAGGCCAGAAACTATCAAACTAGTAGAGGAAAACATAGGCAGAACATAAATGACATAAATCACAGCAAGATCCTTTTTGACCCACCTCCTAGAAAAATGGAAATAAAAACAAGAATAAACAAATGGGACCTAATGAAACATAAAAGGTTTTGCACAGCTAAGGAAACCATAAACAAGACCAAAAGACAACCCTCAGAATGGGAGAAAATAGTTGCAAATGAAGCAACTGACAAAGGATTAATCTCCAAGATTTACAAGCAAGTCATGCAACTCAATAACAGAAAAACAAACAACCCAGTCCAAAATTGGGCAGAAGACCTAAATAGACATTTCTCCAAAGAAGATATACAGATTGTCAACAAACTCATGAAAGAATGCTCAACATCATTAATCATTAGAGAAATGCAAATCAAACCTACAATGAGATATCAGCTCACACCGGTCAGAATGGCCATCATCAAAAAATCTAGAAACAATAAATGCTGGAGAGGGTGTGGAGAAATGGGAACACTCTTGCACTGCTGGTGGGAATGTAAATTGATACAGCCACTATGGAAAACAGTATGGAGGTTCCTTAAAAAACTACAAATATAACTACCATATAACCAAGCAATCCCACTACTGGGCATATACCCTGAGAAAACCATAATTCAAAAAGAGTCATGTATCAAAATGTTCATTGCAGCTCTGTTTACAATAGCCAGGAGACGGAAGCAACCTAAGTGTCCATCATCAGATGAATGGATAAAGAAGATGTGGCCCATATATACAATGGAATATTACTCAGCCATAAAAAGAAACGTAATTGAGTTATTTGTAGTGAGGTGGATGGACCTAGGTCTGTCATACAGAGTGAAGTAAGTTAGAAAGAGAAAGACAAATATCATATGCTAACACATATATATGAAATCTAAGAAAAAAAATGTCATGAAGAACCTAGGGGTAAGACGAGAATAAAGACACAGACCTACTAGAGTATGGACTTGAGGATATGGGGAGGGGGAAGGGAAGCTGTGACAAAGTGAGAGAGTGGCATGGACATATATACACTACCAAACATAAAATAGATAGCTAGTGGGAAACAGCCACATAGCACAGGGATATCAGCTCGGTGGTTTGTGACCACCTAGAAGGGTGGGATAGGGAGGGTGGGATGGAGGGAGACGCAAGAGGGAAGAGATATGGCCATGTGTGTATGTGTATAGCTGATTCACTTTGTTATAGAGCAGAAACTAACACACCATTGTTAAGCAATTATACTCCAATAAAGATGTTTAAAAAAAAAGAAAGAAAGCAAACCCCAAGTCTACAGTTGCTCTCAAAGTCCACTGCCTCAATTTTGGGATGATTTGTTGTCTATTCAGGTATTCCGAAGATACGGGTTACATTAAACGGCTTGTGGAGATATAATCCACTGTTCCTGAGGCTGCTGGGAGAAATTTCCCTTTCTCTTCTTCGTTCGCACAGCTCCTGGGGTTCAGCTTTGGATTTGGCCCTGCCTCTGAGTGTAGGTCGCATGAGGGCCTTTGTTCCCCATTCCGTCAGGATGAGGTTAAAATAGCAGCTGATTAGGGGGCTTTGCCTCACTCAGGCGAGGAGGAGCGAGGGGTAAGGCATGTAGGATGAGCCTGTTTCTGCAGAGGCCGGTGTGACGTTGCAACAGCCTGAGGCACGCCAAGTGTTCTCTTCGGGAAATTGTCTCTGCATTATGGGACTCTGGCAGTGGTGGGCTGCACAGGCTCCCAGGGTGGGGTGGGGTGGATAGTGACCTGTGCTTGCACACCGGATTTTCGGTGGCTGCAGCAGCAGCGTTAGCGTTTCATGCCAGTCTCCTGCGTCCGTGCTGATAGCTGTGGTTCGCGCCTGTCTCTGGAGCTCATTTAGGCGGTGACCTGAATCCCCTCTCCTCGCACTCCCAGAAACAATGGTCTCTTGCCTCTTCAGCAGCTCCAGACCTTTTCCCGCACTCCCTCCCGGCTAGCCGTGGTGCACTAGTCCCTTCAGGCTGTGTTCAGCCGCCAACCCCAGTCCTTTCCCTGGGATCCGCCTGAAGCCCAAGCCTCAGCTCCCAGGCCCGCCCGCCCGGGCGGGGGAGCGGACAAGCCTCTCGGGCTGGTGAGTGCTGGTCGACACCGATCCTCTGTGTGGGAATCTCTCCGCTGTGCCCTCCGCACCCGTTACTGTGCTGTCCTCCGTGGCTCTGAAGCTTCCCCCCTCCGCCACCCGCAGTCTCCACCTGTGAAGGGACTTCTAGTGTGTGGAAACCTTTCCTCCTTCACGGCTCCCTCCCACTGGTGCAGATCCCGTCCCTATTCTTTTGTCTCTGTTTATTTTTTCTTTTGCCCTACCCAGGTACGTGGAGAGTTTCTTGCCTTTTGAGAAGTCTGAGGTCTTCTGCCAGCGTTCAGTAGGTGTTCTGTAGGAGCAGTTCCACGTGTAGATGTATTTCTGATGTATTTGTGGGGAGGAAGGTGATCTCCGCATCTTACTCTTCCGCCATCTTGAAGGTCTCTGACCCAGAGGGCCTAACTTTGATTTGCTTTCTTACAGGCAGGACTTTTCTTAAGTTCTTCAGATGCTGTAGGACCCTATGTCCTGGGGCTTCCTTAGCCCCCTTAGAGCATCCTGTCCTCATGCTGCCATCTCTAGATGAGCTCTGCACTTTGCAGCGCAGCCCAGCTGTGGTCTCTTACTTCTAGTGCTCTTATTGCCATTTGTCCCCAGGGTACATTTAAATTGCTATTTAATTTGCTATTGGCTTCCATTCACCATTTGAGCTTCATCGCTCCCTCTCTGCTCCTCAGCTACTTCTTCCAGCAATGCCTTTAAAGTAATGTTTGTTTCAGTTTATATATGGTATAGTTCTCTCATATTGGAAAGGCCTTCAGAGTAGCTAGTCCACCATAATATGAGTACAATCATTGCATTTTATTTACTGATAAGAGTCCTTAGACCCTTATTCTGGACTCATTTCCCTTTATTTTATGATTAATTATATGATTTCTTAAACAGCAGCTGATTTAATGCATTAATAAGGGGAGAAAAAGGATTTCTAGAAGCAGCTAGCAGAGAGAAATGAGGTATAGGAGCTAAACCTAGACAGTAAGAGAAAACAAAAAACAGGAAAAACAACCAAAAAACTCATAATAAGAACTCAAAATGATCTTCTGTAGGAATTCTAAATAATGATTTTATTATGCACATTTTCCAACCACCTTTCTATCATTAGGTTTTGCATAATAATAGTCACCTTAAATTTAGTGGCTTCAAACAGCAACTGTTTTTTAATTCACACCTTGGGCTAGGATCAGCTGGGAATTTCTGCTGGTCTCAGCTGACCTCACTCCTGCACCAAGATTCAGCAGGAGGGATTGCCTCACTTGCATTGTCTGGCGGTCACCTGGCTATTGGCTGAGGTAGGCATTTGTCCACTTGTCATCCAGCAGGTTAGCTGACCTGGTTCATGGGGTGATGGTTTCTGGTTCCCAAGGGCCTTTGAAGCTGAGTCTCAGAGAACACACAACATCACTTTTAGTCAGAGCAACTCTCAATGCCAGCAGATTCAAGGGTTAGGGAAATAGACCTCTCTTTCTGGGAGGACCTGCAAAGTGTCACTGCCAATTTTGCAACCTAGCAGTGCCTCTTTGGTGTAGCAGAGCAGATGAGCCTCCAACGTAACCGCAGGCTGTGCAGTCTATCATGGGCTCTCCATCAGGACCCTATTGCATGTTTTCTGCCACTGCACTCCCAATTTTCTAAACACTAGGTCATGGTGGAGGTTTGCGGTTAACTCTGGTGGTAGATCCAGGTGAGTCAGTGGAGGAGTTCAGACCACTGGACCTCACTGTGAAAGCTAACAGCCCTGCTGGCTTTTCAACGTTTTCTCTTCATCCGGAAATGCTCTTTGATGTGGGACCACTTACTCCCTCTGTCGGCTGTAATGTTTGCAATTTCAGGGGAGAGCCAAGGGGGTGTGTTCTGTATGGAAGTTTGTTCTCTGAACAGGTGTAGCCCGCCGTATGGCATGGGTGAGGGGCGGTGGGGGGGAAGTGAGAACATAACCTCAGTGTCTCCAGGCCCACTTGCATTCTGCCTCCTCAGATTGCTGTCCCTCCTTCCCCCCTCCGGGTAGCACCACATGGTGGGAAATTGCAACTTGTCACTTCTTCGGGTGTGATAGAAAAACCTTGGTTCCTTGAATAGAACGGTTTAATGTTAATCTTCAGCCAGAGGAACTGTGTATGGATGTGTGTGTGTGTGTTTGTGTGTCTGTATGCGTGCATGTGCACAAATGTTTGTCAGGGCGGGGGTTGCTGTTACTGAGACTGGATTCAGACTAAATCATGTTGCATCTCTGGTAGAAGAAATATTCACCCCAAATCTTCCCAAGTCCTCTTCCTACACCATGAGTTCCTTCAGAATGTCATCCTCCTTTGCGCATCACTGGCCTCAGATTTCTTTCCTCTCTCTAGCTGAAATCCAGAGAGATCTTCTTTGAATTTCCTCGGGCAAATCTACCCGCACAATGTAACTCTCATTTTCTCTAGATGCAGTTGGCAAACTCTGCCCTCAATTTCTTGATTTTGCCCTTGTTCCTACTACCTTGAATCTCTTTCCTTTATCTTTCTCATTATACGTATATTGTGATATTTTTCTTTCTTGTATGGCATACTCCTAAATAAACAACAATGGGGAGATAGGAGAAATAGCAACATATTATGCAATATTTTTGACAGATGTTTTCCCCTTATCAGAGCATTATGAATCTAATTATAGGCAATACTGTTGTAGGTATGTACAAAGCAAGTTGATCCCCAGTACTAGCAATTTAATTCTGCTAAGGTATGCGCTCCTTGTAACTCTCCTAAATTAAGAGGAGCTATGGGCAGTCATTTTATATTAGACTGAATCATATGAAATTGCTGATGCTCAACCATTGTTGACCTACAAAAATGGCAATTACATATGGTTCAAACTATTTTATGTTAGCCCACTAATAAATATTGTTAATCAGTTATTTGGCGAAGCATTCTTCCACTGCGTCTAGATTAAGCCAGAAAAAAATCACCCCTTTTCTCATATTGCTTCTACTATTGTAATAGCTTCCTATATGATTTCTTTGCCTCTATCTGATCCCCTGTCCTCCCTTTAATCAAGTCACTGCCCTCATTAAAAGCATCAAGGACGTCTCTGGATAAAAACTAAACTATTTAGTCCTGGCATACAGGTCTCTTCTTTATGGAGGCTCCAGTCTACTTCTTCAGCCTCTTATACTATCACTCTGTCCCATTTACCTTTGGCTTTAGCCATGACTCCCCAAGAATTGAAGAGATGGAGCATACCAAGGATGTCTCATATCATAAGTTTGCTTGTGGTTCTTTCTGCCAGGTATGCTTTTCTCTGCTTGTCTTCTGGAGAAACCCCTGCATACCCTGGGAGGCTTCACTTGTAATGTCACATATTTTTCTCTATCCTTCCTTGACCCACCCCTGGGTGGATTAATTGCAACTTTCCCCAGATTCCAATTATAAAGTACTCTTATAACAGCTACATCCTTTCCATTATACTATATACATTTGTGGGGTGTACCTTTCTATAGTTTTGAGTCCTCTAAAGACTCAGCCTGTGTTTTAAACCTCTTTGTATCCCTAGCATTGCCTGGGCCCTGGAGAATGTCCCTAACCATCAGTGAAGTGGATTCCCAGTCCACAAAATTCATCAACATTTTCTTTTCCTATTCAGGATGGAAGAAAGAAATTCAGAAGCAAGCAAGTTGCTAATATTAAAGTTAATGAGTTTGCAAACATTCCATTTAAATTCGGATAGAGGGAAAATATTCAAGGCAGTCTTTGTTTTCCCTAAACCCTTTACCTGTCCCAGCTGTGATTATTTTAGAAAAGATTAGTATATCTTTAATCCAACTACATCACATATTTCTTACTCATTTTAAGCAACAGAGGACAACTTTCAGATTTAATGCTGAAATATGAAATAACTTCTATTTAAACATCACTTTATAACCATCAGATTTTTGTTTTCTCCATTAATCAATTTTAACTTAATCCTCACCGTATCACAAGGGAATGCAGCTGGCCAAGAATATCCTTTTTTTTTTTTTTTTTTTTTTTTTTTTTTTTTTTTTTTTTTTAAGGATATGAAACTCCTGCTTAGCTCTGAGAGACTGAGATTTTAAAATTCAAATTGAATTTAGCTTACAGCTGGCCCCAAATGCTAAACCCTGCATCTTAGGGTTCTTTCACTCTTTTTGACTTCTCAGTCTTCGCAAGTGCTTTGAGAAAGTTAAAACTGTTTCAAAGTTGGAAGAATTCACCCGCAAGAAGAGTCTAATTCATGAGATTGAGGCTGAGCTTCCTATGGCCCAGCAGAGAGCAATTAGAAGTCCTAGGATGCGGGGATGCGGAAGAGCAGGGGTCTGATCTGGTGGAAGGCCAGAGTTCCTGATTCTGCAGCTTTTTCTGAGAAGGCTGGAGGATAAGTTGCAAGTGTGGGCACACAGTGGGAGAAGGGAGAAGTTGCCACAGGCAGAGCTGCCAACAACAGCAGCTATAGCAGCAGGACTGACAGGGGAGGGCCATTGCTAGCAGCTCAGAACTAACAATGCCCTCTTCTCCCAACTCAGCAGTAGCTCTGAGGCAGAAAGCAGCAGAACAAGTGTCTCGAAAGGGATCTGTGTGATTGCTCATTTTGTGCAGTGTTTTTCCATTTTGCCCAGTAGATTTTTATTAAATAAGTATAGAAGCTACCACATTCAGACCATGACTCTGGGGGCATTTGGGGGTGTGGGGGACAGACTCTGCCCACCTATGCAGCATTTACTCTCATTTCTCACATACTTCAAGTCATCTGGATTGCCTTTTGGGGAAAGAGGGCAGGAAAAGAGAGTAGATGTTGGAAATTATACTGATGGTAGGGTGTCTAAAGCTTGGTGATTTAAAAATTGGTATGTTGGACTTGCCTGAGGGACTTGGTCATCATATAAGAGCACTCACAACTTCTAGGATCCTATTGTATTTTTTTTTAATTCACTTAAGCAGAAAGCATATAAGAGTTACAAAATCTAAGTCTACAAATTCAAGCATGCCAAAATATAAATTAGCCTATTTTTATAACTTAAATTAATTATATCATCTTTCCACTAATGAGGAAATTTAATATTGGGCAATTCAGAATGAACCCAGTCAATTCAGTTTCCTCCTCCTCCCTCTCTCCTTGGGAGATTCTAATTTCCCAGGGGCTTATGTAACATTAGGACCTTGTGGTTGGGGTGGTTTCCAGTCTTCGGTCTTGGCCACATTTCCTCTTTGCACATCCAGTGAGAAGTTTGCATTTTCATGTGGTCTGGAATGAGAGTTCCACTCTAATTATTTTGCCCCTTCTCAGGGAACTGGGAGGCTGCTTCAGACCCACTGGTCTTCCCTGGCCACCTCCTTGGGTCTCTTGAGTACATGAAAAAATTTCATGTGCTTCTCCACAGGCACTTCAGGGTGGGTCTTTGGTATCTGGGCATTTTCATGGGCTCTATCTGGCCTGTAAAGCACAGGTCCTCACTGATATCAGATTCTTAAACTTTCCTGAAATTTCTAACCTCCCCTTTCCTGAAAGTTGGCATAGGGCACAGGATGTGGCTTTTCTTAGAGAACTTGGGCATCTAAGCTTGTTTCTTCTCCTTTTTGATTACCTTCCCTCATCTGCACTGAAGGATTCCTCACCTTGCCAGGGTAGGGGGGATCTGATCCTTCATCTGTTCTCCCCAAGCCTGTATTTATATGGAACAAACTTTAGCCTCAGAGCCTTTCAAAACGTTGTTTTTGATACTCAAAAGCCAAGATTTTGGAACATAAAAGCCCTTTTTACTGAAACAGTTGTCTCTGGCAATCATTTCAGAACACTCTTTTGAGACTCAACAGCTATCCTGGCCTTTAGTGTTTCTGTTGTAACAATTTTTCCTTGAGGTAAATGGGTATTTCTACTAAATGGAGGAGGGAATGGCGATAAGATTATTGGAAGTGGTGGGGGGAACCACAATTAATATCCCACATTGTTATCTTGCCACACTTGTCTTAAGTCCTTTCTCTGTCTTTATGATAGATGCCAGGACAATCACCAGATTCCACTTCTGAGGTGATCTAGCAAGCATTTTATAGTGTTGTAGCAATCATGGGGGTGTAAATCATGGAGGATTGGGTCCCTTACAAGTAGACTGAGTCCCTGTTTCAAGCTATGGGAGTGAGTACTGCTTGTTTAGATGAGTTTCACATTGCATTGGTCCCCTAAATTGCTCTCAAAGAAGGCACCAGAAGAAGCCAAAGCATACCTTCAGAAGAACCATTGCAAACCCCACCTATCACTAGAGCTTCACCAGGCCATGCTCTGGAACCTATCATTGGGATGGGTGTTTAGGCCAATACTTCTGTTTTCACTTCATCCTAATAAATAGAACTTTACACTAAAAGAGATTAAAAGAGATTGATTCACTAGGGAAAATTGAGAAAAGCCATTTCACATATGCATTTATTTTGCCTCCTGTGCCAGGAAGTAATGAGAAGGAAGGTAGTGATTGGAACAGATGACCACTAGAGAGTATGCAGAATAGAATAAAGTAGAACCAAGGATAGAACTCCAGTGCCAACAATATTTAAACTAAGGGAATATCCAGAAGTGTCCATGAGGGGGATCCAGAAGTGGAGGAAGAGAGCCTGGACAGAAGATCTGCCACAAATGTCAAAGGACAAATTTCAAGAAGGAGGAAGTAGCCAACAGTGTCAAATATGTTGGACAAGTCAGGCAAGAGAACTGCAGATATAATTATTGTGTCAATAGAATAGGTGGTGTCAATAGAATGATGATGTCAGGAATAAAATTGTTGAGAAACAAAGGGCAGTAAAGGGGATGATGAGTGTAAATCATTATTTTCCAAAATATGTTCTTTATTATAATTTTGTCAAGCAATATACCTTGAGAAGAGAATTTTGAGGGTACATAGAAACATGATGAAAAAGTAGCCAGTTCAAACCCAAGTGGTTCTCTCTGATTTTGCCTTTGGTTTTCTCAAATGGCTGCTTTTGTGAGTTCTTCAGAGACCACTGCCCCATTGCTGGGACCTTCCTATATGTCCCTGACATAGGTGTTTTTGTCACCCATATATCTTGATTTAATTGTTAACTAAGTCCTGATAGGAAGTGTGTGTGTGTGTGTTTATAACTTGATCAAATCATTAAGATATTTGTGATGCCAGCATTTTTGGGTAGTTTCCTTTTTATTCCCAATTAACCAAATAATTTATTCCAGCCATATACAGAAGATGCTGGCCTTTGTGGTCATGTTTCCAGAGTCACAGAAGGGTCTCAGTCTGGAATTTAGATATTGGCTCTCATGTTGGCAACTGTTCACAATAATTTTGTGGCATATTCTTCATCTTTAGGTTTTGAGTCACCGTTACTTTTAATTATGGCATTTATTTACTTGTTGCTATTGTGTCCTAAAAATCCTACTTCTCTAAATCATCATGATGTGAAGTTTCTACCTCAAATCACAATGGAAGGATACAAATCTTATGAGAAGTGTGTGCTATTAGAGTTTACCATACTTTTTTCAGTACAAATGCTCACCAAAATATCTTTTACTGGCCACAAAATGTTGGAAAAGTATTTTGTTTTATCACTCCACACAAATTCCATTTTAGCTGATCTTTTTAAAAGTCTGAGATCTTTTGGCCCCCACCTTTACATCAAATCTAGGTATGTGTATTTCCCCACCTGTGCTTTCATTCTGTTTTGAGTTTCCAGAGGGTGTTCTGGGTTCAGGAGTTTAAATGTTGGGGAAGAGTATTGTTCATCTGCACCTAAAGTGTTCAGTGTTACCCCCTGCAGCCTTCCTGGTCCCTCCTTTTCTCCTCTCCTTCACCAGCAGCCTGTATGTGCCACAACTGAAGCACTTCTCAACCTGAACCTCGTGGCCTGCTGACATTCTTAACCACCCCCTTCCCCACCTACAGCCTTCATAAAAACAACAGGTTCATCTTATTAATTTTTGAATTCCCTGAGTCAAGCACACTGCTTTGACACATAGTAGGTGTTCATTGCATATTTTCCAAACGACTAGATTTTACTTTGGCTACCCAGTATCAAGGCTTAGATTGAGAATATTCTCTTGGACTTCCTGGGGCTTATAGTCACATATTATTGCAAGATATTGTGGTGTGTGTGTGTGTGTGTGTGTGTGTGTGTGTGTGTGTGTGTGTGTGTGTGCGCTTGTTTGTGTGTGGGAGGTTGTGTTTAAGAAGGGAATAAGGAGACAATTCAAAGGCAAAGAGGAGAAAATTCCTTGGCCTTCTTTATAAATTGAACAGAGAGGGATGTGAACTTTCTCCCTACTCTGAACTCCCTTGGCACTTGCTGCCTGTACCACTCATTTTAGCATTGAATCAGCATGTTGCCTTAAATGAAAGTCACCCAGGATCATAGAGTGGTCTAACCTGAATAGTTACCTCAGGAATTCTGTGATGCCATAGCAGGTTATGTGGGGTTCTGTTTTCTTGAAGTCTCCCAAGTCTCTCGGGAGGCACAGTGATGGGAACTTTGGAGAACCATGGGAAGGCAGGTGAAGACAAAGTCTGCCCTCCAGTCCCTTGGGAAGGTATCCCAGGAAGTCAGAAAATTTATCCTGATGTGGAAAAAGTTGGATGACTGTGCTGGACCTCACATCCCAGGGTGAGGAGTAGATAAGCAAGAGTTCTGGATTTCACCAATTCTTCTCTAACTGGCCCAGCTCAGAGGTCAATGGAGTTGCAAACATTTGGCAACTGAACCAAGATGCAGGAGCCATTCCCCTGGGTGCAAACAGCTCCTTTCATCTGGGGAAGGAGGTCCAGGCACCCTCAGTAGAAACGAATGGAGGAAGGCTTTGAGCGAATGGAGGAAGGCTTTGAGCGGGGAAAGGCAGAGATGTGGGTGGTATGGACGTGGGCCGGGGCCTTGGTAAAGGGAGACTAAGGTCTGGAGGCCACGACTCTTCTTTTACTACTTTCATTAAGTTGCTCTGACACAGAGGGAAGAGGACACAGTAAGACCCTCTTTAGCCCCAGGCCACTAGTGCTGACACTAGTGCATTTTCAGCCGAGGGAATTCTTGGTCTTGGCCTGAGTCCACTCCCTCAGTTTGAAATGGACTGAGAAATCAAGGTGACAATTCTTTAACCAATTCCTTTAATAAGTCTGTAAACCGTAAAATACCAAGTGGAGAGAGTATTTGAGTAAAATCATCGTAGCCCATATTCCAAGCCTTGGCTTTTATCTGTTGTTTTGTTGTTGCTGTAATTCTTATCATCATTGTCTCCCTCAGGGTTTCACTGAACAAGCGACTCTACCACCTGAGTTTTTAAAAACCCCAGTACAACTGATATATATTAAACAGTTATATCTTTTAACCAACACACATAATTAAACATACAAAACATCCCCTCACACCAGTTTGCCAAGACAGTTGCTGTGATGCAAATTATTGCCCAACACATCCCCTATCTGTTTCCTTCCAGAAGCTTATTCTGCTTGTGTTGCCTGGTGCTACCTTTTCTCTTTCCTTTTGCTTCGCACAACCCTGGTAGGGAGCAGGGCATGTATAATTTTCTGATGACCTGCTGCTTTTGATTATCTGCACCATTGCTTCCCAACGTTAGCATGTATAATCAAGCGTTGACTCTATATTTGTCCATTGTGCGTCCTCAATTAAGTCCAGAAAGAGCAGAGGCTCTGCGTGATCTGTTCAGTGCCTAGAATGGTGCTGAGCAGACTGGGTGTGCCCCCCCCACACTAACTGGAAGCCAGACTGAGCCCAGATGGCAGCTCTTTGATTTGGCTCCTCTCGGGTTTATTTAACCACAATTCAAATCCACTGGAATTTAGATCCCATTTTATAACCCCCAGTCTTCTGATCTTGGTGTGAAGAATGTGCTGGAACAGCTCTTGACTACAATCCACATTAATATTATAAAAAACCCCTTCTAACAGTGGGCAGAGACAGAGCTGAACCAGGGTCTTCCATCCCAGGTACTGGGACAGTTCAAGTGTATTAGTCAGTTTTCCCTCTGGCTTTCGACGATATATGCCTGAAGTTCCCCCACTAGAGTGTCATTCCTTTTATTTCTCTTTCTCTCTGGAATGTTGTATTTTTTAAATGTAAATACCCCTACATAGGTAACATAGTACATAGTTATTAGCCCCTTGGTGTAAATAAGCTTAAGTACCAAATTAAATTGGGATGTTTAAGATGGGAACTTAGGTAGAGATTAAAGGTTTGGTTAAATATCTGTGACCAAAGGACTACATGAGATGGAGGCTGAGAGACATGAAGGCCCCTCAGTGTGGAAGGTCCTTGGGGACTAACGTGGTCCATGCTTTCACCAAATAGTCATCAATGTGTGAGATGGGATGCGGATGGTGAAGGTTAGTAGGCTCCAACTTTTTAAATGGGGAAATCAAGTGTAGTTTTCAGTTACCATCTTAAGGGGAGCCATAACTATAGCCTGGAGACCAATGCTGTGGAGACTTTGAAGGATTTCTTAATATTTGTAACTTCACTGTATTTATTATCACTATTAGTTTTTTGGCTGCTTTTTTTCCCTGTAGATATTAAAAGCAAACCCTTAAAACCCAAAGGACCTTTATAGTTACCTTGGAGAAAACAAGGAAGAGGAGGGAGCTCAACAGACTAACTCCCACACTACTGCCAGATCTTTGGGAAAAAACCCACAGAAGACTCCAGGCTTGACAATAGCAGGGCCCATTTGGTAAGAGAAACTAAAGCTTGCTACAATCACCAGAAGTTAGACCAAAGCCATGTCGGGCTGCAGGTACTGAAGTGAACAGCAGGGAAAGTCTGGGCTGGGAGAAAGGGTAGAAAGGAGAATTAGCCAGGAACTAGGGGAGGTATCACCTCCCGTGCTGGTCTGTCTAAGGCTGGAAGGCCGGCCTCCAACAAAGCTCAAAGTAATCACCTGCCATGAGGACCAGGGGCCTCCAGAGGGGAGAGAAAGATCTCAATTTCAATTCTAGGAATGCACTTTTCTTCTGGATATGAGGTTAGATCACGTTTCGGCAAGTGTCCTCCCACAGAGAAAGGTCTTTTTGTTAAAAGTAAGGTTGACTAGACACACACTTGGTATTTCCAGTGGCATTTCTGCCTGTCCAGTCCAGGGTGGTCTTAGCTCCACTGTCCATCACTGCCTCACCTCTCTCCCTCATGCAGTTCAAGTTGCTGGGTTTAATCTATAAAGTTGTAACAGTGTGGAGCCTAGTTTTTTCCAAGGTCACCCTGACGCTGCGCATCCCAGCTGGATGGAACCATATTCCTGCTGCTGATTTGAATTTGAAAAGAACAGAGCTGGAGTGTTTTTGATGTGGGGTAAAAGGACGCTGGGGAGGGGGCGGGGGTAAAGAGGTAACTCTCATCCCCCCTTTTCTTTCCCATGGGCTCAAATCCCAGCAGTGCTGCAAACACATTGCTTGTTTTTAGGCAGTGAGGTCAGAAGATTGATATCTCAACTTACCTGCTTCACTACAGAATTCATGACGAGGTTCCTTTAAAAAGAAAACCTCCTGAACAGAGTGAAAATATGGTTTGGTTTTCTCAAATCAGACTAATATGTAGCTGATTGGATGTGCATTTTTCATTTATCTGCTTGTTGGCACGAATGTAACTTTTGGTAAATATAATCCCCTTTTGACTGGGTTGGCGAGGTGTTTCAGCCTTCCATGCTGAAACAAAGTGGTAGCCAATTATAACTTTAAATATACGTACTTTCCAAATTTTGCAGTGGACTTTGGGTTTTTATAAAAGGTGATATATTAACAGAGATTGTAAAAATAAATGTGAGTGAACTGAATGTCATTCATAGAATGACATCCTTTTAAAACTGAATGATGCTACAACATTCTACCTTACTTCTTCCTGGAGGCATCTTATGAAAGCAGCTTGTAGATGCCTGCCCCTGGACGGATTGAGGGCATATTTGGTCACAGTATAGACCCTGTGAAAAATATGGATGTTCAGTTGGTCCACCCCTTAGAAGAGAAACTGAAACCTTGTAAGATCTGCCTAAAATTGTAGCAGACTAATTAAATGGAGAGGCAGAGTTATACAATAAATCCTGCCTGGTACAAAGCAGGCTATGTGTAGGAGGGCACGGGGGAGTCCAGCAGAGGGGGTGGAGAGACAGGCCAATTTAGCAGAGATGGCGCCACGGCAAATTTGATGAAGACACCCTCGAAAATAATTGTCACTGTCGCTTTTGAACCTCCTAGAAAAATAACCTGAAGCTCCAAGAGAAATGACTTTTCCCTTAATTCACTAAGTGAAGAACTCCTCAAAATGATGATTTTATTCCGCACAGTAAAAGAGAGAGAATAGGAAAGAAAGAAGTGGTTTTGCTTTCTTCTGCTAGGAATTTTGAATAATGAGGCCCTCAGGCAGGAACGGAGGGCTCCCAGGAGAGTAACTGGGTGCAGAGGATGGACCCAAAAAGGAACTCAGATGGGCCAGTATCTGGAGCGATCTCGCTCTAATTTTCTACACGAGTGAGGATACAGCACAGGGCCATCAATCATAGTCAAAACTACCTCAGAATGCCACCCTTCTCTGCTACTCCTTCTTGCTTCCTCCCTCCCAGCCTCCTCCTGCTTTGAAAAACAGCTGTATTATGTGTGACTAGAAATTTGACCTGCTTCTTGGATGCTAGGTTATTTATTTTTAAAACATCTTTATTGGAGTATAATTGCTTTACAATGGTGTGTTAGTTTATGCTTTACAACAAAGTGCATCAGTTATACATGTACATATGTTCCCATATCTCTTCCCTCTTGCGTCTCCCTCCCACCCTCCCTATCCCACCCCTCTAGGTGGTCACAAACCACCGAGCTGATCTCCCTGTGCCATGCGGCTGCTTCCCACTAGCTATCCACCCTACGTTTGGTAGTGTATATATGTCCATGCCACTCTCTCACTTCGTCACAGCTTACCCTTCCCCCTCCCCATATTCTCAAGTCCCTGCTCTAGTAGGTCTGTGTCATTTTCTTTAAACCACTCCTATGTCGTAGCTCATCTGGGGATGACTACTTCTTTCTCTCGAATTTTAACACATAGAATTCTTGCAGACTCACTTCACAAGCATTTACTGAGCAAGGACTCTATTGCCATATTAAAACCTGCTTGTAAATCCTTCTCACCAAGGTCTAAATGGCCACTTGCTTGAAATGCCACCTCTTCTTGGGGATATCTGCATGTTCAAAGACTTTGTGGACTTACGTTATAGGTGGGAAGTTACATTAGTCTGAGAGGAGAGAGATTTCCAGGGGTGATCTTTGGTGGGACGATATATGCAAGCGGGATTATGCCGTCATTTCTGATAGTGGCAGGAGGGGAAAGATACGGGTTCCCTTCTTTCAGTAAGGTGACCTCTGCCCACTCCCTAGGGGAGGAGTGAGGGAACACTGAGGCTGCACTGTGGCAGGGAAAGCACATTACTCGTCTAAGACAGACTGACTGGGGGTTTTCTTTTTAAATCATTGCTTCATTAGTACATCCCTGTCTGTCTCCTTGATCTTATATTTTGGTTTCTGGCAGGTTAATCAGAAGGCTGTAGCTAAATCATCTATTGTCCGCGGGACACTGGCCACCCACAGACATACCGCTGTGCCCGAGAGCTGTTTGGTGACACGGGTTCCTTTCTGCCCAGGTTGCCATATCCCAGAGCCCTGCAGCTGCTGGTTGCCATGAACGCTTCCTTGTGGTTTTGTTCTCAGAATGTCACAGTGACCAGCTTGCAGGTGGCATCCTACTACAGAGGCTGGCACAGATTTTCAACTGTTATGCTGCTTGTACTGATTTTTCCCTTATTTATTGCCAAGGATAGTTGTCAGATCTTCCTTCTCTCTCCTCCTCCTTTCCTTCCCCATGCATTGGGCTCCTTCTGAATCACTCAGGTTCAGGAATCAGAGAAAGAAGCACTTCCTTGAAGGCTAATCCTAGGATTTCTAGGTTTCTTTGGACTCAGATTCTGCCTTGAGCAGCCTGACCCTGTGGGTCTCACTGACTCCTTTCTCATTCTGTCCCCAAGCTCCTGTCCCCTCCCCCCTCTCTCCTAACTTTCTAGTCCTTCATAACCCTCAGGGAACCACCAACCTCTAAACAGTCCCGTGGTCCTTACCTTTCTTATTGCAGTTCATCAGGAACAAGCTGATTTCATGTTGAAATAAATGAGTTTTGCAGGGGTTGCAGATAGCATTTGTTGTCTGTCAGTGGGAACATGAGTGTGGGATGAAGTTGAGAAGGACTTGTTTTGATTTGGGGGGGTGGGCCCTTGATGCTCTGTGAGGAAGGAATGTGATTTCCTAGGAGAAACAGCCAACAAAATGAGCTCTTCAAAAGTCCAGAGAAAACTCTCTGGAGCTGTGTAGAAAGGGGTGTTACTTCTATTGCAGGGAATGAAACATCGATGGAACAGAGGAGGCTGATGGGCACACAGGGTAACAGTTATGTCGCGAGTTACTTTGTGCAGTACTCATTCTAGCACCCAAAGATGACAGATACAGCCAACGTTTACCTCTTATTTTGTATCAGGCAGTGTTTTAAGTATTATACATACTATGTTTCATTTAATCCTTGTAGCCATGCTAGAGTGAAATATCAGTATTATCTCATTTACAGAAATGAAGTCCTTTATCTAAAATGACACAGCTAGTGAGTGTTAAACCAAACTTTGAACACAGACAGTCTGATTTCAGACATTCACTTTTAACCTATGCTAATTCCATTTAATGACAATACTTCTTTCTCTGTGCCTTTCATAATACTAGCATACCAGTATGCTCAATGCATATTTGCTGAAAGGAAATATATACTCAAGGGAAAAAAAATAAAAATTAGATCTCATCAGAGGAGGGAGTGAAGAACACAGGATGCTGTCAGGAGTGACTTCATCTCCTTAGGACTGGAGTCTCAACTGGGTGAGGTGCTGGGGGTGGGGATTTTACACAGCACTGTGTAAAGGATCAAGATGTCCCTGTCCCAAAGGTCAAAATCTCAGACTTAGGATACAGCTTCTCCACTCTGGCCACGCCAAAAACTCTTTACTGTTATTCCTTAGCCATGCCTCCACACATTGGCTCTTGTCTGCATTGCCTAAAATGCACCCTCCTTTTTGTCCACAGGACAACTCAGTCATTGTTCAAAGATCACCACTTCTTGATCGTTTTCCCTGAGCCTCACGTTGCCCTCTTGATTCAGAAATAGCTATCCTTTCACATTTCAGTTTCTGTAGTTGTTTATATCCAACGTTACCATTTTGCAATATAACTGTTTGTTTCCCATCTGTTGTCCCCACTTACCAACAAGCTCTTTGCAGGAAGAGTCATGTTTCATTTACCTATGTATCCACAATACCAAGCATAGAGCCAGATGCATACTGGGCGCTCATTAATACACGTGGGCTACAGTACAAATTGGGTGTCCAGCTTGTTGTACTCTTCTCTAGTGTTCCAAAAGCTTAGTAGTCCTGCAGAGGTGCTGAGGGCCAAAACCACTGCAGGGAATGCGTTATCTGCACCTCTCATCTTAACTGGCCTTAGCTACCTCATCCAAGGGAGGGTCAACTTGATTTAAAGGTGCAGGACTGAGGGAGAATGTGTCATGAACTGGAATAAATGATTCTCTAACTGTATAAGCACACTGAATTATCCTTTCAATATTTTTTTACATCTAAAACTATGGATTTTATTTATTTTTAACACCTTTGTTGGAGTATAATTGCTTTACAATGGTCTGTTAGTTTCTCCTGTATAACAAAGCGAATCAGCTAAACGTATACATATATCCCCATATACCCTCCCTCTTGCATCTCCCTCCCACCCTCCGTATCCCACCCCTCTAGGTGGTCACAAAACAGAGCTAATCACCCTGTGCTATGCAGCTACTTCCCATTAGCTATCTATTTTACATTTAGTAGTGTACATGTCAATGCCACTCTCTCACTTCGTCCCAGCTTACCCAAACCCCTCCGCGTGTCCCCAAGTCCATTCTCTACGCCTGCGTCTTTATTCCTGTCCTGCCCCTAGGTTCTTCAGAAACATTTGTTGTTGTTGTTGTTGTTGTTAGATTCAATATATATGTGTCAGCATACGGTATTTGTTTTTCTCTTTCTGATGTACTTCACTCTGTATGACAGACTCTAGGTCCATCCACCTCACTACAAATAACTCAATTTTGTTTCTTTTCATGACTGAGCAATATTCCATTGTATATATGTGTCACATCTTCTTTATCCATTCATCTGTCAATGGACACTTAGGTTGCTTCCATGTCCTGGCTATTGTAAATAGTGCTACAATGAACATTGTGGTACATGACTCTTTTTGAATTATGGTTTTCTCAGGCTATATGCCCAGTAATGGGATTGCTGGGTCACATGGTACTTCTATTTTTAGATTTTTAAGGAACCTCCATACTGTTCTCCATAGCGGCTGTATCAATTTTCATTCCCACCAACAGTGCAAGACGGTTCCCTTTTCTCCACAACCTCTCCAGAATTTATTATTTGTAGATTTTTTGATGATGACCATTCTGACGGGTGTGAGGTGATACCTAAATGTAGTTTTGATTTGCATTTCTCTAATGATTAGTGATGTTGAGCATCCTTTCATGTGTTTGTTGGCAACCTATGTGTCTTCTTTGGAGAACTGTCTATTTAGATCTTCTGCCCATTTTGGGATTGGATTGGTTTTTTTTTTTTTTTTTTTTTTCATATTGAACTGCACGAGCTACTTGTAAATTTTTGAGATTAATCCTTTGTCATTTGATTCATTTGCAAATATTTTCTCCCATTCTGAGGGTAGTCTTTTTGTCTTGGTTATGCTTTCCTTTGCTGTGCAAAAGCTTCTTGGTTATGGTTTCCTTTGCTGTGCAAAAGCTTTTAAGTTTCATTAGGTCCCGTATGTTTATTTTTGTTTTTGTTTCCATTTCTCTAGGAAGTGGGTCAAAAAGGATCTTGCTGTGATTTGTGTCAGAGTGTTCTGCCTATGTATTCTTCTAAGAGTTTTATATTGTATGGCCTTACATTTAGGTCTTTAATCCATTTTGAGTATATTTCTGTGCATGGTGTTAGGGAGTGTTCTAACTTCATTCTTTTATATGTAGCTGCCCGGGTTTCCCAGCACCACTTATTGAAGAGGCTGTCTTTTCTCCATTGTATATTCTTGCCCCCTTTATCAAAAATAAGGTGACCATATGTGCGTAGCTTTCTCTCTGGGCTTTCTCTCCTGTTCCGTTTATCTATATTTCTGTTTTTGTGCCAGTACCATACTGTCTTGATTACTGTAGCTTTGTAGTATAGTCTGAAGTGCAGGAGCCTGATTCCTCCACCTCCGTTTTTCTTTCTCAATATTGTTTTGGCAATTCGGGGTCTTTGTGTTTCCATACAAATTGTGAAATTTTTTGTTCTAGTTCTGTGAAAAATATGATTGGTAGTTTGACAGTGATTGCATTAAATCTGTAGATTGCTTTGGGTAGTATAGTCATTTTCACAATGTTGATTCTTCCAATCCAAGAACATGGTATAACTCTCCATCTGTTTCTATCATCTTTAATTTATTTCATCAGTGTCTTATAGTTTTTTGCACACAGGTCTTTTGTCTCCTTAGGTAGGTTTATTCCTAGGTATTTTATTTTTTGTTGCAATGGGAAATGGGAGTGCTTCCTTAATTTCTCTTTCAGATTTTTCATCATTATTGTATAGGAATGCAAGAGATTTCTGTGCATTAATTTTGTATCTTACTACTTTACTAAATTCATTGATTAGCTCTAGTAGTTTTCTGGTAGCCTCTTTAGGATTCTCTATGTATAGTATCACGTCATCTGCAAACAGTGACAGCTTTACTTCTTCTCTTCCAATTTGGATTCCTTTTATTTCTTTTTCTTCTCTGATTGCTGTGGCTAAAACTTCCAAAACTTAGTTGAATAATAGTGGTAGGAGTGGACAACCTTGTCTTGTTCCTGATCTTAGAGAAAATGGTATCAGTCTTTCACCATTGAGAATGATATTGGTTGTGGGTTTGTCACATATGCCCTTTATTATGTAGAGGTAAGTTCCCTCTGTGCCTACTCTCTGGAGGGTTTTTGTCATTTTAATCAAAATGTTGAATTTTGTCGAAAGCTTTTTCTGCATCTACTGAGATGATCATATGGTTTTTATCCCTCAATTTGTTTATATGGTTTATCACATTGATTTGCATATATTGAAGAATCTTTGCATTCCTCAGATAAACCCCACTTGATCATGGTGTATGATCCTTCTAATGTGCTGTTGGATTCTGTTTGCTACTATTTTCTTGAGAATTTTTGCATCCATGTTCATCAGTGATATTGGCCTGTAGTTGTCTTTCTTTGTGACATCTTTGTCTGGTTTTGATATCAGGGTGATCCTGGCATTGTAGAATGAGTTTGGGAGTGTTCCTCCCTCTGCTATATATTGGAATAGTTTGAGAAGGATAGGTGTTAGCGCTTCTCTAAATGTTTGATAGAATTCACCTGTGAAGCCATCTGGTCCTGGGCTTTTGTCTGTTGGAAGCTTTTAATCACAGTCTCAATTTCAGTGCTTGTGATGGGTCTGTTCATATTTTCTATTTCTTCCTGGTTCTCTCTCGGAAGGTTATGCTTATCTAAGAATTCATCCATTTCTTCCAGATTGTCCATTTTATTGGCATATAGCTCCTTGTAGTAATTGCTCATGATCCTTTGTATTTCTGCAGTGTCCGTTGTTACTTCTCCTTTTTCATTTCTAATTCTATTGATTTGAGTCTTCTTCCTTTTTTTCGTGATGAGTCTGGCTAATGGTTTATCAATTTTATCTTCTCAAAGAACCAGCTTTTAGTTTTATTAATCTTTGCTATCATTTCCTTCATTTCTTTTTCATTTATTTCTAATCTTATTTTTATGATTTCTTTCCTTCTGCTAACTTTGGGGTTTTTTGTTCTTCCTTCTCTAACTGATTTAGGTGTAAGGTTAGGTTGTTTATTTGACATGTTTCTTGTTTCTTGAGGTAAGATTGTATTGCTATAAACTTCCCTCTTAGAACTGCTTTTGCTGCACCCCATAGGTTTTGAGGAGTCGTGTTTTCATTGTCATTTGTTTCTAGGTATTTTTTTTAATTTCCTCTTTGATTTCTTCAGTGATCTTTTGGTTATTTAGTAGTGTATTGTTTAGCTTCCATGTATTTGTATTTTTTACAGATATTCTCCTGTAATTGATATCTAGTCTCATAGCACTGTGGTCAGAAAAGATGCTTGATACAGTTTTAATTTTCGTAAATTTATCATGGCTTGATTTGTGACCCAAGATATGATATATCCTGGAGAATGTTCCATGAGCACTTGAAAAAAGTGTATTATGTTGTTTTTGGATGGAATGTCCTATAAATATCAATTAAGTCTATCTTGTGTAATGTATCATTTAAAGCTTTTGTTTCCTTATTTATTTTCGTTTTGGATGATCTGTCCTTTGGTGAAAGCGGGTGTTAAAGTCCCCTAATATGATTGTGTTATTGTCGATTACCCCTTTTGTGGCTGTTAGCCTTTGCCTTATTTATTGAGGTGTGCCTATGTTGGGTGCATAAATATTTACAATTGTTATATCTTCTTCTTGAATTGATCCCTTGATCAATATGTAGCATCCTTCTTTGTTCCTTGTAGTAGTCTTTATTTTAAAGTCTACTTTGTCCGATATGAGAATTGCTACACCAGCTTTCTTTTGATTTCCACTTGCATGGAATATCTTTTTCCATCCCCTCACCTTGTCTGCATGTGTCCCTAGGTCTGAAGTGGGTCTCTTGTAGACAGCATATATATGGGTCTTATTTTTGTATCCATTCAGCCAGTCTATGTCTTTTGGTTGGCGCATTTAATCCATTTACATTTAAGGTTATTATCGATATGTATGTTCTTATGACCATTTTCTTAATTGTTTGGGTTTGTTTTGTAGGTCTTTTCCTTCTCCTGTGTTTCCTACCTAGAGAAGGTCCTTTAGCATTTGTTGTAAAGCTGGTTTGCTGGTGCTGAATTCTCTCAGCTTTTGCTTGTCTGTAAAGGTTTAAATTTCTCCATAGAATCTGAATGATATCCTTGCTGGGTAGAGTAATCTTGCTTGTAGCATTTTCCCTTTCCTCACTTTAAGTATGTCCTGCCATTACCTTCTGGCTTGCAGAGTTTTTGCTGAAAAATCAGCTGTTAACCTTATGGGGATTCCCTTGTATGTTATGTACTGTTTTTCCCTTGCTGCTTTTAATATTTTTTCCTTGTATTTAATTTTTGACAGTTTGATTTATATATGTCTTGGCGTGTTTCTCCTTGGATTTATCCTGTATGGGACTCTCTGTGCTTCCTGGACTTGATTATTTCCTTTCCCATATTAGGGAAGTTTTCAACTATAATCTCTTCAAATATTTTCTCATTCCCTTTCTCTTTCTCCTCTTCTAGGACCCCTAAAATTTGAATGTTGGTGCATGTAATGTTGTCCCAGATGTCTGTGAGTCCCTCCTCAATTCTTTTCATTCTTTTTTCTTTATTCTGCTTTGCAGTAGTTATTTGCACCATTTTATCTTCCAAGCTACTTATCCATTCTTCTACTTCTTTCTGCTATTGATTCCTTCTAGAGAATTCTTAATTTCATTTATTGTGTTGTTCAGCATTGTTTGTTTGCTCTTTAGTTCTTCTAGTTCCTTGTTAAATGTTTCTTGTATTTTCTGCATTCTATTTCCAAGGTTTTATATCATCTTTAATATCATTACTCTGAATTCTTTTTCAGGTAGACTGCCTATTTCCTCTTCATTTGTTTAGTCTCATGGGTTTTTACCTTGCTCCTTTATCTGCTGTGTATTTCTCTGTCTTCTCATTTTGCTTACCTTAGTGTGTTTGGGGTCTCCTTTTTGCAGGCTGCAGGTTCGTAGTTCCCATTGTTTTTGGTGTCTGCTCCCAATGGCTAATATCACTTCAGTGGGTTGTGTAGGCTTCCTGGTGGAGGGGACTGGTGCCTGTGTTCTGGTGGATGAGGCTGGATCTTTTCTTTCCGGTGGGCAGGACCATGTCCAGTGGTGTGTTTTGTGGTGTCTGTGACCTTATTATGATTTTAGGCAGTCTCTCTGCTAATGGGTAGGGCTGTGTTCCTGTCTTGCTAGCTGTTGGGCAAAGGGTGGCCAGGACTGTAGCTTGTTGGTCATTGAGTGGAGCTGGGTCTTAGCATTGAGATGGAGCTTTCTGGGAGAGCGTTCACCATTTGATATTACTTGGATCTGGGAGGTCTCTGTTGGACCAATGTCCCGAACTCTGGTCTCCCACCTCATAGGCACAGGCCTGACACCCAGCTGGAGCACCAAGACCCTGTCAGCCACACAGCTCTGAAGAAAAGGGAGAAAAAAATTAAAATAAAGTTATTAAAAATTAAAAAGCAATGTAAAAAAAGAGCAACCGAAGCAAAAAACAAATCCACCAATGATAACTAGCGCTAAAAATGAAATAAACAAACAAAAAAAAAACCCAAATAAAATGGACAGACAGAGCCCTAGGATAAATGGTAAAAGCAAAGCTATATAGACAAAAATCACACATAGTCTACCACCTCAATTTTGGGATGATTCGTTGTCTATTCAGGTATTCCAGAGATGCAGGGTACACCAAGTTGATTTTGGAGATTTAATCCACTGCTCCTGAGGCTGCTGGGAGAAATTTCCTTTTCTCTTCTTTGTTTGCACAGCTTCTAGGGTTCCGCTTTGGATTTGGCCCCGCCTCCGCATTTAGGTCGCCTGATGGCATCTGTTCTTTGCTCATACAGGACGGGGTTAAAGTAGAAGCTGATTAGGGGGCTCTGGCTCACTCAGGCTGGGGAGAGGGAAGGGTATGGAATGTGGGGTGAGCCTGCAGTGGCAGAGGCTGGTGTAACATTGCAACAGCCTGAGGCATGCCATGTGTTCTCCCGAGGATGTTGTCCCTGGATCATGGGACCTTGGCAGTGGCGGGCTGCACAGACTCCCAGGAGGGGAGATGTGGATAGTGACCTGTGCTTGTACACAGACTCTTGGTGGTACAGCAGCAGCCTTAGTGTCTCATGCCCATCTCTGGTGTCTGCGCTAACAGCCACAGCTTGTGCCAGTCTCTGGAGCTCATTTAGGCAGTGCTCTGAGTCTCCTCTCCTCGCACACCCCAAAACAATGGTCTCTTGCCTCTTACACAGTTCCAGACTTTTTCCCGGACTCCCTCCCAGCTAGCTGTGGCACACTAGCCCTCTTAGGCTGTGTTCACGCAGCCAACCCAAGTCCTCTCCCTGGGATCCGACCTCCAAAGACAGAGCCTCAGCTCCCAACCCCCAACCTCCCTGGCGTGTGAGCAGACAAGCCTCTCAAGCTGGTGAGTTCTTGTTGGCACTGATCCTCTGTGTGGGAATCTCTCCACTTTGCCCTCTGCATCCCTATTGCTGAGTTCTCCTCCGTGGCTCTGAAGCTTCACCCCCGCCACCCCATCTCCACCAGTGAAGGGGCTTCCTAGTGTTTGGAAACTTTTCCTCCTTCACAGCTCCCTCCCAAGGTGCAGGTCCCATCCCTATTCTTTTGTCTTTGTTTTTTCTATTTTCTTTTGCCCTACCCAGGTACGTGGGGAATTTCTTGCCTTTTCGCAAGTCTGAGGTCTTCTGTCAGCATTCATTAGGTGTACTGTAGGAGTTGTTCCACATGTAGATGTATTTCTGATGTATTTGTGGGGGGAAGGTGATCTCTATATCTTACTCCTCTGCCATCCTGAAGGTCCTCCTATCCTTTCATTTTTTTACTGTTCCATCAGCCAAACAGCTTACTCAGCTTTTCAGAGGCATATTACTTGATCTAAAAACACTGACAACATTTTGGCTTCCAATCTGACTTTAAGCCTGTTATAGATAATGCGTTGTCTCTGGATTAGGTGAAGCATGTTGGTTGTAAGGGAGAAACATCAGTTATGTCTATGTCTGGGTTAGTATCAGCCAGAATTGGGACCGTGCCAGCTTTTACTTCATTGCTAACAGACTCCTTAATTAACCTGATAAATCTAGCACACACTTCATTGTTGTTTTAGAAATGAGATGCATAATATGCACACTTTTTCTTCCACTATACCTCTTTTTAACTTTGTTCAGGTTATTAGATAAATTGTCTTGGGCTGTGCATTAAACCATTTCAAAGAAGTGAAGATTTGAGAAACACCCAATGGGGCTTGGTTTCTTTTGACAAGACTTACCGCTGCATTTACCCCTTGATAATTGTGTTCTTCTTCCCCCAATATTTAAAGAAATCAACTCAACCTAAAGTGTCTCCCTTCCTTGTAATGTCTCCATTTTCGTAAACTATTATTTGTAATGTGAAAGGCTAGAGAAGCCCCTTAAGGGAGTTTTCCTTTTACAGACATCTGTACAGTGAGAGTGGAAGCTATGGCTTTTCATTCTTCTTGGACTATGCATATGCATGCCTCCGTTTGGCATGCCTGAAATAAATCTGCTACCTGTGTTTTTACATCATGCTTTGCACATAGCGCCCCAAATTGCTATTCCTTGGGAGACTAAGCCAAGGACATTGTGTTCCATTTTCATGATGAAATGCAGATTTCCCATTGAACCTAATCAACCTTCATTTCAAAAGGTTGACAAGGTGGATACTTAAAGAATTCAGTTGGTTAAATTTATGGTACTGAAAAGAGTCCATTCCAAGGATATTCTCTGATTCTCAGGTTGTAGAATTTTTCTTTGATTGTGAATTAAATTACATTTTCATTCACTTCAAGTTCTTGCTTCTCAATTTTGTATCCCTCAAAGAGAGACAAACTTGTTGACAGTCACATTGGTCTCTGTAACATTTTGTCCCAGACTGAAAAGATCTAGTCTTTTTTCAATCTTTAATTTTATTTTTTATTGAAGTATAAGTGACTTACAATATTATGTTTCAGGTGTGCAACATGATTTGATATTTTCATACATTAAAAAATGATCACCATGATAAGTCTAGTTACCATCTGTCACCATACAAAGTTATTATAATATTACTGACTGTATTCCCTATGGTGTATTACATCCCCTTGACTTGTTTATTTTATAACTGGAAATTTGTGCCTCTTAATCTCCCTCACCTATTTCACTCATCGCCACCACCACTACTCCAACCTCTTGCAAGCACTGTTTGTTCCCTGTATCTATGAGTCTGTTTCTGCTTTGTTATGTTTGTTCATTTGTTTTGTTTTTTAGATTCCACATATAAGGGAAATCATATGGTATTTGTCTTTGTCTGCCTGACTTATTTCACTTAACACAATACCCTCTAGATCCATCCATATTGTCGCAAATGGCAATATTTCAATCTTGCTGATGGATGAGTAATTTTCCTGTTTATATATATACACCACATCTTCTTTATCCATTTATCTGTCAATGGAGACCTCAGTTGCTTCCATTCTTGGCTCTTGTAAATAATGCTTCAGTGAACACAGAGGTGTATATATCTTGGAAAGATCTACAGTCTTGAATCAAGGCTTCCATCAGATGATTTTTATATCAGTTGATAAATCTGAGATTTTTGGATGAGAGAGCATGGTTCTTTGTAGTCAGGAAGGGGGACTAGCATACTTTGAGTTACTAGCCATGTGCCAGGGTCTGTGCTAGATTTTAACATATGATAAATCATTTTCAGCAACTCTACGGGTGGGTGCTATTGTCCCCATTTCACAAATAAAGGTGTCTGAACTCAGAGAGGCTTTTAAGCTCTTTGCCTGAAACACAGATACTGAGTGGAAGAGTCAGCATTCAAACCGAGGCTTGTCTTTCTCCAAAGCAGTCACTTTTTCTTTAGTCTACCAAACTCTTCCTTGAAAATCCTTGATAGTGTGGGCAGGCCAACCGCACTTTAGAACATCAAAGGGGAAAAAACTTTTGCCTGTTTACCCTTGATGTGACTTCAGAATCCCTCTCAACACAGCATTTACATAGCCACTACTAACCAATTAGTGTTATGATGCAAGTTCTTTGCCATCCCTTTCTCTAACGTTATCTCCAAATCCTCCAAGTACAGACTTTATTCCTTGACCATAAAAGTCAAAACCCTAACCCACTCTACCAGGGAAGCAGCTCTAATGAAGGGGGTGATGTTAACACAGAGACCAAAAGTATGAAGTCCCATTGACATGGAGGAGTTAGGCAGGTGTCAACAGGAGGCACTGAAGTCACAAACAAGTGGCACAGAACAAAATAATCTTGTTTTCAATTCAGCCAATTTTGGGTTCCTTCTGATAAGAGATTCATTAACTTTGGAACTATCCCAGAAGGGTATAACAATTAGATTTCTCTCCAAACTCAATCTTTCAGGTTAATTTAAACATGATGTATAATCACGCACCTGAATCATTTGTACCTGATTACATGTTTCTTCTCACATAGTTTGCCCATGCTCCTTCACATCATTGTGTGTTTAGTTACTCACCCAGGATTCACTTTCTCATTTCTAGATCACACCAGAATCTCCTGTTCACCTCTCCCTCTAGCAACCTCAGCATCCTAGTCATACATCTTGTGCATCAGGCCTTCACCAGCCTGGAAGATCTGTCCAGGAGTCAGGACATCCTACACTATGAGTGGTGTATACAGCTGGAGTCCCAAGGTCAAACAGCATGGCCTGTAGATAACATGAGTAGTAAAAATATACATGCTTTTTTCCTTCACACACACACAATTTTAGAACGCTTGACAAACTATATCTGTATAAGGAGAAGGTTTATTTTCCATCTGTAACTTAGCCTGCTTCGAAGCAGGGTTAATAGTATCAACAGCAAGGCCTTGGTTTCTCTGAAGTCTAGGATAGACTTGGTTATGCAATGTTGAAGGTACAGTCTTGGAGCCAAGCATAATCGCTTTCCATAATAAAGGAGAAAGAAAGTTGAAGTTCGGTGGTCCAGGAAAGATTAAGTAACAGGCAAAAGGGCAGTTGTGTAATTACAGGCAGCAAAACCCCCAGGATTAACGTGGCTGAGAAGAATTTGAGGTATAGACATATTCTAATGGGAACATTTAAGAAGTTTGTGGTGAGATATCATATGTAAAACTCCTACTGCATCACTTGTTGATGCCAGCCCTTATTTTGGGGTGATTGAATTCCTCTGGTGGAATTTGAAGAGATGCCAAGATCTACATCCAGGATAAGGCAAAAATAGAGGGAGCTGTAGGAACGGCAGGTTTGTGGGGGGGTGCAGCTCAAATGTTTTGAGAGAGACATTTTAGAGTTTGTGTGGGATTATTTGAATTAAGGTATCTACACTATCAAGTATAGCCTTTCCCACCCTTGTCTGAAGCATAGAGCACTGAAAATAATTTGAGGAATTATTTTCTCAGTTTCCTCATATAACTAGTATTCTAGTTATTCTGAAGAGGAGCTAAGTTCTTATATACATTGGATGCTTCAGTGCAAGAGTTGACAAACTATTACTGGAGGCAGGCCACTGCCTGTTTTTGTAAATAAAGTTTTATTGCAACATGGCTACTCCCATTTGTTTGTATATTACACATGGCGACATTCATGCTGCAATGGTAGAGCTGAGTACCTGGAACAGAGAATGTTTTGTATTCTTTTATGAGATGGTCAGTCAGGTGCTGCCACAAGAGGAGACAGAGGAGAGGTTCAGGGAAACAAATTTTAGAATACTTACAAGTCCTAAAAATAAGAGGCACAACACTCCCACAGGGCCACATGGGAAAGACACCAGGGTATTCAGGAAGCAGAAGACAGGAGTGGGGGCAGGGGTGGGGGGTTTGGAATTGCTTAGGTCACTTGCCACCTTTATTAGGATTTCTGCTGGAAAGGCAAAGCAGGGAAGAATGAACAGTTTAGCATTGATGAATCTGCATAATTTCAGCAGGCTTTGGGCTATTGAGGTAGTCTCTGTCTGATACCTGGGTCTGGTTAGGGCAGACGCATATTGCCTCCTGGGGTGCACGGAAGCCAGGTTCTGGAGTGCTTAGTTTGCATATGGAAGGTCTGCTCCTGGTTGGGCCCTTTACTTTCTCTAAGAACTGGCTAGTCCTGGGAGAGGCAGTCTCTCCCCAGCCAGAAAGATTTTTTAAGGTGTCAAAACAATATAATATGGAAAAAATTAATATGTTCTTTCTGAGCCTTTAATAAAGTTTGCCTGCTTTAGGGCAGTAGGTCTTCATTAGGTCTTAGTATCTTTAGGGAATCCCGGTTGTGAAAGTCTGACCTAGTACATCTAGTAGCACCTTAGATTAAACAACCAGCTTAGAACTGAGCCAGGAATGTGTCCTTACCAAGAGTGCCAAACTTTCAGATACACACTACCAGGGAGTACGGATTAACTGTACAGATGATGCTGGCTTCTGCTAACGATTATAGTTGAGACTTAGTCATATCTGAAAGAATCTAGACTAAAAAGGGAAATATCACGGTTGCAACTCTGCCAGCATGCCAGTCAGTTTATGCCATGGCCTATGAATTTAAACCCAGCAGGGGAAGAAAAGTCCCTTGAAGGAGTCTATCATGGCCTTGAATTCATCAGAGCTGAGAAGAACCTCAAATATACATGCAGTCCCCTTACTCAGAAAAGACAGGTTTCTTCTTCTAAATTTAGACATGCAATGGTGGCAGTCACAAGCATCACTCTTGCTTGAGACCTCCTTTTTTACCCATCCTGCATATATAAAATCTCTTACTTTGCTCTTTTCCATTGGAGTCCTTATACCTGCCACCTGAGAGCCACATTGGGTGTGGGCTCTTTTTAAAGCTATTACCTTCTTGGAGCTTCAGGTGCAGATATTTGTCAGTCCTGTGCCTTCGTGGCCCCACCATTGCCTTTTCCTTTGGCATTGTTTATCCTAAGAAATCCGTCTTTGAAGACGGTTTTGACCCTTGCCCTCACATCCCTTTTAGCGAGACCATTATCCTGGGAAAATGCCTAAATAGAAGTTGCAGTTGACATTTCTGAAGTCCGTGCCTCTGAGCACATCTGCCATGTGATTCTTATTTTTCCTCTGCATTTGCATGTTACGGGGCTTAAGTAACATTTCTTTTTCCCATAATTTTTTCCTGCAATAATGGGATAGGCCTCTAGTGCTTCGTTTTTCTTGCTAGTTCCCCTGTGCCTTTTAGAAAGGCTCAGCTGAGGTTCTGACAGTTTAACCTCCTGTAGTTAGTTCCTTTCCTTCTCTACCACGTGGAAGGCTGGCAGTATTTACTAGACTAAGTGCTCTCTTTCTTCTCTCCTTTGACTTCTGGCCTAGACGGGAATGATACTCGAATATTTAACCTTCAGTATAACACAGGCAGCAACCAATCAAAAGAGATGCTGACTGTAAATAAGGCATGTGGGCGTATTGTTACGTACCAGTGCATTCTAGCTGAATACCAGTCCAGCCCCAGACATTGGCTTTTAAAAAATTTATGCTTGTGTATATTTTTCTTATGGTAACCCTTACAGTGAGACATGAAAAGTCAGTGCAATCTGATCAATAACATCATCTGTCGTTCAAGCAAATCCTCTTTGACGTCCTAACCCCGAGTTGGTCAACCTCACCCACGAAGTATTGTTGCAGAAGATCAGCATCTAAAGCAGTCGAGGACTCACTTTTTGTTGTCTTCCTCAGGTCCCTGTTAGTATGTTTTATTTGTTCCTCACATTCCCTTGGAGGCCAAATTTCACACAATTTTGAGCATACTCCAATAACCTCATGCCCCCAATGGGGTGCCAGAGTGGGCTCACACAGACTCACAAAAGCTGATTGTGTTCATCTATTCCCATATCCATGTGCAGTGATACTGTATTGCAAGCTTGAAATCAGCTATGGAGGCAGTATTCATATCACAGAAATTTGCAAACACTACAAATGTTTATTATTTTTTCCAGAGAGTGGGTTGTTAAATATTAACCATCACAATACTGCATCCCCACCTACAGTAAATGTGTTGCCTTGAAACTCACCCCAGTAATGCTATGAATATTTATGCTGGTCTTTTTTTTGTGTGTGTGGTACGCAGGCCTCTCACTGTTGTGAACTCTCCCGTTGCGGAGCACAGGCTCTGGACGCGCAGGCTCAGCGGCCATGGCTCACGGGCCCAGCCGCTCCGCGGCATGTGGGATCTTCCCAGACCGGGGCACGAACCCGTGTCCCCTGCATCGGCAGGCGGATTCTCAACCACTGCGCCACCAGGGAAGCCCTATGCTGGTCTTTTTAAAGTTATCTAATTTTTTTTTTCTTCTGAAATCCTTTTTATAGCTATCCCAACTTACAAGAGTGTTTCCCCAATTCCCTTTACAAGTAAAGACTATCTTTGGCTTTAAAATGAGCAGTTCCTGGATCCAAGCTCCTTTTGGAGAAAAATGACAGGTAAGGCTGGGCTTTGTTCTGTGGGATTTCTTTGGACTGTAGCAACTGTTTTGCATCTAGAACACATAAAACTTCTCCTCTCCTTTTCTAATCCAGGAACATCTCTTTTTTCCTGTTATATCTGTCTGTTGGCCCCCAAGATTGTATTTTCACATTCACATGGGTCTAGGCAGTCCTATAAGATCTCCTAAGGAAAGCTTTCTTTATTTCTCCCAGAGCTCCAGATATGATAATAAGGTGATGCATATTTTTAAAGCAAATTGTTTCTTTCCTGAGCAAACTTGATTCCTTGAAACTCTTCCAGACATAGGTCTTTTTAGCCTTTGAAACTCAAAAATCACTGTTATTTTTTTCAATTCCTTAATCCAAAAAGATACTGTACCTTTTATAAAATAAGGGCTCCCATTCCTAAAAAATGTCCATTAATAAAATCTACCCTCTGAGGATCTAATGTACAGCATGATAACTATAGTTAATAATACTGTATCATTTTCTTGCAAATTGGTAAGAGAGTATTAGATCTTAAATGTTCTCACCACAAAAATGATAATTATGTGACACTGAGGAAGGTGTTAGCTAGTGCTTCGGTGGTAATCATTTTGTAGTATGTAAGTATACCAAATCAAAACATTTTATACCTTAAACTTACACAATGTTATATCAGTTATGTATCACTAAAGCTGGAAAATAAAATAAAATTCACTGTGGGTCTTTAAAACATGAAACCATCATCAAATCTTATATAATTAATAAATCTGAAGCCAACCTGACATCATGACACAGGGAATACCCATTGGAAACCTATGAACATGCTACGTAACCCAGGAAATTAACCCCTCCCCACTTCTCATACTTGGCCCTGAATGTAATTCAAAATAAAATAAAAGAGCTAATTTCTATAATGTACCTTTACCTCTTTTCTCCTAGTCATCTTTCAAGTTTAAGGTCAAATATCACCTCTGCAAAGACTTCTCTGACTCCCCTGGCAGAGTCTTTCCTCTGTACTTTATTCATTCTGTTTAATTACACTTGTATTGTGTAATACTAGTTTCAGTGATTTCATTCTTCTACAATACTAGGAAGTATTCTTAGACCAGGATACCTTTTATTCTTCTTTATATTCCTAGGATTTATGACAATGCCTGTTGCATAGCTGGAACTTCCCAACATTTGATTAATGATAGAATTCAAAATTATTTTCTAGGATTTATAAATTTTACATAAAAAATTAAGAAGTGTCATGGAAATCTAAAGTCATTGGCTGCAGTATTCCATTTGAAAACTATTGCTCCCTTTGTCTGATCTGGAGTAGAGCAAACTAAAGGTAGTTATGCTACCATTGAGATGAATCCTTTAGTTTTCTTGTCCTTCTCTAATGGGCCAAAAATCTACTTTGAGTTTTACAACCTAGGTTATGATGGTACACAGATGCAGAGTAGCTTGCTTTGGTGATCCAATGACTTGGCTTAGTTGGTTAGTATACTCATTCTTTTATGCCCTAATGAAATGAGCCTAGAATTTGAAGTCAGAAAGTTTGGATTTCCACTCTTGGCTGTGCCAGTTAACACCTCTGTGTCCCGAGGCAAATCATTTAATCTTGGTGAGCTTCTGCTTCCTTATTCATAAAATGGCTTTAATAATACCTATATCCAAGTGTTGATTTGAGGATCATATTGGAGACCTTGTAGACAATGATTCCCTAGAAATCAGTGTTTTTTATGTGACTGATTTTAGCTAGAGTCAGCTAGAGTTAACTGCGGACTTGGATCTTGAACAATAGAGAAACTCTGTATAATTATGAACCATGTGCCGTTTCTCTTCTCACATTTCAGGATATTCATCCTCCTCATCACAAAAAGACTTGGTCTGGAAATGGCCATACTTCATGGCTTATCCTGAAGTGAGTTTCTTTTCTCTTTTGAAAGTTTGAACTGATACAGTTCCACCAATTTCTCTGCCTCTAAGTCAGACCACACAGGCTTTTTTCCCCTTCAAGTCCCCCTCTAACAGAAAATACTTCAATCTCCTCCTTGTGATTGTGTAACTCAGAAAGGTCTAAAGCTGTAAGCTTCAAACTTGGCAGTGTTGTCGTCTTCCCTAAGAAGAAAAAATCAAGGAAAATTTGAAGGATAAACCTTTCACTGTAGTTTTTTAGTTAATTTTGAAAAATAACGAGTTGTTATTTACATGTTTTCATTCTCCTTGCTAGTAACATCAAGTATTGCCTAAGGAAATTTCAATATCACCATCCTGCTGATAAAGACATATTCCTATTGTAATCAGGGATCATGTGTAAAGCTTGTTCTCATCCTGCAAACAATAAACGCTTCTATTAATTTGTACCCAGGTCTAATATTGAAGTCAATTATGATAAGTAAAAGAAGTGATTGTTTTCAAGCTACCTCCCCACCCTAAAATCCTCCCCCACTTCTATGAACAAATGAAATTATAACTTCAGATCTTCCTTTATCTAAATAGCTATACTTTTGTGAAAAGACAAATGGTAGTTATTACCTATGGACTTCTCAGAATGAATAAAGAATCTGAAAAGAGTTTTTGAAGAAAGTTGGAGGAGGTGGTATGTATAGACTGTGTATGCAAGGTTAGCAAACAAAATAGACTCAAAGATAGAACAAAGGAGATGAAGCAACTGCTGTTTAATTGATCTATTTTATACATGAAGAAAGGGATATACTTAACTGCAATTCACTTATAAGGAATGAGAACTTCAGAGGGCACTCTCAAAAATATAGGAAAAAGAAGAGTAGTAAGAGTCTGGGTCAAGAGTATGGGATAGCAAAGCAAAGTAACATGGGAATGTGAAATGAAAAACAGAAAGATGCCCAGAGGATTTACATCTTAGTCTGTGTCCAAGAGTAACAAACGGGTGAGCCCGCATGGCTGGTTTGGCTGGCTGAGGTTTCCTACAGAATGATGCCCAGTATGCTTAGGCAGATTTGTAGTCAGCAGCCAGGTCTCTATGTGCTGAATACATAAAACCTAGAACCCCAGGCAGTCAGCTACCCTCCAGTTTACTCTTTTCCTAGATCTCCTCATCAGGAATGATTCACAATTTGTAGTTGCTACAAAGAAAAAAATAAGAGAAAGTCTAAAAAAATAAAAAAAACAAAAACATATTGTTGCAAAAGATATAACTTACAAATTCTGGAATCTAGAATTTTATGCATGGGGAACTCATAGTTGAAAAGAGTGTTAGGCACTTTGGGCTGCAAGAAACTTGCTTAAGTTATCTTAGTAGTGGAAGTTTCTGGAAAGGGCACACGAGGCAATAGAGAACACAGTATTCTCACAGGAATCAAGGAACAACCACTACTCATTTTCCCAGATAGTCCTGAGCACTAGTGTCATCTTTGTTGTCCGCTTAGGAGCAAGAATTTTTAGATCTACACTCTGACACCATTAACAAGGCTCTGTTATTCTCTGTTTCTTCTTCTTTTTGTGTCTTTTATCATTCCTCTTCCCACTCTTTGGAGATTCAAAGTGACTAAGAGCATGGATTCTGGAATTAAAATACCTGATTTCAAACACCAACTCTATTCCTTACTAACTGTGCTTGTTACTTTACCTCAATCTCCTCATCTGTAAAATGGGAATAATAATAGTACTTTCCTCATTGGTTGTTTTGATAAGTAATGAGTTCATATATTTAAAGCCCGTATTACTAATATATTTTATCAGTTTCCCCCATTCGAAATCTGGAGAAAAATATTGAATGTTTTCTAAAATTATATTAACCTCTATTGTGTAGAGCTTTTCTTTTTGTTTTTTTCATTTAAAAAAATTTATTGGAACATAGCTGATTTACAATGTTGTGTTAATTTCAGGTGTACAGCAAAGTGAATCGGTTATACATATATCCATTCTTTTTCAGATTCTTTTCCCATTTAGGTTATTACAGAATATTGAGCAGCGTTCTCTGTGCTATATAGTAGGTCCTTGTTGGTTATCTATTTTAAATATAGCAGTGTGTACATGTCAATCCCAAACTCCCAATCTATCCCTCCCTCCCACCCTTCCCCCCTGGTAATCATATCATAGTAGAGCTTTTCTTACAAGAGTATTGGATGATTGGTGACCGGTGTATATAGACTGACCACACTTGGGTCAGATTTCTATGTTGTTCAATCAGTGGCCAATCTTTGTTTATAAAACACCCCAGCACAATTTCCCTCAGGAGAAGGCTGTGGGTAGACTATTTTCCTTAGAAGGGATGGTGAATGTAGCAAGCTACATGACTGACAAGCCCATTTTAGGAAGGATTAGTGTAAAGAGAATGCCTTATCTAATTAACTGAATCCATCCATCATGCTGCTATTACAATCTCTGACCCTTCTTTCTTTCTCATTTAACTCCTGTAATTACTTCAATTATGCATTTCTTCAATTATTATAATTACATATTTTTTATTGAAGACATTGTCAGATGGTATGATGTTGGTGAGAATTCCATAATTTGTAAGTCACATCTTTTGCAACAATATCTGTTTTTTGGTGGTTTTTTTAGTCTTTCTCTTACTTTTTTCTTTTTCAACATCTCTAAGGCTCCCTCCTGTCTTGATATTCAATTAGTATGTCTTTACAATGATGCCTGTTAGTTTTGAGGGCAAGCACACTGTCTTCTTGTTTACTGCCATATTCCCAGCATTAGAATAGTGACTGACATGTGGTAAGTGATCAGTAAATATTAGTCGAATAAATGAATAGAAAGGAGACTTGGTAGAGGAAAATGAGCAAGCACAGTGACTGGGCATATATTTCATCCATCTTCCTTCCATGTTTAAGGAAGAAAATTAGAAAATTATCCATCACTCATTTTTCACTGGTGTATTTTTCTGACTAGACCAAAAGAAACCTCTGGAAGTCAGTGAAATGAACTAAGTCAAGCTCTAAACAGGAATAGGGGATGGAGATGTTTACACCTAGAAGTTGAACTGGTATGATGCTGATAACTAGAAAAACCTCCACCAAAGTCGCTCTGCAGTTGCCATGGATACTATCTTGGGTGCTCTGAGGTGTTATTACAGAGTGGAAAGAGTCATGTAGAGTTGAGCTCAAATCCCAGGTCTGCTCTTCACTGGCTCTACGTCCTTGAACAAGTTACTTAAACTCTCTTGAGCCTCAGGTTTCTCATTTTTAAAGTGCATAGATAGAAGAGTTGGATTGAAGATGATAATAATGATAGTTACCATCATTTTCCATTAAGCAGCACTAATCCTCCTCAATTATTTTGTGAAGTAGGCGTGATTATCCCTATAAACAGATGAGATAACCAAGGTGCAGAGAGCCAAACTAATCTGTCAAGATCATACAGCTAATAACAGTTGGAGCTAAAATTAAAACCCATGTTTGGCTTGAATCTTGTACCTTGAGTAGAGATCATTTACATAAAGTGCCTGGCACATGACAGGCATTTAATAATTGGAAATGTTAAGATTACTTTCCAATATATACTGCCCTCCAGACTTCCTCATCCTATTTCTCTCCTTTTAAGAGAGCTTTCAAGACACCCCCCTCCCCCTTTCCACACCATCACATTTCCTTACACAAACTCATGAACTTCAAAGACCTTGTAAATGAAGTGAGAAAACAGTCAATACAACTGGCTCCCTTCTAGTCAATGCCAGGGAAGGAGAGTCCATTTCCTTGGTGTAGGATCATCCAGGGGTTAATCTGTATCTTACAGTGCTGTGCTCAGACCCCCAGCATCTGGGTAAAAATGGGTCAGGTAATCTTCTCTACCCAAGTAAATACAGAGAAGTGAGTGTTAGAACCTTTCTCCCACTCATCATTGTGCATCAGCATTGCCTTTTCAAGTGTTCTGAGCTCCAGCCATGAGAGATTCTTTATAAAACCAAATTTGATTCTGTCCTCTGGATCAAAGAAATGATTAGACCCTGGAGGGCTAAAAGTATTAGACAAGAAGAAAGGGAAGAAGAGGGTAAATGCTGAGATGGGGAATAATTACTGCCAAAGGTGAAGGAGATTGACTGGGACTGTGATACCTGTATAATGGAGGCAAGGTGAATATAAAAACCTGTGCTTGCTCTTAAGGTGCACATTCAGAGGTCCTTGGCGGCCCTGGGTACAGCAAGTGGGGTGCTTAAGTGTCTGTTTCTCTCGGATCTTTGATTTTATAGTCTGCTTTTACAAGGCCTATTTAAGGAGTCCACTTTACTGCTGGCAGGAGAGTGGAGCACAATAAAGCTATATTTTAAAAATAATTCCAGTTATCTTAAATTTCATATGGCATTGAGTATTAAATCTGCAGATGAAGGTAATGTGCAACTCTCTCCTCACCTTAAAAATAATTTCTGATAATGGTTGAGCTTCCCAGTGTAAGCTCAGATGATGGAGTGAGTGGGATGGGAAACCAGAGAACCATGTAGATCTGAGTCTACATGCGTAATTTCCTGCCTCTGTGAGTTCTATTCTTTGTTCAAAGCTGGAGTTCTATTTTTAGTTTTGAGGGTTTTTTTTTCTCTCATTTTTCTAGGAACCTATTTCAAGTTATCCTTCTGAATTCTGGGGAGACTTACATCCCCACCAACAAGCTATATTAGAAAAATAAACAAGGAGCAAGACAGAGTTGTAGTTGAGGAAATTCTAAGATCTTGGCTTCCTCATCTACCTTCATTTTCTATATTGCCAATTTCATTTCCATGATGAGATTCGGGCTCAATTTGCATGTGCCATGGTTTGTTAGAGGGAGTGTGTTGCTCTGCTTGAAGTTTAGAGCTCATGCTGGTCTTCCCTGACCTCCTTTTTCTCCTTCTCCTCTTCTCCCTCCTCTTTGTAGTTGTGCTTCTCCTTCTTTTCTTCTTTCTCCTTCTCCTCTTTCTTCAGTGTCCTTGTCCATACTTTATTTTTTGTCCATTCTATTTCCTCCGCTTCATCTTTCATTTACTTTGTTTTCCTTCCTCCATATTTCAAACCTAACTCATCTTCTGTAGTTTTGTCCTGAATATCTCTTCCTTCCCTTCTACAATATTTTCTATTTCTTCAAAATAATATTACTTGTGTATCACCTTTTCAAAGGAACATGCATCTTTAATGGTCATGAAACCCCCAAGGGACAAAAGTGGAGGTGATAAGCTCTGTTCCTCAATATTCAGATGGGCTGATGGGGGGTTGGGAGGTGGGGTTAGAGCATGAAGACTTACCCAGGGCACCAGACAAATTAGCTTGGGTTGTGTGCTGCCTACTTATCTCTGGATGGCTCTCTTGGTCCCACTAAAGAGGAGACCATTTTGTCAACCACCTGACCATTTATACCAAAGCTTTAAATTTACTTATCTGTTGGTTTTTGTTCCCAACCCCAACAAGTCTGTAATTATTTGTGTTTTTTTTTAACATCTTTATCGGAGTATAATTGCTTTACAATAGTTTCTGCTTTACAACAAAGTGAATCAGTTATACATATACATATGTTCCCATATCTCTTCCCTCTTGCGTCTCCCTCCCTCCCATCCTCCCTATCCCACCCCTCTAGGTGGTCACAAACCACGTAGCTGATCTCCCTGTGCCATGCTGCTGCTTCCCACTAGCTAGCCACCTACGTTTGGTAGTGTATATCTGTCCATGCCAATCTCTCACTTTGTCACAGCTTACCCTTCCCCCTCCCTATATCCTCAAGGCCATGCTCTAGTAGGTCTGCATCTTTATTCCCATCCTATCCCTAGGCTCTTCAAGACATTTTTTTTTCCTTAGATTCCATATATATGTGTTAGCATACAGTATTTGTTTTTCTTCTTCTGACTTACTTCACTCTGTATGACAGACTCCAGGTCCATCCACCTCACTACAAATAACTCAGTTTCATTTCTTTTTATGGCTGAGTAATATTCCATTGTATATATGTGCCACATCTTCTGTATCCATTCATCTGTTGAGGGACACTTAGGTTGCTTCCATGTCCTGGCTATTGTAAATAGAGCTGCAATGAACATTTTGGTACTAATTATTTGCTTTTGAAGACAAATATAAATAATGTTAAAAGCCTCCCATAGGTGCTTACCCACTCACCATGCTCAGTAACATAATGGTAGTACAGCAGAGATAACACTGCAAATCATTACTAATGAGGGATTTGACTCTGAGAGAAGCAGAAAATCAGTGTGAGAGCCAGATGAAATATCTGTCTATCAGTCAGCAAAAGGAAAAAGGAACATAGGGTGCAGACCTTGTGAAAGGTGCCATGTAAGTTACTGTAGCCAGTGTCAGTAAAGAGGCAAAAGCAAGGCCAGTATGGGTGGTAAAGGACCAACAGATGGGTAAAGCAGGAAAAGGGGAAAGTCAGCGGGTAAAAACGCTAAGTTGAGGGCTGTGATGTACTTAGAAATGCACTACTCAGTCCTTCAAAGAAACACAGTTGACCCTTGAACAACAAGGGTTTGAACTGTGTGGGTCCACTTACTTACATGTGGATTTTTTCAATGCAGTGCAGTACCGCACGCTCCAAGGTTGGTTGAATCTGCAGATGCAGAACCACGGATACGGAGGAACCACATATATAATGAGGAACTGTGAATATGGAGGCCCAACTATAACTACATGCAGATTTTCAACTGGACTGAGGCTCTGTGCCTCTAAGTTCCACAGTTTAAGGGTCAGCTGCAGTTGGTGCCCCACATGCAGGAGTGCTATCTGCAGAGAGCCTTCAGTTCTCAGTCCATTTAATATTGGATCAGCTGCAGAGAGCACCCCATCAAAGGCCATACCTTCCTGAAATGACATACATCTAATTACTGATGGAGGTGGGAGGAAAAATGCTTAGCCACTTCAGGCCAATGCAGGACAGCTCCACTGCGACATTTTAGCCCCAGAACTCCACACGGGATTGGCCAAGGCTGTCAGTTGGGTTTATACTGCAGCTCAGCTTCTCCCTCTACCCAATCTTCTTTCTTTTCCCTCCCACAGTTGCTTCCCTAATGAGCATCCTCCACACTAACCTCCATCTTAGTCTGCTTCCCAAAGAACTCAACCAGTGACAGTTGGTGCCCGGATGGCCCAAGAAAGCAGGTATTAAGATGGAATTTTGGAGCTAGATGATTTACTACCCATCTGGCAATGATGACTCCATCACTAGCAGAGCACAGAGAGCCCCTGGCACAGGAGAATGTTCAGTTATTAAGACTTTCACCAGGGTTGGATGGCATACCAGTGGAAGGCAATGCTATACATCAAGTGTGAGAAATATGGGAAAAATTGTAAACAGAAGAACAGCATAATTGAGTGGCTATTGCTAAGCTTGATTGATACAATGGGTTAGGAGACAGCAAACCATGGCCCATGGGTGAAGTTCCACCCACTGCTGTTTTTATAAATAAAGGTTGATTGGAGCAAAGCCCTACCTATCATTTACGTATTGTTTATATCTATTTTTACACTACAAAGGCAAGTCGAATAACTGTGATAGAGACTTTATGGCTTCAAAGCTTAAAATGTTCATTATATAGCCCTATAAAGAAAAATTTTGAGGACCCCTGCATAAGAAAAAAGAGGAAGAGTTAGAATAATTAAGAAGCAATTTCAAAACCAAATGTGAAACCCAGAAGACCTTTTGATAGACTACTCTCATCTCACATAGTGGGAGGACAGAAAAGCTCTGGAGCTAAACCAGGACTTAATCAGTGGAGTGACTGAGCTCCAAAGAAGGTTAAACCCCCAACCAAGGAAGGTCTATTATGCTAAGGTCAGGACTTTGGTTAGGAAAGAAGGGGGCACTGACATGTAGCGTAGGGACATACAGATTTATTCCTCTAATAATCTTAAATTTCTATATTATCCTCAACTTTTTGAGCCTATAGAAGTAGCCCACCCATCCCTATTAAGAGCTAACATATTCCCTTTCTTGCTTGAAGAAAATGCAGCAGCCTCTCCCCTGAGAAATATGTGCTGTCCTCAGGACCTGCCCCACCTCCCCTCCTGGCCACTAGACCTCTGTAACTGGCAGCCAGAAGTACAGAGTCTGCAAAGGAAGAAAAGAGACTATACTTTAAAGGAGATGCAGGACTTTGCCAGAGTGTACTGACAGGAGCTAGGGGGAGTATGTGTGGGACTGGATTCTGAGGGTGCTTGATCAAGGGGATTAAAATATATGGCTGGATAGGGAGATTTTATTGCATTAGGACAATTCCTCTGAGATACAGGATTTAATACTGTGTCAAGAACCTCAGTGATGTGGCAGACTTGTTACAAAGCCTAGAAGCATGAAAAATCAATAGCCCACATTGAATGAGGCTGAAATGCCAGAATTTCCATGGAAGAAGAGGGAGGCAATTATTAAAAGACTTGGGAAGTAGGCATGCTGAAATGGATATACTGTGTAAAGCCACATCACCCACCAGATGATTATGTTCTTTGGGAAGACCCAGAGAATATACAATTTACCAAGGTCACAAGGAAAGCTGTGATGAGAAGGTCACCAGCATCAAGAATTTCAGTGATGCCTCTCATATACAGGTCATGGATAATGATAGGAGAAACTATCACAGAACAAAGCTCATTGATAGCAATGGGATGATTGGATCCCTAAAACAATTGAAGCCAGTTGGCAGCATTTAACAGTCAGAAGCCAGGTGGATGTAATTTTCATAAAGAATGGCAAGGTTGGAATGGCAGCCAAAAGATGGGATCTGCAGAGTTATGAACTGTCAACAGACTGTGGCATCTCTGGGGGCAGAAGAGATGTACATTCAACAAAGGTATTACTCAACTTGTACCATCAGAGGAAATCAAGAGGCTGAGGGCATGACCCAAATAAAAAGTCATGATTCTTTGTCCATTTTCTGGACCTGAACCAGTTTTTGGATCCTGAACTTGTTGATTGAAGAGGAAATAGGGCCTCTTGAATGAAAGACTGCAACACCATAGCAAGGTATGCAGTAATGATGTCTCCAGGTCTTCCCCAAAGGGATATATAGCAATTTAGTCAGGGACATTGTGAAAAGAGAATACCCAACTAATTCAAAGACTGTTGGATACCATGTTGGAGTTAACATTGACACCTGGAGACATGAAATATTTTTATGGTCCCTCTGTTAAGATAGAGACTGAGGGGTCAGGTAAAACATGGACTTTGATAAACGTCTAGCTTGTTGTTGGTTCCTTGGGTTTGTGAATCACCCTGTGGTAATTTCCCCAGTCTCCAGAAGTATAATTGCTAATTGGTGCAACCTCCACATTGGGTCCTTGGCCAATGGGGTAAGAGCTTTCTATAACAATGGGGAAAGTCAAGTCCAAGTGCCTAAGCTCCCTACCCCTGGGCAAGATATTAAATTTAAAAAAAAATATTGTGTTCCAGGGATGGAGAGAACAGAATTTAGTGCTACCATTAAGGATCTAAAGGAATCAGGAGTGGTAAGCCTCATCAAATCTCTATTTAAGTCACTAATCTGGTATTCATAACAAAACCAGACTGATCCTACCACAAATTCAACCAAATTGTAATCCCTATTGCAACTGCATGTCAAATGAGGTATCTCTTGCTGAAAAAAGTTAACATGGCTTAGATACATGAATATGGTTGTGGATTTGGCCAACGTTTGGTTTCCTATCCCTGTTAAAGTCTTCCCCAAACACTTGTGCACTGCTGGTGGGAATGTAAATTGGTATGGTCACTGTGGAAAATAATATGGAGATTCCTCAAAAAATTAAAAATAGAACTACTGTATGATCCAGCAATCCTACTTCTGGGTATTTATCAGAAGAAAATGAAAATACTAATCCAAAAAAATATATGCACCCCTATGTTCATTGAAGTATTATTTATAATAGCCAAGACATGAAAGCAACCTAAGTGTCTATCGTTAGATGAATCAATAAAGAAGATATGATATATATATATATATATAAGATGGTTTTATGGTTCTTTCATATGGCTTTATGGTTCAGCCATAAAAAAAGAATGAGATCTTGTTATTTGTGACAATACAAATGGACTCAGAGGGTATTATGCTAAGTGAACTAAGTCAGACAGAGAAAGGTAAATACAATATGATTTCACTTATATGTGGAAACCAAAAAGAAAAACAAATAAACAAAATTAAACAGAAACAGAGCATAGATACAGAGAATAAATAGGTGGTTGCCAGAGGGGAGTGGGATAGGAGGAGGAAACAGGTGAGGGAGATTAAAAGGTACAAACTTTCAGTTATAAAATAAGTGAGTTACAGGTGTGAAATATACAGTGTGGGAAATACAGTCAATAATTATGTAATATCTTTGGTGACAGACGACCACTAGATTTATGATGATGATCATTTTGAAATGTACAGAAATATCAAATCACTGTTGTGTACCAGGAACTAACATAATGTTGTAGGTCAATTATACTTCAAAAAACAAACAAACTTATAGAAAAAGATCAGATTTATGGTTATCAGAGGCAGGGGGTGGGGGGAGAAGAATGGGATGAAGGAAGTCAAAAAGGTACAGCGTGGGAAATATAGTTATAAGATAAATAAGTACTAGGGATATAATGTACATGATAAAGATAATTAATACTACTGTATATTATATATAGAAGTTGCTGAGAGTAAATCCTACTCATCACAAGAAAAAAAAATCTTTTTATTTCTTTAATATTGTACCTATATGCATGATGGATGTTCACTAAACCCATTTTGGTAATCATTTCATAATGAGTGTAAATCAAATCCTTATGTTGTACACTTTAAACTTACACAGTGCTGTATGTCAATTATATCTCCATGAAAATGGAAGAAAGAAAAAGAAAAAAGAAAAATCTTCTCAATAGGCAGAACTTCAGTATGAGCACATACATTTTGTGCCAAGGGAAAAGTGGCCCAAAGTTAGAATTTATATGGATTCATGGGCAGTGGAAAATGACTTGGATGGATGATGAGGAGCCTGAAAGATTAACAAATGTGAAGCCTGAGATCAAGGAAGTGTGGGATTGAGGCATGTGGGTAAATATATGGGAGTGGACACAAAACATGAAGATTACATGTTAATACCCATGACAGAGCATCCATCATGGAAGACACTTTAAAAACTAGACAAAATAAATTGTCCAATTGATGTCAACCAGCCTCTGCCATTGGTTAACTCAGTGCTAATCCAAGTCACATGAATGAAGTGATCATGATTGCAAAGATGAAAGCTATGCATGGGATCAATAGCCTAGGCTCCTGCTTTTCAGGGCTGATCTAGCTACTGCCACTACCAAATATCCAAACTCCCCACAAAGAAAATCAATGCATAGCCTCCACTATGGCACCATCATTTGAGGAGGTTAACTGGATACATAATGCAGTGGAAAACTGACTGCACCGGGGGCCCCTTCCATCCTGGAAGAATTATTCATTCAGACAGGAATAGACACATATTCTAGGAATAGATATTCCTTTCCTGCCTGCAGGGGCTCAGCCAACATCACTGTCTGAGGGCTTACAGTGTTTGATTCACTCACAAAGGATCCTGTATAATATCACATCAGATCCAGGGGCCAACTTACAGTAGTCAAGACCTTCACATGCTGTTCTGTCTCTATTAGCAGGAATGCATGAGTCTGGGAACCAGAGGGTCAAAGTAAGAGTGGCTCTGGTTACCATCACTTCCAATAACCCACTTGGGGAATTTGTGCTTCTGGGATCTCCAGACTTAGGGGTCTTTTTCCCAAAATAGGAAATACTTTCATCAGGTGATATAGCAAGGGTCCCATTGAACTGTAAATTATGGCTACCACTTGGAAACTTATAATTCTCTGTGTCTAACTATCAGCAAGCAAGAAGAGGCATAATCTTGGCAAGAGTAATTGACCCTGATCCAAGAGGAAGTATAGTTTCTGTTATGGAACCTAATCTATGGAATCTACTGATACTTGGCATACAGGTGATCTCTTTAGGTGGTACTTTGTTCTTTGTTGTCAGTTATGATGGTAAATGGACAAGTGAAGAAAACTTATCTCAAGAAAGGTATAGTAATCAGGAACTCAAACCACTCAGGGATGAGAATCTGGTACATCATCAGGTAAGCCACTGGGAAGAACTAGTTAAGGGTGAAGGGAATCTAGAATGAATAGTATAGCAGGGAGATGATTAGTATCAGTTGTGGCTCTGAGACCAACTGCAGTTTATTCCACTAACCAGAGCCAGGACTAGAGTGAGCCAGCAAGGTGTCTAGGGTGGAAAATTTAGGGAGATACTCTATCTCAAGGTCATGAAAGTGCTGACTGTGTATATTCATGACTCTGGAAATGAGTATGTAGTTAAGAAGGAAGAACCTACAATCCATCATGAAGATGTAACAGTTATAAACATATATAAACCTAACAAAAGAGCACCCAAATACATGAAGTAACAACTGACAGAATTAAAGGGAGAAATGTACAATTCCACTATAATAGTTGGAAACTTTAAAACCTCATTTTTAATAGTAGAGGACTAGGCACAAGCTTAACAAGGACACAGACTTAAACAACACTATACTCCAACTAGACCTAATAGAACACTTAGACATCAATAGACACTCCATTCAACAACAGCATAATACACATTCTTCTTACCTGCACACTGAACATTCTCCAGGATAGATCATAAGTGAGGCCATAAAACAAGTCTCAATAATTTTAAAAGACTGAAATTTTAAAAAGTATGTTCTTCAACTACAATGGAATGAGGTTAGAAATAAGTAACAGAAGAAAACTGGGGAAATTCATGAATATATGGAAATTAAACAGCACAAACAATCAACGGGTCAAAGAGGAAATCATTGAGAAATTAGAAAATATTTTATGATGAATGAAAACAACACACCAAAACCTATGGCATGCAGCTAAAACAGGGCTTAGAAAGAAATTTATAGCTACAAATACTTACATCAAAAAGGAAGAAAGATCTCAAACCAATAATCTAACTTTCCACCTTAAAAAGCTAGGAAAAGAAGAGCAAACTAAATTCAAAGCAAACAGAAGGAAAAAAATAATAAAGAATAGAGTGGAAATAAATAGAGAATAGAAAAACAATAGAAAAAATTAATAAAAAAGAAAGTTGAAAAGATCCAGAAAATTGACAAATATTTTATAAGCCAGTTAAATTTTGTTTATTTTGGGCAAATCTGATCTCTTAATGGTCTTCCAGTCCATGAGCATGGTTTATCTTTACATTTAATGTCTTGATTATCTTCTAATAACATTTTGTACAGTAATTATCTCATTAAATGTTGGACAAGTTTTGTTAGAGACATTCCTATATATCTTTTAATTTCTGTGCTTTTATTAATAGTATATTTTAATCTTTAAATTTTTAGCTCTTCTTTTATGCAGTAATGCCAAAGATCTTTTATATTACCTTTTTTAAACATCTTTATGGACTATAATTGCTTGCAATGGTGTGTTAGTTTCTGCTCTATAACAAAGTGAATCAGATATATATATACATATGTCTCCATATCTCTTCCCTCTTGCATCTCCCTCCCTCTGACCCTCCCTATCTCACCCCTCTAGGTGGTCACAAAGCACGGAGCTAATCTCCCTGTGCTATGCGGCTGCTTCCCACTAACTATCTATTTTACGTCTGGTAGTGTATGCATGTCCATGCCAATCTCTCACTTTGTCACAGCTTATGCTTCCCCCTCCCCATATCCTCAAATCCAGGCTCTAGTAGGTCTGTGTCTTTACTCCCGTCTTACCCCTAGGTTCTTCATGACCTTTTTTTCTTTCCTTAGATTCCATCTCTATGTGTTAGCATATGGTATTTGTTTTTCTCTTTCTTACTTCACTCTGTATGACAAACTCTAGGTCCATCCACATCACTACAAATAACTCAATTTCGTTTCTTTTTATGGCTAATATTCCATTGTATACATGTGCCACATCTTCTTTACCCATTCATCTGTTGATGGGCACTTAGGTTGCTTCCAAGTCCTGGCTATTGTAAATATAGCTGCAATGAACATTTTGGTACATGACTCTTTTTAAATTATGGTTTTCTCAGGGTGTATGCCCAGTAGTGGGATTGCTGGGTCGTATGATAGTTCTATTTGTAGTTTTCTAAGGAAGCTCGATACTGTTCTCCATAGTGGCTGAATCAATTGAAATTCTCACCAACAGTGCAAGAAGGTTCCTTTTTCTCCACACCCTATCCAGCATTTATTGTTTCTAGATTTTTTGATGATGGCCATTCTGACTGGTGTGAGATGATATCTCATTGTAGTTTTGATTTGCATTTCTCTAATGATTAATGATGTTGAACAGTCTTTCATGTGTCTGTTGGCAATCTGTATATTTTCTTTGGAGAACTGTCTATTTAGGTCTTCTGCCCATTTTTCAATTGGGTTGTTTGTTTTTTTAATGTTGAGCTGCATGAGTTGCTTGTAAATTTTGCAGATTAATCCTTTGTCCATTGCTTCATTTGCAAATATTTTCTCCCATTCTGAGGGCTGTCTTTTCATCTTGTTTATGGTTTCCTTTGCTATGCAAAAGCTTTTAAGTTTCATTAGGTCCCATTTGTTTATTTTTGTTTTTATTTCCATTTCTCTAGGAGGTGGGTCAATAAGGATCTTGCTGTGATTTATGTTATAGAGTGTTCTGCCTATGTTTACCTCTAAGAGTTTGATGATGTCTGGCCTTACATTTAGATCTTTAATCCATTTTTAGTTTATTTTTGTGTATGGTGTTAGGGAGTGTTCTAATTTCATACTTTTACATGTAGCTGTCCAGTTTTCCCAGCACCACTGATTGAAGAGGCTGTCTTTTCTCCACTGTATATTCTTGCCTCCTTTATCAAAGATAAGGTGACCATATGTGTGTGGGTTTATCTCTGGGCTTTCTATCCTGTTCCATTGATCTATATTTCTGTTTTTGTGCCAGTACCATACTGTCTTGATTACTGTAGCTTTGTGGTATAGTCTGAAGTCAGGGAGCCTGATTCCTCCAGCTCCGTTTTTCTTTCTCAAGAAAGAAAATAGCTTTAGCTATTCGGGGTCTTTTGTGTTTCCATACAAATTGTCAAAAAAAATTTTCTACTTCTGTGAAAAATACCAGTGGTAATTTGATAGGGATTGCATGGAATCTATAGATTGCTTGTGGTAGTAGAGTCATTTTCAAAATGATGATTCTTCGAATCCAAGAACATGGCATATCTCTCCATCTGTTTGTATCATCTTTAATTTCTTTCATCAGTGTCTTACAGTTTTCTGCATACAGGTCTTTTTTTTTCCCTAGGTAGGTTTATACTTAGATATTTTATTCTTTTTGTTGCAATGGTAAATGAGAGTGTTTTCTTAATTTCTCTTTCAGATTTTTCATCATTAGTGTATAGTAATGCCAGAGATATCTGTGCATTAATTTTGTACCTTGCTACTTTACCAAATTTATTGATTAGCTCTAGATTTCTGGTAGCATGTTTAGGATTCTTTATGTATAGTATCATGTCATCTGCAAACAGTGACAGCTTTACTTTTTCTTTTCTGATTTGGATTCCTTTTATTTCATTTTCTTCTGTGATTGCTGTGGCTAGAACTTCCAAAACTATGTTGAATAACAGTGGTGAGAGTGGGCAACCTTGTCTTGTTCCTGATCTTAGTGGAAATGCTTTCAGTTTTTCACCATTGAGGATGATGTTGGCTGTGGGTTTGTCATATATGGCCTTTATTATGTTGAGGAAAGTTCCCTCTATGCCTACCTTCTGCAGGGTTTTTATCATAAATGGGTGTTGAATTTTGTCAAAAGCTTTCTCTGCATCTATTGAGATGAGCATATGGTTTTTCTCCTTCAATTTGTTAATATGGTGTATCACGTTGATTGATTTGCGTATATCCTGGGATAAACCCCATTTGATCATAGTGTATGATCCTTTTATTGTGCTGTTGGATTCTGTTTGCTAGTATTTTGTTGAGAATTTTTACATCTATGTTCGTCAGTGATATTGGCCTGTAGTTTTCTTTCATTGTGACATCTTTGGTTTTGTTATCAGAGTGATGGTGGCCTCATAGAATGAGTTTGGGAGTGTTCCTCACTCTGCTATATTTTGGAAGAGTTTGAGAAGGATAGGTGTTAGCTCTTCTGTAAATGTCTGGTAGAATTAGCCTCTGAAGCCATCTGGTCCTGGACTTCTGTTTCTTGGAAGATTTTTAATCACAGTTTCAATTTCAGTGCTTGTGATTGGTCTGTTCATATTTTCCATTTCTTCCTGGTTCAGTCTTGGCAGATTGTGCATTTCTAAGAATTTGTCCATTTCTTCCAGGTTGTCCATTTTATTGGCATAGAGTTGCTTGTAGTAATCTCTAATAATCTTTTGTATTTCTGCAGTGTCTGTTGTTACGTCTCCTTTTTCATTTCTAATTCTATTGATTTGAGTCTTCTCCCTTCTTGATGAATCTGGCTAATGGTTTATCAATTTTTTTTATCTTCTCAAAGAACCAGCTTTTAGTTTTATTGATCTTTGCTATCATTTCCTTCATTTATTTCTGATCTGATCTTTATGATTTCTTTCCTTCTGCTAAATTTGGGGGTTTTTTTCTTCTTCTTTCTCTAATTGCTTCAGGTGTAAGGTTAGGTTGTTTATTTGAGAGGTTTCTTAAGTTAGGATTTTATTGCTATAAACTTCCCTCTTAGAACTGCTTTTGCTGCATCCCATAGGTTTTGGGTCATTGTGTTTTCATTGACATTTGTTTCTAAGTATTTTTTGATTTCCTCTTTGATTTCTTCAGTTATCTCTTGGTTACTAAGCAGTGTGTTGTTTAGCCTCCATGTGTTTGTATTTCTTACAGATTTTTTCCTGTAATTGATATCTAGTCTCATAGCGTTGTAGTCAGAAAAGATACTTGATATGATTTCAATTATGTTAAATTTACCAAGGCTTCATTTGTGACCCAAGATATGATCTATCCTGGAGAATGTTCCATGAGCACTTGAGAAGGTGTATTCTGTTGTTTTTGGATGGAATGTCCTATAAATATCAATTATGTCCATCTTATTTAATGTAACATTTAAAGCTGTGTTTCCTTATTTATTTTCATTTTGGATGATCTGTCCATTGGTGAAAGTGGGGTGTTAATGTCCCCTACTAGGATTGTGTTACTGTCGATTTCCCCTTTTATGGCTGTTAGTATTTGCCTTATGTATTGAGGTGCTCCTATGTTGGATGCATAAATAATTACAATTGTCATATCTTCTTCTTGGATGGATCCCTTGATCATTATGTAGTGTTCCTCTTTGTTTCTCGTAATAGTCTTTATTTTAAAGTCTATTTTGTCTGATATTACAATTGCTATTCCAGCTTTGTTTTGATTTCAATTTGCATGGAATATCTTTTTCCATCCCCTTACTTTCAGTCTGTATGTGTCCCTAGGTCTGAAGTGGGTCTCCTGTAGACACCATATGTACAGGTCATGTTTTTGTATCCATTCAGCCAATCTGTGTCTTTTGGTGGGAGCATTTAATCCATTTACATTTAAGATAATTATCGATATGTATGTTCCTATCCCCATTTTCTTAATTGTTTTGGGTTTATAATTGTAGGTCTTTTTCTTGTCTTGTGTTTCCTGCCTAGAGAAGTTCCTTTAGAATTTGTTGTAAAGCTGGTTTGGTGGTGCTGAATTCTCTTAGATTTTGCTTGTCTTTAGAGGTTTTAATTTCTCCATCAAATCTGAATGAGATCCTTGCTGGGTAATCTTGGCTGTAGGTTCTTCTCCTTTAACACTTTAAATATGTCATACCACTCCCTTCTGGCTTGCAGTTTCTGCTGAAAGATCAGCTGTTAACCTTATGGGGATTCCCTTATGTGTTATTTGTTGTTGTTCCATTACTGCTTTTAATATTTGTTCTTTGTGTTTAATTTTTGATAGTTTGATTAATATTTGTCTTGGTGTGTTTCTCCTTGGAATTTTCCTGTATGGGACTCTCTGTGCTTCCTGGAGTTAATTAACTGTTTCCTTTCCCATATTAGGGAAGTTTTCAACTATAATCTCTTCAAATATTTTCTCAGTCCCTCTCTTTTTCTCTTCTTCTTCTGGGACCCCTATAATTTGAAAGTTGGTGTGTTTGATATCACAGAGGTCTCTGAGACTGTCCTCAATTCTTTTCATTCCTTTTTATTTATTTTGCTCTTTGGTAGTTATTTCCACTATTTTATCTTCCAGGTCACTTATCTGTTCGTCTGCTTCAGTTATTCTGCTAATGATCCCTTCCAGAGAAATTTTAATTTCATTTATTGTGTTGTTCATCACTGTTTGTTTCCTCTTTAGTTCTTCTAGTTCATTTTTAAACGTTTCTTATATTTTCTCCATTCTATTTCCAAGATTTTGAATCATCTTTACTATCATTATTCTGAATTCTTTTTCAGGTACACTGGCTATTACCTCTTCATTTGTTAGGTCTGGTGTGTTTTTATCTTGCTCCTTCATCTGCTGTGTGTTTCCCTGTCTTCTCATTTTGCTTAACTTACTGTGTTTGGGGTCTCCTTTGCACAGGCTGCAGGTTCATAATTCCCGTTGTTTTTGGTGTCTGTCCCCAGTGGCTAAGGTTGGTTCAATGGGTTGTGCAGGCTTCCTGGTAGAGGGGGCTAGTGCCTGCATTCTGGTGGATGAGGTTGGAGCTTGTCTTTTCTGTTGGGCAGGTCCACGTCTGGTGGTGTGTTTGGGGGTGTCTGTGGCCTTATTATGATTTTAGGCAGCCTCTGTGCTAATGGATGGGGTTTTGTTCCTGTCTTGCTTGTTGTTTGGCATAGGGTGTCCAGCACTGTAGCTTGCTGGTTATTGAGTGGAGCTGGGTCTTGGCGTTCAGATGGAGATCTCTGGAAGATTTTCGCTGTTAGATACTACGTGGAGCTGAGAGGTCTCTTGTGGACCAATGTCCTGAACTTGGCTCTCCCACCTCAGTGGCACAGCCCTGATGCCTGGCTGGAGCACCAAGAGCCTGTCCTCCACACGGCTCAGAATAAAAGGGAGGATAAAAGAAAGAAAGAAAAAGAAAGAAAGAAAGAAAGGAAGGACAGAAGAAAGAGAGAAAGAGAGAGAGAGAAGGAAGAAAGAGAAAGAAAGAGATAGAGGGAAGAAGGGAGAAAGGAAGGAAGGAGGGAAGAAAGAAAGAAGATAAAATAAAAGTTATTAAAAGAAAAAAATTATTAAGAAAAAAAAACATAACCATAGGACAAATGGTAAAAGCAAAGCTATACAGACAAAATCACACACAGAAGCATACACATACACACTCACAAAAGAGAAAAAGGGAAAGAAATATATATATATATATATATATATATATATATATATATATATATATATATATATATATATATATATATATATATACTTGCTCCCAAAGTCCATGTCCTCAATTTGGGATGATTCGTTGTCTATTCAGGCATTCCACAAATGCAGGGTACATCCAGTTGATTGTGGAGATTTAAGCCGCTGATCCTGAAGCTGCTGGGAGAGAATCCGTTTCTCTTGTTTACACAGCTCCCAGCATTCATCTTTGGATTTGGCCCTGCCTCTGCATGGAGGTCGCCTGAGAGTGCCTGTTCTTTGCTCAGACAGGACACGGTTAAAGTAGCAGCTGATTCAGGGGCTCTGGCTCACTCAGGCCAGGGGGATGAAGGGGTACAGATGCGGGGTGAGCCTGCGGCGGCAGAGGCCAGCATAACGTTGCACCAGCCTGAGGCATGCCATGTGTTCTCCCAGGAAAGTTGTCCCTGGATCACGGAACCCTGGCAGTGGCAGGCTGCACAGGCTCCTGGGAGGGGAATTGTGGAGAGTGACCTGTGCTTGCACACAGGCTTCTTGGTGGCTGCAACAGCAGCCTTAGTGTCTCATGCCCGTCTCTGGGGTCCAGGCAGATAGCCACGGCTCACTCCCGTCTCTGGAACTCCTTTAAGAGGCATTCTTAATCCCCTCTCCTCGCGCACCAGGAAACAAAGAAGCAAGAAAAAGTATCTTGCCTCTTCAGCAGCTCCAGACACTTTCCTGGACTCCCTCCAGGATAGCTATGGTGCACTAGCCCCCTTCAGGCTGTGTTCAGGCAGCCAACCCCAGTCCTCTCCCTGGGATCTGACCTCCGAAGCCCGAGCCTCAGCTCCCAGCCCCCGCCCACCCCAGCAGGTGGGCAGACAAGCCTCTCGGGCTGGTGAGTGCTGGTCAGCACCGATTCTCTGTGCAGGAATCTCTCCGTTTTGCCCTCTGCACCCCTGTTGCTGCGCTCTCCTCTGTGGCTCTGAAGCTTCCCCCCTTTGCCACCCACAGTCTCCGCCCACAAAGGGGCTTCCTAGTGTACAGAAACCTTTCCTCCTTCACAGCTCCCTCCCACTGGTGCACATCCCATCCGTACTCTTTTGTCTGTTTTTTTTCTTTCTTCTTTGCCCTACCCAGGTTCATGGGTAGTTTCTTGCCTTTTGGGAGGTCTGAGGTCTTCTGCCAGTGTTCAGTAGGTGTAGGAGTTGTTCCACATTTACATGTATTTCTGATGTATCTGTGGGGAGGAAGGTGATCTCTGCGTCTTACTCTTCCACCATCATGACTGATCATCTCTACATTACTTTTACAATAATAAAAATAGTTGACATTATTATAATACTCACTATGTGCAGGTACCATTCTATGTTCTTTTTAAAAATTACTGTTAATTGAAATATAGTTGATTTACAATGTGTTAGTTTCTAGTGTAGAGCAAAGTAATTCAGTTATATATACATGTATTCTTTTCCATAGTCTTTTCCAGTATGGTTTATTACAGGATATTGAACATAATTCTCTGTGCTATATAGTAGGACCTTGTTTTTCTATTTTATATACAGTAGTCTGTATCTCCTATTCCAAACTCCTAATTTTTCCCTCCCCACCACTTCCCCATAAGTTTGTTTTCTATGTCTTTAAGTCTGTTTCTGTTTTGTAAATAAGTTCATTTGTATCATATTTTACATTCCACATATAAGCAATATCATATAATATTTGCTTTTCTCTGCCTGACTTGCTTCACTCAGTATGATAGTCTCTGGGTTCATCCATGTTGATGCAAATGGCATTATTTCATCCTTTTTTATGGCTGGGTAATATTCCATTGTGTTTATATACCACATCTTCTTTATTCATTCATCTGGTGATGGACACTTCGGTTGCTTCCATGTCTTGGCTACTGTAAATAGTGCTGCTATGAACACTGGGGTTCATGTATATTTTCAAATTAGAGTTTTCTCTGGATATATGCCCATAAGTAGGATTGCTGGATCATATGGCAACCTATTTTTAGTTTTTTCTCTTTATTTTAAAAAATTTTTATTCAACTATATACCTGATTTAGTGTTGTATGTTTCAGGTGTACAGCAAAGTGACTCAGTTGTACATATATTTTCTTTTTTAGATTCAGTTATAGGTTATTACAAGACATTGAGTATAGTTCCCTGTGCTATACAGTAGGTTCTTGTTGGTTATCTATTTTATATGTAGCTGTGTGTATATCCGAATTCCAAACTCCTAATTTATCCCTCCTCCTCCTTTCCCCTTTGGTAACCATTAGTTTGTTTTCTATGTCTGTGAGTCTCTTTCTGTTTTGTAAATAAGTTCATTTGTATCATTTTTTGAGATTCTACATATAAGTGATATCATATGATATTTGTCTTTTTCTGTCTGATGTACTTCACTTAGTATGATAATCTCTAGGTTCATCCATGTTGCTGCAAATGGCATTATTTCATTCTGTTTTTTGGCTGAGTAGTATTCCACTGTATATATATATACCACATCTTTATCCATTCATCTGTTGATTGATACTTAGGTTGCTTCTGTATCTTGGCTATTGTAAATAGTGCTATGAACACCGGGGTGCATGTATCTTTTCAAATTATAGTTTTGTCTGGATATATGCCCAGGAGTGGCACTGCTGGATCATATGGTAGCTCTATTTTTATTTTTTAAGAAACCTCCATAATGGGATTTCCCTGGCAATCCAGTGGTTAAGACTCTATGCTTCCAATGCAGGGGGTGTGGGTTCGATCCTTGGTTGAGGAACTAAGATCCCACATGCTGTGCAGTGCAACCAAAACATTTAAAATAAATGAATAAAAAAGATCTATTCTCTTAGAATGGACTTGAGAACATGGGGAGGGGAAGGGTAAGTTGGGACTAAGTGAGAGAGTGGCATTGACATATATACACTACCAGATGTAAAATAGGTAGTGGGAAGCGGCCGCATAGCACAGGGAGATCAGCTTGGTGCTTTGTGATCACCTAGAGGGGTGGGATAGGGAGGGTGGGAGGGAGACACAAGAGGGAGCGGGGGGCTTCCCTGGTGGCACAGCGGTTGAGAATCTGCCTGCCAATGCAGGGGACACGGGTTCAAGCCCTGGTCTGGGAAGATCCCACATGCCACGGAGCAACTAGGCCCATGAGCCACAACTACTAAGCCTGCGTGTCTGGAGCTTGTGCTCTGCAACCAAAGAGGCCGTGACAGTGAGAGGCCCACGTACCGCGATGAAGAGTGGCGCCCGCTCGCTGCAGCTGGAGAGGGCCCACATGCAGAAACAAAGACCCAACACAGCCAGGAGTGAATGAATGAATGAATGAATGAATAAATAAATAAATAAATAAATAGAGGAAGGGCATATGGGGATATATGTGTACATATAGCTGATTCACTTTGTTATACAGCAGAAACTAACACAGCATTGTAAAGCAATTATACCCCAATAAAGATGTTAAAAAAAAGATCTATTCTCTTAGCAGCTTTCAAATATGCAATACAGTATTAACTACAGTTACCATGTTGTACGTTACATCTGAATGCATACTTTAAAAAAAAAAAAACCTCCATACTATACTCCACAGTGGCTACACTAATTTACATTTCTACCAACAGTGCAGAAGGGCTCCCTCTTCTCCACATCCTCTTCAGCATTTCTTATTTGTAGATTTTTTTAAAGATGACCATTCTGACCAGTGTGAGGTGATACCGCATTGTAGTTCTGATTTGCATTTCTCTAATAATAGGCAAAGTTGAGCATCTTTTCACATGCCTATTGGCCATCTGTATGTCTTCTCTGGAGAAATGCCTATTTAGGTTTTCTGCCCATTTCTTGAGTGGGTCATTTTGGTTTTGTTGTTGTTGTTGCTGTTATTGAGTGGTATGACCTGTCTGTATATTTTGGAAATTAAGCCCTTGTAGGGAAAATTGACAAATCTTTAGTCAGACTGACCAAGTGAAAAAAGAACGCTCATTTACTAAAATCAATGGCATAGGTGACAACACTACAATCTCAGAGAAGTGAAAAGGATTATAAGAAAATAGTACAAATAATTATATGCCAATAAATTAAATTAAATAACCTAGATTAAATGGGTAAATTCCTATAAAAATTACTGAAACTAACTCAAGAAGAAATAAAAATACAAATATATGTAAAACAAGTAGTGAGATTAAATTAGTTTAAAAAAAGCCCCAGGCCCTGGTGTCTTCACTGGTGAATTCTGAAAAATGTTTAAAGAAGAATTAACACCAAAACTTCACAAAATCTTTCCAAAAATTAGAAGTGGAGAGAGTATCCATCTCAACCCAGCATTGAGGCCAGCATTAACTCAATACATAAATTGTCTGAAGATGGAGGTGATGCCTAAATGTAAAAGCTAAAACTACAAAACACTTAGAAGAAAACATACGGTAAATAATCATGACCTTGGATTAGGCAAGGTTTCTAAGACATGATACCAAAACAAAATCTACAAAGGAAAAAATAGATAAATTGGGTATCATTAAAATGATAACAACAACAACAACAAAACCCTTTTGTGCTTTAAAGGACATCATCAATAAAGTGAAGAGACAATCCATATAATGGGAGAAAATATTTGCAAATTATATATCTGATATGGATCTAGTCTCCAGAATATACAAAGGACTTTTACAATTCAACAATAAAAAGACAATGCAATTTTAAAATGGGCCAAGGATTTGGGTAGATATTTCACCAACAAAGATGAACAAATGGCCAATAAGTACATGAAATAATGCTCAACATCATTAGTCATTAAGGAAATGCAAATCAAAACCATAGTGAGAGATCACTATACACACACACTAAGATAGCTATAATAAAAAAAGATGGATATTAACAAGTTTTGGTGAGAATGTAGAAAAATTGGAATCCTGTACATTACCTTTGGGGATGTAAAATGGTTCAACCACTTTAAAATATAGTTTTACAGTTCCTCAAAAAGCTAAATTTAGAGTTACCATATGGTCTAGAAATTCTACTCATGCATCCAAGAAAAAATAAAACATGTCCACACAAAAACTAAAAACTAAACACCAAAACTAAAAACTATTGAGATGCACTATTTAAAAGGTTGAATTTTGTGGTGTGTGAATTATAAATAAATAAAACTGTCCAAACATAAAAGAGTGAGGCACCTAGGGTGAAGAAGTGAAGGAGGCACTTTTTTTTTAAAACATCTTTATTTGAGTATAACTGTTTTACAATAGTGTGTTAGTTTCTCCTTTACAACAAAGTGAATCAGTTATACATATACATATGTTCCCATAACTCTTCCCTCTTGTGTCACCCTCCCTCCCACCCTCCCTATCACACCCCTCTAGGTGGTCACAAAGCACAGAGGTGAACTCCCTGTGCTATGCGGCAGCTTCCCACTAGCTATCTAATTTACATTTGGTAGTGTGTATATGTCCTTGCCACTCTCACATCGTCACAGCTTACCCTTCCCCCTCCCCATATCCTCAAGTCCATGCTCTAGTAGGTCTGTGTTTTATTCCCATCCTAACACTAATCTCTTCATGACTTTTTTTTTTTTTTTAGATTCCATATATATGTGTTAGCATACGGTATTTGTTTTTATCCTTCTGACTTAGTTCACTCTGTATGACAGACTCCAGGTCTATCCACCTCATTACAAATAACTCAGTTTCATTTCTTTTTATGGCTGAGTAATATGACATTGTATATATGTGCCACATCTTCCTTATCCATTCATCTGTTGATGGACACTTAGGTTGCTTCCATGTCCTGGCTATCGTAAATAGAGCTGCAATGAACATTTTGGTACATGAGTCTTTTTGAATTATGGTTTTCTCAGGGTATATGCCCAGTAGTGGGATTGCTGGGTCATATGGTAGTTCTATTTGTAGTTTTTAAAGGAACCTCCATACTGTTCTCCATAGTGGCTGTATCATTTTACATTCCCACCAGCAGTGCAAGAGGGTTCCCTTTTCTCCACACCCTCTCCAGCATTTATTGTTTCTAGAGTTTTTGATGATGGCCAATCTGACTGGTGTGAGATGATATCTCATTGTAGTTTTGATTTGCATTTCTCTAATGATTAATGATGTTGAGCATTCTTTCATGTGTTTGTTGGCAATCTGTATATCTTCTTTGGAGAAATGTCTATTTAGTTCTGCCCATTTTTGGATTGGGTTGTTTGTTTTTTTGTTATTGAGCTGCCTGAGTTGCTTATAAATTTTGGATATTAATCCTTTGTCAGTTGCTTCACTTGCAAATATTTTCTCCTATTCTGAGGGTTGTCTTTTGGTCTTGTTTATGGTATCCTTTGCTGTGCAAAAGCTTTTAAGTTTCATTAGATCCCATTTGTTTATTTTTGTTTTTATTTCCATTTCTCTAGGAGATGGGTCAAAAAGGATCTTGCTGTGATTTATGTCATAGAGTGTTCTGCCTATGTTTTCCTCTAAGAGTTTGATAGTGTCTGGCCTTACATTTAGGTCTTTAACCCATTTTGAGTTTATTTTTGTGTATGGTGTTAGGGAGTGTTCTAATTTCATACTTCTACAGGTAGCTGTCCAGTTTTCCCAGCACCACTTATTGAAGAGGCTGTCTCTTCTCCACTGTGTTTCCTTCCCTCCTTTATCAAAGATAAGGTGACCATATGTGTGTGGGTTTATCTCTGGGCTTTCTATCCTGTTCCATTGATCTATATTTCTGTTTTTGTGCCAGTACCATACTGCCTTGATTACTGTGGCCTTGTAGTATAGTCAGAAGTCAGGGAGCCTGATTCCTCCAGCTCCATTTTTCGTTCTCAAGATTGCTTTGGCTATTCGGGGTCTTTTGTGTTTCCATACAAATTGTGAAATTCTTTGTTCTAGTTCTGTAAAAAATGCCAGTGGCAATTTGATAGGGATTGCATTGAATCTGTAGATTGCTTTGGGTAATAGAGTCATTTTCACAATGTTGATTCTTCCAATCCAAGAACATGGTACATTTCCCCACCTATTTGTATCATCTTTAATTTCTTTCATCAGTGTCTTATAGATTTCTGCATACAAGTCTTTTGTCTCCTTAGGTAGGTTTATTCCTAGATAGTTTATTCTTTTTGTTGCAATGGTAAATGGGAGTGTTTTCTTAATTTCTCTTTCACATTTTTCATCATTAGTGTATAAGAATGCCAGAGATTTCTGTGCATTAATTTTGTATCCTGCTACTTTACCAAATTCATTAATTAGTTCTAGTAGTTTTCTGGTAGCATCCTTAGTATTCTTTATGTATAGTATCATGTCATCTGCAAACAGTGACAGCTTTACTTCTTCTTTTCCTATTTGGATTCCTTTTATTTCTTTATTTTCTCTGATTGCTGTGGCTAGAACTTCCAAAACTAGGTTGAATAAGAGTGGTGAGAGTGGGCAATCTTGTCTTGTTCCTGATCTTAGTGGAAATGGTTTCACTTTTTCACCATTGAGAATGATGCTAGCTATGGGTTTGTCATATATGGCCTTTATTATATTGAGGAAAGTTCCCTGTATGCCTACTTTCTGCAGGGTTTTTATCATAGATGAGTGTTGAATTTTGTCAAAAGCTTTCTCTGCATCTATTGAGGTGATCATATGGTTTTTCTCCTTCAGTTTGTTGATATGGTGTATGACGTTGATGGATTTGCATATATTGAAGAATCCTTGCATTCCTGGAATAAACCCCACTTGATCATGGTGTATGATCCTTTTAATGTGCTGTTGGATTCTGTTTGCTAGTATTTTGTTGAGGATTTTTGCATCTATGTTCATCAGTGATATTGGCCTGTAGTTTTCTTTCTTTGTGACGTCTTTGTCTGGTTTTGGTATCAGCGTGATGGTGGCCCCATAGAATGAGTTTGGGAGTGTTCCTCCCTCTGCTATCTTTTGGAAGAGTTTGAGAAGGATAGGTGTTAGCTCTTCTCTAAATGTTTGATAGAATTCGCCTGTGAAGCCATCTGGTACTGGGCTTTTGTTTGTTGGAAGATTTTTAATCACAGTTTCAATTTCAGTGCTTGTGATTGGTCTGTTCATATTTTCTCTTTCTTCCTGGTTCAGTCTTGGCAGGTTGTGCATTTCTAAGAATTTGTCCATTTCTTCCAGGTTGTCCGTTTTATTGGCATAGAGTTGCTTGTAGTAATCTCTAATAATCTTTTGTATTTCTGCAGAGTCAGTTGTTACATCTCCTTTTTCATTTCTAATTCTATTGATTTGAGTCTTCTCCCTTTTTTTCTTGATGAGTCTGGCTAATGGTTTATCAATTTTATTTATCTTCTCAAAGAACGAGCTTTTACTTTTATTGATCTTTGCTATTGTTTCCTTCATTTCTTTTTCATTTATTTCTGATCTGATCTTTATGATTTCTTTCCTTCTGCTAAATTTTGGGGTTTTTTGTTCTTCCTTCTCTAATTGCTTTAGGTGCAAAGTTAGGTTGTTTATTTGAGATGCTTCCTGTTTCTTAAGGTATGATTGTATTGCTGTAAACTTCCCTCTTAGAACTGCTTTTACTGTATCCCATAGGTTTTGGGTCGTCGTGTCTCCATTGTCATTTGTTTCTAAGTACTTTTTGATTTCCTCTTTGATTTCTTCAGTGATCACTTCGTTATTAAGTAGTGTATTGTTTAGCCTCCATGTTTGTATTTTTTACAGATCTTTTCCTGTAGTTGATATCTAGTCTCATAGCGTTGTGGTCAGAAAAGATACTTGATACGAGTTCAATTTTCTTAAATTTGCCAAGGCTAGATTTGTGACCCAAGATATGATCTATCCTGGAGAATGTTCCATGGGCACTTGAGAAAAATGTGTATTCTGTTGTTTTTGGATGGAATGTCCTATAAATATCAAGTAAATCCATCTTGTATAATGTATCATTTAAAGCTTGTGTTTCCTTATTTATTTTCATTTTGGATGATCTGTCCATTGGTGACAGTGGGGTGTTAAAGTCCCCTACTAGGATTGTGTTACTGTCAATTTCCCCTTTTATGGCTGTTAGTATTTGCCTTATGTATTGAGGTGCGCCTATGTTGGGTGCAGAAATACTTACAATTGTTATATCTTCTTCATGGATCGATCCCTTGATCATTATGTAGTGTCCTTCTTTGTCTCTTGTAATAGTTTTTATTTTAAAGTCTATTTTGTCTGATATGAGAATTGCTACTCCAGCTTTCTTCTGATTTCCATTTGCATGGAATATCTTTTTCCATCCCCTCACTTTCAGCCTGTAAGTGTCCCTAGGTCTGAAGTGGGTCTCTTGTAGACAGCATATATATGGGTCCTGTTTTTGTATCCATTCAGCCAGTCTGTGTCTTTTGGTGGGAGCATTTAATCCATTTACATTTAAGGTAATTATTGATATGTGCGTTCCTATTACCATTTATTAATTGTTTCGGGTTGTTCTTGTAGGTCTTTTCCTTCTCTTATGTTTCTTGCTTAGAGAAGTTCCTTTAGCATTTGTTGTAAAGCTGGTTTCGTGGTGCTGGACTCTCTCAGCTTTTGCTTGTCTGTAAAGGTTTTAATTTCTCCATCAAATCTGAATGAGATCCTTGCTGGGTAGAGTAATCTTGGTTGTAGGTTGTTTTCCTTCATCACTTTAAATATGTCCTGCCACTCCCTTCTGGCTTGTAGAGTTTCTGCTGAAAGATGAGATGTTAACCTTATGGGGATTCCCTTGTGTGTTATTTGTTGTTTTTCCCTTGCTGCTTTTAATATGTTTTCTTTGTATTTAATTTTTGACAGTTTGATTATTATGTGTCTTGGCGTGTTTCTCTTTGGGTTTATCCTGTATGGGACTCTCTGTGCTTCCTTGACTTGATTGACTATTTCCTTTCCTATATTAGGGAAGTTTTCAACTATAATCTCTTCAAATATTTTCTCAGTCCCCTTTTTTTTCTCTTCTTCTTCTGGGACCCCTATGATTCGAATGTTGGTGCGTTTAATGTTGTCCCAGAGATCTCTGAGACTGTCCTCAGTTCTTTTCATTCTTTTTTCTTTCTTCTGCTCTGCAGTAGTTATTTCCACTATTTTATCTTCCAGGTCACTTATTCCTCCTTCTGCCTCAGTTATTCTGCTACTGATCCCATCTAGAGTATTTTTCATTTCATTTATTGTGTTGCTCATCGTTACTTTCTTCCTCTTTATTTCTTCTAGGTCCTTGTTAACTGTTTCTTGCCATTTTCCTATTCTATTTCCAAGATTTTGAATCATCTTCACCATCATTATTCTGAATTCTCTTTCAGGTAGATGGCTATTACCTCTTCATTTGTTAGGTCTGGTGTGTTTTTATCTTGTTCCTTCATCTGCTGTGTGTTTTTCTGTCTTCTCATTTTGCTTATCTTACTGTGTTTGGGGTCTCCCTTTTGCAGGCTGCAGGTTCGTAGTTCTATCTATTTTTGGTGGCTGTCCCCAGTGGCTGAGGTTGGTTCAGTGGGTTGAGCAAGTTTCCTGGTTATGGGGACCAGTGCCCCTGTTCTGGTGGATGAGGCTGGATCCCGTCTCCCTGGCGGGCAGGTTCACGTCTGGTGGCGTGTATGGGGATTTTGGTAGCCTTACTATGATTCTAGGCAGCCTCTCTGCTAATGGATAGGGCTGTAGACCTGTCTCGCTCTTTGTTGGGTATAGGGTGTCCAGCCCTGTAGGTTGCTGGTCCTTGAGTGAAGCTGGGCCTTGGTGTTGAGATGGAGATCTCTGGAAGATTTTTGCCGTTTGATATTATGTGGAGCTGAGAGGTCTCTTGTGGACCAGTGTCCTGAGGTTAGTTCTCCCACCTCAGAGAGACAGCCTTGACACCTGGCTGGAGTGCAAAGAGCCTTTAATCCACATGGCTCAAAATAAAAGGGAGAAAAAAAATAGAAAGGCAAGAAGGGAAGGAAGGAAGGAGGAAGGGAGGGAAGGGGGGAATAAAGAAAGGAAGGGAGAGAGGAAGAAATGAAGGGAGAAAGGAAGGAGGGAATAAAGAAAGGAAGGGAGGGAGGAAGAAAGGAAGGGAGGAAGGAAAGAGGGAATAAAGAAAGGAAGGGAAGAAAGAACGGAGAGAAGACAAAATAAAGTAGGGTAAAATACAGTTATTAAAATTAAAAAATAATTATTAAGAAGAAAAATTTCTATTAAAGAAAAAAAAAAGGGGGGGGTCGGTCTAACCCCAGGACAAATGGTGAAAACAAAGCTACACAGACAAAATCTCACACAGCAGCACCCACATACACACTCACAAAAAGAAAAAAGGGGAAAATAATAGTGTATCTTGCTCCCAAAGTCCACCTCCTCAACCTGGGATATTTCGCTGTCTATTCAGGTTTTCCACAGATTCAGGGCACTTCAAGCTGACTGTGGAGCTTTAACCCGCTGTTTCTGAGGCTGCTGGGAGGGACCTCCCCCTCTCTTTGTTCGCACAGCTCCTGGGGCTCAGCCCTGGACCTGGCCCCGCCTCTGCGTGCAGGTCGTCCGAGGGCGTCTGCCCTTCACTCAGAGAGGGCGGGGTCAAAGGAGCAGCGTTAACGGAGCAGCTGATTTGTGGTCTCTGGCTCACTCAGGCAGTGGGGGGCACAGATGTGGGGCGAGTCTGCGGCGGCAGAGGCCGGCGTGACCCTGCACCGGCCCGAAGCACACCGTGCATTTTCCAAGGGAAGCAGTCCCTGGATCCCAGGACCCTAGCGGTGGCGGGCTGCACAGGCTCCTGGGAGGGCCGATGTGGAGAGTGACCTGTGCTCGCACACAGGCCTCTTGGTGGTGGCAGTAGCAACCTTAGCGTCCCACACCCGTCTCTGTTGTCCGTGCCGACAGCCACAGCTCACGCCCGTTTCTGGAGCTCCTTTATATGGTGCCCTTAATTCCCTTTCCTCGCGCCCCCAGGAAGCAAAGAGGCAAGAAAAAGTCTCTTGTCTCTGCGGCAGCTCCACGCCCGTTTCTGGAGCTCCTTTAAGCGGCGCGCTTAAACCCCTCTCCTCGCGCAGCAGGAGGTAAAGAGGGAAGAAAAGGTCCCTTGCCTCTTCGGCAGCTCCAGACTTCAACTGGACTTCCTCCCAGCTAGCCGTGGTACACTAACCCCTTCAGGCTGTTTTCACTCTGCCAACTCCAGACCTTTCCCTGGGATCCACCCGAGGCTCAGTTCCAAGCCCCGGCCTCCGGCCGTGGCGGGTGAGCCGACAAGCCTCTCGGGCTGGTGAGTGCTGATCGGCACCGATCCTCTGCGGAATCTCTCTGCTTTGCCCTCCGCACCCTGTTGCTGCGCTCTCCTCCACGGCTCTGAAGCTTCCCCCTCCGCCACCTGCAGTCTCCACCCGCGAAGGGGCTTCTAGTGTGTGGGAACCTTTCCTCCTTCACAGCTCCCTCCCACTGGTGCAGGTCCCGTCCCTATTCTTTTGTCTCTGTTTATTCTTTTTTCTTTTGCCCTACCCAGGTACGTGGGGAGTTTCTTGCCTTTTGGGAGGTCTGAGGTCTTCTGCCAGCGTTCAGTGGGTGTTCTATAGGAGAAGTTCCACGTGTAGATGTATTTCTGATGTCTCTGTGAGAAGGAAGGTGATCCCCGCGTCTTACTCTTCCACCATCTTCTTGCTCCCCCCAAGGAGGCACTTTTTTTTAACCCCTTAAATTTTGTGCCCTAGTTATCTTTCTTACCCCACCCTATTCTTGTATCTGCTACTAAATTTACATACTAAATCTCCCACAGGAAGAAAGGCCCACTGAAATGCTAGAGAAGCTATTCCACAAAAGGATATATAAAAGTTGGTTCAAGGGATACATGGGGTGGACTATAGTGGACATGGACATGTACCCTCCAGATTTCTTGTAAAGAGTTTCTTGCTGCACTAGTAGCAGAGAGTGCTGTGAGCAGTCTTCAGCTGCCAGCCTCTTCAGAGACGGCCTGAGCTGCAGAAATCCACTTTGCTGAAGGTAATGCTCTTTCTGAGGCATTCCACACTCAATGACTGATAGCAGAAATGATATAAAGGCTCAGCCATTTTAGGCCAATAAATCTGATGGGTCACTTTAGCTGCACAGCCACCCTGTAGAGTAGGCTGAGGCGATTGTTCAGGCCACCATTAGAGCCCAATTTCCCCCTCTCCCCATCCAACTTGCTTCTCTTCTTTCCACTGTTGCTATCCCAAAGGCACCTCCTAATAAACATTCTGCCTGCTAAACTCCATCTCAAAGTTTGCTTTCCTGACTACCTAATCTTTGACAGGGTCTACAGAAGTTATAAGCAAACAAACAGATGAACAACAAACACACAGAATCCATTACAGTTAACCAGTATCTTTCTCTTCAGGAATGGTGATACCCGCTTATAAAGGTACGACACCCCAGAGTTAGAGAATCATCTCAGCTCAGGGTTTTGACAATCATTCATAGAAATGACCTAAATTCTTTTTCAGAATGAAATGGGGGGGGGGAAGATGGACTCAATAAGTAAATGATTATAGGTGTTGAGTGCAGCCTCAGATGCTGACAGGGGTGGTGAAGCATGGTGGGAGGGATGTGGTGTAGGTGGCTGAGAAAGGACACACCCCCTTGGCTTACAGTCTTTTGATAGATGTGGGTGATAATCTCTATAATCATATACCTTTGGTGTAGGGTTAATGATTAGGGTTTGGAATTCCTTTTCTTAGAGTTTTTCAGCTACGCATTCCTGTTTCTTCTCTCCTTCCATCCTTTTCTACCACTGACTTACTCTAGACCCCCTGGTTCTTACTGCACATACACCTGGCCTGAGGGTTAGGGTGGCCTCCCAGCATATCTGTAGGGCAGACCACTGTGTCATGGACTTGGATGCAGGCTCTGGGAGAAATCTATGCATGATGAGAAGTTGTGGGTTTATGATGAGCAGGCCGTGAACCTCGGAGCATCAGCCAAGATGCTTAATCAACATATTAATGTGGTTTTGTAAAGCGTTTCCGACATCTCTTATTCCATGAACACTGCTTAAAGACTCTCACTATATATATTTTCTGAAAAATGAAATAGAAAAATAGAGTATGAATTGAAGTTCTACTGCTTATTACCTATATGGTTCTGACAAAGTCACAAAACAACTGTGAGCTGAAATTTTCTTAGGTATAAAATGAAATGAGGAGGTGGAGAGAAAATGGCGGAAGAGTAAGACGTGGAGATCACCTTCCTCCCCACAAATACATCAGAAATATATCTACACGTGGAACTGCTCCTATAGAACATCCACTGAACGCTGGCAGAAGACCTCAGACCTCCCAAAAGGCAAGAAACACCCCCACGTACCTGGGTAGGGCAAAAGAAAAAAGAATAAACAGAGACAAAAGAGTAGGGACGGGACCTGCACCAGTGGGAGGGAGCTGTGAAGGAGGAAAGATTTCCACACACTAGAAGCCCCTTCGCGGACGGAGACTGAGGGTGGTGGGGGGAAGCTTCAGAGCTACGGAGGAGAGCGCAGCAATAGGGGTGTGGAGGGCAAAGCGGAGAGATTCCTGCAGAAAACCAGTGCCGACCAGCACTCACCAGCCTGAGAGGCTTGTCTGCTCACCTGCTGGGGTGGGCGGGGGCTGGGAGTTGAGGCTCGGGCTTCAGAGTTCGGATCCCAGGGAGAGGACTGGGGTTGGCGGCGTGAACACAGACTGAAGGGGTTAGTGCACCACGGCTAGCTGGGAGGGAGTCTGGGAGAAGTCTGGAGCTGCCGAAGAGGCAAGAGACTTTTTCTTCCCTCTTTGCTTCCTGGTGCGTGAGGAGAGGGGATTAAGCGCACCGCGTAAAGGAGCTCCAGAAACGGGTGCGAGCCATGGCTGTCGGCACGGACACCAGAGACAGGCATGGGACACTAGGGCTGCTGATGCCTCCTCCAAGAAGCCTTTGTGTGAGCACAGGTCACTCTCCACACCTCCCCTCCCGGGAGCCTGTGCAGCCTGCCACTGCCGGGGTCCCGGGATCCAGGGATAGCTTCCCCAGGAGAACACGCGGTGCACTTCAGGCTGGTGCAGCGACATGCCGGCCTCTGCTGCTGCGGGCTCGCCCCGCATCCCTGCCCCTCCCTCCCCCTGGCCTGAGTGAGCCAGAGCCCCCGAATCAGCTGCTCCTTTAACCCCGTCCTGTCTGAGCGAAGGACAGACACCCTCAGACGACCTACACACAGAGGCGGGGCCAAGTCCAAAGCTGAATCCCAGGAGCTGTGCGAAAAAAGAGGAGAGGGGTAGTTCTCTCCCTGCAGCCTCAGAAGCAGTGGATTAAATCTCCACAGTCAGCTTGAAGTGCCCTGCATGTGTGGAATACCTGAATAGACAGCGGATCATCCCAAGTTGAGGAGGTGGACTTTGGGAGCAAGATATATTATTATTTTACCATTTTTCTTTTTGTGGGTGTGTATATGTGTGCTGCTGTGTGAGATTTTATCTGTATAGCTTTGCTTTCACCACTTGTCCTAGGGTTCTGACCAAACTGTTTTTGTTTTTTTAAATAAAATTTTTCTTCTTAATAATTATTTTTTATTTTAATAACTTTATTTTATCCTACTTTATTTTATCTTCTTTCTTCCTTTCTTCCTGTCTTCCTTCCTCCCTTTCTTCCTTCCTTTCTTTCCATTCTATTTTTTCTCCCTTTTATTCTGAGCCATGTGTATTAAAGGCTCTCGGTGCCCCAGCCAGGCATCAGGGCTGTGTCTCTGAGGTGGGAGAACCAAATTCAGGACATTGGTCCACAACAGACCTTCCAGCTCCACGTAATATCAAATGGCAAAAATCTCCCAGAGATCTCCATCTCAACACCAAGACCCAGCTTCACTCAATGACCAGCAACCTACAGGGCTGGCCACCCTATGCCCAACAAATAGCAAGACAGGACTACAGCCCCATCCATTAGCAGAGAGGCTGCCTAAAATCATAATAAGGCTACCAACATCCCAAAAAATGCAACCAGACGTAGACCTACCGACCAGAAAGACAAGATCCAGCCTCATCCACTAGAAAATAGGCACTAGTCCCCACAACCAGGAAACCTACTCAACCCACTGAACCAACCTTAGCCACTGGGGACAGACACCAAAAACAACAGAAACTACGAACCTGCAGCCTGCAAAAAGGAGACCCCAAACACAGTAAGCAAAATGAAAAGACAGAAAAACAAACAGCCGATGAAGGAGCAAGGTAAAAACCCACCCACTAACAAATGAAAAGGAAATATGTAGTCTACCTGAAAAAGAATTCAGAATAACGATAGTAAAGATGATCCAAAATCTTGGAAATAGAATAGACAAAATGCAAGAAACATTTAACAAGGACCTAGAAGAACTAAAGAGGAAGAAAGCAACGATGAGCAACACAATAAACAAAATGAAAAATACTCTAGATGGGATCAATAGCAGAATAACTGAGGCAGAAGAACGGATAAGTGACCTGGAAGAAAAAATAGTGGCAATAACTACCAAAGAGCAAAATAAATAAAAAAGAATGAAAAGAATTGAGGACAGTCTCAGAGACCTCTATGACAACATTAAATGTACCAACATTCGAATTATAGGGGTCCCAGAAGAAGAAGAGAAAAAGAAACGGACTGAGAAAACATTTGAAGAGATTATAGTTGAAAAATTCCCTAATATGGGAAAGGAAATAGTCAATAAAGGCCAGGAAGCACAGGGTCCCAGACAGGATAGATCCAAGGAGAAACACGCCAAGACACATAATAATCAAACTGTCAAAAATTAAATACAAAGAAAACATATTAAAAGCAGCAAGGAAAAAACAACAAATAACACACAAGGGAATCCCCATAAGGTTAACATCTGATCTTTCAGCAGAAACTCTGCAAGCCAGAAAGGAGCAGTATGACATATTTAAAGAGATGAAGGAGAAAAACCTACAACCAAGATTATTCTACCCAGCAAAGATCTCATCCGATTTGATGGAGAAATTAAAACCTTTATAGACAAGCAAAAGCTGAGAGAGTTCAGCACCACCAAACCAGCTCTACAAGAAATGCTAAAGGAACTTCTCTAGGCAAGAAACACAAGAGAAGGAAAAGACCTACAAGTATAAACCTGAAAAAATTAAGTAAATGCTAATAGAAACATACATATCGATAATTACCTTAAATGTAAATGGATTAAATGTTCCCACCAAAAGACACAGACTGGCTGAATGGATACAAAAACAAGATGCATATATATGCTGTCTACAAGAGAGCCACATCAGACCTAGGGACACATACAGACTGAAAGTGAGGGTGTGGAAAAGATATTCCATGCAAATGGAAACCAAAAGAAAGCTGGAGTAGCAATTCTCATATCAGACAAAATAGACTTTAAAATAAAAACTATTACAAGAGACAGAGAAGGACACTACGTAACGCTCAAGAGATTGATCCATGAAGAAGATATAACAATTGTAAATATTTATGCACCCAACATAGGAGCACCTCAATACGTAAGGCAAACAGTAACAGCCATAAAAGGGGAAAGCGATAGTAACACAATCATAGTAGGGGACTTTAACACCCCACTTTCACCAATGGACAGATCATCCAAAATGAAAATAAATAAGGAAACACAAGCCTTAAATGATACAGTACACAAGATGGACTTAATTAATATTTATAGGACATTCCATCCAAAAACAACAGAATACACATTTTTCTCAAGTGCTCATGGAACATTCTCCAGGATCATATATTGGGTCACAAACCTAGCCTTGGCAAATTTAAGAAAATTGAAATCGTATCAAGTATCTTTTCCGACCACAACACTATGAGACTAGATATCAATTACAGGAAAAGATCTGTAAAAAATACAAACACATGGAGCCTAAACAATACACTACATAATAACGAAGTGATCACTGAAGAAATCAAAGAGGAAATCAAAAAGTACTTAGAAACAAATGACAGTGGAGACACGACAACCCAAAACCTATGGGATACAGCAAAAGCAGTTCTAAGAGGGAAGTTTACAGCAATACAATCATACCTTAAGAAACAGGAAGCATCTCGAATAAACAACCTAACTTTGCACCTAAAGCAATTAGAGAAGGAAGAACAAAAACCCCCCAAATTTAGCAGAAGGAAAGAAATCATAAAGATCAGATCAGAAATAAAAAGAAATGAAGGAAACAATAGCACACATCAATAAAACTAAAAGCTGGTTTTTTGAGAAGATAAATAAAATTGATAAACCATTAGCCGGACTCATCAAGAAAAAAGGTAGAAGACTCAAATCAATAGAATTAGAAATGAAAAAGGAGATGTAACAACTGATACTGCAGAAATACAAAAGATTATTAGAGATTACTACAAGCAACTGTAGGCCAATAAAATGGACAACCTGGAAGAAATGGACAAATTCTTAGAAATGTACCAGCTGCCGAGACCTGAACCAGGAAGAAATAGAAAATATGAATGCCAATCACAAGCACTGAAATTGAAACTGTGATTAAAAATCTTCCAACAAACAAAAGCCCAGAACTAGATGGCTTCACAGGCGAATTCTATCAAACATTTAGAGAAGAGCTAACACCTATCCTTCTCAAACTCTTCCAAAATATAGCAGAGGGAGGAACACTCCCAAACTCATTCTATGAGGCACCATCACCCTGATACCAAAACCAGACAAAGACGTCACAAAGAAAGAAAACTACAGGCCAATATCACTGATAAACATAGAAGCAAAAATCCTCAACAAAATACTAGCAAACAGAATCCAACAGCACATTAAAAGGATCATACACCATGATCAAGTGGGGTTTATTCCAGGAATGCAAGGATTCTTCAACATACGCAAATCAATCAACGTGATACACCATATCAACAAACTGAAGGAGAAAAACCATATGATCATCTCAATAGATGCAGAGAAAGCTTTTCACAAAATTCAACACCCATTTATGATAAAAACCCTGAAGAGAGGATGGCTTAAAGATGGCGGAAGAGTAAGACGCGGAGATCACCTTCCTCCTCACAGAGACATCAGAAATACATCTACACGTGGAACTTTTCCTATAGAACACCGACCGAACGCTGGCAGAAGACCGCAGACCTCCCAAAAGGCAAGAAACTCCCCACGTACCTGGGTAGGGCAAAAGAGAAAAGAATAAACAGAGACAAAGAATAGGGATGGGACCTGCAACAGTGGGAGGGAGCCGTGAAGGAGGAAAGACTCCCCCACACTAGAAGCCCCTTCGTGGGTGGAGACTGCGGGTGGTGGAGGGGGAAGCTCCGGAGCCGTGGAGGACAGCTCGGCCACAGGGCGCGGAGGGCAAAGCGGAGAGATTCCTGCAGAGGATCTGTACCGACCGGCACTCACCAGGCCGAGAGGCTTGTCTGCTCCCCCGCCGGGGTGGGCGGGGCCGGGAGCTGAGGCTCCGGCTTCAGTCGGATCGCAGGGAAAGGTCTGGAGTTGGCAGAGTGAAAACAGCCTGAAGGTGTTAGTGCGCCAAGGCTGGCCGGGAGGGAGTCCTGTTGAAGTCCGGAGCTGCCGAAGAGGCAAGAGACGTTTTCTTCCCTCTTTGCTTCCTGGGCGCGAGGAGAGGGGATTAAGCGCGCCGCTTAAAGGAGCCCCAGAAACGGGCGCGGAGCTGCCGAAGAGACAAGAGACTTTTTCTTGCCTCTTTGCTTCCTCGGGCGCGAGGAGAGGGGATTAAGAGCACCGCGTAAAGGAGCTCCAGAAATGGGCGCGAGCCGCGGCTGTCGGCACAGACAGTAGAGAAGGGTGTGGGACGCTAAGGTTGCTGCTGCCACCACCAAGAGGCCTGTGTGTGAGCACAGGTCACTCTCCACACCAGCCCTCCCGGGAGCCCGTGCAGCCGACCACTGCCGAGGTCCCGGGATCCAGGGACAGCTTCCCCGAGAGAACGCACGGCGCGCCTCGGGCCTGTGCAGCATCACGCTGCCCTCTGCCGCCGCGGACTTGCCCTGCCCCTGTGCCACTCCCTCCCCCCAGCCTGAGTAAGCCGGAGCCCCCCAATCAGCTGCTCCTTTAACCCCGTCCTGTCTGAGCAAAGGGCAGAGGCCCTCAGACGACCTACACGCAGAGGCGGGACCAAGTCCAAAGCTGAACCCCAGGAGCTGTGCGAACAGAGAGGAGAGGGGGAGGTCTCTCCCAGCAGCCTCAGAAGTGGCGGATTAAAGCTCCACAATTAACTTGAAGTGCCCTGCATCTGTGGAAAACCTGAATAGACAACTAATCATCCCAAGTTGAGGAGGTGGACTTTGGGAGCAAGATATACTATTATTTTCCCCTTTTTTTCTTTTTGTGAGTGTGTATGTGTGTGCTGCTGTGTGAGATTTTCTCTGTATAGCTTTGCTTTCACCATTTGTCCTAGGGTTAGACCGACCCGTTTTTCTGGGTTTTTTTTAATATAAATTTTTCTTCTTAATAATTATTTTTTATTTTAATAACTATACTTTATTCTACTGTCTTCTCCCTTTCTTTCTTCCTTTCTTCCTTCCTTTCTTCCCTCCCTTCTTCCTTCCTTCCCCCCTTCTTTCCTCCCTTCCTTCCTCACCTCCTCTCTTCCTTCCTCCCTTTCCTCCTCTCCACCTTCCTTCCTTTCTTGCTTTCTTCCTTCCTTCATTTCTTCCTTCCATCCCTCCCTCCCTCTTTCCTTCCTTCCTTCCTTTTCTTTCCTTTCTATTTTTTCTCCCTTTTATTTTGAGCCGTTGTGGATTAAAGGCTCTTGGCGCCCCAGTCAGGTACCAGGCCTGTGTCTCTGAGGTGGGAGAACCAACCTCAAGACACTAGTCCACAAGAGACCTCCCAGCTCCATGTAATATCGGACGGTGAAAATCTCCCAGAGATCTCCATCTCAACACCAAGACCCAGCTTCACTCAAGGACCAGCAACGAACAGTGCTGGACACCCTATTCCCAACAAAGAGCAAGACAGGTCTACAGCCCCATCCATTAGCAGAGAGGCTGCCTAAAATCATAATAAGCCTACCAACATCCCCAAACACACCACCAGACGAGGACCTGCCCACCAGAAAGACAAGATCCAGCCTCATCCACCAGAACAGAGGCACTAGACCCCCAACCAGGGAACCTACTCAACCCACTGAACCAAACTTAGCCACTGGGGACAGCCACCAAAAACAACGGGAATTACGAACCTGCAGCGTGCAAAAAGGAGACCCCAAACACAGTAAGATAAGCGAAATGAGAAGACAGAAAAACACACAGCAGATGAAGGAGCAAGATGAAAAGACAACAAACATAACAAATGAAGAGGAAATAGGCAGTCTACCTGAAAAATAATTCAGAATAATGATAGTAAAGATGATTCAAAATCTTGGAAGTAGAATACACAAATTGCAAGAAACAGTTAACAAGGACCTAGAAGAAATAAAGAGGAAGAAAGCAATGATGAGCAACACAATAAATGAAATGAAAAATACTCTAGATGGGAACAATAGCAGAATAACTGAGGCAGAAGGACGGATAAGTGACCTGGAAGATAAAATAGTGGAAATGACTAATGCAGAGCAGAAAAAAGGAAAAAGAATGAAAAGAACTGAGGACAGTCTCGGAGACCTCTGGGACAACAATAAACGCACCAACATTCGAATTATAGGGGTCCCAGAAGAAGAAGAGAAAAAGAAAGGGACTGAGAAAATATTTGAAGAGATTATAGTTGAAAACTTCCTTAATATAGGAAAGGAAATAGTCAATCAAGTCCAGGAAGCACAGAGAGTCCCATACAGGATAAACCCAAAGAGAAACACGCCAAGACACATAATAATCAAACTGTCAAAAATTAAATACAAAGAAAACATATTAAAAGCAGCAAGGGAAAAACAACAAATAACACACAAGGGAATCCCCATAAGGCTAACAGCTAATCTTTCAGCAGAAACTCTACAAGCCAGAAGGGAGTGGCAGGACATATTTAAAGTGATGAAGGAAAACAACCTACAACCAAGATTACTCTACCCAGCAAGGATCTCATTCAGATTTGATGGAGAAATTAAAACCTTTACAGACAAGCAAAAGCTGAGAGAGTTCAGCACCACCAAACCAGCTCTACAACAAATCCTAAAGGAACTTCTCTAGGCAAGAAACACAAGAGAAGGAAAAGACCTACAAGAAAAACCCGAAACAATTAAGTAAATGGTAATAGGAACATACATATCGATAATTACCTTAAATGTAAATGGATTAAATGCTCCCACCAAAAGACACAGACTGGCTGAATGGATACAAAAACAAGACCCATATATATGCTGTCTACAAGAGACCCACTTCAAACCTAGGGACACATACAGACTGAAAGTAAGGGGATGGAAAAAGATATTCCATGCAAATGGAAATCAGAAGAAAGCTGGAATAGCAATTGTAATATCAGACAAAATAGACTTTAAAATAAAGACTATGACAAGAGACAAAGAAGGACACTACATAATGATCAAGGGATCAATCCAAGAAGAAGATATAACAATTGTAAATATTTATGCACCCAACATAGGAGCACCTCAATACATAAGGCAAATACTAACAGCCTTAAAAGGGGAAATCGACAGTAACACAATTATTGTAGGGGACTTTAACACCCCACTTTCACCAATGGACAGATCATCCAAAATGAAAATAAATAAGGAAACACAAGCTTTAAATGATACATTACACAAGATGGACTTAATTGATATTTATAGGATATTCCATCCAAAACCAACAGAATACACATTTTTCTCAAGTGCTCATGGAACATTCTCCAGGATCGATCATATATTGGGTCACAAATCTAGCCTTGGCAAATTTAAGAAAATTGAAATCGTATCAAGTATCTTTTCCGACCACAATGCTATGAGACTAGATATCAATTACAGGAAAAGATCTGTAAAAAATACAAACACATGGAGCCTAAACAATACACTACTTAATAACGAAGTGATCACTGAAGAAATCAAAGAGGAAATCAAAAAATACTTAGAAACAAATGACAATGGAGACACGACGACCCAAAACCTATGGGATACAGCAAAAGCAGTTCTAAGGGGGAAGTTTATAGCAATACAATCATACGTTAAAAAACAGGAAACATCTCGAATAAACAACCTAACTATGCACTTAAAGCAATTAGAGAAAGAAGAACAAAAAAAAAAAACCCCAAATTTAGCACAAGGAAAGAAATCATAAAGATCAGATCAGAAATAAATGAAAAAGAAGTGAAGGAAACAATAGCAAAGATCAATAAAACTAAAAGCTGGTTATTTGAGAAGATAAATAAAATTGATAAACCATTAGCCAGACTCATCAAGAATAAAAAGGAGAAGACTCAAATCAATAGAATTAGAAATGAAAAAGGAGAAGTAACAACTGACACTGCAGAAATACAAAAGATTATTAGAGATTACTACAAGCAACTGTATGGCAATAAAATGGACAACCTGGAAGAAATGGACAAATTCTTAGAAATGCACAACCTGCCAAGACTGAACCAGGAAGAAATAGAAAATATGAACAGACCAATCACAAGCACTGAAATTGAAACTGTGATTAAAAATCTTCCAACAAACAAAAGCCCAGGACCAGATGGCTTCACAGGCGAATTCTATCAAACATTTAGAGAAGAGCTAACACCTATCCTTCTCAAACTCTTCCAAAATATAGCAGAGGGAGGAACACTCCCAAACCCATTCTATGAGGCCACCATCACCCTGATACCAAAACCAGACAAAGACGTCACAAAGAAAGAAAACTATAGGCCAATATCACTGATGAACATAGATGCAAAAATCCTCAACAAAATACTAGCAAACAGAATCCAGCAGCACATTAAAAGGATCATACACCATGATCAAGTGGGGTTTATTCCAGGAATGCAAGGATTCTTCAATATACGCAAATCAATCAACGTGATACACCATATCAATAAACTGAAGGAGAAAAACCATATGATCATCTCAATAGATGCAGAGAAAGCTTTTGACAAAATTCAACACTCATCTATGATAAAAACCCTGCAGAAAGTAGGCATACTGGGAACTTTCCTCAACATAATAAAGGCCATATATGACAAACCCACAGCTAGCATCGTTCTCAAAGGTGAAAAACTGAAACCATTTCCACTAAGATCAGGAACAAGACAAGGTTGCCCACTCTCACCACTCTTATTCAACATAGTTTTGGAAGTTCTAGCCACAGCAATCAGAGAAAATAAAGAAATAAAAGGAATCCAAATAGGAAAAGAAGAAGTAAAGCTGTCACTGTTTGCAGATGACATGATACTATACATAGAGAATCCTAAGGATGCTACCAGAAAACTACTAGAGCTAATCAATGAATTTGGTAAAGTAGCAGGATACAAAATTAATGCACAGAAATCTCTGGCATTCTTATACACTATTGATGAAAAATGTGAGAGTGAAATTAAGAAAACACTCCCATTTACCACTGCAACAAAAAGAATAAACTATCTAGGAATAAACCTACCTAAGGAGACAAAAGACTTGTATGCAGAAAACTATAAGACACTGATGAAAGAAATTAAAGATGATACAAATAGGTGGAGAAATATACCATGTTCTTGGATTGGAAGAATCAACATTGTGAAAATGACTCTACTACCCAAAGCAGTCTACAGATTCAATGCTATCCCTATCAAATTACCACTGGCATTTTTTACAGAACTAGAACAAAGAAATTCACAATTTGTATGGAAACACAAAAGACCCCGAATAGCCAAAGCAATCTTGAGAACGAAAAATGGAGCTGGAGGAATCAGGCTCCCTGATTTCAGACTCTACTAAAAGGCTACAGTATTCAAGACAGTATGGTACTGGCACAAAAGCAGAAATATAGATCAATGCAACAGGATAGAAAGCCCAGAGATAAATCCACACACATATGGTCACCTTATCTTTGATAAAGGAGGGAAGGATATACAGTGGAGAAAAGACAGCCTCTTCAATAAGTGGTGCTGGGAAAACTGGACAGCTACATGTAAGAGTATGAAATTAGAACAATCCCTAACACCACACACAAAAATAAACTCAAAATGGGTTAAAGACCTAAATGTAAGGCCAGACTCTATCAAACTCTTAGAGGAAAACATAGGCAGAACACTCTACGACATAAATCACAGCAAGATCCTTTTTGACCCATCTCCTAGAGAAATGGAAATAAGAACAAAAATAAACAAATGGGACCTAATAAAACTTAAAAGCTTTTGCACAGCAAAAGATACTATAAACAAGACCAAAAGACAACCCTCAGAATGGGAGAAAATATTTGCAAGTGAAGCAACTGACAAAGGATTAATATCCAAAATTTATAAGCAACTCAGGCAGCTCAATAACAAAAAAACAAACAACCCAATCCAAAAATGGGCAGAAGAACTAAATAGACATTTCTCCAAAGAAGATATACAGATTGCTAACAAACACATGAAAGAATGCTCAACATCATTAATCATTAGAGAAATGCAAATCAAAACTACAATGAAAAAAAAAAAAAAAAAACTACAATGAGATATCATCTCACACTGGTCAGATTGGCCATCATCAAAAACTCTAGAAACAATAAATGCTGGAGAGGGTGTGGAGAAAAGAGAACCCTCTTGCACTGCTGGTGGGAATGTAAGTTGATATAGCCACTATGGAGCACAGTATGGAGGTTCCTTAAAAAACTACAAATAGAACTACCATACGACCCCGCAATCCCACTACTGGGCATATACCCTGAGAAAACCATAATTCAAAAAGACTCATGTACCAAAATGTTCATTGCAGCTCTATTTACGATAGCCAGGACATGGAAGCAACCTAAGTGTCCATCATCAGATGAATGGATAAAGAAGATGTGGCACATATATACAATGGAATATTACTCAGCCATAAAAAGAAATGAAACTGAGTTATTTATAATGAGGTGGATGGATCTGGAGTCTATCATACAGAGTGAAGTAAGTCAGAAGGAGAAAAACAAATACCGTATGCTAACACATATATATGGAATCTAAGAAAAAAAAATGTCATGAAGAGATTAGTGGTAGGATGGGAATAAAACACAGACCTACTAGAGCATGGACTTTAGGATATGGGGAGGGGGAAGGGTGGGCTGTGATGAAGTGGGAGAGTGGCAGGGACATATATTCACTACCAAATGTAAATTAGATAGCTAGTGGGAAGCTGCCACACAGCACAAGGAGATCACCTCTGTGCTTTGTGACCACCTAGAGGGGTGGGATAGGGAGGGTGGGAGAGAGGGTGATGCAAGAGGGAAGAGATATGGGACCATATGTATATGTATAACTGATTCACTTTTTTGTAAAAGAAAAACTAACACACTATTGTAAAACAGTTATACTCCAATAAAGATGTTTAAAAAAATAAAAAAATTAAAAAAAAAAAAACCCTGAAGAAAGTAGGCATAGAGGGAACTTTCCTCAACATAATAAAGGACATATATGACAAACCCACAGCCAGCATCATTCTCAATGGTGACAAACTGAAACCATTTCCACTAAGATCAGGAACAAGACAAGGTTGCCCACTCTCACCACTCTTATTCAACATAGTTTTGGAAGTTCTAGCCACAGCAATCACAGAAGAAAATCAAATAAAAGGAATCCAAATCAGAAAACAAAAAGTAAAGCTGTCACTGTTTGCAGATGACATGATACTATACATAGAGAATACTAAGGATGCTACCAGAAAACTACTAGAGCTAATCAATGAATTTGGTAAAGTTGCAGGATACAAAATCAATGCAGAGAAATCTCTGGCATTCTTATACACTAATGATGAAAAATCTGAGAATGAAATTAAGAAAACACTCCCATTTACCATTGCAACAAAAAGAATAAAATATCTAGGAATAAACCTACCTAAGGAGACAAAAGACTTGTATGCAGACACTGCATACAAGTATGCATACATACAAGACACTGATGAAAGAAATTAAAGATGATACAAATAGATGGGGAAATATACCATGTTCTTGGATTGGAAGAATCAACATTGTGAAAATGACTCTACTACCCAAAGCAATCTACAGATTCAATGCAATCCTTATCAAATTACCACTGGCATTTTTTACAGAACTAGAACAAAGAATTTCACAATTTGTATGGAAACATAAACCTCCCCGAATAGCCAAAGCAATCTTGAGAACAAAAAATGGAGTTGGAGGAATCAGGCTCCCTGACTTCAAACTATACTATAAGGCCACAGTAATCAATACAGTATGGTACTGGCACAAAAACAGAAATATAGATCAATGGAACAGGATAGAAAGCCCAGAGTTAAACCCACACACATATGGGCACCGTATCTTTGATAAAGGAGGCAGGAATGTACAGTGGAGAAAAGACAACCTCTTCAATCAGTGGTGCTGGGAAAACTGGACAGCTACCTGTAGAAGTATGAAATTAGAACATTCCCTAACACCATACACAAAAATAAACTCAAAATGGGTTAAAGACCTAAATGTAAGGCCAGACACTATCAAACTCTTAGAGGAAAACATAGGCAGAACACTCTATGACATAAATCACAGCAAGATCCTTTTTGACCCACCTCCTAGAGAAATGGAAATAAAAACAAAAATAAAGAAATGGGACCCAATGAAACTTAAAAGCTTTTGCACAGCAAAGGCTACCATAAACAAGACCAAAAGACAACCCTCAGAATGGGAGAAAATATTTGCAAATGAAGCAACTGACAAAGGATTAACATCCAAAATTTATAAGCAATACATGCAGCTCAATAACAAAAAAACAAACAACCCAAGCAAAAAATGGGGAGAAGACCTCAATAGACATTTCTCCAAAGAAGATATACAGATTGCCAACAAATATATGAAAGAATGCTCAACATCATTAATCATTAGAGAAATGCAAATGAAAACTACAATGAGATATCATCTCACAACGGTCAGATTGGCCAACATCAAAAAATCTAGAAACAATAAATGCTGGAGAGGGTGTGGAGAAAAGGGAACACTCTTGCGCTGCTGGTGGGAATGTAAATTGATACAGCCACTATGGAGCACAGTATGGAGGTTCCTTAAAAAACTACAAATGGAACTACCATACGACCCCACAATCCCACTACTGGGCATATACCTTGAGAAAACCATAATTCAAAAAGAGTCATGTACCACAATGTTCATTGCAGCTCTATTTACAATAGCCAGGACATGGAAGCAACCTAAGTGTCCATCAACAGATGAATGGATAAAGAAGATGTGGCACATATATATAATGGAATATTACTCAGCCATAGAAAGAAATGAAATTAGTGATTTGTGGTAAGGTGGATGGACCTAGAGTCTGTCATACAGGGTGAAGTAAGTCAGAAGGAGAAAAACAAATACTGTATGCTAACACATATATATGGAATCTAAGAAAAAAATATGTCATGAAGAGACTAGGGGTAAGACAGGAATAAAACACACATCTACTAGAGCATGGACTTGAGGATATGGGGAGGGGGAAGGGTAAGCTGTTACGAAGTGCGAGAGTGTCATGGACATATATACACTACCAAATGTAAAATAGATAGCTAGTGGGAAGCAGCCGCATAGCACAGGAAGATCAGCTCAGTGCTTTGTGACCACCTAGAGCGGTGGGATAGGGAGGGTTGGAGGGAGGGAGATGTAAGAGGGAAGAGATATGGGAATATAGGTATATGTATAACTGATTCACTTTGTTGTAAAGCTGAAACTAACACACCATTGTAAAACAGTTATACTCCAATAAAGATGTTTAAAAAAATGAAATGAGAGTACTTGAATGGCCCCCCTTACAAAGACTCTTGTAAAGATAAAGTCAATGGAGGGGGTACCTTCAAGATGGTGGAGGAGTAAGACATGGAGATCACCTTCCTCCCCCAAAATACATCAAAAATACACCTACATGTGGAACAACTCCTACAGAACACCTACTGAACGCTGGCAAAAGACCTCAGACTTCCCAAAAGGCAAGAAGCTCCCCACGTACCTGGGTAGGTTAGAAGAAAAAAGAAAAAAACAGAGACAAAGGATATGGGTGGATCCTGCACCTCTGGGAGGGAGCTGTGAAGGAGGAAAGGTTTCCACACAGTAGGAAGCCCCTTCACTGGCAGAGATGGCAGGTGGGTGGGGGGGAAGGTTCGGAGTCACGGAGGAGAGTGCAGCAACAGGGGCGCAGAGGGCAAAGTGGAGAGATTCCTGCACAGAGGATTGGTGCCGATCAGCACTCACCAACCTGAGATGCTTGTCTGCTCACCCACCAGGGCAGGGCAGGGCTGGGAGCTGAGGCTCGGGTTTTGGAGGTCAGATCTCAGGGAGAGGACTGGATTTGGCTGCTTGAACACAGGCTGAAGGGGGATAATGCATCACAGCTAGCCGAGAGGGAGTCCAGGAAAAAGTCTGGACCTGCCTCAGAGGCAAGAGACCATTACTTCAGGTGTGCGAGGAGAGGGGATTCCTTCCCTGTCTGCCCACAGAAGGCAGAACACTGCCTAAATGAGCTCCAGTGATGGGTGTGAGCTGCGGCCATCAGCTCAGACCACAGAGATGGGCATGAAATGCTAATGCTGCTGCTGCAGCCACCAAGAATCCTGTGTGCAAGCACAGGTCACTAGCCACACCACCCCACCCCAGGAGCCTGTGCAACCCACCACTGCCAGGGTCCCATAATACAGAGACAACTTCCCCAAGAGAACACATGGAGTGCGTCAGGTTGTTGCAAGGTCACAGCGGCTTCTGCCGCCACAGGCTCGCCCTGCATTCCAATTATAACTACTGTACCGCTCCTTCCCCCAGGCCTGAGTGAGCAAGAGCTCCCTAATCAGTCGCTGCATTAACCTCATCCTGTCTGGGCAGGAAACAGATGCCTGAGGGTGACATACATGCAAAGGTGGAGCCCAAACCAAAGCTGAACCCCAGGAGCTGTGCAAACAAAAAAGAGAAAGGGAAGTTTCTCCATACAGTCTCAGGAGCAGTGGATTAAATCCCCATAATCTACTTGATGTACTCTGCATCTGTGGAATACCTGAATAGACAATAAATCATACCAAAATTAAGGCAGTAGGGGGGAGCGAGAAGATGGCGGAAGAGTAGGACGCGGGGATCACTCTTCCTCCTCACAGATACATCAGAAATACATCTACACGTGGAACTTCTCCTATAGAACACCCACCGAACGCTGGCAGAAGACCTCAGACCTCAGACCTCAGGCAAGAAACCCCCCCACGTACCTTGTTAGGGCAAAAGAAAAAAGAATAAACAGAGACAAAAGAATAGGGACGGGACCTGCACCAGTGGGAGGGAGCCGAGAGGGAGGAAAGGTTCCCGCACACTAGAAGCCCCTTCGTGGGCGGAGACTGCGGGTGGCGGAGTGGGAAGCTTCAGAGCCGCGGAGGAGACCACAGCCAACAGGGTGCGGAGGGCAAAGCGGAGAGATTCCCGCACGGAGGATCGGTGCCGATCAGCACTCACCAGCCCGAGAGGCTTGTCTGCTCATCCGCCGCGGCGGGCGGGGCTGGGAACTGAGCCTCGGGCGGTTCCCAGGGAAAGGTCTGGAGTAGCGAAAACAGCCTGAAGGGGTTAGCGCACCACGGCGGGCCGGGAGGGAGTTCGGGAGAAGTCTGGAGCTGCCGAAGAGGCAAGAGACCTTTTCTTCCCTCTTTACCTCCTGCTGCGCGAGGAGAGGGGTTTAAGCGCACCGCTTAAAGGAGCTCCAGAAACGGGCGCGGAGCTGCCGAAGAGACAAGAGACTTTTTCTTGCCTCTTCGCTTCCTGGGGCGCGAGGAAAGGGAATTAAGGGCACCACATAAAGGAGCCCCAGAAACGGGCGCGAGCTGCGGCTGTCGGCGCGGACAACAGAGACGGGTGTGGGGCGCTACGGTTGCTGCTGAAGCCACCAAGAGGCCTGTGTGCGAGCGCAGGTCACTCTCCACACCGCCCCTCCCGGGAGCCTGTGCAGCCCGCCAGCGCCGGGGTCCCGGGATCCTGGGACAGCTTCCCCGGGAAAACGCGCGGCGTGCCTCGGGCCGGTGCAGCGTCACGCCGGCCTCTGCCGCCGCGGACTCGCCCCACATCCGTGCCCCCCCACCCACCGCCTGAGTGAGCCAGAGCCCCCGAATCAACTGCTCCGTTAACGCTGCTCCTTTGACCCCGCCCTCTCTGAGCGAAGGGCACACGCCCTCGGACGACCTGCGCACAGAGGCGGGGCCAAGTCCAGGGCTGAGCCCCAGGAGCTGTGCGAACAGAGGGGGTGGTCCCTCCCAGCAGCCTCAGAAACAGCAGGTTAAAGCTCCACAGTCAGCTTGAAGTGCCCTGCATCTGTGGAAAACCTGAATAGACAGCGAAATATCCCAGGTTGAGGAAGTGGACTTTGGGAGCAAGATATACTATTATTTTCCCCTTTTTTCTTTTTGTGAGTGTGTATTTGGGTGCTGCTGTGTGAGATTGTGTCTGTGTAGCTTTGTTTTCACCATTTGTCCTGGGGTTAGACCGACTTTTTTTTTTTTTTTTTTTTCTTTAATAGAAATTTTTCTTCTTAATAATTATTTTGTTATTTTAATAACAGTATTTTACCCTACTTTATTTTGTCTTCTCCCCTTTCTTTCTTCCTTTCTTCCCTCCTTTTCCTATTTCCCTCCTTCCTTCCTTCCTCCCTTCCTTCCTTCCTCCCTTCCTTCCTTTATTCCCTCCTTCCTTCCTTCCTTTCTTTATTCCCTCCTTCCTTCCTCCTTTCCTTTCTTCCTCCCTCCCTTCCTTCCTTTATTCCCTCCTTCCTTCCTCCCTTCCTTTCTTCCTCCCTCCCTTCCTTCCTTTATTCCCTCCTTCCTTCCTCCTTTCCTTTCTTCCTCTCTCCCTTCCTTTCTTCCTCCCTCTCTTCCTTTATTCCTCCCTCCCTTCTTTATTCCCTCCTTCCTTCTTCCCTTCCTTTCTTCCTCCCTCCCTTCCTTTCTCTATTCCCTCCTTCCTTCCTCCCTTCCTTTCTTCCTCCCTCCCTTCCTTCCTTTATTCCCTCCTTCCTTCCTCCCTCCCTTCCTTTCTTCCTCCCTCCCTTCCTTTCTTTATTCCCTCCTTCCTTCCTCCCTCCCTTCCTTTCTTTATTCCCTCCTTCCTTCCTCCCTTCCTTTCTTCCTCCCTCCCTTCCTTTTATTCCCTCCTTCCTTCCTCCCTTCCTTTCTTCCTCCCTCCCTTCCTTTCTTTATTCCCTCCTTCCTTCCTCCCTTCCTTTCTTCCTCCCTCCCTTCCTTTCTTCCTTCCTTCCCTCCCTTCCTCCGTTCTTCCTTCCTTTCTTGACTTTCTACTTTTTTCTCCCTTTTGTTTTGAGCCGTGTGGATTAAAGGCTCTTGGCACTCCAGCCAGGTGTCAAGGCTGTGTCTCTGAGGTGGGAGAACTAACCGCAGGACAATGGTCCACAAGAGACCTCTCAGCTCCACGTAATATCAAATGGCGAAAATCTCCCAGAGATCTCCATCTCAACACCAAGACCCAGATTCACTCAAGGAGCAGCAACAAACAGTGCTGGACAACCTATCCCCAACAAAGAGCGAGACAGGTCTACAGCCCCATCCATTAGCAGAGAGGCGGCCTAGAATCACAGTAAGGCTACCGACATCCCCATACACGCCCCCAGACGTGGACCTACCCACCAGGGAGACGGGATCCAGCCTCATCCACCAGAACAGGGGAACTGGTCCCCCCAACCAGGAAACCTACTCAACCCACTGAACCAACCTCAGCCACTGGGGACAGCCACCAAAAATAGATAGAAATTCGAACCTGCAGCCTGCAAAAGGGAGACCCCAAACACAGTAAGATAAGCAAAATGAGAAGACAGAAAAACACACAGCAGATGAAGGAACAAGATAAAAACACACCAGACCTAACAGATGAAGAGGTAATAGCCAATCTACCTGAAAGAGAATTTAGAATAATGATGGTGAAGATGATGCAAAATCTTGGAAATAGAATAGACAAATTGCAAGAATCAGTTAACAAGGACCTAGAAGAAATAAAGAGGAAGCAAGTAACGATGAGCAACACAATAAATGAAATGAAAAATACTCTAGACGGGATCAGTAGCAGAATAACGGAGGCAGAAGGACGGATAAGTGACCTGGAAGATAAAATAGTGGAAATAACTACTGCAGAGCAGAAGAAAGAAAAAAGAATGAAAAGAACTGAGGACAGTCTCAGAGATCTCTGGGACAACATTAAACGCACCAACATTCGAATCATAGGGGTCCCAGAAGAAGAAGAGAAAAAGAAAGGGACTGAGAAAATATTTGAAGAGATTATAGTTGAAAACTTCCCTAATATAGGAAAGGAAATAGTCAACCAAGTCCAGGAAGCACAGAGAGTCCCATACAGGATAAACCCAAGGATAAACACGCCGAGACACATAATAATCAAACTGTCAAAAATTAAATACAAAGAAAACATATTAAAAGCAGCAAGGGAAAAACAACAAATAACACACAAGGGAATCCCCATAAGGCTAACATCTGATCTTTCAGCAGAAACTCTACAAGCCAGAAGGGAGTGGCAGGACATATTTAAAGTGATGAAGGAGGAGACGGCTTAAAGATGGCGGAAGAGTAAGACGCGGAGATCTCCTTCCTCCTCACAGAGACATCAGAAATACATCTACACGTGGAGCTTCTCCTGTAGAGCACCCACCGAACGCTGGCAGAGGACCTCGGACCTCGGACCTCCAAAAAGGCAAGAAACTCCCCACATATCTGGGTAGGGCAAAAGAAAAAAGAATAAACAGGGACAAAAGAATAGGGACGGGACCTACGCCAGTGGGAGGGAGCCGAGAAGGAGGAAAGACTCCCACACACTAGAGGCCCCTTCGCGGGCGGAGACTGCGGGCGCCGGAGGGGGAAGTTCCGGAGCCGCGGAGGTCAGCTCAGCCACAGGGGTGCGGAGGGCAAAGCGGAGAGATTCCCGCAGAGGATCGGTGCCGACCGGCGCTCACCAGCCCGAGAGGCTTGTCTGCTCGCCCGCCAGGGCGGGCGGGGCCGGGAGCTGAGGCTCGGGCTTCAGTCGGATCCCGGGGAAAGGGCTGGAGTTGGCAGAGTGAAGACAGCTTGAAGGGGGCTAGTGCGCCACGGCTGGCCGGGAGGGAGTTCGGGAGAAGTCTGGAGCTGCCGAAGAGGCAAGAGACCTTTTCCTCCCTCTTTGCTGCCTGGGCGCGAGGAGAGGGGATTAAGTGCGCCGCTTAAAGGAGCCCTAGAACTGGGCGCAGAGCTGCCGAAGAGACAAGAGACTTTTTCTTGCCTCTTTGCTTCCTCGGGTGTGAGGTGAGGGGATTAAGAGCACCGCGTAGAGGAGCTCCAGAAACGGGCGCGAGCCGCGGCTGTCGGCACGGACAGTAGAGACGGGTGTCGGACGCTAAGGTTGCTGCTGCCACCACCAAGAGGCCTGTGTGTGAGCACAGGTCACTCTCCACACCGGCCCTCCCAGGAGCCCGTGCAGTCCGCCACTGCCGGGGTCCCGGGATCCAGGGACAGCTTCCCCGGGAGAACGCACGGCGCACCTTGGGCCTGTGCAGCGTCACGTCGGCCTCTGCCGCCGCGGACTCGCCCCGCCCCCGTGCCACTCCCTCCCCCCAGCCTGAGTGAGCTGGAGCCCCCGAATCAACTGCTCCTTTAACATCGTCCTGTCTGAGCGAAGGGCAGTCGCCCTCGGACAACCTACACGCAGAGGCGGGACCAAGTCCAAAGCTGAACCCCAGGAGCTGTGCGAACAGAGAGGAGAGGGGGAGATCTCTCCCAACAGCCTCAGAAGCGGCGGATTAAAGCTCCACAATCAACTTGAAGTGCCCTGCATCTGTTGAAAACCTGAATAGACAACGAATCATCCCAAGTTGAGGAGGTGGACTTTGGGAGCAAGATATACTATTATTTTCCCCCTTTTTTTCTTTTTGTGGGTGTGTATGTGTATGCTGCTGTGTGAGATTTTGTCTGTATAGCTTTGCTTGCACCATTTGTCCTAGGGTTAGACCGACCCATTTTTCTGTGTTTTTTTTGTTTGTTTGTTTTTTTGGTTTTTTTTGTTTTTTGTTTTTTAAAAGGAAATTTTTCTTCTTAATAATTATTTTTTATTTTAATAACTATACTTTATACTACTCTGTCTTCTCCCTTTCTTTCTTCCTTTCTTCCCTCCTTCCCTCCTTTCTTCCTTCCTTCCCCCTTCTTTCCTCCCTTCCTCTCTTCCTTCCTCCCTTTCTTCCTCTGCACCTTCCGTCCTTGCTTTCTTGCTTCCTTCCTTCATTTCTTCCTTCCTTTCTTCCTTCCTTCCCTCCCTCCCTCCTTCCTTCCTTTTCTTTCCTCTCTATTTATTCTACCTTTTATTTTGAGCCGTGTGGATTAAAGGTTCTTGGCGCCCCAGCCAGGCACCAGGGCGGTGTCCCTAAGGTGGGAGAACCAACCTCAAGACACTAGTCCACAAGAGACCTCCGAGCTCCACGTAATATCAGACGGCGAAAATCTCCCAGAGACCTCCATCTCAACACCAAGACCCAGCTTCACTCAAGGACCAGCAAAGAACAGTGCTGGACACCCTATCCCCAACAAAGAGCAAGACAGGTCTACAGCCCCATCCATTAGCAGAGAGACTGCCTAAAATCATAATAAGGTTACCAACATCCCCAAACACACCACCAGACGAGGACCTGCCCACCAGAAGGACAAGATCCAGCCTCATCCACCAGAACAGAGGCACTAGTCCCCCCAACCAGGGAATCTACTCAACCCACTGAACCAACCTTAGCCACTGGGGACAGCCACCAAAAACAACAGGAACTACAAACCTGCAGCGTGCAAAAAGGAGACCTCAAACACAGTAAGATAAGCGAAATGAGAAGACAGAAAAACACACAACAGATGAAGGAGCAAGATAAAAACACACCAGACCTAACAGATGAAGAGGTAATAGCCAATCTACCTGAAAGAGAATTTAGAATAATGATGGTGAAGATGATGCAAAATCTTGGAAATAGAATAGACAATTTGCAAGAAACAGTTAACAGGGACCTAGAAGAAATAAAGAGGAAGCAAGCAACGATGAGCAACACAATAAATGAAATTAAAAATACTCTAGATGGGATCAATAGCAGAATAATTGAGGCAGAAGGACGGATAAGTGACCTGGAAGATAAAATAGTGGAAATAACTACTGCAGAGCAGAAGAAAGAAAAAAGAATGAAAAGAACTGAGGACAGTCTCAGAGACCTCTGGGACAACATTAAACGCACCAACATTCGAATTATAGGGGTCCCAGAAGAAGAAGAGAAAAAGAAAGGGACTGAGAAAATATTTGAAGAGATTATAGTTGAAAACTTCCCTAATATAGGAAAGGAAATAGTCAATCAAGTCCAGGAAGCACAGAGAGTTCCATACAGGATAAACCCAAAGAGAAACACACCACGACACATAATAATCAAACTGTCAAAAATTAAATACAAAGAAAACATATTAAAAGCAGCAAGGGAAAAACAACAAATAACACACAAGGGAATCCCCATAAGATTAACATCTGATCTTTCAGCAGAAACTCTACAAGCCAGAAGGGAGTGGCAGGACATATTTAAAGTGATGAAGGAAAAAAACCTACAACCAAGATTACTCTACCCAGCAAGGATCTCATTCAGATTTGATGGAGAAATTAAAACCTTTACAGACAAGCAAAAACTGAGAGAGTTCAGCACCACCAAACCAGCTCTACAACAAATCCTAAAGGAACTTCTCTAGGCAAGAAACACAAGAGAAGGAAAAGACCTACAAGAACAACCCGAAACAAGTAAATGGTAATAGGAACATACATATCGATAATTACCTTAAATGTAAATGGATTAAATGCTCCCACCAAAAGACACAGACTGGCTGAATGGATACAAAAACAAGACCCATATATATGCTGTCTACAAGAGACCCACTTCAGACCTAGGGACACATACAGACTGAAAGTAAGGGGATGGAAAAAGATATTCCATGCAAATGGAAATCAGAAGAAAGCTGGAGTAGCAATTCTCATATCAGACAAAATAGACTTTAAAATAAAGACTATTACAAGAGACAAAGAAGGACACTACATAATGATCAAGGGATCGATCCATGAAGAAGATATAACAATTGTAAATATTTATGCACCCAACATAGGAGCACCTCAATACATAAGGCAAATACTAACAGCCTTAAAAGGGGAAATCGACAGCAACACAATTATAATGGGGGACTTTAACACCCCACTTTCACCAATGGACAGATCATCCAAAATGAAAATAAATAAGGAAACACAAGCTTTAAATGATACATTACACAAGATGGACTTAATTGATATTTATAGGACATTCCATCCCAAAACAACAGAATACACATTTTTCTCAAGTGCTCATGGAACATTCTCCAGGATTGATCATATATTGGGTCACAAATCTAGCCTTGGCAAGTTTAAGAAAATTGAAATCGTATCAAGTATCTTTTCCGACCACAACGCTATGAGACTAAATATCAATTATAGGAAAAGATCTGTAAAAAATACAAACACATGGAGGCTAAACAATACACTACTTAATAACGAAGTGATCACTGAAGAAATCAAAGAGGAAATCAAAAAATACTTAGAAACAAATGACAATGGAGACACAACGACCCAAAACCTATGGGATACAGCAAAAGCAGTTCTAAGAGGCAAGTTTATAGCAATACAATCATACCTTAAGAAACAGGAAACATCTCGAATAAACAACCTAACTTTGCACTTAAAGCAATTAGAGAAAGAAGAACAAAAAACCCCCAAATTTAGCAGAAGGAAAGAAATCATAAAGATCAGATCAGAAATAAATGAAAAAGAAGTGAAGGAAACAATAGCAAAGATCAATAAAACTAAAAGCTGGTTCTTTGAGAAGATAAATAAAATTGATAAACCATTAGCCAGACTCATCAAGAATAAAAGGGAAAAGACTCAAATCAATAGAATTAGAAATGAAAAAGGAGATATAACAACTGACACTACAGAAATACAAAAGATTATTAGAGATTACTACAAGCAACTGTATGCCAATAAAATGCACAACCTGGAAGAAATGGACAAATTCTTAGAAATGCACAACCTGCCGAGACTGAACCAGGAAGAAATAGAAAATATGAACAGACCAATCACAAGCACTGAAATTGAAACTGTGATTAAAAATCTTCCAGCAAACAAAAGTCCAGGACCAGATGGCTTCACAGGCGAATTCTATCAAACATTTAGAGAAGAGCTAACACCTATCCTTCTCAAACTCTTCCAACAGATAGCAGAGGGAGGAACACTCCCAAACTCATTCTATGAGGCCAACATCACCCTGATACCAAAACCAGGCAAAGACGTCACAAAGAAAGAAAACTACAGGCCAATATCACTGATGAACATAGATGCAAAAATCCTCAACAAAATATTAGCAAACAGAATCCAACAGCACATTAAAAGGATCATACACCATGATCAAGTGGGGTTTATCCCAGGAATGCAAGGATTCTTCAATATACGCAAATCAATCAATGTGATACACCATATCAACAAACTGAAGGAGAAAAACCATATGATCATCTCAATAGATGCAGAGAAAGCTTTTGACAAAATTCAACACTCATTTATGATAAAAACCTTGCAGAAAGTGGGCATAGAGGGAACTTTCCTCAACATAATAAAGGCCATATATGACAAACCCACAGCTAGCATCGTTCTCAATGGTGAAAAACTGAAACCATTTCCACTAAGATCAGGAACAAGACAAGGTTGCCCACTCTCACCACTCTTATTCAACATAGTTTTGGAAGTTCTAGCCACAGCAATCAGAGAAGAAAAAGAAATAAAAGGAATCCAAATAGGAAAAGAAGAAGTAAAGCTGTCACTGTTTGCAGATGACATGATACTATACATAGAGAATCCTAAGGATGCTACCAGAAAACTACTAGAGCTAATCAATGAATTTGGTAAAGTAGCAGGATACAAAATTAATGCACAGAAATCTCTGGCATTCTTATACACTAATGATGAAAAATCTGAGAGTGAAATTAAGAAAACGCTCCCATTTACCATTGCAACAAAAAGAATAAAATATCTAGGAATAAACCTACCTAAGGAGACAAAAGACTTGTATGCAGAAAACTATAAGACACTGATGAAAGAAATTAAAGATGATACAAATAGGTGGAGAAATATACCATGTTCTTGGATTGGAAGAATCAACATTGTGAAAATGACTATACTACCCAAAGCAATCTACCGATTCAATGCAATCCCTATCAAATTACCACTGGCATTTTTTACAGAACTAGAACAAAAAATTTCACAATTTGTATGGAAACACAAAAGACCCCGAATAGCCAAAGCAATCTTGAGAACGAGAAATGGAGCTGGAGGAATTAGGCTCCCTGACTTCAGACTCTACTACAAGGCTACAGTAATCAAGACAATATGGTACTGGCACAAAAACAGAAATATAGATCAATGGAACAGGATAGAGAGCCCAGAGATAAACCCACACACATATGGTCACCTTATCTTTGATAAAGGAGGGAAGGATATACAGTGGAGAAAAGACAGCCTCTTCAATAAGTGGTGCTGGGAAAACTGGACAGCTACATGTAAAAGTATGAAATTAGAACAATCCCTAACACCACACACAAAAATAAACTCAAAATGGGTTAAAGACCTAAATGTAAGGCCAGACACTATCAAACTCTTAGAGGAAAACATAGGCAGAACACTATACGACATAAATCACAGCAAGATCCTTTTTGACCCATCTCCTAGAGAAATGGAAATAAAAACACAAATAAACAAATGGGACCTAATGAAACTTAAAAGCTTTTGCACAGCAAAGGATACCATAAACAAGACCAAAAGACAACCCTCAGAATGGGAGAAAATATTTGCAAATGAAGCAACTGACAAAGGATTAATTTCCAAAATTTATAAGCAACTCATGCAGCTCAATAACAAAAAAACAAACAACCCAATCCAAAAATGGGCAGAAGAACTAAATAGACATTTCTCCAAAGAAGATATACAGATTGCTAACAAACACATGAAAGAATGCTCAACCTCATTAATCATTAGAGAAATGCAAATCAAAACTACAATGAGATATCATCTCACACCGGTCAGATTGGCCATCATAAAAAACTCTAGAAACAATAAATGCTGGAGAGGGTGTGGAGAAAAGGGAACCCTCTTGCACTGCTGGTGGGAATGTAAATTGATACAGCCGCTATGGAGAACAGTATGGAGGTTCCTTAAAAAACTACAAATAGAACTACCATACGACCCAACAATCCCACTACTGGGAATATACCCTGAGAAAACTATAATTCAGAAAGACTCATGTACCAAAATGTTCATTGCAGCTCTATTTACAATAGCCAGGACATGGAAGCAACCTAAGTGTCCATCAACAGATGAATGGATAAAGAAGATGTGGCACATATATACAATGGAATATTACTCAGCCATAAAAAGAAATGAAACTGAGTTATTTATAATGAGGTGGATGGACCTGGAGTCTGTCATACAGAGTGAAGTAAGTCAGAAGGAGAAAAACAAATACCGTATGCTAACACATATATATGGACTCTAAGGGAAAAAAATGTCATGAAGAGGTTAGTGGTAGGACGGGAATAAAACACAGACTTACTCGAGCATGGACTTGAGGATATGGGGAGGGGGAGGGGTGGGCTGTGACGAAGTGGGGGAGTGGCAGGGACATATATACACTATCAAATGTAAATTAGATAGCTGGTGGGAAGCTGCTGCATAGCACAGGGAGATCACCTCTGTGCTGTGTGACCGCCTGGGGGGGGTGGGATAGGGAGGGTGGGAGAGAGGGTGATGCAAGAGGGAGGAGATGTGGGAGCATGTGTGTATGTATAACTGATTTAGTTTGTTGTAGAGGGAAAACTAACACACTATTGTAAAACAATTATACTCCAATAAAGATGTTAAAAATAAAAAAAAAATAAAAATAAAAAAAAATAAAGTGATGAAGGAAAAAAACCTACAACCAAGACTACTCTACCCAGCAAGGATCTCATTCAGATTTGATGGAGAAATTAAAACCTTTACAGACAAGCAAAAGCTGAGAGAGTACAGCACCACCAAACCAGCTTTACAACAAATGCTAAAGGAACTTCTCTAAGCAAGAAACATAAGAGAAGGAAAAGACCTACAAGAACAACCTGAAACAATTAAGTAAATGGTAATAGGAACGCACATATCAATAATTACCTTAAATGTAAATGGATTAAATGCTCCCACCAAAAGACACAGACTGGCTGAATGGATACAAAAACAGGACCCATATATATGCTGTCTACAAGAGACCCACTTCAGACCTAGGGACACTTACAGGCTGAAGGTGAGGGGATGGAAAAAGATATTCCATGCAAATGGAAATCAGAAGAAAGCTGGAGTAGCAATTCTCATATCAGACAAAATAGACTTTAAAATAAAAACTATTACAAGAGACAAAGAAGGACACTATATAATGATCAAGGGATCGATCCATGAAGAAGATATAACAATTGTAAATATTTATGCACCCAACATAGGCGCACCAGGATACATAAGGCAAATACTAACAGCCATAAAAGGGGAAATCGACAGTAACACAATCATAGTAGGGGACTTTAACACCCCACTTTCACCAATGGACAGATCATCCAAAATGAAAATAAATAAAGAAACACAAGCTTTAAATGATACATTATACAAGATGGATTTACTTGATATTTATAGGACATTCCATCCAAAAACAACAGAATACACATTTTTCTCAAGTGCCCATGGAACATTCTCCAGGATAGATCATATCTTGGGTCACAAATCTAGCCTTGGCAAATTTAAGAAAATTGAAATCGTATCAAGTATCTTTTCTGACCACAACGCTATGAGACTAGATATCAATTACAGGAAAAGATCTGTAAAAAATACAAGCACATGGAGGCTAAACAATACACTACTTAATAACGAAGTGATCACTGAAGAAATCAAAGAGGAAATCAAAAAGTACTTAGAAACAAATGACAATGGAGACACGATGACCCAAAACCTATGGGATACAGCAAAAGCAGTTCTAAGAGGGAAGTTTATAGCAATACAATCATACCTTAAGAAACAGGAAGCAACTCGAATAAACAACTTAACTTTGCACCTAAAGCAATTAGAGAAGGAAGAACAAAAAAACCCCAAATTTAGCAGAAGGAAAGAAATCATAAAGATCAGATCAGAAATAAATGAAAAAGAAATGAAGGAAACAATAGCAAAGATCAATAAAAGTAAAAGCTGGTTCTTTGAGAAGATAAATAAAATTGATAAACCATTAGCCAGACTCATCAAGAAAAAAAGGGAGAAGACTCAAATCAATAGAATTAGAAATGAAAAAGGAGATGTAACAACTGACTCTGCAGAAATACAAAAGATTATTAGAGATTACTACAAGCAACTCTATGGCAATAAAATGGACAACCTGGAAGAAATGGACAAATTCTTAGAAATGCACAACCTGCCAAGACTGAACCAGGAAGAAATAGAAAACATGAACAGACCAATCACAAGCACTGAAATTGAAACTGTGATTAAAAATCTTCCAACAAACAAAAGCCCAGGACCAGATGGCTTCACAGGCGAATTCTATCAAACATTTAGAGAAGAGCTAACACCTATCCTTCTCAAACTCTTCCAAAAGATAGCAGAGGTAGGAACACTCCCAAACTCATTCTACGAGGCCACCATCACCCTGATACCAAAACCAGACAAAGACGTCACAAAGAAAGAAAACTATAGGCCAATAACACTGATGAACATAGATGCAAAAATCCTCAACAAAATACTAGCAAACAGAATCCAACAGCACATTAAAAGGATCATACACCATGAACAAGTGGGGTTTATTCCAGGAATGCAAGGATTCTTCAATATACGCAAATCAATCAACGTGATACACCATATCAACAAACTGAAGGAGAAAAGCCATATGATCATCTCAATAGATGCAGAGAAAGCTTTTGACAAAATTCAACACCCATTTATGATAAAAACCCTGCAGATAGTAGGCATAGAGGGAACTTTCCTCAATATAATAAAGGCAATATATGACAAACCCACAGCCAGTATTGTTCTCAATGGTGAAAAACTGAAACCATTTCCACTAAGATCAGGAACAAGACAAGGTTGCCCACTCTCACCACTCTTATTCAACATAGTTTTGGAAGTTCTAGCCACAGCAATTAGAGAAAATAAAGAAATAAAAGGAATCCAAATAGGAAAAGAAGAAGTAAAGCTGTCACTGTTTGCAGATGACATGATACTATATATAGAGAATACTAAGGAAGCTTCCAGAAAACTACTAGAACTAATCAATGAATTTGGTAAAGTAGCAGGATACAAAGTTAATGCACGGAAATCTCTGCCATTCTTATACACTAACGATGAAAAATCTGAGAATGAAATTAAGAAAACACTCCCATTTACCATTGCAACAAAAAGAATAAACTATCTAGGAATAAACCTACCTAAGGAGACAAAAGACTTGTATGCAGAAAACTATAAGACACTGATGAAAGAAATTAAATATGATACAAATAGGTGGAGAAATATACCATGTTCTTGGATTGGAAGAATCAACATAGTGAAAATGACTGTATTACCCAAAGCAATCTACAGATTCAATGCAATCCCTATCAAATTGCCACTGGCATTTTTTACAGAACTAGAAAAAAGAATTTCACAATTTGTATGGAAACACAAAAGACCCCGAATAGCCAAAGCAATCTTGAGAACGAAAAATGGAGCTGGAGGAATCAGGCTCCCTGACTTCAGACTATACTACAAGGCCACAGTAATCAAGACAGTATGGTACTGGCACAAAAACAGAAATATAGATCAATGGAACAGGATAGAAAGCCCAGAGATAAACCCACACACATATGGTCACCTTATCTTTGATAAAGGAGGCAAGAATATACATTGGAGAAAAGACAGCCTCTTCAATGAGTGGTGTTGGGAAAACTGGACAGCTACCTGTAGAAGTATGAAATTAGAACACTCCCTAACACCATACACAAAAATAAACTCAAAATGGGTTAAAGACCTAAATGTAAGGCCAGACACTATCAAACTCTTAGAGGAAAACATAGGCAGAACACTCTATGACATCAATCACAGCAAGATCCTTTTTGACCCATCTCCTAGAGAAATGGAAATAAAATCAAAATTAAACAAATGGGATCAAATGAAACTTAAAAGCTTCTGCACAGCAAAGGATACCATAAACAAGACCAAAAGACAACCCTCAGAATGGGAGAAAATATTTGCAAATGAAGCAACTGACAAAGGATTAATATCCAAAATTTATAAGCAACTCATGCAGCTCAATAACAAAAAAACAAACAGCCCAATCCAAAAATGGGCAGAAGAACTAAATAGACATTTCTCCAAAGAAGATATACAGATAGCCAACAAACACATGAAAGAATGCTCAACATCATTAATCATTAGAGAAATGCAAATCAAAACTACAATGAGATATCATCTCACACTGGCCAGATTGGCCATCATCAAAAACTCTAGAAACAATAAATGCTGGAGAGGGTGTGGAGAAAAGGGAACACTCTTGCACTGCTGGTGGGAATGTAAAATGATACAGCCACTATGGAGAACAGTATGGAGGTTCCTTAAAAAACTACAAATAGAACTACCATATGACCCAGCAATCCCACTACTGGGCATATACCCTGAGAAAACCATAATTCAAAAAGAGTCATGTACCAAAATGTTTATTGCAGCTCTATTTACGATAGCCAGGACATGGAAGCAACCTAAGTGTCCATCAACAGATGAATGGATAAGGAAGATGTGGCACATATATACAATGGAATATTACTCAGCCATAAAAAGAAATGAAACTGAGTTATTTGTAATGAGGTGGATAGACCTGGAATCTGTCATACAGAGTGAAGTAAGTCAGAAGGATAAAAACAAATACCGTATGCTAACACATATATATGGAATCTAAAAAAAAATGTCATGAAGAGATTAGTGGTAGGAGGGAATAAAACACAGACCTACTAGAGCATGGACTTTAGGATATGGGGAGGGGGAAGGGTAAGCTGTGACGATGTGAGAGAGTGGCAGGGACATATACACACTACCAAATGTAAATTAGATAGCTAGTGGGAAGCTACAGCATAGCACAGGGAGTTCACCTCTGTACTTAGTGACCACCTAGAGGGGTGGGATAGGGAGGGTGGGAGGGAGGGTGACAAAAGAGGGAAGAGTTATGGGAACATAGGTATATGTATAACTGATTCACTTTGTTGTAAAGGAGAAACTAACCCACTATTGTAAAACAGTTATACTCAAATAAAGATGTTAAAAAAAAAAAAAAAAAAATTAAGGCAGTAGACTTGGGAACAACTGCAGACTTGGGGTGTGCTGTCTGCAAGTGATTTGTTTCTGATTTTTATGTTTAATCTTAGTATAGTTTTTAGTGCTGTTATCATTAGTGGATTTGTTTAACACTATGGATGCTCTCGTCTTTTCAAAATTATTACTTTTTAATTTTAATGCTTTATTTTTATTTTAATAATTTAATTAAAACTTTTTAAAAATTTATTTATTTATTTTTCTTCCTTTTTTTCTCCCTTTTCATGTGAACCATGTGGCTGACAGGGTCTTGGTGCTCTGGCCTGGTGTCAAGCCTGAGCCTCTGAGGTGGGAGAGCCAAGTAGAGGACATTGGACCACCAGACACCTCCTGTCCCCACATAATATCAACCAGCAAGAGCTCACCCAGAGATCCATCTCAAGGCTAAGACCCAGCTACACCCAATGGCCAGCAAGCTCCAGTGCTGCATGTTCCATGCCAAATAACTGGCAACTCAGAAACACAACCTCATCCATTAGTAGAGAGGCTGTCTAAAATCATACCAAGTTCACAGACACCCCAAACACACTGCCGGATGCAGCCCTGCCCACCAGAAATACAACATCCAGCCCCACCCACCAGAACACAGGCACCAGTCCCCTCCACCAGGAAGCCTACACAACCCACTGAACCAACCATACCCACTGGGGGCAGACACCAAAAACAACAGGAACTACGAACCTGCAGCCTGCGAAAAGGAGACCCCAAACACAGTAAGTTAAGCAAAATAAGAAGACAGAGAAATATGCAGCAGATGAAGGAGCAAGGTAAAAACCCCACCAGGCCAAACAAATGAAGAGGAAATAGGCAGTCTACCTGAAAAAGAAGTCAGAGTAATGATAGTAAAGATGATCCAAAATCTTGGAAATGGAATGGAGAAAATACAAGAAACGTTTAAGAATAAACTAGAAGAACTGAAGAGCAAACAAACAATGATGAACAGCACAATAAATGAAATTAAAAATTCTCTAGAAGGAATCAATAGCAGAATAACTGAGGCGGAAGAAGGGATAAGTGACCTGGAAGATAAAACAGTGGAAATAACTACCACAGAGCAGAATAAAGAAAAAGAAAGAAAAGAATTGAGGACAGTCTCAAAGATCTCTGGGACATATTAAACACCACCATTTGAATTATAGGGGTCCCAAAAGAAGAGGAGAAAAAGAAAGGGACTGAGAAAATATTTGAAGAGATTATAGTTGAAAACTTCCCTAACCTGGGAAAGGAAATAGTCAAGTCCAGGAAGCACAGAGAGTCCCATACAGGATAAATCGAAGGATATGTCAAGGCACATATTAATACAACTATAAAAAATTAAATATGAAGAAAAAATATTAAAGCAGCAAGGAAAAAGCAACAAATAATATACAAGGGAATCCCCATAAGGTTAACAGCTGATTTTTCAGCAAAAACTCTGCAAGCCAGAAGGGAGTGGCAGGACATATTAAAGGTGATAAAAGGGAAAAACCTACAAGCAAGATTACTCTACCCAGCAAGGATCTCATTCAGATTCGAGGGAGAAATTAAGACCTTTACAAAAAAGCAAAAGATAAGAGAATTCAGCACCACCAAACCAGCTGTACAGCAAATGCTAAAGGATCTTCCGTAGGCAGGAAACACAAGAGAAGGAAAAGACCTACAAAAACAAACCAAAAACAATTAAGAAAATGGCCATAGGAACATACTTATCAATAATTACCTTCAATGTGAATGGATTAATGCTCCAAGCAAAACACACTGGCTGTTTGAATGGATACAAAAACAAGACCTGTATACATGCTGTCTGCAAGAGACCCACTTCAGATTTATAGACACATACAGACTGACAGTGAGGGGATGGAAAAAGATATTCCATGCAAATGGAAATCAAAAGAAAGCTGGAGTAGCAATTCTCATAACAGATAAAACAGCCTTTAAAATAAAGACTATTACAAGAGACAAAGAAGGACACTACATAATGGTCAAAGGATCAATCCAAGAAGAAGATATAACAATTGTAAGTATTTCTGCACCCAACGTAGGAGCACCTCAATATGTAAGGCAAATGTTAACAGCCATAAAATGGGAAATCAACAGTAACACAATAATAGTAGGGAATTTTAACACCCCACTTTCACCAATGGACAGATCATCCAAAATGAAAATAAATAAGGGAACACGAACTTTAAATGACACATTAGGCAAGATGGACTTAACTGATATTTATAGGACATTCCATTCAAAAACAACAGAATACACTTTCTTCTCAAGTGCTCATGGAACATTCTCCAAGATAGATCATATCTTGATCACAAATCAAGCTTTGGTAAATTTAAGAAAATTGAAATCATATCACATATCTTTTCCAACCACAACGTTATGAGACTAGATATGAATTGCAGGAAAAAAACTGTAAAAAATACAAACACATGGAGGCTAAACAATACACTACTAAATAATCAAGAGATCACTGAAGAAATCAAAGAGGAAATCAAAAAATACCTAGAAACAAATGACAGTGAAAACACGACAACCCAAAACCTATGGGATGCAGCAAAAGCAGTTCTAAGAGGGAAGTTTATAGCCAATACAATCCTACCTCAAAGAGAAGAAAAATCTCAAACAAACAACCTAAACTTACACCTTAAACAATTAGAGAAAGAAGAACAAAAAACCCCCCAAAGTTAGCAGAAGGAAAGGAATCATAAAAATCATATAAGAAATAAATGAAAAAGAAATGAGGTAAACAATAGCAATGATCAATAAAACTAAACGCTGGTTCTTTGAGAAGATAAACAAAATTGATAAACCATTAGCCAGACTCACCAGGAAAAAAAGGGAGAAAAATCAAATCAATGGAATTAGAAATGAAAAAGAAGTAACCACTGACACTGCAGAAATACAAAGTATCATGAGATTACTACAAGCAACTATATGCCAAAAAAATGGACAACCTGGAAGAAATGGACAAATTCATAGAAAAGCTCAACCTTCCGAGACTGAGCCAGGAAGAAATAGAAAATATAAACAGACCAATCACAAGCACTGAAATTGAAACTGTGATTAAAAATCTTCCAACAGAGACAGGAGTCAGCACTGGGAGCAGGGTGGCGTGATGGCCAGCCTCCCTCCGTTGGCGCAGCTCATTTCCTGGGGTAACCAAATGAGCCTTGCGGCTGAGCGCTGATGGTCCAGCACAGCCAGGCGGGTGGAGCTTCCACAGCCTTTAGGTGAGACGGCCAGAGCCCAGGGATGAGGAGACTGAACCACAGAGAGGTCAAATAATTGGACCCCAGAAAAGTCTCTGGCCAACTAGAAATAACCTAAAGTAGAGTGTCGGTTGCAGCCGCTTCGCAAGAGGATCTCTTGCTTGAAGCGCTGGAGGCAAAGCCTCTGCACGAGGCACCCTATGAGCAAGTGAAACTAGACGAAGCACTGAGGAAAGAAAAAAGCTGCCCCCTGCCTCACCAGGAGACCCTCCAAGACCAGCAGCCGTGTGGATTAAAGGCTCCTGGCACTCCAACCAGGTGTCAAGGCTCTGTCACTGAGGTGGGAGAACTAACCTCAGGACACTGGTCCACAAGAGACCTCTCAGCTCCACGTAATATCAAATGGCGAAAATCTCCCAGAGATCTCCATCTCAACACCAAGACCCAGCTTCACTCAAGGACCAGCAACCTACAGGGCTGGACACCCTATACCCAACAAAGAGCGAGACAGGTCTACAGACCCATCCATTAGCAGAGAGGCTGCCTAGAATCACAGTAAGGCTACCGACATCCCCATACACGCCACCAGACCTGGACCTGCCCACCAGGGAGACAGGATCCAGCCTCATCCACCAGAACAGGGGCACTGGTCCCCCCAACCAGGAAACCTGCTCAACCCACTGAACCAACCTCAGCCACTGGGGACAGCCACCAAAAATAGATAGAACTACGAACCTGCAGCCTGCAAAAGGGAGACCCCAAACACAGTAAGATAAGCAAAATGAGAAGACAGAAAAACACACAGCAGATGAAGGAACAAGATAAAAACACACCAGACCTAACAAATGAAGAGGTAATAGCCAGTCTACCTGAAAGAGAATTCAGAATAATGATGGTGAAGATGATTCAAAATCTTGGAAATAGAATAGACAAATGGCAAGAAACAGTTAACAAGGACCTAAAAGAAATAAAGAGAAAGCAAGTAACAATGAGCAACACAATAAATGAAATGAAAAATACTCTAGATGGGATCAATAGCAGAATAACGGAGGCAGAAGGACGGATAAGTGACCTGGAAGATAAAATAGTGGAAATAACTACTGCAGAGCAGAAGAAAGAAAAAAGAATGAAAAGAACTGAGGACAGTCTCAGAGATCTCTGGGACAACATTAAACGCACCAACATTCGAATCATAGGGGTCCCAGAAGAAGAAGAGAAAAAGAAAGGGACTGAGAAAATACTTGAAGAGATTATAGTTGAAAACTTCCCTAATATAGGAAAGGAAATAGTCAATCAAGTCCAGGAAGCACAGAGAGTCCCATACAGGATAAACCCAAGGATAAACAGGCCGAGACACATAATAATCAAACTGTCAAAAATTAAATACAAAGAAAACATATTAAAAGCAGCAAGGGAAAAACAACAAATAACACACAAGGGAATCCCCATAAGGCTAACATCTGATCTTTCAGCAGAAACTCTACAAGCCAGAAGGGAGTGGCAGGACATATTTAAAGTGATGAAGGAAAAGAACCTACAACGAAGATTACTCTACCCAGCAAGGATCTCATTCAGATTTGATGGAGAAATTAAAACCTTTACAGACAAGCAAAAGCTGAGAGAGTTCAGCACCACCAAACCAGCTTTACAACAAATCCTAAAGGAACTTCTCTAAGCAAGAAACATAAGAGAAGGAAAAGACCTACAAGAACAACCCGAAACAATTAATAAATGGTAATAGGAATGCACATATCAATAATTACCTTAAATGTAAATGGATTAAATGCTCCCACCAAAAGACACAGACTGGCTGAATGGATACAAAAACAGGACCCATATATATGCTGTCTACAAGAGACCCACTTCAGACCTAGGGACACTTACAGGCTGAAAGTGAGGGGATGGAAAAAGATATTCCATGCAAATGGAAATCAGAAGAAAGCTGGAGTAGAAATTCTTATATCAGACAAAATAGACTTTAAAATAAAAACTATTACAAGAGACAAAGAAGGACACTACATAACGATCAAGGGATCAATCCATGAAGAAGATATAACAATTGTAAGTATTTCTGCACCCAACATAGGCGCACCTCAATACATAAGGCAAATACTAACAGCCATAAAAGGGGAAATTGACAGTAACACAATCCTAGTAGGGGACTTTAACACCCCACTGTCACCAATGGACAGATCATCCAAAATGAAAATAAATAAGGAAACACAAGCTTTAAATGATACATTATACAAGATGGATTTACTTGATATTTATAGGACATTCCATCCAAAAACAACAGAATACACATTTTTCTCAAGTGCCCATGGAACATTCTCCAGGATAGATCATATCTTGGGTCACAAATCTAGCCTTGGCAAATTTAAGAAAATTGAACTCGTATCAAGTATCTTTTCTGACCACAACGCTATGAGACTAGATATCAACTACAGGAAAAGATCTGTAAAAAATACAAACATGGAGGCTAAACAATACACCACTTAATAACGAAGTGATCACTGAAGAAATCAAAGAGGAAATCAAAAAGTACTTAGAAACAAATGACAATGGAGACACGACGACCCAAAACCTATGGGATACAGTAAAAGCAGTTCTAAGAGGGAAGTTTATAGCAATACAATCAAACCTTAAGAAACAGGAAGCACCTCGAATAAACAACTTAACTTTGCACCTAATGCAATTAGAGAAAGAAGAACAAGAAAACCCCCAAATTTAGCAGAAGGAAAGAAACCATAAAGATCAGATCAGAAATAAATGAAAAAGAAATGAAGGAAACAATAGCAAAGATCAATAAAAGTAAAAGCTCGTTCTTTGAGAAGATAAATAAAATTGATAAACCATTAGCCAGACTCATCAAGAATAAAAGGGAGAAGACTCAAATCAATAGAATTAGAAATGAAAAAGGAGATGTAACAACTGACTCTGCAGAAATACAAAAGATTATTAGAGATTACTACAAGCAACTCTATGCCAATAAAACGGACAACCTGGAAGAAATGGACAAATTCTTAGAAATGCACAACCTGCCGAGACTGAACCAGGAAGAAAGAGAAAATATGAACAGACCAATCACAAGCACTGAAATTGAAACTGTGATTAAAAATCTTCCAACAAACAAAAACCCAGGACCAGATGGCTTCACAGGCGAATTCTATCAAACATTTAGAGAAGAGCTAACACCTATCCTTCTCAAACTCTTCCAAAAGATAGCAGAGGGAGGAACACTCCCAAACTCATTCTATGGGGCCACCATCACGCTGATACCAAAACCAGACAAAGACGTCACAAAGAAAGAAAACTACAGGCCAATATCACTGATGAACATAGATGCAAAAATCCTCAACAAAATACTAGCAAACAGAATCCAACAGCACATTAAAAGGATCATACACCATGAACAAGTGGGGTTTATTCCAGGAATGCAAGGATTCTTCAATATACGCAAATCAATCAACGTGATACACCATATCAACAAACTGAAGGAGAAAAACCATATGATCATCTCAATAGATGCAGAGAAAGCTTTTGACAAAATTCAACACCCATTTATGATAAAAACCCTGCAGATAGTAGGCATAGAGGGAACTTTCCTCAATATAATAAAGGCAATATATGACAAACCCACAGCCAGCATTGTTCTCAATGGTGAAAAACTGAAACCATTTCCACTAAGATCAGGAACAAGACAAGGTTGCCCACTCTCACCACTCTTATTCAACATAGTTTTGGAAGTTCTAGCCACAGCAATCAGAGAAAATAAAGAAATAAAAGGAATCCAAATAGGAGAAGAAGTAAAGCAGTCACTGTTTGCAGATGACATGATACTATACATAGAGAATCCTAAGGATGCTACCAGAAAACTACTAGAACTAATCAATGAATTTGGTAAAGTAGCAGGATACAAAATTAATGCACAGAAATCTCTGGCATTCTTATGCACTAATGATGAAAAATCTGAGAATGAAATTAAGAAAACACTCCCATTTACCATTGCAACAAAAAGAATAAAATATCTAGGAATAAACCTACCTAAGGAGACAAAAGACTTGTATGCAGAAAACTATAAGACACTGCTGAAAGAAATTAAAGATGATACAAATAGGTGGGGAAATATACCATGTTCTTGGATTGGAAGAATCAACATTGTGAAAATGACTCTATTACCCAAAGCAATCTACAGATTCAATGCAATCCCTATCAAATTACCACTGGCATTTTTTACAGAACTAGAACAAAGAATTTTACAATTTGTATGGAAACACAAAAGACCCCGAATAGCCAAAGCAATCTTGAGAACGAAAAATGGAGCTGGAGGAATCAGGCTCCCTGACTTCTGACTATACTACAAGGCCACAGTAATCAAGACAGTATGGTACTGGCACAAAAACAGAAATATAGATCAATGGAACAGGATAGAAAGCCCAGAGATAAACCCACACACATATGGTCACCTTATCTTTGATAAAGGAGGGAAGGAAACACAGTGGAGAAAAGACAGCCTCTTCAATAAGTGGTGCTGGGAAAACTGGACAGCTACCTGTAGAAGTATGAAATTAGAACACTCCCTAACACCATACACAAAAATAAACTCAAAATGGGTTAAAGGCCTAAATGTAAGGCCAGACACTATCAAACTCTTAGAGGAAAACATAGGCAGAACACTCTATGACATACATCACAGCAAGATCCTTTCTGACCCATCTCCTAGAGAAATGGAATTAAAAACAAAAATAAACAAATGGGATCTAATGAAACTTAAAAGCTTTTTCACAGTAAAGGATACCATAAACAAGACCAAAAGACAACCCTCAGAATGGGAGAAAATATTTGCAAATGAAGCAACTGACAAAGGATTAATATCCAAAATTTATAAGCAACCCATGCAGCTCAATAACAAAAAAACAAACAACCCAATCCAAAAATGGGCAGAAGAACTAAATAGACATTTCTCCAAAGAAGATATACAGATTGCCAACAAACACATGAAAGAATGCTCAACATCATTAATCATTAGAGAAATGCAAATCAAAACTACAATGAGATATCATCTCACACCGGTCAGATTGGCCATCATTAAAAACTCTAGACAATAAATGCTGGAGAGGGTGTGGAGAAAAGGGAACCCTCTTGCACTGCTGGTGGGAATGTAAGTTGATACAGCCACTATGGAGCACAGTATGGAGGTTCCTTAAAAAACTACAAATAGAACTACCATACGACCCAGCAATCCCACTACTGGGCATATACCCTGAGAAAACCATAATTCAGAAAGACTCATGTACCAAAATGTTCATTGCAGCTCTATTTACGATAGCCAGGACATGGAAGCAACCTAAGTGTCCATCAACAGATGAATGGATAAAGAAGATATGGCACATATATACAATGGAATATTACTCAGCCATAAAAAGAAATGAAACTGAGTTATTTGTAATGAGGTGGATAGACCTGGAATCTGTCATACAGAGTGAAGTAAGTCAGAAGGATAAAAACAAATACCGTATGCTAACACATATATATGGAATCTAAAAAAAAAAAAAGTCATGAAGAGATTAGTAGTAGAATGGGAATAAAACACAGACCTATTAGAGCATGGACTTGAGGATATGGGGAGGGGGAAGGGTAAGCTGTGACGATGTGAGAGAGTGGCAAGGACATATACACACTACCAAATGTAAATTAGATAGCTAGTGGGAAGCTGCAGCATAGCACAGGGAGTTCACCTCTGTGCTTTGTGACCACCTAGAGGGGTGGGATAGGGAGGGTGGGAGGGAGGGTAACACAAGAGGGAAGAGTTATGGGAACATATGTATATGTATAACGGATTCACTTTGTTGTAAAGGAGAAACTAACACACTATTGTAAAACAGTTATACTCAAATAAAGATGTTAAAAAAAAAAAAAATCTTCCAACAAACAAAAGCCCAGGACCGGATGGCTTCACAGGCAAGTTCTATCAAACAGTGAAGAGCCAACAGCTATCCTCAAACTCTTCCAAAATATAGGAGAGGGAGGAACACTCCCAAACTCATTCTAAGGGGCCACCATCACCCTGGTACCAAAACCAGAAAGATGTCCAAAAACCCCAGAAAACTACAGGCCAATATCACTGATGAACATAGATGCAAAAATCCTCAACAAAAAACTAGCATACAGAATTCAACAGCACATCAAAAGGATCATAAACCATCATCAAGTGGGGTTTATCCCAGGAATGCAAGGATTCTTCAATATATGCAAATCAATGTGATACACCATATTAACAAATTGAAGGATGAAAACCATATGATCCTCTCAATAGATGCAGAAAAAGCTTTGACAAAATTCAATACCCATTTATGATAAAAACCCTCCAGAAAGTAGGCACAGAGGAAACTTACCTCAACATAATAAAGGGCATATATGACAAACCCAGAGCCAACATCATTCTCAGTGGTGAAAAACTGAAACCACTTCCACTAAGATCAGGAACAAGACAAGGTTGCCCACTCTTACCACTTATTATTCAGCATAGTTTGGAGTTTTAGCCATAGCACTCAGAGAAGAAAACATAATAAAAGAAATCCAAATCTGAAAGGAAGAAATAAAACTGTCACTGTTTGCAGATGACATGATACTATACATAAGGAATCCTAAAGATGCTATCAGAAAACTACTAGAGCTAATCAATGAATCTGGTAAAATAGCAGGATACAAAATTAATGCACAGAAATCTCTTGCATTCCTATACAATAATGATGAAAAATCTGAAAGAGAAATTAAGGAAACACTCCCACTTACCACTGCAGCAAAAAGAATAAAATACCTAGGAATAAACCTACCTAAGGAGACAAAAGACCTGTATACAGAAAACTATTAAACACTGCTGAAATAAATTAAAGATGATAGAAACAGATGGAGAGATATACCATGTTCTTGGATTGGAAGAATCAACATTGTGAAAATGACTATACTACCCAAAACAATCTACAGATTCAATGCAACCCCTATCAAACTACCAATGGCATTTTTCACAGAACTGGAACAAAACATTGCACAATTTGTATGGAAACACAAAAGACCCCGAATAGCCAAAGCAATCTTGAGAACGAAAAATGGAGCTGGAGGAATCAGGCTCCCTGACTTCAGACCATACTACAAAGCTACAGTAATCAAGACAGTACATTACTGACACAAAAACAGAAATATGCATTAGTGGAAGAGGATAGAAAGCCCAGAGATCACCCACGCACATATGGTCACCTTATCTTTGATAAAGGAGGCAAGAAGATACAATGGAGAAAAGACAGCCTCCTCAATAAGTGGTGCTTCGAAAATTGGGCAGCTACATATAAAAGAATGAAATTAGAACACTTCCTAACAGCGTACACAAAAGTAAACTCAACACTGATTAGAGACCTAATTGTAAGGCTGGACACTATAAAACTTTTAGAAGAAAACATAGGCAGAGCACTCTATGACATAAATCAAAGCAAGATCCTTTCTGACCCACCTCCTAGAGAAATGGATATAAAAACACAAAAATAAACAAATGGGACCTAATGAAACTTAGAAGCTTTTGCACAGCAAAGGAAACCATAAACAAGATGAAAAGACAACCCTCAGAATTGGAGAAAATATTTGCAAACAAAGCAACAGACAAAGGATTAATATGCAAAATTTACAAGTAGCTCATGCAGCTCAATATGAAAATAAAACCAACCCAATCCAAAAAATGGGCAGAAGATAGAAATACATATTTCTCCAAAGATATACAGATTGCCAACAAACACATGAAAGGATGCTCAACATCACTAATCATTAGAGAAATGCAAATCAAAACTGCAGTGAGGTATCACCTCACACCCGTCAGAATGGCCATCACCAAAAAATCTACAAACAATAAATGCTGGAGAGGGTGTGGAGAAAAGGGAAACCTCTTGCACTGTTGGTGGGAATGTAAACTGATATGGCCATTTTGGAGTACTGTATGGAGGTTCCTTAAAAAACTAAAAACAGGGCTTCCCTGGTGGCGCAGGTTGAGAGTCCACCTGCCAATGCAGGGGACACGGGTTCGTGCCCCGGTCCAGGAGGATCCCACATGCCGCAGAGCGGCTGGGCCCGTGAGCCATGGCCGCTGAGCCTGCGCATCCAGAGACTGTGCTCCGCAACGGGAGAGGTCACGGCAGTGAGAGCCTGTGTACCACAAAAAAAAAAAAAAAAAAAAAAAAACCAAACTAAAAAACTAAAAACAGAACTTCTGTATCACCCAGCAATCCCACTACTGGGCATATACCCTGAGAAAACCATAATTCAAAAAGAGTCATGTACCACAATGTTCACTGCAGCACTATTTACAATAGTCAGGACATGGAAGCAACCTAAGTGTCCATCGACAGATGAATGGATAAAGAAAATGTGGCACATATATACAATGGAATATTACTCAGCCATACAAAGAAACAAAACTGAGTTATTTGTAGTGAGGTGGGTGGATGTAGAGTCTGTCATACAGAGTGAAGTAAATCAGAAAGAGAAAAACAAATGCCGTACGCTAACACATATATATGCAATAAAAAAACTGGTTGTGAAGAACCTAGGGGCAGGACAGGAATAAAGTCACAGACGTAGAGAATGGACTTGAGGACATGGGGAGGGGGAAGGATAAGTTTGGACGAAGTGAGAGAGTAACAGTGACATAAACACACTACCAAATGTAAAATAGACAGTGGGAAGCAGCTGCATGGCACAGGGAGATCAGTTCAGTGCTTTGTGACCACCTAGAGGGGTGGGAGGGAGACGCAAGAGGGAGTGTATATGGGGATATATGTATTCATATAGCTGATTCACTTTGTTATACAGCAGAAACTAACACAACATTGTAAAGCAATTATACTCCAATGAAGATGTTAAATAAAAATAATAAAGATAAAGGCAATGAATGTGAAAATTTCATAAACTATAAAATGCTATATAATTGTAAGTGTTATTATTTTCAGCTTTTCCCACCTCATTGTAAATATTGTTAATGATATTACCTGTCAATTTTCTTTCTTTATTTCGGGACACTGAAAGAATGAAAGTTTTAAAGGAAAGAAAGGAAAGAATAATTTGGGAGTAATTACATGATTTAGCATCAAGGGTGAGTTTGAACATGTGCCTAACTGGGAGCAGGATTATACTGGATAAATTTGAAAGATAGTGCATTGGTGGTGGAGAATCTGGAAACAGTAAATTAATTACCTTGCAGTTCTCCAAGAGAGATCCGTAGACCATACATACAGTGTCTAAAAGATCCAAGTGCTAGTGACTTCACTCATTCATTCAAAAAACATTTAGCTAACTTTCACTTTGTGCTCCACCCCAGGAAACTTGAATAAGGCAAAATCACCCAGAATGGTGGCAGAGACAGGCCAACAGAACATCCATTTCAGTATAAGGTGTTAAAGCCGTGACAGAGGTAGCAAGCCTATGAAAGGAGCACAGAGGAGGAGTATCTATATCGGATTAGGAATCTCGAGAAAGATTTCTTGGAAGAGGTGATGCCTGAGCTGAATTTAGAAGAATGAGTTAGTCTTAGATGACGTGGGGGCAGAGAGAGTGTTTTCCTGGAAGAGGGAACAATATGTGCAAAGACTCGGACGCCTGAAGCAGCCTGTTGTATTTTAAGGAATCACAAGTAGTTTCAAATGACTGTTTTGAAAATGTGTGGTGAAGGGTGGGTGGAAGGAAGAGAGGTGTGTGTGGAGGGGGGGTAGAGAGAAACTGGGGAAGGCATAGCCAAAATATCTGAACTTGATCCTGAGAGCTATGTGGGACCCGAAAACAGGGTGACAGTGACATGGTCAGAACTACAATTTAGAAAGAGTGCTGAATTGATAGGAAAGAGGTCTGGAGGCAGGAAGCTCAGAAGTGTGAACAGCAGCTATGAGGGCATGAAGTAAGGCAGTGGGCTAGCAATGAGGATGCAGAGAAGGGAGCAGAGCTAACAGTCTGCAAAAGTTGATAGTATGGACCTTTATGACTGAATATAGAAGCGTATGTGTGACATACTTCTGAGAATGCCTCTCAGAAGCTGAAAAGTACAGATCATTTGAGCTTGGTCACTTGATTCCTTCTATTAAAACCTTCCTAGTATAGGTAGCTGCTGATGGTCTACCTACTTTCAGGTTCTGGGAGGGTGACAAAGCATTATTTCCAGTTCCAGTCAGTTAAATAAAGGACCAACCTCACCATCAATCATGCCCAGCCCATTATTTACTCTAAGAAACTGAGCTCATTTAAAGCAGACCTTCAAAGAACAGGGTCTCCAATTTCTCACATTCTCTGCAAGGCCACAGGTTTGCCACCCTGCTTCCCCCATAGAGTAGTGGGAGGTGACCTGGAACAGACTTCTCCATAGGGTCATCCTCTTCAACGTATGCTCTCCCTCCCAGCATCATGCCATGCTCTGTCAGAAGTGACAGATAACTCTTTTGGTCTTGAGATTTCCTTTCCGGAGTGTGTCTGTCACTTCTCCAGTCTGTGATGAATGCCTTTTAAAGAGCTTAAAGGCTGTTTGACTGGGGCTGAGGCATCTATTTTAGGTTGAGAATTGCTGACATCCAGGAGAGCTTTATTATTATTTTTTTAAATAGAAAGAAGAGTATCAGAAAGAGATGCCTGCTCTCCTTCACACAGCAACATTTCTATGCTACCTGGTGATCTGGGATGGCATGGTGCACTTTGGAATCCATAAATTGTGACCTGTGGTGGATTACAGAAATGGCCACAGTATCCTCTTAGTATCCATTTCCTTGCAATGTGACCTAGTGGTTCCTCCCATCAAGCAGGGAAGACTTTTTCTCACGGCATTGAAAGAATGGGAATTTTAAAGGGAAAGAAGGAAGGGAATACTTGGGAGAAGTCATGATTGAGAGAAGTTTGTGATTTACTTGGCACAGCACTCAGGGAGGGCAGGTCTAGGTGTGTCGAAGTGGGAGACAGAATTTACTGGATCAACCTGGGAGATAAAGAACATTGGGAAGTTGCTGGGGAAAATAAATTCTTTGCATTCTCCAAGAGAGAGCCCTATACCACACAGTGTCCAAGAAGAGCCAAGTGCAGATAACTTTACTTATTCATCCATTAATTCATTAACTCATTAATTTATTAACTCAAAAAACATCTACCAGCTTTCAATTTATATCCCTCAGGCATTGTGAGAGGTGAGGCAGGGTAACAGATCATTCACTTGAGTATAATGTGGCAATCATATAGCTCAGATTCACTGAACCTACCCCAGCCCAGGCTAAAAGAACCGCCTAGGAGGATCATGAGTTAGATAAATGTTGATGTTTCTAAGCCTCTGATTTTGGGGGTGGTTGATTGTGCAGTGAAAGCTAACTGAAGCATGATCTAAATCTGAAGGATAAGTATTTTGGTCTTTATTTTTCTAGAAACCTCCTTAGGCCTCCCCTGAAGCTGGGTGATGCCAAATTTTAAAGTAAAAATGTTCCATGCATTAGAGCAGAGTAGAAAATTTCATGAAAGCAGAGGAAAATGATCAAACCATCACTGTTTGGAATGTATTAATTTTTAATTAATTAATTTTTAAGGGATGCAAAGAAGGCTAGACCCCAGAAACCTTTGGAATTTAGAAGCTTACAGATGTAATTAAAGATATTCCTTTAATTTTTTTTTTTTTTTTTTTTTTTTTTTTTTGTGGTACATGGGCCTCTCACTGTTGTGGCCTCTCCCATTGCGGAGCACAGGCTCCGGACGCGCAGGCTCAGCGGCCATGGCTCACGGGCCCAGCCGCTCCGCGGCATGTGGGATCTTCCCGGACCGGGGCACGAACCCATGTCCCCTGCATTGGCAGGCGGACTCTCAACCACTGCACCACCAGGGAAGCCCAATTCCTTTAATTTTTTATTTCCCCAGGTAACAACTGATTTGGTGATTTTTGCCTATTACCTCTTTATTAAACATTTTCAGCTCATAAGCACCTTATGCTAAGCTTATTTATCACAGAAAAATTACCTTTCCATTTCTTCTGAGTAATCTGCAAATGCTATGTACTTTATCAAAATGAACATTTGATATCTTGGGATAATGTGAAACTTTCAAAGGTTCTCTTTGAGAATAACAATATAAAATATAAGAATAAAATATCAATAACTATTACTGTAAATTTAATATGGGTTGGGCACTCTGCTTAAGATGCTACATTCACTGTCTCATTCAGTCATTTCTTTAGCTCATATGAGGTAGAAACTATTCTCATTAGTGATTCCACTTACCAGGTAACTGAGACTCAGACCTCCCATTAGGGAGGAAAGTTAGTAGAAAGCACTTGTGGCATCTGAGCACATTGGATTCTGGATGCCATGCTCCTAGCTATCGTTTTGACTGGGATTTGACTGGGACTGAATCCACACTCTGCCATTATTCTCCATTATTGCTCTTGGGCCAGCCATTGAACTTTTCTGCACTTAAGTTTCTTCATCTATAACATGTAGGTAAGAAAATATAGATGCAGAAATTGAGGACTAAAAATGCCATTTTATATTAGTATAGTAGTAAATATGGAAGCTCTCTGAGAACGTAAAACATTTCCTTGCACACTGTAGGAAGTTTCGTTTTGTCCCTATGAAGATTGTCAAGGCAAGCAGTTAGAGGTTGGAACTCAACAGGTCTCCATATTTTTTCTGTCTCTTACCTCTTTCTTCACACTATATTTGAAGGATGTTCCATAAATATGAATGTCTTGAACAGTTCCTTGTTCTGGTCTACTAGACTGAACCCTAGCCATCTTTGGCCCTAACAGAAGACAAACCTTATGTCTAGAAGCTCAGGAACAGCCAATGATCTGGCATTGCCCTATAAAAGATGCAGAAACTGACAGCAACAAGGATGTTCAAAGAGTGATAGTGGAGGCAAAATGTCTGTGAAGATAAATGGTACTCAGTGTGAGGGAAAATTTAGGAAACTCACAAACGTGGCCACTGTATAAAGGAGGTAGCCACTCCCTCTGTGCTTCCTGAAGAATGTAAACCTGCTTCAGGTGTACAGTGGATGAAAGGGATGGGTACTTAGAGGAAATAATTTTTTTTTAAATCTGGCACTAGTATTTGTCCCTTGTGTGGCCCCATGTAGTTCAAACCACTTAGATACACAGACATGCAAGTGCTCAGGCAAGTGTGTGCACACACACAACACAGGTGCATAGGGACAAACATGCACACAGACCCATGTACACATCACAAAAGATGTGCATAAGCAGTATTCATCTATTATAAAAAATATTTAGCAAATATGGCAGAAGAAAAGGTAAATCAATAGATAACATGAGATAAAATGAATCAATTTCTTAACAAGGAAGAAAGGAAAATGCATAAAACATCGACTTCAGGCTCCAAGGCCAGTGAGGAAGGCTGCCTCTCTGGTCTCATAAATCCTATGTAACAAGACAGAGATTACCATCCATAAAGCACTTCATTCTCACATGATGTCATTTCCAAAAATATGGTATATAAATACAACAATGATGAGTACTAACTCAGGTCACTGGGGGAAAAACAAATTGTGTTCATAAAGGAGCTTTTGTTGTCAGGGTGAGGTTTTAGAACTTGTCTCAAAAGGATATTACAAAACTGTTTTGAAGAAATAAATCTACACATATGCATGTATATGCATGAATAATTATTTTTCCTTCAGTTTTTCCCCATCAGCAGGAATCTAGATGGCTGAATAAGGAGGCCAAAAGGACATGATACTTGAGTTCACAGAAGCATTAGCTATTTTTTTCTTTATGTGTGTCCTAAATGATGTCATTGATGTGCTTTATAGCAGGCCACACCTGGGTACTTCTGGAATACAGTTCAGACTCGTTGGAAGACTCTTGTCCAGGTCACCAAGTCACCTTTGGGTTATTGATGGTCTTTCTAATTAAGAGAACGTCCATCAACACTCCATGCCCATGAACAAAAGCAACACCCTCTACTTGAAGAGGAAGTGAAGCCAATCTTCTTAGTCTATTATCTCCTAGTGTTTTTAACCCTTTCTCACACCTAATCTACCCCTTGTCTATCTACTCTGTTCTTTTAACTTGAGTCCTATGGCAAGAACAGACACCTGACTATGAGGTTTAGGTTGAGCTCCCATATTCCCTAAGCTCCCCTTAAGATGGCTGTAGTAGAAGTTATAACCAAACTTGGGAATCCAGGGCATATGGCAGCAGACTCAAATCCCTCTTCATTTAAACCTATGTTCCCTTCATTCCCCACAACACCCACTCCAGATATCTGCCGACACACACATAAACAATCCACACAGAGCATGGGGACACCTAGGCAACCTAGGTCTCAATAAGGGTTCCAGAGAACTGAAGTTACACACAACCACTTATTCATTTGCTTATCCATCCAAGGGGAATTTATCCCAGACACTGTGTTGGGTGCTGTGAAGTTTCGAAGATAAAGATGATATGCCTCTGCCTTCAATGAGTTTTAAACTCTGATAGTGATTTGGGATACCTGAACTTCCCATGATGTTTTCAAGGACTCATTAAAAGGAGGAAAACTCATTCAAAGGGACAAAGGATTTAAAGGAGGACAGGTAAAATTGAAGGATTGGAAAATGGGAACTATTTGGGAGAGCTAGAAGAAGCACTATTATTTAGCACAGAAAGAAGAAGCTGAAGTGATGACTTAATAAGAGTATTTAAGTGTATAGAGGATGGACTCCATTATGGATCTATAATCCATGAATTTACCTAAAACCATTTTGAACCAAATTATCTTTTTTTAGTTTGCACTATCTCTTGGAGTAATGAGTTCTTTATATGGACTGCCTGATATGTGGAATAAACACATCCTTTTGCTTCTGAAATTTCTTTAAGCTTATAGGAATTCCCACTAATTCTGGATTTCTAGGACTTGGTGAGTAGGTCCTTGTGTTGAGTGCCTTACATGTACCCTGCATGATTTTGCAGGTGTCTTTCATATCCACCCTCAAGTTCTTATTTTTTCTGAAGAGTCCTTGTTTTTCCTTATAGAGAAGACCCTCAAATTTTGTTACCAAATTAGCTACACAATTTCCTGAGATTTTTCCCTAGCTCTTGTGTGTCTTTCTAGGGGTGTGCTAAAAACAAATTTATCAATTAGTCTAAGACACATTTCCCCCACATTTTAACATCTCTAAAATCAATATATGTCCTACAATTAATGTTAAGAAAGCAATGTGTCAAAGTTCCAGTTGCAGAATCTTTTCCCTTGGTGGTAAGGAAAGATAATTGTTCGTCTTGACTGTCACCTTCCGTTTCATGAAACATAGTATTGATATATTGTGTGTCTTTTGGACCATGGTTGGTAGGACACAGCAATAATGTTTATGAGATGCCTCTTGTATGCTCCAGGATTCGTTTGTGTATTTGTTCAATGTTAATTCAGGTGCTTTTTTTCCCCACTAACATCTTTGTTGTCTCAAAGACCAAACCAGCTTTTCTGTTGTTTATAACTTTTGGTATAACACCACATACCCATCAGTACTTTAAAGATACTAACCAATAAGACTGTTGAGGAAGCACCTGGGAACCTGGCCTCAATTCCTAACCTGGCTCTTCAGGCAAAACCCACAGGAGTTTTCCCCCCATTGGTTCTGTCTGGAAGCATAGAGAAAAGAATCTCTGCCCCTCATTCTCCCAATTGGGTTTGAAGATAAAAGCTGAGACAATGTCAGGATGTTACTCTGAGTTCCTTGGGAAAAGGAATTACAGAAAATGGCACGATATCATTATTATCATGTTGACCATGTACCTTGAAATCTAAGCCATTCTGGAGAATGGATTTTCAAGTAAAGTACAGCTCTGTAATAGAAGCTTAATTGGAGGCAGAGTCTGTTCGGCAAGCTTCTCCGCATGATTCTCCTTTCTAAGGCAGATTGTATTTCACTTTGCATAATGAGGCAATCTTTCTGTTTACTGATTATTTCCTTATATAACTTGATCACTAAAAAGAAGTCACCGCCAAGATCTAAAACAACTGACTCGCAAACACGTTCCCAACTCCTGAGGTGCAGAGCACTTAAGGCGCCTCTCTTACTTACAGATTGAAGTTTGCACACACTGTATGTCAGAGGGTGCATTTTTACCAGAAGGCAAAGTTACATTCCCGGCATTTTATGTGGAAAGAGAGAAGGAAAAGAACAGGATAATGTCTTCATGGCTGGCATCTGGAAGGTATGAGAAAGGATGTGAAATTCCTAGGGTTGATTAATAATAGCAAACTAACATTTTGTATACCACTTTATAGTTTCATGTTAATTTGCTCCTCTCTTCCACCATGATAGAAATAAGCAAAACAGGTGTTATCCACCTTGTATGAGAAAAGCAATAACTGAAGCAGTCGACTTGCCCTAAATCACAGTTAACAAATGGCAGAACCAAGAATTGAGTCCAGGGGGACTTCCCTGGCAATCCAGTGGTTAAGCCTCCACCCTTCCACTTCAGGGCGCGCGGCAGGGGAACGAAGATCCCGCATGCTGTATGGTGTGGCCAAAAAAAAAATTGAGTCCAGGTATTTTGATTCATAACCCTGGGTGAAAGCTGACTATATTTCAGGCCTTACCCCAGCCCTCATGCCAACCATTGTGGCATCTACCAGTACTGCATTCTCAGTGATTCAGATAAGGGAGCCAAAAGGCTTGTACCAGTTTCCTTAGATAATTTCCTTAGTCATCCAATTTGGTTTGGTAGCACAGGTTGGGAACGCTGCCTGTCTCCATTATTCCTATCGTATCTCCTTGCTTATCTTCTGTATAGAGCTTATCCTGATATATAACTTTTCTGTGTATTAATATATTTGTTTACTGTCTGTCTCCCTGATAGAATGTAATGTGCATGTGGGTATATATTGTTCCATGCTCAGGGCCCAGCACAGTGACTGACACACAGTAGGTGTCCAGTGAATATTTATTAAGTGAATTAATCAATAAAAGATGCTTGAAAATGGCTAAATTTCCCAATCAACACCAAGGTTAATAGCGTGGGCTTTTCTAAGTGACCCATTTACTAGAGATTTTATTTCTTTGAACAACAAATCTGTGCTCAAAGTGATCATGATATTTTGTAGTATAAACCAGCATCTTGAATTGTACTGCCAGGAATACTGTATCATCTGCATTTAATTATATATTTACTGTATTATAAACCTTGGTTATCTCATTATACCTGGAGGGAAATTAAAAGGAATGCCAAATAGCACACTAGGGACCACTGCAGCAATATAGTCTAGACTTCAGAATAGCTGTGGCCATATTTATGGTCTACTTGTTGGGTTCAACTACTTTCATAATTCTTGATATTAACTCAATGAACCTTCCAATCTTCCCAAACTTATGTAAGCAACATTGGTAATGTGGTAAGACGAAACCTGTATTCAACGTAGCATGTATCTTGTATATTCAGCAGAGCTAGCTCTCTCCTCTGCCCATAAACCATCTCTTGTAAAGCTCAGCAAAGCTTCAGGAAAAATTTCTATCCTTTCATAATCGCACCAAGTCCCTCTGTGCAGACACTGCTGTGTTGGTCGATGTGCTTGTTAAATTAACCCAGTGCTTATGTTTTAGTTAGAACTGATGACACTGACATAAGTCAATGTTATTTATCACTGTCCTTGATCTGCTCCTTAGGATAGGAACTGCATGCACCTGCTTCCAACAGGTTGGATGAATATCAGTAGTAAATAATAAATTGTAAATATAGGTCACCTGCCACTGTCAACTATAAGCTTCCTTCCTGGACATTTGCACCAAGAATATCTCCTTCATCCATCCTTCCAAACCACCCATTTCCAAATGTATCACATTGTTTTTAAAGAATCTTACTCATCACCCAGTATAAAAACACAAAATCTAAATTTAACCCTATCTGTCCCCAAGAACGTGATCCCTAATGCTTAGATACATTGGAGTGTAGAGACATGTTTTTGCTAAAAAATAAAATGGCTTAGGGTCCTCCAGTTATGTGAATAAATATGAATTTTTGAATCTACAAATATGAAGCAATGTGCCTATCTTTAGAATCATAGTATGTTTGAGGAAGACAAATCCATGATCATCCATCTAATCTAATAATCCAATGTCCTCTCATTACGGATCAGGAAGTGGAGGCCCAGAGAGGTGAAGTGTCTTGTCCGACACAGGAATGGTGCTGCTTTATGTCCAATTCAACCTGATTTGTGGATGCTAGAAGAGAGGATATGGCTGTTTTTTTAGACTTGTCAGGTTTTGGCTTGTTCTATTCACTGGGAGCAATATTTCTAAAGTTTCTTTCTGAGTATCTGTGAGACTGTGCTTCACTGACTCCAACCTCAAAGCTGCCTGGAATTAAGACAGTCTTTGAGAACCCTAGAGGGTCTTTGTTGTCATTCTAGAATGCAGTTATCTGAGTGCATTGCCTTGGGTTGGTGGAGGGGGGAGAGGTGATAGCTGAGGGGAGGGAGGGAGCAAAAGGAAAATGAAGAGAGAGCAAGGTCTTTGTGGACCAGGGAGGATTAACCCTTAGTGGCAGAGAATGCCTATTCCTTGTTCCAGCTGTGTTACAAGAACAGACATGAAGAAGAATCCCTTCATTATAGCTCCTGTTTGGCCTGACCCAGGAATAGGAATGGCTTAAAAGGAAAAGCTTGCCTATTATGTGCTAGATAATCTTCTTTAATTTCAGGCTAATTGCAGAGACTTCATCTGCTTGTCAGTGCCCTTAATTTCAAAAAGCAGCTGCTTTCTATGGGGGAAAAATGTTTTTAGACCCATTCCCAGCATAATTTAGTTAAATCTTCAGGTCACTCGAGAATTTAATGAAAAATACATTCCTCATGTTTATCAGATGGTTACAATAAAAATAAAAAATGTTATTTATTGTATTCACATAATAGGTCACCGGAAAATTAAATTTCAGTCTCCTACTTAAGAATTACTCTCATTTTTAGCTTTGAGGACAAGGCAAGAGTAGAGTTTTTTGGAGGTGCATAGATGAAGAAATTGAATGGAGATTCTTCTGCACTTTGATTCGTCTCCACCTAACTCTGGTCTTCTCTTATTTACCCAGAGGATTTTGCTCCCATATTTTATGCATCTGAAATTTTAACTATTCTGTCTGATTCACATCTTGAGCCATTTTATAGTACATTGTGTCAGTGGGCTGAGCTGTGTCACTGACTCTATGAAGTTTCTTAAAATGGCAGCATCTAGTGACTTTGAGCAGAGTGACTCAATTGGGCTGGGCAGGGGAAGGGAAGTGACATCCATTGGTCATTGTACATCAAGCACAATGTTTCCTGTACAGAATGTTATTTAGTCCTCTTAGCAACTCCATGAGGTAGATATTACTACTCTGTTTTACAGATAAGAAACTGGATCTTACAGAGGTAAGGTAGTGAGTCCAAGATAGCACAGCTGGAAGTAATTTCTAAGTCAATGATTTTTCCATTGTACTTGTGGAACAGTTCTCATGAAGGCTAATAAATTAATTTGCATGGTTTGTTCCCTCTTCAACTGTGTTATTAGACAGTTTAATCTAATTATGATTTAATAGTAAGTGTAACATTTTTTAGCACTTACTATGTGCCAGGCATTGTTCTAATGCTTTATATATATTAATATATTTAATTATTTCAACATCCTTCTGAGGTTAGTGATATTATTGTTCCCATCTTATGGACAATGAATGGGAAATTCAAGCACAAACAACTTATTTAAAGTCATATATCTAATAGGCAGTGGGTCTACATTTCATATCTAGGCAGTCTCATTCCAGCTCCAAAGCTCTTAAACACATTGCTACTCCTCTCCAAAACCCACCTATATTGGATGTCTACTAGGATCAGCCCAAGGGCTGCCAAAGACCAGCCAGTCCCCACCACCACAGTGAAGGATACCTCTGAACCAATTCATCACATCCTAGACATTCATCACCAGCAAAGTAACTCTGGCAAATTCTGGACTGGTTTGAATTGGGTAAGTTCTGACCCTTTCATATATACAGACTAATTGGTGATATGGCCGTGCTTTTTATCGTCTCAGTGTCATCATTGTTTGGAATGTTTCAGGTGATAGACTAGTTTTCTTAATTTTTAAAGAAAGACTTAACAGTTGTTAATCACACCAAGTTTTATCACTTCACTGATGACCACTCTGCTCAAAGTCACTAGATGCTGCCATTTTAATTCATCTATTAATCCAATGAATATTGAGAACTACAGTGTGCTAAGCCCTATGCTAGGCACTTGAGGTACTTGAGAATGGGCCCTGTTCTCTTAGAGCTTGCAATGTGCTGGTAATGGCTGCCTTAGTGGACAAGGGATCCTCACTTTGACATTCAAGGTACACAAGGAAGCACTGCTGATTGTCATCTCCTAAGAGAGAAGATCCAAGGAAGTTTTTGTTTGAGAAGGGAATTGTCTTTGGATGCTTCTCTCTCCTTGAATTGGACTGCCAAGCACTATCACAGCACAGCACCTGAGCTGGTGCTTCACTCTCCATGGAGAAAACAGAAATCTAAAAGAACTGCATGTCATTGATTAGGCTAATTTCATTGTCCCATCTGTCTTCATGGCTCAAGATCCTCAGTTGGAGTTCCAGAAGCCTTCAGAACTTAAGACCAAATATTGGGTCTCACCAAGAGCTTACTGGCTGCTTTAGCAGAAATTTAAAAGGGTGGCTGCATGCCAAAGTGCTCTGTGGAGCTCAGAATCACAAAATTCTTTCCCATGGAGTTTAAAGTTTAACTTCAACAAAGCTGTCTTAAACCAAATGAGGAATTTATAAGAAGAAAAACTGAACTGCTAAAGGGAGGACTGTGGTAGTGTGGAAGAGTATGAGCTTGGAATTGGATGGACCTGGAATCAGGAGAGGAAAGTAATTAGAGGTATAGGCTCTAGAGTTGGAAATGCCTTGTTTCTGTTATCTTAATAGCTGTGTGACTTACAAGATGTTACAGAACCATCCTGTGCCTCAATTTCTGGAACTGAAACATGGGGATATTAACATTAACAACTTCATTTAGTTGCTGGGAGGACATAGTGAATCTAATTTAGATCCACTTGAAATGTACTAGGGGAGAAAAAAAAGAGATGCTGTTCCAGGATCATGCTGGGCAATGCAAGTGGGGAGGGTGCTACAAGCAGGGGAAAGCCACATGTTTCTTGAGTGTCTGGTATGTATTATGTTCTTTGCTGTCTGCCGAGGAAAGAGGAGATACAGGGAAAAAAATATTAATTGAGCATCTGAGTGCAAGGCACCTTCTGCACATTATTTAATTAAATCTTCACAACTTTTTTAATACATGGTAACTTACATGCTTTGCAGTTTGCAGATGAGGAAACAGAGACTCCAAAAGTTTATACAGAAAATATAGGACAGAGCTAAAACTCAAATGCCTGACTTAATCCTAAAATCCATACTCTGCCCACTCTTCAAAAGATGAACAAATCTAAGTCTTTCTTCCAAGGAGTTCACAGTCTAGTACAGTAAAAAAACAAACAAAGAAACAACAAAAAAAAACCCTCTATGATTATGCAGAGGGTGTGAATTTCATGGTTACAGACTCTACCGAGTAAATGGCACTTAATTTCCTTATAACTGAATTTACCTCAGTTCATAAATCTCAAATTCTACCAATGGGAGAAATTTTAATTTTACCTACTTAAGATAACAAAGTCACTTCCACCATTTTTTTCCCCTCAAGTGTTTTGGATAAATATTCAGTCAGTTTAGGATTTTTTCCTCTCCCTTAATTGAAAGGAGGTCTAAATATCAAGCACTCAAATGGTTCCTGGTATTTTTTTGTCTACAGCTCTTCCCTGATCTTGCTCACCATTGCTGAGGAGGAATTCATCCGCCACTGTAACCACTGCTCCTCTGCTGATGTGCATACTCCCATCATGGTCCAAGCCCCATCCTTCTTTCATGACAAGTCTCCTTCATGACACTCACATTAATGCCCTTTTCTCATTAGGCTTTTCAACATATTGCAGTTCTTCTGGAAAATTCTGGATTCATTACATAAGATAGTTGATGATTGAGAGTATAAATGATCAGCCCCTAAGGTGTGACTCTGGGCTTCAGTTGAAAAACAGACAACTCTCCAGATGCCTACATCAAAGAGTCATTTTACTGTCCTGTCAAATTACATGAATGGCATGAAAGTTCTCTCTTACATCTTGGTTTTCCCCACAGAGATTAAGAGTCTTCAAGTTAAGGACTGTCCAGCTAGGCTGTCTGAACATCAAGCAAGCCCTTCCAATTTAGGATCTCAGTCCTTGCCATGACTCTCAGCATGTCCAAAACCTCCACATGGTGATCTCAGGTGCAAAACCTAGCTCTGAGCAAGTTTTCTCAACTCTCTGACCCCTATTTTCCCCATGTGTAAAATTGGTATAATAATACCTATCGTATACAGCTGTTTAAGAAGGAGATGACTTAAGATGCCCAGTTCTTAATAGGGACCAGGTAAACATTATTTCCTTCCCTTTTCCCTGAATATTCTACCTGGTCTTTGCTTAGAGTTCAAGCATAGTTGCTCATGCTTACTCTCTGATACCATTTCCTCCCAGAGTCACAATTCACCAGAGAAAAACCAGACAGAAATGAATCTTCTGGGCTTCAGGACTTAGTGAATTTGATTCAAAGTGCAGTAGTTTGGAAGCATTCACATCAAAACCAGCTTGTAGCTAGATCCCATCCAGATTTAGATTTAACACCAATGTTTGGGAAAATTTGTATCCTTCATAGGTAAGACAGTTTGTCGTGATATTGTCCCTTGAGTTTTAGTAAAAGAAGTCCAAATCGGAAAAGAAGAAGTAAAGCTCTCCCTGTTTGCAGATGACATGATACTATACATAGAGAATCCTAAAGATGCTACCTGAAAACGACTAGAGCTAATCAATGATTTTGGTAAAGTAGCAGGATACAAAATTAATGCACAGAAATCTCTTGCATTCCTATACACTAATGATGAAAAATCTGGAAGAGAAATTAAGGAAACACTCCCATTTACCACTGTAACAAAAAGAATAAAATACCTAGGAGTAAACCTACCTAAGGAGACAAAAGACCTGTATGCACAAAACTATAAGACACTGATGAAAGATATTAAAGATGATACAAACAGATGGAGAGATATACCATGTTCTTGGATTCGAAGAATCAACATTGTGAAAATGACTGTACTACCCAAAACAATCTACAGATTCCATGCAATCCCTATCAAACTATCAATGGCATCTTTCACAAAACTAGAACAAAAAATTTCACTTTGCATGGAAACACAAAAGACCCTGAATAGCAAAAGCAATCTTGAGAAAGGAAAATGGAGCTGGAAGAATCAGGCTCCTGGACTTCAGACTATAAAAGTTACAGTAATCAAGACAGTATGGTACTGGCACAAAAACCAAAATATAGATCAATGGAACAAAAGAGAAAGACCAGAGAGAAACCCACACATATATGGTCACCTTATTTTTGATAAAGGAGGCAAGAATACACAATGGAGAAAAGACAGACTCTTCAATAAGTGGTGCTGGGAAAAGAGGACAGCTACATGTAAAAGAATGAAATTAGAATACTCCCTAACACCATACACAAAAATAAACTCAACATGGATTAAAGATCTAAATGGAAGACCAAGGGCTTCTCTGGTGGCGCAGTGGTTGAGAGTCCGCCTGCCGATGTAGGGGACATGGGTTCGTGCCCCGGTCCAGGAAGATCCCACATGCCACAGAGCGGCTAGGCCCATTAGCCATGGCCACTGAGCCTGCGCGTCTGGAGCCTGTGCTCCTCAACGGGAGAGGCCACAACAGTGAGAGACCCGTGTACCGCAAATAAATAAATAAATAAATGGAAGACCAGATACTATAAAACTCTTAAAGGAAAATATAGGCAGAACATTCTATGACATAAATCACAGCAAGTTCCTTTTTGATCCACCTCCTAGAGAAATGGAAATTAAAACAAAAATAAACAAATGGGACCTAATGAAACTTAAAAGCTTTTGCACAGCAAACGAAAACCTAAACAAGATGAAAAGACAACACTCAGAATGGGAGAAAATATTTGCAAATGAAGCAACTGACAGACGGTTAATTGACAAAATTTACAAGCAGCTCACGCACCTCAATATCAAGAAAACAAACAACCCAATCCAAAAATGGGCAGAAGACCTAAATAGACATTTCTCCAAAGAAGGTATACAGATTTCCAACAAACACATGAAAGGATGCTCAACATCAGTGATCATTAGAGAAGTGCAAGTCAAAACTACAATGAGGTATCACCTCACACCAGTCGGAATGGCCATCATCAAAAAATCTACAAACAATAAATGCTGGAGAGGGCGTGGAGAAAAGGGAACCCTCCTGCACTGTTGGTGGGAATGTAAATTGATACAGCCACTGTGGAGAATAGTATAGAGGTTCCTTAAAAAACTAAAAATAGAACTACCATATGCTGGGCATATTCCCTGAGAAAACCATAATTCAAAAAGAGTCATGTACCACAATGTTCACTGCAGCACTATTTATGATAGCCAGGACATGGAAGCAACCTAAGTGTCCATCAATGGATGAATGGATAAAGAAGATGTGGCACATATATAAACTGAATATTACTCAGCCATAAAAAGAAACGAAACTGAGTTGAGGTGGATGGACCTAGAGTCTGTCATACAGAGTGAAGTACGTCAGAAAGAGAAAAACAAATACCATATGCTAACACATATATATGGAATCTAAAAGAAAAAAAAAAAAGTGGTTCTGAAGAACCTAGGGGCAGGACAGGAATAAAGACACAGATGTAGAGAATGTACTTGAGGACACGGGGAGGGGGAAGGGTAAGCTGGGACAAAGTGAGAGAGTGGCATGGACTTATATATATTACCAAATATAATAGTAAAATAGCTAGTGGGAAGCAGCTGCATAGCACAGGGAGATCAGCTCGGTGCTTTCTGACCACCTAGCTCGGTGGGATAGGTCGGGTGGGAGGGAGACACAAGAGGGAGGAGATATGGCGATATATGTATATGTATAGCTGATTCACTTTGTTATAAAGCAGAAACTAACACACCATTGTAAAGCAATTATATTCCAATAAAGATGTAAAAAAAAAAATGACTAGATTATTCAATGACAATGATTTAGAGCTTTTGGTTGAAATCAGTTTGTCTTGTTTTCTTTTGTTTTCATGTGGCATTTCTTATTATGATTAAATTCTCTTGAATATTGAAAAGAATAAATAAAAGCTATCACCTGAAGAAGAACATAACTTGCCCTTGGGGTGGGATTTTCAATTTTCTATGAAACATCCAATTTACAATCCAGTTTCTTCCTGATTCCTGGGCTGGAGTATTGATATTGGTTTGACTGGAGATGTGGCGTGCTCCTCATGTGTTGTTTGCAACCACTGTACTGCCTTATTAAACACCAGTCAGAGCCACAAGTTTCTGCTCTGGTTTTTTACACATCTACCACCAACATCAGGTTTTATTAACAACGGAGACAGCTTTCTAATGAAATATGGCCCTGAACTTCCTTTTATATTTGGTAATATCCTGAACTCTTTATCCAAATGAAGCATAAAGCACTTACAACTGTTTTGCCATTGCACTGACCGAGGAATATATTCATTTGCAGTAACATGGGATTCAATGGAGTGGAAAATAAGCTCTGAAAATTGCTCTTGCTACAAAATTCTATCAGTAAATAGAAAAAGCCCATTTAGATTTCACTGACCAATCTCCCCACCCCCGCCCCGTGACAGAAATTAATATGGCCAAGTGGTATATATTGCAGGGAAGAAGCAAGAGGCACCAGAGGCTGAGCAAGCCATGTGTCAAGTCCTGCCTGGTGTAGCTAACCTGTTTTACTGTTCATAGGGCCAATTGAGGGTGCTTTTGTGGATGTTTGTTGGGGGCAATGAGTGGAAGATAGGCAGAAGCCTTTGGGGTGAAGCAGGAGAGGGGCTGGGAGTTCCCTCTGTGGGTCATTGACCATGCTCTTCCTATCGTATCTCTGAGTCTGCACAGACTGAAACATTTCCCCAAAGATGTCCAGCTCAAGTTAAGAAAATGAAAAGTAGTACAAAATATTGAACTTCTTTGAGTCAATGTGGCTTCTAAGCGTTAATTTCAATACACCATATTCTCATACTAAAATCCTAGCAGATACATTGGAAAATAAACACATGGTTGGTCTTATGCTTATCCATGTGGAGATGAATAAAACATCAAGTTCAGGTGTGAAGTAGTCAATTATGCTGTTAAAAATTTGTGGAAAATACAAAGACTTGTGATTGATGATCTGGAAGTGAAGTTAAACTAAGAGTTAGAACTGACAGTTTCTGCATCATTTTAGGCAAACCATATAATCTCTTGAACTCAGGCGCCATATTTGTAAAATGCACCTAATCATGGTGGTGCTGCTTGCCTCTCAGAGTTGCAATCAAATGAGGTTTTGTATGTGAAAGTATTGTAATTGTGATGATCTGTAAACATTTACGATACTCATTATTTCTCTACCATCTGCATTGATTTTGAACAGTAATCCTGAAGGTAAATTATACCTTTCAGAACTACTCCTTTGTGCCACTAGGGGTAGACTTTTGCGGTGAAAGATGATGGACCTGGGAATTCGAGGAGCTGGATTTGATTAGAGGCCTCTCCCGCTATAACACAGTGAGCCCTCGGGAAGCTAACTTAACATCTCCCTTTTTCATATCTGCAGAATGAGATGGCTGTACTGGGTTATCTCTAAAATTCTTTCCAGCACCAATTTTGTATGTCTTAGATCAAAGAGGTATCATAATGGAAACCCAGATAGTAAGATAGGGATGAAAGAGCACATGTTGTTAATTTCTACAGCAAAAACATCCACAGCTCTCTTGTAATTTGATGTTAAAGGACAAGTTCATGAGAGAAATTTTGGAACAGTTTTTAGAGATCTGTACTCTCTAGGGTAAACCTGTCTTGAACTAAAATCACATTACTTGTGCTATTATCTGAAACTCTAGATTTCTTTTTCTCTCTTTTGAATGTTCTGTCCAATGTCAATGAAGCTTGCTAGTGATATTAGACTCCTCTCCATTCCAGACACCGACTCAGATTCTTAAGTCTTGGCAAAGATGTAAAAACTATGTTTTCATGTGACCATTGCCACCTGGTAGAAGCTGGCTGTATTACTTCCTCTCCTTGCTGATAGAGGTGCCTTGGGGACCTTCTCTCACTTTGGATGTGCAGAGTAACACACAGGACAGCATTCCAGGCCTCTTGCATGCTAACTAAATCCCCTCCCAGCCCTCCTCTAAATGCTTGTCAGGAAGCCCTAACAAGTGGTAACTCCATTTGGCACTCAGCATGGCAGAACAAGGCTGTCTTCTCCCTCTGTATGCTCTTGCCAGACTGCCCCTTCCATCCTGCAGGGTTTCTGCTGCTCTCGTTAGCCAGAGTCTAGCAGATGATCACACAGAATTGTAGCAGGTGTAAAATGGAGGGAAACATTGACTTGTAGTCTGTGTTCCTTTAGCAATGTGGGTGAAGAGAGTCTGTGCTGTGTTCCATGGCTCTAGTTGCCAGTTTATACTCTTGGGGAAAGTGCAACTCCTCCATCAAACTTTGAGAAAATCTTATCAGTGCAGAGTCAATAGTACTTAGCATAATATGGTAGTCAGGTTTGAGACTCCAGCCTCAGCTTCCCTGGTTAGACCATCCATGGTATGGTTAGAGGCAAGCCAATTTTCTTTCGAATGATTTAATGAAATGCACAAAAACATTCTTTTTTGCAAAAACCCAAATAATACGGACAAACTAAAGCCAATATACCACAGCTTATCATCCCATGTTCCTACCCAGAGGAGAACACTATCAATTAGTTTTTACAAACATATAGCTGTATGTTACAGGATGATAAATGGACGTGCAGCTGAGGTGTTACTGGGAACCGCCCTGCAGGCTTTTTTAAGATGCAGAACTGGGCTTTCCTGGTGGCGCAGTGGTTGAGAGTCCGCCTGCCGATGCAGGGGACACGGGTTCGTGACCTGGTCTGGGAAGATCCCACATGCCGCGGAGCGGCTGGGCCCGTGAGCCATGGCCGCTGAGCCTGCGCGTCCGGAGCCTGTGCTCCGCAGCGGAAGAGGCCACAACAGTGAGATGCCTGCATACCGAAAAAAAAAAAAAAAAAGTAAAAAAAGAAGCAGAACTGACCCTGCTACCGTCACCCTGTAAGTCCCTCCTCAAGATGTTTTTTGCTGTTGTTGTTGTGTTTTTTTTTTTTTTTTGCTTTACGCGGGCCTCTCACTGTTGTGGCCTCTCCCGTTGCAGAGCACAGGCTCTGGACGCGCAGGCTCAGCGGCCATGGCTCACGGGCCTAGCCGCTCCGCGGCATGTGGGATCCTCCTGGACAGGGGCACGAACCCATGTCCCCTGCATCGGAAGGCGGACTCTCAACCACTGCGCCACCAGGGAAGCCCCCTCAAGATGTTTAAGAATGGAAGTTGAGTTGTGATTTGTTGGTTTAGAGAGAGTACTGTGGGTTTTCCCTTTCATCTCTATGGGGAATCAGAGGAGGTGTTTTAGCCTAATCCTCAAGTCAAAGGAGGAAAGCTCCAAGAAAACCACTTTTATATCTGGAGGGTGTCTACAAGAAGAGGAGTCTAACTTCTAATTCCCTGACTGGACATCTCAGGGAATGGACTTGATGATATTCACTCAGCACTTAGTTGGGCCAGGTGAAAAGAAAATTGGCTAGAGAGGGCAAAATGAAGCAGTTCGTGTTGTTTGGTTTGGCAAGGATAAAGGAGTTTTCTATGCCTCAAGTGGATATGGAGGAAGGCGACTGGAACACTCGTGTTGTTACTCTGACTGAGGTGCTGACTTCCACAAGAGGAGACCCTGTCAACAAGAGAAGGTGGCCTGGACCACTTGGAAGGTGGGTCAGTAGGGGTCAAATCAGAGCCTTTCATCTGTTTCAGGAAAAAGTCACTCATGTTTCTCAAGAAAGATTCCTGTCAGCTCAATGGCCTCAGAGGCCAGATTGTGTCAACCAAGAGAAGATTTCAAAGGCAAAGAAATTCCACTCCTGTATAGTGGAGCTGAAATAGAGACCTAGAAGAGGGAGGAGGAGGGGAAGAAGCAAAATAACAGACCAGGCATCCTCCCCACTCTAAGTTCCCCAGCCAGGGTCAAGCTAAACAAGGTAGAAGGAAAGGTGTGAGACTGATGTTTTAAACTGGGATACATAAGTTCATTCTCGAAGTCAGTAAGTCTGTTTCTGTTTTGTAAATAAGTTCATTTGTACCTTTTTTTTAGATTCCGCATATAAGCAGTATTGTACGATATTTCTCTTTCTCACTTCACTCAGTATGACAATCTCTAGGACCATCCATGTTGTTGCAAATGGCATTATTTCATTCTTTTTAGTGGCTCAGTAATATTCCATTGTATATTAGTACCACATTTTCTTTACACATTCATCTGTCAATGGACAGGATGGCTATTGTAAACAGTACTACGATGAACACTGGAGTGCATGTATCCTTTTGGACCATGTTTTTCTCTGGGTATATGCCCAGGAATGGGATTGCAGGATCATACGGTAGCTCTATTTTTAATTTAAGGAAGCTCCATACTGTTCTCCATAGTGGCTGCACCAATTTACATTCCCACTAACAGTGTAGTAAGGTTCCCTTCTCTCCACACCCTCTCCAGCATTTATTGTTTGTGGATTTTTTGATGATAGCCATTCTGACTGGTGTGAGGTGATATCTCATTGTAGTTTTGATTTGCATTTCTCTAATAATTAGTGATGTTGAACATCTTTTCATGTGCCTCTTGTCCATCTGTATGTCTTCTTTGGAGAAATGTCTATTTAGGTCTCCCACCCATTAAAATAAACATGCTAGGTACACTCAGGAATATAAATCTTAATAAGATACACTCAACTTCAAAGGTTTACAAAATAGTACAAGAAATAATCTCTATTGGGGGGCTTCAAAATTGCTAATTAAATGGTTTGCATCTTTTAAAAAAAGTAAAAAAAAATAAACTGGGATACAGGTATAAGAATAAACTGGAGTATTAATATGTGAAAATGATCAGAAAGCTATGTGTTCTATCCTGCATATTATTAAAGGTTTGAACACAGAGATTCAACATCATTAAAGATAGTTATTGAGGGTTTCCCTGGTGGCGCAGTGGTTGAGAGTCCGGCTGCCGATGCAGGGGACACGGGTTCGTGTCCCGGTCCGGGAAGACCCCACATGCCGCGGAGCGGCTGGGCCCGTGAGCCATGGCCGCTGAGCCTGCGTGTCCAGAGCCTGAGCTCTGCAACGGGAGACGCCACAACAGTGAGAGGCCCGCGTACCGAAAAAAAAAAGATAGTTATTGAAAAAAATAAAGCAATCCCATATTTGTATCCCAATGAATTGGATTTTTCAATAAACCAGGTATATGCAGAGGATCCTGTGTTGTGTTTTTAACATTAATAATGTCATAATATATATATATATCATACTGTAACTTGCTTTTTCTCACCCGGCAATGTCTCAAGAGATCTTTGTATGTCAATACACTTGGATTTGTTTATTTATAACTGCTGCATAGACTTCCACAGTCCAGCGTTCCTAGAATTTGTTTAGCCATTCTGCGGCTGACGCGTTTTCAGCGGCTGTGGAATAGCATAATGACTGGGCTCAGTAGACTGTGAGAGATGGCAAGGTTTGGCACAGCTCTCTAATAAAATAGGGCTATGCCTTCTGGACCAATTAAGAACTTATCCAGAATTTCTGAACCCCTGGTGCACTCCAAGACTGGGTTTTCAGTACATGGAGACTGGGGAGAGTGGCAGAACAGGTTCCCTAGGGGGAGTGTTTGTCTTCTTCAACCTCCAGTTATTTTTCTTCAAAGCCCCATTTTACTGAGGTAGAACAAAGCCAGTGAATTCAGATCAACACTGTTTTCTCACCTAAAAACTGAAGTGAATTCTTTCCTTCTTCCAAATGTTGGTTTTGTGGCAATTAACCAGTAATGTTAGAAAAGTACTTTAAAAATCTTGACACGGAGATTTACTACAAACTCAAGGATTTATTTTAAATTTATTTATTTTTGGCTGCACTGGGTCTTCACTGCTGTGCAGGCTTTCTCTAGTTGCGGCAAGCGGGAGCTTCTCTTCATTGCCATGCGCGGTTTTCTCATTGCAGTGGCTTCTTTTGTTGCGGAGAACAGGCTCTAGGCAAACAGGCTTCAGTAGTTGTGGGACATGAGCTCAGTAGTTATGGCTCACAGGCTCTAGAGTACAGTCAGTAGTTGTGGTGCACGGGCTTAGTTGCTCCACAGCATGTGGGATCTTCCCGGACCAAGGCTCAAACCCATGTCCCCTGCATTGGCAGGTGGATACTTAACCACTGCGCCACCAGGGAAGTCCCTCAAAGATTTATTAAAACAAATTCCCTTACCAGTTAGATATAATATTTCATGTATATTTGTCAGATACATATATTTTAACCTCTAATTTATGTTTTTAAAGTAATATATCTTCATAACAGCAGGATATTTTTCTGGTGATGCTTTGCCTCATTGCCAGTAATTACTGAATAGATGTAAGGGTATCCAAATAACTACATGTAATATTAAAAATACATATTAGGAGGGAGCGAGAAGATGGCGGAAGAGTAAGACGCGGGGATCACCTTCCTCCTCACAGATACATCAGAAATACATCTATACGTGGAACTTCTCCTATAGAACACCCACCGAACGCTGGCAGAAGACCTCAGACCTCCCAAAAGGCAAGAAACTCCCCACGTACCTGGGTAGGGCAAAAGAAAAAAGAATAAACAGAGACAAAGAATAGGGATGGGACCTGCACCAGTGGGAGGGAGCCGTGAAGGAGGAAAGGTTCCCACACACTAGAAGCCCCTTCGTGGGCGGAGACTGCGGGTGGTGGAGGGGGGAAGCTTCGGAGCCACGGAGGAGAGCGCAGCAACAGGGTACGGAGGGCAAAGCGGAGAGATTCCGCAGAGGATCGGTGCCGACCAGCACTCACCAGCCCGAGAGGCTTGTCTGCTCACCCACCGGGGCGGGCGGGGCTTGGAGCTGAGCCTCGGGCTTCAGTTGGATCTCAGGGAAAGGTCTGGAGTTGGCAGAGTGAAAACAGCCTGAAGGGGTTAGTGCACCACGGCTAGCTGGGAGGGAGTCCAGTTGAAGTCTGGAGCTGCCGAAGAGGCAAGAGACCTTTTCTTCCCTCTTTGCCTCCTGGTGCACAAGGAGAGGGGTTTAAGCGCGCCGCTTAAAGGAGCTCCAAAAACGGGCGCAGAGCTACCGAAGAGACAAGAGACTTTTTCTTGCCTCTTTGCTTCCTGGGGCGCGAGGAGAGGGGATTAAGGGCACCACAAAAAGGGGCTCCAGAAACGGGCACGAGCCGCGGCTGTCGGCACGGACAATAGAGACGGGTGTGGGACGCTAGGGTTGCTACTGCCGGCACCAAGAGGCCTGTGTGCGAGCACAGGTCACTCTCCACACCGCCCCTCCCGGGTGCCCGTGCAGCCCGCCACCGCCAGGGCCCCGTGACCCAGGGACAGCTTCCCCGGGAAAACGCACAGTGCGCCTTGGGCCGGTGCAGCATCACACCGGCCTCTGACGTCGCAGGCTTGCCCCGCATCCGTGCCCCTCCCTCCCCCCACCCCCGGCCTGTGCCAGAGCGCCCGAATCAGCTGCTCCTTTAACCCCGTCCTGTCTGAGCGAAGGGCAGACGCCCTCGGACGACCTACACGCAGAGGCGGGGCCAAGTCCAAAGCTGAACCCCAGGAGCTGTGCGAACAAAGAGGAGAGGGGGAGGACTCTCCCAGCAGCCTCAAAAGCAGCGGATTAAAGCTCCACAATCAACTTGAAGTGCCCTGCATCTGTGGAAAACCTGAATAGACAGCAAAATATCCCAGGTTGAGGAGGTGGTCTTTGGGAGCAAGATATACTATTATTTTCCCCTTTTATCTTTTTGTGAGTGTGTATGTGTGTGCAGCTGTGTGAGATTTTGTCTGTATAGCTTTGTTTTCACCATTTGTCCTAGGGTTAGACCGACCCATGTTCTTTTTTTTTTCTTTAATAGAAATTTTTCTTCTTAATAAGTATTTTTTATTTTAATAACTATATTTTATCCTACTTTATTTTGTCTTTCCCTTTCTTTCTTCCTTTCTTCCCTTTCTTTCCTACTTCCTTCCTTCCTTCTTCCCTTCCTTCCTTCTTTTCTTCTTTCCTCCCTTCCTTCTTTTCTTCCTTCCTTCCTTCCCTCCCTCTTTCCTTCCTTCCTTTCCTTTCTATTTTTTTCTCCCTTTTATTTTGAGCCATGTGGATTAAAGGCTCTTGGCACTCCAGCCAGGTGTCAAGGCTGTGTCTCTGAGGTGGGAGAACTAACCTCAGGACACTGGTCCACAAGAGACCTCCCAGCTCCACGTAATATCAAAAGGCAAAAATCTCCCAGAGATCTCCGTCTCAACACCAAGACTCAGCTTCACTCAAAGACCAGCAACGAACAGTGGTGGACACCCTATGCCCAACAAAGAGCAAGACAGGTCTACAACCCCATCCATTAGCAGAGAAGCTGCCTAAAATCATAATGAGGCTACCAACATCCCCAAACACACCACCAGACGTGGACCTGCCCACCAGAAAGACAAGATCCAGCCTCATCCACCAGAACAGAGGCACTAGTCCCCCCAACCAGGAAACCTACTCAACCCACTGAACCAGCCTCAGCCACTGGGAACAGCCACCAAAAACAGAGGGAACTACGAACCTGCAGTGTGCAAAAAGGAGACCCCAAACACAGTAAGATAAGCAAAATGAGAAGACAGAAAAACACACAGCAGATGAAGGAGCAAGATAAAAACACACCAGACCTAACAAATGAAGAGGTAATAGCCATCTACCTGAAAGAGAATTCAGAATAATGATGGTGAAGATGATGCAAAATCTTGGAAATAGAATAGACAAATTGCAAGAAACAGTTAACAAGGACCTTGAACAAATAAAGAGGAAGCAAGCAACGATGAGCAACACAATAAATGAAATGAAAAATACTCTAGATGGGATCAATAGCAGAATAACTGAGGCAGAAGGACGGATAAGTGACCTGCAAGATAAAATAGTGGAAATAACTACTGCAGAGCAGAAGAAAGAAAAAAGAATGAAAAGAACTGAGGACAGTCTCAGAGACCTCTGGGACAACATTAAACGCACCAACATTCGAATTATAGGGGTCCCAGAAGAAGAAGAGAAAAAGAAAGGGACTGAGAAAATATTTGAAGAGATTATAGTTGAAAACGTCTCTAATATAGGAAAGGAAATAGTCAATCAAGTCCAGGAAGCACAGAGTCCCATACAGCATAAACCCAAGGATAAACACGCCAAGACACATAATAATCAAACTGTCAAAAATTAAATACAAAGAAAACATATTAAAAGCAGCAAGGGAAAAGCAACAAATAACAGACAAGGGAATCCCCATAAGGCTAACATCTGATCTTTCAGCAGAAACTCTACAAGCCAGAAGGGAGTGGCAGGACATATTTAAAGTGATGAAGGAAAAAAACCTACAACCAAGATTACTCTACCCAGCAAGGATCACATTCAGATTTGATAGAGAAATTAAAACCTTTACAGACAAGCAAAAGTTGAGAGAGATCAGCACCACCAATCCAGCTCTGCAACAAATGCTAAAGAACTTCTCTAAGCAAGAAACACAAGAGAAGGAAAAGACCTACAAGAACAACCCGAAACAATTAAGTAAATGGTAATAGGAACATACATATCGATAACTATCTTAAATGTAAATGGATTAAATGCTCCCACCAAAAGACACAGACTGGCTGAACGGATACAAAAACAAGACCCATATATATGCTGTCTACAAGAGACCCACTTCAGACCTACAGGCACATACAGACTGAAAGTGAAGGGATGGAAAAAGATGTTCCATGCAAATGGAAATCAGAAGAAAGCTGGAGTAGGAATTCTCATACCAGACAAAATAGACTTTAAGATAATAACTATTACAAGAGACAAAGAAGGACACTACATGATGATCAAGAGATTGATCCATGAAGAAGATATAACAATTGTAAATATTTATGCACCCAACATAGGAGCACCTCAATACGTAAGGCGAACACTAACAGCCATAAAAGGGGAAATCGATAGTAACACAATCATAGTAGGGGACTTTAACACCCCACTTTCACCAATGGACAGATCATCCAAAATGAAAATAAATAAGGAAACACAAGCCTTAAATGATAAAGTACACAAGATGGACTTAATTGATATTTATAGGACATTCCATCCAAAAACAACAGAATACACATTTTTCTCAAGTGCTCATGGAACATTCTCCAGGATCGATCATATATTGGGTCACAAACGTAGCCTTGGCAAATTTAAGAAAATTGAAATCATATCAAGTATCTTTTCCGACCACAACACTATGAGACTAGATATCAATTACAGGAAAAGATCTGTAAAAAATACAAACACATGGAGCCTAAACAACACACTACTTAATAACGAAGTGATCACTGAAGAAATCAAAGAGGAAATCAAAAAATACGTAGAAACAAATGATAATGGAGACACGACGACCCAAAACCTATGGGATACAGCAAAAGCAGTTCTAAGAGGGAAGTTTATAGCAATACAATCCTACCTTAAGAAACAGGAAACATCTCGAATAAACAACCTAACTTTGCACCTAATGCAATTAGAGAAAGAAGAACAAGAAAACCCCCAAATTTAGCAGAAGGAAAGAAATCATAAAGATCAGATCAGAAATAAATGAAAAAGAAATGAAGGAAACAATAGCAACGATCAATAAAAGTAAAAGCTGGTTCTTTGAGAAGATAAATAAAATTGATAAAGCATTAGCCAGACTCATCAAGAAAAAAAGGGAGAAGACTCAAATCAATAGAATCAGAAATGAAAAAGGAGAAGTAACAACTGACACTGCAGAAATACAAAAGATCATGAGAGATTACTACAAGCAACTCTAGGCCAATAAAATGGACAACCTGGAAGAAATGAACAAATTCTTAGAAATGCACAACCTGCTGAGACTGAACCAGGAAGAAATAGAAAATATGAACAGACCAATCACAAGCACTGAAATTGAAACTGTGATTAAAAATCTTCCAAGCAACAGAAGTCCAGGACCAGATGGCTTCAGAGGCAAATTCTACCAGACATTTACAGAAGAGCTAACACCTATCCTTCTCAAACTCTTCCAAAATATAGCAGAGTGAGGAACACTCCCAAACTCATTCTATGAGGCCACCATCACCCTGATACCAAAACCAGACAAGGATGTCACAAAGAAAGAAAACTACAGGTCAATATCACTAATGAATATAGATGCAAAAATCCTCAACAAAATACTAGCAAACAGAATCCAGCAGCACATTAAAAGGATCATACACCATGATCAAGTGGGGTTTATCCCAGGAATGCAAGGATTCTTCAATATATGCAAATCAAACAATGTGATAAACCATATCAACAAATTGAAGGATAAAAACAATATGATTATCTCAACAGATGCAGAAAAAGCTTTTGACATAATTCAATACCACTTTATGATAAAAACCCTGCAGAAAGTAGGCATAGAGGGAACTTTCCTCAACATAATAAAGGCCATATATGACAAACCCACAGCCAGCATCATTCTCAATGGTAACAAACTGAAACCATTTCCACTAAGATCAGGAACAAGACAAGGTTGCCCACTCTCACCACTCTTATTCAACATAGTTTTGGAAGTTCTAGCCACAGCAATCAGAGAAAAAAAGAAATAAAAGGAATCCAAATAGGAAAAGAAGAAGTAAAGTTGTCACTGTTTGCAGATGACATGATACTATACATAGAGAATACTAACGATCCTACCAGAAAACTACTAGAGCTAATCAATGAATTTGGTAAAGTAGCAGGATACAAAATTAATGCACAGAAATCTCTGGCATTCTTATACACTATTGATGAAAAATCTGAGAGTGAAATTAAGAAAACACTCCCATTTACCATTGCAACAAAAAGAATAAACTATCTAGGAATAAACCTACCTAAGGAGACAAAAGACTTGTATGCAGAAAACTATAAGACGCTGATGAAAGAAATTAAAGATGATACAAATAGATGGAGAGATATACCATGTTCTTGGATTGGAAGAATCAACATTGTGAAAATGACTCTATTACCAAAAGCAATCTACAGATTCAATGCAATGCCTCTCAAATTACCACCGGCATTTTTTTTACAGAACTAGAAAAAAAAATTTCACAATCTGTATGGAAACACAAAAGACCCTGAATAGCCAAAGCAATCTTGAGAACGAAAAATGGAGCTGGAGGAATCAGGCTCCCTGACTTCAGACTCTACTACAATGCTACAGTAATCAAGGCAGTATGGTACTGGCACAAAAACAGAAACATAGATCAATGGAACAGGATAGAAAGCCCAGAGATAAACCCACACACATATGGTCACCTTATCTTTGATAAAGGAGGGAAGTATACACAGTGGAGAAAAGACAGCCTCTTCAATAAGTGGTGCTGGGAAAATTGGACAGCTACCTGTAAAAGTATGAAATTGGAACACTCCCTAACACCACACACAAAAATAAACTCAAAATGGGTTAAAGACCTAAATGTAAGGCCAGACACTATCAAACTCTTAAAGGAAAACATAGGCAGAACACTCTATGACATACATCACAGCAAGGTCCTTTTTGACCCATCTCCTAGAAAAATGGAAATAAAAACAAAAATAAACAAATGGGATCTAATGAAACTTAAAAGTTTTTGCACAGCAAAGGCTACCATAAACAAGACCAAAAGACAACCCTCAGAATGGGAGAAAATATTTGCAAATGAAGCAACTGACAAAGGATTAATATCCAAAATTTATAAACAACTCAGGCAGCTCAATAACAAAAAAAACAAACCCAATCCAAAAATGGGCAGAAGAACTAAACAGACATTCCTCCAAAGAAGATATACAGATTGCCAACAAACACATGAAAGAATGCTCAACATCATTAATCATTAGAGAAATGCAAATCAAAACTACAATGAGATATCATCTCACACCAGCCAGATTGGCCATCATCAAAAACTCTAGACAATAAATGCTGGAGAGGGTGTGGAGAAAAGGGAACACTCTTGCACTGCTGGTGGGAGTGTAAATTGATACAGCCAGTATGGAGAACAGTATGGAGGTTCCTTAAAAAACTACAAGTAGAACTAACATACGACCCCACAATCCCACTACTAGGCATATACCCTGAGAAAACCTTAATTCAAAAAGAGTCATGTACCAAAATGTTTATTGCAGCTCTATTTACGATAGCCAGGACATGGAAGCAACCTAAGTGTCCATCAACAGATGAATGGATAAAGAAGATGTGGCACATATATACAATGGAATATTACTCAGCCATAAAAAGAAATGAAACTGAGTTATTTGTAATGAGGTGGATAGACCTGGAGTCTGTCATACAGAGTGAAGTAAGTCAGAAGGAGAAAAACAAATACCGTATGCTAACACATATATATGGAATCTAAGAAAAAAAAATGTCATGAAGAGATTAGTGGTAGGACGGGAATAAAACACAGACCTACTGGAGCACGGACTTGAGGATATGGGGTGGGGGAAGGGTAAGCTGTGAGGAAGTGAGAGAGTGGCAGGGACATATACACACTACCAAATGTAAATTAGATAGCTAGTGGGAAGCTGCCGCATAGCACAGGGAGTTCACCTCTGTGCTTTGTGACCACCTAGAGGGGTGGGATAGGGAGGGTGGGAGGGAGGGTGACACAAGAGGGAAGAGTTATGGGAACATATGTATATGTATAACTGATTCACTTTTTTGTAAAGGAGAAACTAACACACTACTGTAAAACAGTTATACTCAAATAAAGATGTTAAAATGAAAAAAAAAATACATATTAAAAATGCTTAGTACAGAATACATTAATGATTTCACAGTTTGTAGGACTTTGGTCATCATGGTCAAACATCTATAAATATATCTTAAGATTTATTAACCTCCTCCTCCTAATTCTAATAATTTTTTTTTTTTTTTTTTTTTTTGGCAGTACGCAGGTCTCTCACTGCTGTGGCCTCTCCCGCTGCGGAACACAGGCTCCGGATGTGCAGGCTCAGCAGCCATGGCTTATGGGCCGAGCCGCTCTGCGGCAGACCAGGGCACGAACCTGTGTCCCCTGCATCGGCAGGCAGACTCTCAACCACCGTACCACCAGGGAAGCCCCAAAGAATTTTTAAATAGAGATTCCAGGTGGTACAGCATTATAAATTGGCATCTGTATACACAAGTCTAGTTGCCATCCATCACCATACAGTTGACCCCCTTCATTCATTTTGCCCATCCTCTAACCCCCTTCCAACTAAGATTAGTAACCACTAACCTGTTCTCTGAGTTTATTTCTGTATTGTTTGTTTTGTCTTGGTTTTTTAGATTCCACATATGAGTGAAATAATAATGTTTTTTTATCTGACTTATATCACCTGGCATGTCTTTTTAGATCCTCCGCCCATTTTTAATCATTTTTTGTCTTTTTGTTGTTGTTGAGTTGTAGGAATTCTTTAGTTTAGATATTAACCCCTTATTGTACATACAATTTGTAAATATCTTCTCCCATTTAGTAGGTTGGAGTCAGTGCCACAAAAGCATCACTAAGACCAAAGTCAAAGAAGTCATCACTTATGTTTTCTCATAGAAATTTTATTGTTTCAGGTCCTACATTTGAGTCTTTAATACATTTTGAGTTAATTTTTATAGTAAATCTGTAGGGTTTTTATACATGGCCTTTATTATGTTGAGGTAGGTTTCACCTATACCCACTTTGTTGAGAGTTTTTATCATAAATGGAGATTGAATTTTGTCAAATGCTTTTTCTGCTTCTATTAAGATGATCATATGATTTTTTCCTTCATTTTGTTAATGTGATGTATTAGGTTGATTGATTTGTGGATGTTGAACCATACTTGCATCCTTGGAATAAATCCTGCTTTGTTGTGGTATATGATCATTTTAATGTATTATTGGATTTGGTTTGCTAATATTTTATTGAGGATTTTTGCATCTATGTTAATCAAGAATAATAGCCTGCCATTTTCTTTTTTGTGGTATCCTCATCTGGTTTTGATATCAGGGTAATACTGGCTTCATAAAAGTTTGGTAGGTCTCTCTTCTCTTCAGTTTTTAAAAAGAGTCTTTGAAGGATAGGAAGTAAATCTTCTTTGAGTGTTTTGTAGAATTCACCAATAAAGCCATCTGGTCCTGGGCTTTTCTTTTTTTGCGGGATTTTTATTACTGTTTCAACGTCCTTACTAGTAATCAGTCTATTCAGATTTTCCATTTCTTCATGATTCAGTCTTAGAAGATTATATGTTTCCAGGAATTTATCCATTTCTTTAGTGTCCAATATATTGGCATATAATTTGTAGTAGTCTCATGATCACTTGTATTTTTTGTGGTATCAGTTGAACTTCTCTTTCATCTCTGATTTTATTTGAGTCCTCTTTTTTTCTTGATGAGTCTGGCTAAAGATTTATCAATTTTGATTTTCTTTTCAAAACAAACAATTCTGGGGCTTCCCTGGTGGCGCGGTGGTTGAGAATCTGCCTGCCAATGCAGGGGACACGGGTTCAAGCCCAGGTCTAGGAAGATCCCACATGCCGCAGAGCAACTAGGCCCGTGAGCCACAACTACTGAGCCTGCGCGTCTGGAGCCCGTGCCCCGCAACGAGAGGCCGTGATAGTGAGAGGCCCGCGCACCGCGATGAAGAGTGGCCCCCACTCGCCACAACTAGAGAAAGCCCTCGCACAGAAACGAAGACCCAACACAGCCAAAAATAAATTAATTAATTTTTTAAAAAAAATAATTCTTAGTTTCACTGATCTGTTGTAAGTCTTTATTTATGCTGACCTTTGTTATTTTCTTCTACTAATTTTGAGCTTTTATTTCTAGGTTCTTTAGATATAAAGTTAGATTGTTTATTTGGAATTTTTATTTCTTGAGGTAGGTCTGTATTGCTATAAACTCCCTTCTTAGATTTTGGTATGTAAAATTTCTGTTTTCATTTGTCTGTAGGTATTTTTGTGTGTTTTTTGTTTGTTTGTTTTTGGCAGTGTTGGATCTTCATTGTTGCATGCAGGCTTTATCTAGTTGCAGCAAGTAGGGGCTACTCTTTAATGCAGTGTGGTGCACAGGCTTCTCATTGCAGTGGCTTCTCCTATTGTGGAGCACAGGCTCTAGGCATGCAAGCAAAGCCCACGGGCTCAGGAGTTGCGGCACTTGGGCCCTGGAGCATGCAGACTTTGGTAGTTGTACCACATGGGCTCAGTAGTTGTGGCGCGTGGGCTCTAGGGCACACAGCCTTCAGTAGTTGTGGCTTGTGGGCTCTAGAGTGCAGGCTCAGTAGCTGTGGCACATGGGCTTAGCTGTTCCATGGCATGTGGGATCTTCCCAGGCCAGCAATCAAACCCATGTCCCCTGCACTGGCAGGTGGATTCTTTTTTTTTTCTTTGCTTTTTTTCTTTTTTTGTGGTACGCAGGCCTCTCACTGTTGTGGCCTCTCCCATTGCGGAGCACAGGCTCCGGACGTGCAGGCTCAGCAGCCATGGCTCACAGGCCCAGCCGCTCCACGGCATGTGGGATCTTCCTGGACCGGGTCACGAACCCATGTCCCCTGCATCAGCAGGCGGATTCTCAACCACTGCACCACCAGGGAAGCCCTGGCAGGTGGATTCTTAATCACTGTGCCACCAGGGAAGTTCCTGTAGGCATTTTCTGATTTCCTTTGATTTTTTAGATGATCCATTGGTTGTTCAGTAGCATGTTGTTTAATCTCTATGTTTTTTGTGGTTTTTCCTGGTTTTTTTTCCTTGTGATTGATTTCTGATTTCATACCATTGTAGTGGGAGAAAATTCTTGATGATTTCAGTTTTCTTGGATTTATTGAGACTTGTTTTGCAACCTAACATGTGATCTATCCTGGAAAATGTTCTATGTGTACTGGAGAAGAACATGTTATGCTGCTTTCGGATGAAATGTTCTGTATAGATCTACTAAGTCTATCTGATCTAATGTGTTACAGCTAATGTTTTCTTATTTTCTGTCTAGAATGATCTGTCCATTGATGTGTGGGATGTTAAAGTCCCCTATTGTTATTGTATTGCTTTCAATTTTAAGTCTATTAATATTTGCTTTATATATCTTGATGATCATCTCTTGGGTGCATATATATATATATATATATATATATATATATATTGTATCTTTTGCTGGATTGACCCCTTTCTCACTATGTAAAGCTCTTCTTTGTCTCTTATTACAGTCTTCTTTTTAAAGTCTATTAAGTCTGATGTAAGTATTGCTACTCTTTCTTTTTATTCCATTTGCTTATGGAATATCTTTTTCCATCCCTTCACTTTCTGTGTCTGTGTTTTTTCTTCTGAAGTCTCTTATAAGCAGCATATAGATGGATCTTAATATTTTAAAATCTATTTGTCCACTCTATGTCTTTTAATTGGTGAATTTAGTCCATTCACTCTTAAAGTAATTATTAGTAGGTATGTACTTACTGACATTTTGTTATTTTTGTAGTTCCTCTCTGTTTCTTTCTTCTTCTTTTTCTCACTTTGCTTCTGTTTTGGTGGTTTTCTTTAGTGTTATGTTTCTATTCCTTTCTTATTTTCTTTTGTGTATTCACCATAAATTTTTTCCTTGTGGTTACTGTGGGTTCACATATGATATCCTATGTAAGTAGTAGCCTGTTTTAAGTTTCTTGCAACTTAACTATGAACACATTCTAAAGCTCTGTACTTACCACCATGTTTTATGTTTTTGATGACACATTTTACATCTTTTTTATTTTATACATCTCTTAACTGATTATTGTAAATGTTATCTTTACTACTTTTGTCTTTTAACCATCCTGCTTGTCTTATAAGTGACTGATCAACTACCATTATCATATATTTACCTTTTCCAGTAAGATTTTTACTTTTGTGTTTTCTTACTATTAATTAGTGACATTTCTTTTCAGCTTAAAAAAGTCTCTAATATTTCATGTAGGGCTGGTTTAGTGCTGATGAACTCCTCTAGCTTTTGCTATTTGGGAAACTCTTGCTCTCTCCTTCAATTCTGAATGATAACCTTGCTTGGTAGAGAATTCTTGGTTGGAAGTTTTTTTTTTTCTTTTGGCACTTTGAATACGCCATGCCACTCCCTTCTGGCCTGTAAAGTTTCTGATGAAAATCTGCTGGTAGTCTTATGGCATTTCCTTTGTACATAACAAGTTATTTTTCTCTTGCTCCTTTTAGGATTCTCTCTTTATCCTTAACTTTTATCATTTTAATTATAATATGTCTTGGTGTCTGTCTCTTTGGGTTCTTTTTATTGGAACTCTCTTGGCTTCCTGGACCTGGATGTTTGTTTCTTTCCCCAGATTAGGTAAGTTTTCAGCCATCGTCATTTCAAATAATTTTTATGGCCATTCCCTTCTTCTCCTTCTGGGAGTCCTATAATGTGAATGTTATTCTACCTGATGTTGTCCCAAAGGTCCCTTTTCTTCATTTTTTAAAAATTGAAAAAAATTTGCTGCTCTGCATGGAGGGGTTCCATTGTTTTGTCTTCCAGCTCACTGACTTATTCTTCTATCTCATCCAGTCTGCTATTGAACCCCACTAGTGTGTTTTTCAGTTTCGTTACAACTTATGTTTGGTACTTTCTCATATTTTCTGTCTCTTTGTTGAAGTGCTCACTGTATTCATCCATTCTTCTCCTGAGTTCAGTGAGGATCTTTATGACCATTACTTTGAACTCTGTATCAGAGGGACTGCTTGTATCCATTTTGGAGACAAGTTTTGTCTTGTTCTTTTGATTGGAACATATTCCTCTGTCTCCTCATTTTGCTTAATTCTCAAGGTTTTTTAAAATCTATATTAGGTATATCAACTATCTTCCAATCTTGAAAGAGTGGCCTTATTAGGAGATGACCTATGGGGCTCAGAAGCTCAATCCTGCTTATCCACCACAGCCAGGCACTCAAGGTCTGTCCCTTAAGTGGGCTTCATGTGCCCTCCTGTTGTTATGAAGCTGCAGCTGTCATGGAGCACTGGTGGATGGCGCTGGCCCAGACCAGGTGTGGGGTCCAGCAGCAGCTGCCACAGACTGCTGGTGGGCAGGGCTCTCAGCAGGGTGCCTCCACTGGCACAGTAGTTTAGATGGAGAATTCCAAAATGGCTCCTGTTACTGCCAGTATTAACAAGTAGCCTGAGAGTGCATAAATGGCCCCCACCAGTGACTCATTTCCTGGGGAGTGAGCCACGTGGCTCCTGCCTCTTTGGCAGACACTTGAAAATTATAAGTGTGTCCCCTTCATCTATGATCTGTGTGCTTTTCAATCTAGTGTTTTGCACTGGTTTGGGGGTTCAGTCTGCATGTGAACCCTTTAAGAGCAGGTTTTCTCTTCCCTGCCATTCTGTAGTTTTCCTGGGCATATTCTCTGTTGGTTTTTGGAGTCAGATGTTCTAGGCACTTGTCTGTCCAATAAAGGATCAAAAGGTTGAGATGCTTGATGTGGGACGCATCTCTAACTCTTCAGGGGAAAGATCTGTACCTTTGTGAATCCCTGCAGCTGGAGTGTGGGCTTTTCCTTGGGAAGCCCATATCTCTGCCTCTCCTACCCATCTTGATGCTATCTTTTTACCCTTTGCTGTGGAGGCTCTGTTCATTCAGTTTTCATTCCCTTTCTGAGGGAATTATTCCATATGTAGTTGTAGAGTTGTTGTGTCTGTGGGAGAAGGTAAATTCAGGATCTTCCTACACCATCATCATGAACCCTCTCCCTAGGAATTTTGTTTTATTGGCCTTTTACAGCCTACCTCATGAAGCTTTAGAATGAGAAAGTCACACTTTCACGCAAAGGATTTCTCTTGGAAATATCTCTTTTTTGTTTTCCCCTAAGGGTAGAAGAATCTGGCATAATCCTTTCTCCTTCTATGAGTCCAGGCATTCTTACTGATTTTCCCATTGTCTTTCATATTTGGTTCTGTCCAACTTCCAAAGTCTTAATGTTAAATTTTTAGCAACAAATACATTATTGTTATTATCATGCACCAACCCAGGTTGCCTGATGGCATGAGTGTGTTCCTAGTCACTGTTAGGAAGAATGGCTGCTCCATATATGTTCTCCTGACTTATAATTCTATTCTAGGCTCTCGTTTGCAGGTGTTAGTCAAGTCTTCAGGATGATCACTGGATATTATACAGATAAGGAAAAGCCTCCTTTCTCCTGAAAACTTGGCTCTCAGATGAACCACTTGCCAGTGATTTTTAGCATTTTTTTCCTTAGAGGATAATGTAAAAACAAATCATTTGGTATATCTGAAAATCTTCTATTAGAAGGATTTATAGAACCATGGGGCCAGGAGGGAACCTAAGAGTTCATAAAGTCCATTCCCATGACTCAGGCAGGTCAACAACTGGCATCCCCAGTAGACTGGCTCTCTTCTCTTTTTATAGCTTTTCAGAATAAGAGACAGTATTTCTTACACTGGATGAATCATTCTAAAATTTAATAATCCTCAATATAAGATGTTTCTCTTTTAGCCTCTCTAATAGGTAGATTTGGAAACTCTTGGTTTCTTGTCTGTATATACCTACAGTCCCTGGCTGAGACTTGGCATTGGTAGGTGAGGTAATTTGCTACTTTTGAAGACATTATTTTTTTTGACACATGTAAGCTTGTGTCTTTATTATTTGTGTGGTTTTCTTCAATGCTTTCTCCAAGAGCACAGAGTCAGATCCAGAAAAGCTACCCCTGTCATGTTGTTGTGGGCATAGTGGGCCAAATGCTAAGAGGACCCTCAAGATTTCCTAACAATAGGCATGTGTGGAAAAGACAGATGGCTTCCTTTGTATCTGACAGATTCCCACTGACTGAACATCTGTGAGAGGAATGGAAGGTGTTTACTTTGAGATCCCATTTGTAGCAGTAGGAAATCAGATGTAAACCTATGAATGGTTTCCACAGGTAAAGGTAGAAGGCTCTGCAAGTCTGTTGCCTCATTCCCCCTTCCAGCCACCATTTCCCTCACTGCTTGACTAAGCAGAGCTTACTCTGTTGTCTCACCTTTTGTGATACCAGCCACCTAAAGCTAGTTAGCCATAGGACACAGGTCAAACCAGTAAAACAGTCTGGCAGGGTCACATGGCCTACATCCTGGGGATGTATACCATGGTATAGAGTGTGACTTTTCCTTTGATGTTTCAGCCTCTCACCTTCATCCATTGTTCTCAGGAAAGCAATTCTAGAATTGATATAGGGTGAGAGATTAAGCATAGATTTTGTTGATAAGTCAGATTATTTTTCATACTAAAAATATGCATTAATAGTATTAGGGATGTTTTTACCCTGTAGATTTCTTCCCAATATCAAGGTAACGGGGTACAGGAATAGTAATTTGAAGTTTCTCAGAGAGTACAGACTAAAAAGGAGTGGAAAAGTTTTAGAAGAGAAGTCACGTACTCTACAAAAGACAGAATTTTTGCATATTGCTATTGAACAATTGTTATGCACCACCCAAGACATGATACCTATTGTCAAAAGCTTAGCCTAGTCAGAGAGGACCTTTACAATATGTGATATTTAATATTAAATAATGCTAGATGTTGCAAATCAGGTGTGCCTGAGTTGAGTCTTGAAAGATGAGTAAGATCCAGTTAGGTAAAAGAGAAGAGGAGGGGCCAGAGCAGGTGGTGAGAAAAAGAATGAGTAGTTTCTCCAGGGAACCACAAATTGTCCAGCATAGTGGAATATATACTACAAGGAGGGGAATGATAAAATGTCAGTTTGGATAGGCATGATGGGGCGACAGTTTATAAAGCATTTGGGAGTTAGACTGAAGGAAATAATGAATCATTGCTGGCAAAGGCATCATCATTTGGGTGGGTGGGAGGAAAGAGGTTTAAAGAAGAATAAACTAATGGAAACAAAGTTGGAGGCAGGGAAACCATTTAGAAAATTGTTGAAATAATTCATGAGATAGACTTGAAGGTAGTAGCGTTTATGATGGAAAGATTTATATTGGAGATGGAGTTTGAACCATATTACAGAGGAAGAACTAATAGAATTTGATTGATTGGCTGTGGTAGTTGAGGGAAAAGAAACTCCAAATTTTGGTCATAGAAGAGAGGCACTGAATTTAGTTTTAGATTTATGAATTGTATAACATCTATGGGCTACCCAAGTGGCAATGTCCAGCAGGTCTGGAGCTTGCTTTGAGAGTCATCAGCATATATCTGTAAATGAAGTCACAAGAGTGGGTGAAATTACAAAGGAAATGTGCAAGGATTGTACACTGCTCTTGCTTTCCTCTAGAGCATACCTCTCCAGGAACTGAATATGGTGTTCAACATTTACAGTATCATTTTTTTCTTGGACAGTGGTGGACAAGCTCTTCAACCGTTTCTGCTTTCTGAACTCTACCGACTCTCACCTTATAATAATACAATCTCATCAATATTTCATGAACCATTCTAGTTTTCAGGATGATATCGACAAATGTCTTCTTCTCGATGGCATAAATAGATGTCTTAATTTGGGTATTAGCCATGCTCATACACCAAAGCAAAATGAGATTAAAGAAAAGCCCTTCTGCTCTATGTTGATGCCTCTGAGGCAGCTTCCCTGGTGACAATTCCTTGCCTTGTTACTACATGTGCAGGCGGTTGTTTTACATTTAATTCTGTTCCTTGACTACAAGAATTAGAATCTGAAACCTTTGTCACTGCGTTGTTTTCCACGCAATAGTCCATATGTCTCTTCATCCCTGACTGTTCGTGAATTGTTGTGAATGTTTATAGAAATAGGGGTGGGGGAAAGGAGGGGCTTTCAAAACTTGATTCTCTGAGGCCTGACAAAAGAGTAAATATTTTTAGATTTTAAAAAAACCCAACAATTCAGAGCAGCAACTAAATGCATCTCAGTCAGTGTTCTGATGATTTGAACGTTCTAAATGAGGAAGTACTGGAGCGGCATCTGTACTTGTCTCCTTGCCACAGCTCTGATTCCATTTGAGGCCCTGGAAAGTAAGAAGACTCTGAGCACCAATTGCCCACAAATTTCTTCTTCTCTTCTGAAATAAATTTGTGCTAGCAAGTCTCCTAATATGCACATGCTGCCTTGTTGAGTCAAAGAACATTCTAAGTAGAAGCATTTGCATTTTCGTGACTAGCTTCTCCACTTCTAAAATTGGACTCTACTGAACAGTCAGATATGCTTCCTGAATCTATTAGGATGGAAGGGATGTGATTCCATGCCCATTTTTCTGCTATTTTACTTGTGCTTGAGTTGAGACCCTACTGGAAATATATGGCTGAATATGAAAGATGGGCCTTGACCCAAATATCTAGATGATTATGCCAGTTCTCTGCCTTCTTTGACTAGAGAAGACTGAACACAGTCCTTGCACATGTGGGGGATGTGGGGGTGGGAGGAAGTTGCTGATGTGAGCTGGATTCTCATGGCTCACCACTAGCTAGTTTGGCTTTGGGGACATGGCTTCTGTACTAATAAAAAGTGCTGCCAGTTGGAGTGTCACACTGAAAGTTTCAGTACATTGTGCCCAGAATAGTCTTTATTTAGATGGCAAAAGTGTCAGAAAAAAATTCTAATGAGTCTGATGGGCTGACTGAACTCAAGAGAGAGGTAGCTAACTGGAAGCAGGTAGAGAGAGGGCAAAAGAGCAGGTTTTAGGTAGAAATGTGGCAGTCAAGATTAGTTCTGGGGATGGACCAGCCATTTATCATGGCAAAAAGAAGGTCATATGAACTTATTTTGGATTTCAGAATGGTGCTAGAAATAGAAATTTTAAAACCATTAAAAATGACTCATGGGCTTCCCTGGTGGCGCAGTGGTTGAGAGTCCGCCTGCCGATGCAGGGGACACGGGTTCGTGCCCCGGTCAGGGAAGATCCCACATGCCGCGGAGCGGCTGGGCCCGTGAGCCATGGCCACTGAGCCTGCGGGTCCGGAGCCTGTGCTCCGCAACGGGAGAGGCCACAACAGTGAGAGGCCCGCGTACCATAAAAAAAATAATAAAAATAAAAAAATTTTTAAAATGACTCAAAGTTGGGTAGAATGTACCTGGCTTGGTATTTACATCCAAGCATTTAACTACATAGGTTAAGAAATGACTGACTCCGCAACCAAAACAGAAGCTGATTCATCCAGAAGCAGCAGCCTAGCATTAATGGTGGCATTGGTGCCAATGAAGATGGAAGGCAGCTTTCTGGGAATTGCCATTGCCAAGGGCATTGTTAGTACGTATCTGCATAGATTTTTGTATAAGCCGTAGTAGCAGCGGATAAGGGCAGTGACTGGAAAGCTAAGAGCAGTCTCAATGAACAACTAGTCTTTCCTGACATTATTCCCAGGCTCAACCTGGTAAATTATTCTTTACTTTAGTTTATCTACTGCGGTTATATGCACTGCTGTGGCAGGACATTCTCTCTCTCTCTCTCTCTCTCTCTTTCTCTCCCCCTCCTCTCTCTCCTCTCTCTCCTCTCTCTCCTCTCTCTCCCTCTCTCTGTCGTACACACATACAGACCCCTGCAGGTCACATGGCTTTGTTTGGAGGCTATAAAACTTATCAGATGACCCAGAATTTTACTGATACAGGTCACAACACAACACAATATGGCCTATTTTAGAACAGATCATGACCATCTAATCATGACCATCTAAATAGGAGGCAGGGGTCTGAGACACTTTTGAGCCTGGTGGACCAAGAAAAGTCAACTTAAATGGCAAGATCAGCTGCATAAACCAGGCCAGTTAGGGTACAAAATAATTTTGTGGGCTACGGTCAGAAATGGTAGGAAAACTACTACAACTCTTTTACCTCTGAACTATACCAAGTTATATTTCATCATGGTGCTCTGGGGCAGCTATTATTCTCTGTCTTAGGTTAGGTCTCCTAAAATCAGAGCGCAAGTCAGGGATCTGAGTGCACATGATTTATAGAAGGGATGTTCTCAGGAGAAAGTGAGTGAGGGAAGTCAGATAGGGCAGGGGAAAGAAGTAAGCAAGCATTTGGTCTCAGTTTGATCCCATGGGAGCTCTGGAACATAAATTATACCATGGAGCTGTTCTACCATAAAGTGAAGGGGTTGCTTTTTTGTACATTGCTCTCCCTTCAAACAGTCTTTGCCTGCCCTTAGGGCAGGGGAGGGCAAGGCTTAACATCTTGGGTGAAGCAGCTTCGGTCTGGCTGTGGACAATTACCCAGAGAAGATCACCAGTCAACACTCACAGCTGCTGGGAAAGAGTATTATAACTCAGGATAGAGGATCTAGCAGGTAAATAGAGGTGTTGACCCTACCTTCTATTTTCAGATGGGGAAACTTGAGACTCAAAGTGAAGCTTCTGCTTTCAGCTATCCCACCAGTCAGTGGCAGAGCACAGACTTAAATGGAGTTAGTGAACATAGATCATAGGATAGAGGTTGATTGGTATTTGCCTCTACTATTCTGTCTATGCCTGTGTCCCTGGGTCCACAGCTAGGGTATGTACCAAAACCAGAAATTAAAGCATGGAATGGAATGCATGGAATCCTGGCTGTGGCCGAGGTCCATACAGAAAAGCCAGGATTATTTTAGTTGGTCAGGATGCAATTCTCCATGGATCTCTTGCATTTCCATAAGTATTGTGATTAGAAGCACTGACTGCCTTTATTCCTACCTATGTTTTTAGTGATGTATAGTCAAAGCCTTGGAGAATGGATATAGTGTTGCTTTCCCTCCTAGCAGGGACAGGCATGCTTATTATCTATTATACAAGGTTTGGGTTTTGTAAGCTCAGTTTTCCTCTCCAGAAATGCAAAATACTGAGTACACAGATGTCACTTGGCCCTCTCAGAATTGCCTTATGGGAATTGGGCTCAGGGAACTGATGCAAAAAAAGATGATACCCTGGTCGCTGCTGTTGCTGTGAGTAATAAAACATCCTTTGTTTCTGAGCCAGCAGTCTCATGTCTTCTGCCAGTATCCATGAAACTATGGCAGGCTAACTTGTTACTTGTTAGAGTGCAAGTAGGGTAAAATCTTAGACCTGTCAAGCTGTTAACCAATATATTACTACTTCTGGATTTATGAAAGGAGATTTAACTTCGTGATTGGTAATTTGACTTTCTAGGAAAGTTTTAGAAGTTGTTTTTTTCCCCCAGAAGTAAGTATTTATGTCTGTGCCAAACAATGGTATGTCTACAATGTGCTTTTAAAATAATTATTTGCTCTCACAACCATGAAGAGCCTCTTCATTGGTCAACTAGATTAATGCAATTAGGTGGATTGCATTAATGGCCACAGTTCTTCAACCCTTTGGTCAGTGAGATATTAGCAGGTGTAACTCAAGCAGAGCCTTAAAAATGCTTGCGTGATTAGTCTTCCCCTTGTACTCTGCCATTACCATGAGATGAGCAAGACTGCTAATTCTAGGATGATAATTAGAGGCACATGGAGTAGACACTGTCCCAGCCTTAGATAGCCTAGGCCAGCTGACCCTAGCTAACCAAAGGCATGTGAAGGTACAAGCCAAGACTAGCCAAACATCTCTGCTAAGGCCCATCTAGATCAAACTTGACAGCTAAGTAAATGGCTGTTTTGTTGTCTTAAATCGTTAATTTTGGTGATAGTTTATTACACAGAAAAAAACTAATTGTCGCTGCTTCCCAATTGAATATATTCTTTTACTTTTTTATTTTCACAGACTTAGGAGAAGGGTGCTCAGAGTTAGCTGCTGGAGCTCCAAACTGCACATCTCAACTCTCAGAGCTACTGAACTCTGCTAACTGTTTATGTTTTATATGGACAGACTAGGAGATTTCCTTCCTTCCTTCCCTCCCTTCTTTCATTTGTCAGTTAATTTATTAAAGACTAATAAACTCAGAAAGCCCAGAGATAAACCCATGCACCTATGGTCAACTAATCTATGACAAAGGAAGCAAGGATATACAATGGAGAAAAGACCGTCTCTTCAATAAGTGGTGCTGGGAAAACTGGACAACTACATGTAAAAGAATGAAATCAGAACACTCTCTAACACCATACACAAAAATAAACTCAAAATGGATTAGAGACCTAAATGTAAGACTGGACACTATAAAACTCTTAGAGTAGAACATAGGAAGAACACTCTTTGACACGTATCACAGCAAGATCTTCTTTGATCCACCTCCTACAGTAATGGAAATAAAAAAAAAAATAAACAAATGGGACCTAATGAAACTTAAAAGCTTTTGCAAAGCAAAGGAAATTACAAAAAGACAACCCTCAGAATGGGAGAAAATATTTGCAAACGAATCAACAGACAAAGGATTAATCTCCAAAATATATAAACAGCTCATGCAGCTCAATATTAAAAAAACAAACAACCCAATTAAAAAATGGGCAGAAGACCTAAACAGACATTTCTCCAAAGAAGACATACAGATGGCCAAGAAGCACATGAAAAGCTGTTCAACATCACTAATTATTAGAGAAATGCAAATAAAAACTACAATGAGGTATCACCTCACACCAGTTAGAATGGGCATCATCAGAAAATCTATAAACAACAAATGCTGGAGAGGGTGTGGAGAAAAGGGATCCCTTGTGCACTGTTGGTGGGAATGTAAATTGATACAGCCACTATGGAGAACAGTACACAGGTTCCTTAAAAAACTAAAAATAGAATTACCATATGGCCCAGCAATGCCACTACTGGGCATATACCCAGAAAAAATCATAATTCAAAGAGACACACGCACCCCAATGTTCACTGCAGCACTATTTACAATAGCCAGGTCATGGAAGCAATCTAAATGCCCATCGACAGACGAGTGGATAAAGAAGATGTGTTACACGTATACAATGGAATATTACTCAGCCACAAAAAGGAACGAAATTGGGTCATTTGTAGAGACATGGATGGATCTAGAAACTTTCATACAGAGTAAAGTAATTCAGAAAGAGAAAAACAAATATCATATATTAACACATAAATGTGGAACCCAGAAAAATGGTACAGATGAACTGGTTTGCAGGGCAGAAATAGAGACACAGATGTAGGGAACAAACATATGGACACCAAGGGGGGAAAGCGGCATGGGTGGTGGTGGTGGTGTTATGAATTGGGAGATTGGGATTGACATATATACACTAATTAAATTAAAATTGTTTTTTAAAAAGATAAAAAATTTTTAAAACTCACTCTTAGCAGACAGGTACTGAGCAAAGAGAAAAACTCAAACTCTTGAGGACATACATAGAGCAAAATATTACAGTAGATATAAGTACTAATAGAGATGTGCGCATCTGTTGAGAACACAAAGAGTAAATCACAAACCTCTGAGATATAGGCATGAGTAGCTTCACTGAAGATGTGTAGACTCAGGATTATCGAGTAGGCACTGCCACAGTTATTCCTGAGCTCATGCTGGTGCATTCAACATGGATTTTCCTATTCAGGAAACGTACTCTATGCTATGCGCTTTGCTAGGCATGACATACTAGGTTCATTCAAGGTGTTTGTCTTTTTAGCTTAATTCTGGTAGCTTAGCATTCCCCCCCCCCGACCTTATTTAATACATAGCTATCTCTGAGAGAAGTTGCACTTCAATCTGATATCAATAATTAAACCTTATTGTGTTTCAGTTCCTTCCTTCCTCCTTTCCTTCCTTTCAATTGTTGACAGAAACGGTCAGACTGGATTGTTTCGGGATGCACACCCCCCACACACACTGGGGAAAGGCAGGGGGGCCCAATGATTAGACTGATTCACTGGGTCTAGGTAGTCACCAGGAATGTCTTCATTGTGAACTGGAAGATCTGTTTTTAAGTCCTTTCCCTTCTGAATGTTCAAGGTGGTATAAATACACTGTACTCTGTGTTATCAACTTGGTCCCTATAATCAAGGAAGTAGCCCTCATTCTCAAACTTAAGATACTGTGAGATGGTATCTCAGGGACTCATTGTCTTGACAGCAGGTTCCTTGACTGATGTGTGTAACCTCAGCTCACAGGTTACACCTCAGCATGTTCTGTGCCCATTAGTAAGACTACCTAAGGCTGTACCAACAATGGCAATTCTCACACTTCCTATTCTGCCTCATCCAATCACTGACTCCAAAACTCTTTGCACCTTATTTTTTAGCCTTTGAAGGAATAAATATATCATATGTACAGACAAATCAATTTTATTTAGTTGCAAGTGACAGAATTCTTTTAAGCAAACAAACAATGGATATATTTACTCATACAACCATATCATGAAATGATAGCTCTGGCCTTAGGAAAAACTGGAACCAGAGCTATTATGTGCATTTGAGCATTATGTACACAGCACAGATACCCAGCCAAGGGGGCAAGTAGGAGCTGGTATCCAGACCTTGCTCCGTTCCCCAAGCTATGCTCTTTGGCATGAGTTTATATCCAACCAAAGGTACCTTCTGCTCATCTTCAGGGCTAGGTCTTCTCAGAGCAGTGCATTCCTCTAATTGGTTCCCTCAGAGGAGATGACCACATTCTACCTCTCCTCTGCTCATTCTTTGCTCTTTTATTTCAATAAGAGTCTCACTATAGAGCTTATGTGAATGAGATTCTCACAGCTCAAGCATGTTTGCAGGATATACCTCACTAGCTAACCAAGTGTGATAATTGAGTTGGCATGGCAACAGCATTAGTGATGGTGTCATTCAGAGTCATTAGATGATCTTTAATACTAGTTTAGATCATTACTGTAATCATTAAAAGAAATATCATAAAAATTGTGGTAACAGGGAAGTACAAGTCTAGTAACTATAAATCAAGGTCTCCTGTAGAAGAATTTGAGTTTGCACCAGAGGCACCTAGGAATAGAACTGATGCTAAAGGGAAAAAAAGTGAATCACAGTTTGCAAGTGTATCATGAGAAGCTCTTCAGATATGCAGAGGAAATAGGGGAAAATGAGAAAGAAGACTACGAATGTACGTAAGAGAAGGCAGCAGCTTTACCAGATACTTAAAAGTGCTTCTGAAAAGGGAACCCAAACTATGGGAACCAGATTAAATTAGAAAAAATATTATTGAAAATGTTTCTGGATTTAAGAAAAGATATCACATTGGGATGACCAAAATTCTTACTGATACAGGTAAAGTTAATAAAATGATCTCTATACCTAGATATAGTCAGGCAAAATTTTTGAACTATAAAGAGGGGAAAATATCCTATGAGTACCTCTGACAAGAGGAAGAAAACAAATGCAGAGCTGATCTACAGAGGCATTAATATTAGACTGGTGACAACTAATTTCCTTCAACAATAAATGCTAGAACACAATAGAGCAACATTTGGAATTTTAGTACTATGAGAATAAAGATTATTAGCCCAAATTTTATACCCAATCAAACAGTTATTCAAAACATTTTCCTATAGGACTAGTAAAGATACTACCCACTAATCTTTTTTTTAATACTTCTTTATTGGAGCATAATTGCTTTACAATGTTGTGTTAGTTTCTGCTGTAACTAATACTTTTTTGAAAAAGTTACTTGAAGACATTCTCCAACTGGCAAAAGGAATTTGTAATAATTACATGAGAAGTCATTATTAAAATACAAATCTTAATACAAAACTGCAAATACAACCCTTTGGCATTGGTAGGGTTCATATCTATGGTTTTAACTGTTTTCAAGCAATCCCAAAGGCCTATGATATGTAGCAGTTTTTAATTGTGTGAAGTTGAAAGATGAAGAGTGAATCGCAGAGCTAGGGAGCTAATCTCATCAGTAATGCAGCGTAAGTATCTTCATATGTGCAGTGTTTTCCTTAACTGAGTAAACATTAAACTCTCCTAGATTAAAATATGTTATTTCTTTGTTTTAAAAATGGCCATCAACTGAGAGAAAAACAATAGCAAAAGTCAATAAGGCAAGTAAGGGGGGACCTTCAAGATGGCGAAGGAGTAAAACGTGGAGATCACCATCCTCCCTACAAATACACCAAAAATACATCTATGGGTTGAACAACTCCTACAGAACACCTACTGAATGCTGGCAGAAGACCTCAGACTTCCCAAAAGGCAAGAAAAACCCCACATACCTGGGGTAGGGCAAAAGAAAGAAGAAAAAACAGAGGCAAAAGAATAGGGATGGGACCAGCACATCTAGGAGGGAGCTGTGAAGGAGGAAAAGTTTCCACACTCTAGGAAGCCCCTTCACTGGCAGAGAAAGTGGGGGGATGGGCGGGGGCGGGGAAGGTTCAGAGCCACGGAGGAGAACACAGAAACAGGTGCAGAGGGCAAAGCAGAGAGATTCCCGCACAGAGGATCGGTGCCGACCAGCACTCACCAGCCTGAGAGGTTTCTCTGCTCACCCGCCTGGGCAGGTGGGGGCTGGGAGCTGAGGCTTGGGCTTCAGTCGGACCCCAGGGAGAGGACTGGGGTTGGCTGCATGAACACGGGCTGAAGGGGACTAATGCACCACAGCTAGTCGGGAGGCAGTCAGGAAAAGGTCTGGAACTGCCTAAGAGGCAAGAGACCATTGTTTCGGGGTGCGCAAGGGGAGGGGATTCCTTCCCTATCTGCCCAAAGGACGCAGAGCACTGCCTAAATGAGCTGCAGGGATGGGCGCAAGCCGCACCTATCAGCTGGGACCACAGAGACACGTATGACATGCTAATGCTGCTGCTGCAGCCACCAAGAATCCTGTGTGCAAGCACAGGTCACTATCCACACACACCCAGGAACCACTGCAGCACACCACTGCCAGGGTCCCGTGATGCAGGGACAAGTTCCCTGAGAGAACACACAGTGCGCCTCAGCCGTTGCAAAGTCATGCTGGCCTCTGCCGCCACAGGCTCGACCTGCATTACTGACCCCCCTCCCCACCGGCCTGAGTGAGCCAGAGCCCCCGATTCAGCCACTTTTTAACCCTGTCTGTCTGGGTGGGGAACAGATGCCTGAGGGTGACCTACACACAGAGGTGGGGCCAAAATCAAAGTGGAACACCAAGAGCTGTGCGAACAAAGAAGAGAAAGGGAAATTTCTCTATGCAGCCTCAGGAGCAGTGGATTAAAACCCCACAATCAACGATGTATGCTGCATCTGTGGAATACATGAATAGACAGTGAATCATCCCAAAATAGAGGCCATGCATGGACTTTGGGAGCAACTATAGACTTTGGTTTGCTGTGTGAGCCTCCCAAGTTTCTGATTTTTATGTTTATCTTAGTATAGTTTTTAGTGCTAATTATCATTGGTGGATTGGTTTATTGGTTTCGTTGCTCTCTTCTTTTTTTATGATTGTTATTATTTTTTATTTTAATTATTGTATTTTATTTTTATTTATTTATTTATTTATTTATTTATTCTTTCTTGTTTTCTCCCTTATGAGCCATGCGGCTGACAGGGTCTTGGTGCTCTGGCCTGGTGTTGGCCTGAGCCTCTGAGGTGGGAGAGCCAAGTTCAGGACATTGGACCACAAAAGACCTCCCAGCCCCACGTAATATCAATCGGCAAAATCTCTGCCAGAGACCTCCATCTCAATGCGAAGACCCAGCTCCAAGCAATGGCCAGCAAACTCCAGTGCTGGATGGCCCATGCCAAACAACTAGCAAGACAGAAACACAACCACACCCATTAGCAGAGGCTGCCTAAAATCATACTAATCACAGACACCCAAAAACACACCACTGGAAATGGCCCAGCACACCAAAATGAAATGATCAAGCCCCACCCGCCAGAACAGTCATCAGTCCCTCCACTAGGAAGCCTACACAACCCAATGGCCCAACCTTAGCCAATGGGGGCAGACACCAAAATTAACGGGAACTACAAACCTGCAGACTGAGAAAAGAAGAGCCCAAACACAGTAAAGTAAGCAAAAGGAGAAGACAAGAAATATGCAGGAGACGAAGGAGCAAGAAAAAAACCCACCACACCAAACAAATGAACAGATTAAGCGCAGGACCAGATGGCTTCACAGACGAATTATATCAAACATTTAGAGAAGAGTTAAAACCTGTCCTTCTCAAACTCTTCCACAATATAGCAGAGGGAGGAACACTCCCAAACTCATTCTATGAGGCCACCATCACCCTGATACCAAAAACAGACAAAGATGTCACAAAGATAGAAAACTACAGGCCAATATCACTGATAAACATAGAAGCAAAAATCCTCAACAAAATACTAGCAAACAGAATCCAACAGCACATTAAAAGGATCATACACCATGATCAAGTGGGGTTTATTCCAGGAATGCAAGAATTCTTCAATATATGGAAATCAATCAACGTGATACCCCATATTACCAAATTGAAGGAGAAAAACCATATGATCATCTCCATAGATGCAGAGAAAGCTTTCAAAAACATTCAACACCCATTTATTATAAAAACCCTGCAGAAAGTAGGCATAGGGGGAACTTTCCTCAACATAATAAAGGCCATATATGACAAACCCACAGCCAACATCGTCCTCAATGGTGAAAAACTGAAAGCATTTCCACTAAGATCAGGAACAAGACAAGGTTGCCCACTCTCACCACTCTTATTCAACATAGTTTTGGAAGTTCTAGCCACAGCAATCAGAGAAGAAAAAGAAATAAAGGAAATCCAAATCAAAAAAGAAGTAAAACTATCACAGTTCGCAGATGACACGATACTATACATAGAGAATCCTAAAGATGCTACCAGAAAACTACCAGAGCTAATCAATGAATTTGGTAAAGTAGCAGGATACAAAATTAATGAACAGAAATCTCTGGCATTCTTATACACTAATGATGAAAAATCTAAAAGTGAAATTAAAAAAACATTCGCAGGCTTCCCTGGTGGCGCAGTGGTTGAGAGTCAGCCTGCCGATGCAGGGGACGCGGGTTCATGCCCCAGTATGGGAAGAAGCCACATACCATGGAGCAGCTAGGCCCATGAGCCATGGCTGCTGAGCCTGCGCGTCCAAAGGCTGTGCTCTGCAATGGGAGAGGCCACAACAGTGAGAGGCCCACGTACCACAAAAAAAAAAAAGAAAAAGAAAACACTCCCATTTACCATTGCAACAAAAAGAATAAAATACCTAGGAATAAACCTACCTAAGGAGACAAAGGAGCTGTATTTTAAAAATTATATGACACTGATGAAAGAAATTAAAGATGATACAAATAGATGGAGAGATATACCATGTTCTTGGATTGGAAGAATCAACATTGTGAAAATGACTCTACTATCCAAAGCAATCTACAGATTCCATGCAATCCCTATCAAACTACCACTGGCATTTTTCACAGAACTAGAACAAAAAATTTTCACAATTTGTATGGAAACACAAAAGACCCCGAATAGCTAAAGCAATCTTAAGAAAGAAAAACGGAGCTGGAGGAATCAGGCTCCCTGACTTCTGACTATACTACAGAGCTACAGTTATCAAGACAGTGATTCTGGCACACAAACAGTAATATAGGTCAATGGAACAGGATAGAAAGCCCAGAGATTAAACCATGCACATATGGTCACCTTATCTTTGATAAAGGAGGCAAGAATATACAGGGGAGAAAATACAGCCTCTTCAATAAGTGGTGCTGGGAAAACAGGACTGGTACATATAAAAGTATGAAATTAGAACACTCCCTAACACCATACACAAAACTAAACTCAAAATGGATTAAAGACCTAAATGTAAGGCCAGACACTATCAAACTCTTAGAGGAAAACATAGGCAGAACACTTTATGACATAAATCACAGCAAGATCCTTTTTGACCCACCTCCTAGAGAAATGGAAATAAAAACAAAAATAAACAACTGGAATCTAATGAAACTTAAAAGCTTTTGCACAGCGAAGGATACCATAAACAAGACCAAAAGTCAACCCTCAGAATGGGAGAAAATATTTGCAAATGAAGCAACTGACAAAGGATTAATGTCCAAAATTTACAAGCAGCTCATGCAGCTCAATAACAAAAAAACAAACAACCCAATCCAAAAATGGGCTGAAGACCTAAATAGACATTTCTCCAAAGAAGATATACAGATCACCAACAAACACATGAACGAATCAACATTATTAATCATTAGAGAAATGCAAAACAAAACTACAGTGAGATATCATCTCACACTGGTCAGAATGGCCATCATCAAAAAATCTACAAACAATAAATGCTGGAGAGGGTGTGGAGAAAAGGGAACACTCTTACACTGTTGGTGGGAATGTAAATTGATACAGCCACTATGGAGAAAAGTATGGAGTTTCCTTTAAAATCTACAAAGAGAACTACCATACGACCCAGCAATCCCACTACTGGGCATATACCCGGAGAAAACCATAATTCAAAGAGTCATGTACCACAATGTTCATTGCAGCTCTATTTACAATAGCCAAGATATGGAAGCAACCGAAGTGTCCATCAACAGATGAATGGATAAAGAAGATGTGGCACATATATACAATGGATTACTCAGCCATAAAAAGAAATGAAATTGAGTTATTTGTGGTGAGGTGGATGGACCTAGAGTCTGTCATACAGAGCGAAGTAAGTCAGAAAGAGGAAAAAAATACCGTATGCTAACACATGTATATGTAATCTAAGAAAAAAAAAAGGTCAAGAAGAACCTAGGGGTAAGACAGGAATAAAGACACAGACCTATTAGAGCATGGACTTGAGGAGATGGGGAGGGGGACAGGTAGGCTGTGATGAGGTAAGAGAGTGGCATGGACATATATACACTACCAAGAGTAAAGTGGATAGCTAGTGGGAAGCAGCTGCGTAGCACAGGGAGATAAGCTAGGTGGTTTGTGACCACCTAGAGGGGTGGTACAGGGAGGGTGGGAGGGAGGGAGAAGCAGGAGGGAAGAGATATGGAAACATGTGTATATGTATAACTGATTCATTTTGTTATAAAGCAGAAACTAATACACCATTGTAAAGCAATTATACTCCAATAAAGATGCTAAGAAAAAAAATGCAAAAAAAAATGAAGAGGATATAGGCAGTTCACCTGAAAAATAATTACCCTAATGATGGTAAAGATGACCCAAAATCTTGGAAAAAGAATGGAAAAAATAAAAGAAATGTTCAACAAGCACCCAGAAGAACTAAAGAGCAAACAAATAATGATGAACAGCACAATAAATGAAATTTAAAATTCTCTAGAAGGAATCAATAACAGAATAACTGAGACAGAAGAATGGAAATTGAAATGGAAGATAAAATAGTGGAAATAACTACCAAAGAACAAAATAAAGAAAAATGAATGAAAAGAATTAAGACAGTCTCAGAGACCTCTGGGACAACATTAAATGCACCAACATTTGAATAATAGGGGTCCTAGAAGAAGAGAAAAAGAAACGGTCTGAGGAAATATTTGAAGAGATTATATTTGAAAACTTCCCTAACATGGGAAAGAAAATAGTTAATGAAGTCCAGGAAGTGCAGAGAGTCCCATACAGGATAAATCCAAAGACAAACATGCCAAGACACACATTAATCAAACTATCAAAAACTAATACAAAGAAAAAATGTTAAAAGCAGCAAGGGAAAAGCAACAAATAACACACAAGGGAATCCTCATAAGGTTAACAGCAGATCTTACAGCAGAAACTCTGCAAGCCAGAAGGGAGTGGCAGGACATATTTAAAGTGATGAAAGGGAAAAACATATAACCAAGATTGCTCTACCCAGCAAGGATCTCATTCAGATTCAACGGAGATATTAAAACCTTTACAAGGAAGCAAAAGTTAAGAGAATTCAGCACCTCCAAACCAGCTTTACAACAAATGCTAAAGGAACTTCTCTAGGCAGGAAATACAAGAGAAGGAAAAGACCTACAAAACAAAGCCAAAACAATTAAGAAAATGTTAATATGAACATACATATTGATAACTACCTTAAATGTAAATGCACTAAATGCTCCAAACAAAAGATAAAGACTGGCAGAATGGATATAAAAACACGACGCGTATATATCCTGTCTACAAGAGACCCACTTCAGACCCAGGGAAACATACAGACTAAAGGTGAGGGTATGGAAAAAGATATTCCATGCAAATGGAAATAAAAACAAAGCTGGAGTAGCAATTCTCATATCAGATAAAATAGATGTTAACATTAAGACTATAACAAGAGACAAAGAAGTACACTCCTTAATGATAAAGAGATAAGTCCAAGAAGAAGATATAACAATTGTTAAGTATTTATGCACCCAACATAGAAGCACCTCAATACAAAAGGCAAATGCTAACAGCCAAAAAGGGGAAATCAACAGTAACACAATAATAGAGGGGGACTTTTACACCCACTTTCACCATGGACAGACCATCCAAAATGAAAATAAGGAAACACAAGCTTTAAACGTACAATAAACAAGATGGACTTAATATTTATTGGACATCCCATCCAAAAACAACAGAATACACTTTCTTCTCAAGTGCTCATGAAACATTCTTCAGGACAGATCATATCTTGGGTCACAAATCAAGCCTCAGTAAATTTAAGAAAATTGAAATCATATAAAGTATCTTTTCTGACCACAACGCTATGAGACTAGATATCAATTACAGGAAAACAAACTTTAAAAAATACAAACATATGGAGGCTAAACAATACGCTACTAAATAACCAAGAGATCACTGAAGAAATCAAAGAGGAAATTTAAAAATACCCAGAAACAAATAACAATGAAAACATGACGACCCAAAACCTATGGGATGCAGCAAACCCGTTCTAAAAGAGAACTTTATAGCAATACAATCCTACCTCAAGACACAAGAAACACTGCAAATAAACAACCTAACCTTACAGCTAAAGCAATTAGAGAAAGAAGAACAAAAATACCCCAAAGGTAGCAGAAGGAGAGAAATCATACAGATCAGAACAGAAATAAATGAAAAAGAAATGAAGGAAACAATAGAAAAGATCAGTAAGACTAAAAGGTTGTTGTTTGAGAAGATAAACAAAATTGATAAACCACTGGCCAGGCTCATTGGAAAAAAAAGGGAGAAGACTCAAATCAACAGAATTAGAAATGAAAAGGGAGAAGTCACAACTGACACTGCAGAAATGCAAAGGATCATATGAGATTACTACAAGCAACTATATACCAAAAAAATGGACAACCTGGAAGCAATGGACAAATTCTTAGAAATGTACAAGCTGCCGACACCTGAACCAGGAAGAAATAGAAAATATGAACAGACCAATCACAAGTACTGAAACTGCAACTGTGATTAAAAATCTTCCAACAAACAAGAGCCCAGGACCAGATGGCTTCACAGGCGAATTCTATCAAACATTTAGAGAAGAGCTAAAACCTATCCTTCTCAAACTCTTCCACAATATAGCAGAGGGAGGAACACTCCCAAACTCATTCTACGAGGCCACCATCACCCTGATACCAAAACCAGACAAAGATGTCACAAAGAAAGAAAACTACAGGCCAATATCACTGATGAACATAGAAGCAAAAATCCTCAACAAAATACTAGCAAACAGAATCCAACAGCACATTAAAAGGATCATACACCATGACCAAGTGGGGTCTATCCCAGGAATGCAAGGATCCTGCAATATATGCAATCGATGAATGTGATACACCATATTAACAAACTGAAGAATAAAAACCATATGATAATGTCAATAGATGCAGAAAAAGCTTTTGACAAAATTCAACACCGATTTATGATAAAAATCCTCCAGAAAGCAGACATACAGGGAACTTACCTCAAGATAATAAAGGCCATATATGACAAACCCACAGTCAACATCATTCTCAATGGTGGTAAACTGAAACCATTTCCACTATGATCAGGAATAAGACAACGTTGCCCACTCTCACCACTATTATTCAACATAGTTTTGGAAATTAGCCACAGCGATCAGAGAAGAAAAAGAAATAAAAGGTATCCAAACCAGAACAGAAGTAAAACTGTCACTGTTTGCAGAAGACATGATACTATATACAGAAAATCCTAAAGATGCTACCAGAAAACTGCTAGAGCTAATCAATAAATTTGGTAAAGTAGAAGGATACAAAATTAATGCACAGAAATCTCTGGCATTCTTATACACTAATGATGAAAAATCTGAAAGAGAAATTAAGGAAACACTCCCATTTACCACTGCAACAAAAAGAATAAAATACCTAGGAATAAACCTACCTAAGGAGACAAAAGACCTGTATGCAGAAAACGATAAGACACTGATGGAGGAAATTAAAGATGCAAAAAACACATGGAGAGATATACCATATTCCTGGATTGGAAGCATCAACGTTGTGAAAATGACTATAGTACCAAAAGCAATCTACAGATTCCATGCAATCCCTATCAAACTACCAATGGTTTTTTTCACAGAACTAGAACAAAAAATTTCATAATTTGTATGGAAACACAAAAGACCCCGAGTAGCCAAAGCAATCTTGAGAAAGAAAAACAGAGCTGGAGGAAATCAGACTCCCTGAACTATACTATAAAGCTACAATAATCAAGACAGTGTGCTACTGGCACAAAAACAGAAATACAGATCAGTGGAATAGGATAGAAAGCCCAGAGAGAAAGCCACACACATATGGTCACCTTATCTTTGTTAAAGGACGCAAGAGTATACAATGGAGAAAAGACAGCCTCTTTGGTAAGTGGTGCTGGGTAAACTGGACAGCTACATGTAAAAGAATGAAATTAGCACACTTCCTAACACCATACACAAAAATAAACTCAAAATGGATTAAAGCCCTAAATGTAAGGCCATACAGTATAAAATCTTAGAGGAAAACATAGGCAGAACACTGTGTGACATAAATCACAGCAAGATCCTTTTTGACTCACCTCCTAGACAAATGGAAATAAAAACAAAAATAAAGAAATAAGACCTAATGAAACTTAAAAGCTTTTCCACAGCAAAGGAAACTATTAATAAGACAGAAAACAACCCTCAGAATGGGAGAAAATATTTGAAAATGAAGCAACTGACAAAGGATTAATCTCCAAAATATACAAACAGTTCCTGCACCTCAATATCAACAAAACAAACAACCGAATCCAAAAATGGGCAGAAGACCTAAATAGACATTGCTACAAAGAAGATATACAGATCGCCAACAAACACATGAAAGGATGCTCAATATCACTAATCATTAGAGAAATGCAAATTAAAACCACAATGAGGTATCACCTCACACCGGTCAGAATGGCCATCATCAAAAAATCTACAAACAATAAATGCTGGAGAGGGTGTGGAGAAAAGGGAACCGTCTTGCACTGTTGATGGGAATGTAAATTGATACGGCCACTATGGAGAACTGTATGGAGGTTCCTTAAAAAACTAAAGATAGAACTACCATATGATCCAGCAATCCCACCACTGGGCATATACCCTGAGAAAACCATAATTTAAAAAGAATCATGGGGCTTCCCTGGTGGCGCAGCGGTTGAGGGTCCGCCTGCCGATGCAGGGGACATGGGTTCGCGCCCCGGTCCGGGAGGATCCCGCGTGCCGCGGAGCGGCTGGGCCCGTGAGCCGTGGCCACTGAGCCTGCGCGTCCGGAGCCTGTGCTCCGCGACGGAAGGGGCCGCGACAGTGAGAGGCCCGCGTACCACAAAAAAAATAATAATAATAAATAAAAAAATAAAAATAAAAATAAAAAAAAATAAATAAATAAAAAATAAAAAGAATCATGTACCACAATGTTCACTGCAGCACTGTTTACAATATCCAAGACATGGAAGCAACCTAAGTGTCCACCAAGAGATGAATGGATAAAGAAGATGTGGCACATATATACAATGGAATATTAGCCATAAATAGAAACAAAACTGAATTATTTGTAGTGAGGTGGGTGGACCTGGAGTCTGTCATACAGAGTGAAGTTAAGTCAGAAAGTGAAAAAGAAATACCATATGCTAACACATATATATGGAATCTAAAAAAAAAAATTGTTTTGGTGAACCTAGGGGCAGGACAGGAATAAAGACAGAAATAGAAAATGGACTTGAGGACACAGGGAGGGGGAAGGGTAAGCTGGGACAAAATGAGAGAGTAGCATTGACATATATACACTATCAAATGTAAAACTGATAGCTAGTGGGAAGCAGCTGCATAGCACAGGGAGATCAGCTCGGTGCTTTGTGACCACCTAGAGGGGTGGGATAGGGAGTGAACGCAAGAGGGAGGGGATATGGGGATATATTTATACATATAGTTTCTTCACTTTATTATACAGCAGAAATTAACACAACATTTTAAAGCAATTATACTCCAATAAAGATGTTAAAAAAAGAAAAACCCCGAAACAAAAAAAAAACAAGGCAAGTAATGCTGTGAGGATGTACTCAGTAAAAGTCATGCTAGATATGTCTTTTATTTTATTCTATAAGTAGTTATTGAGCACTGACTATGTACTGGTTATTGTCCCAAATCTGGGAAAATGATGAATAAAATTTGCCCATATTTGCCCTTAAGGAGCTAATGGAATAAAACACTTCTCACAATTAAGCAAACAAGCTAAATGACTACCGATTGTGAAAGGTACTCAGTTAAAGAATAAGGATGTGGACTTACTTTAGATAACATAATAAAACAGGTGGTTAGAAAAGGTGATTTTCAAGCTGAGTCTTGAAGGATGAGATATGTCATCATGGAAGTAGTTGGTGGCCTTTTACATCATATGAATTTGGCATTTGTTTAGTCATTAAACAAATAAACAGTGAGATTGGATGACGTGGTTTACATTTTGAAAGATCACTTTGCCATAAGAATGAGGTAGAGGAGGGCAAAGATGGAATCTGTGTTCCATTTGAGTGATGATGACATCCATGTGATAGGTAGAAGAATGGCACAGAAAAGGGTAGTAGCAGTGGAGAAGAGATAAAGTATTCTAGTTTGGGACATAACAAATCTAAGATGTCTGTGAGACATTCAGATGGAGATATCCATCTGAGTAGTTGGGGATTTAATTCTTGAGTTCAGAGAAGTTGAAGGTACAAGTACAGCATATAGTTGAGAACCATCATCATATAGATGACATTTGAAACTATAGTAACTGATGATGTCAGCATGAGAGAGAGCATGGGGAGAGAAAAGGACCAAAGTTGAATACTGAGTACCATGCAAAACAGGACAAACAGCAACCAGCAACCATACTATGCTTGTCAGAACAACGTATCTTGGGAAAAAAACTCTCTTGGATATAGGCGTTGTGGCACATATTCAGGTTCCCCATGGCTTGCTACATTCTTGGTCAAGGCTCAGAAATTTAGGAGAGTCAAATACCGGACTCCAGCCCTTGGGCTATGGGACTTTTAGACTATGTGACTGAGAAAGCATAACCCCTTCACTTGGCATAGTGGCATTTATTCAATAGAATGGGAGTGCTAGAATTTTGCTCTAGTCCAGTTCTGCCAACTCCATGTTTATGGTTGATGAAGCACTAACCCCACTCCTGATGTGAGCAGGTAATTGGTATCTAAGACTTGGTTGCAACTGTATGGCATGGTGAGTTACTGGCAAGATTTCCTACATTAGCAACCTCCCATGATCTGACAAGGTTCCTGGGGTCCTAGCCTTTTGGTTGACTAACATTGACTGGTTGAAGCCCTGGGCTATAGCCAGTTTCCATGGATCTTTGCTGGGGTCCTGCAGGAGATGCTCTCAACCTATCTTCTGATTCTGAAAGTTTGTGTCTATGCACTATATCCCACTGTCAGAAACATACCATTTCCTGAGAGCTATGAGACTAGTCACTGGCATCGCTTTAAGAGACACTGGAAGATGGTTAGTAATGGTCAGTTGACTACCCTCAGGAGGCAGATCCTTTCCACCTAAGGCAGACAAAGGAGTTCATTCTTAAGAACCGCCAGGAGGGGCATATTCTTCAGTCTGAAAAGTATAGCTGGGTCAATAGCATCTGCACCTGTAGCCCAGTGGATGAGAAAATGCTAACAAAATTCACAGCATTACTCTCAAGGCTCCTCCAATGACTCCTGAAGAGAGAAGAGACATCTTACCTAGCTTTCTCAGCCTCTTGTTCTATGATTCATTTTGTTAGTTTCATTGGCAGGGTACTAAGTGTTGTGATTCAGTAGAGTTGGCCAGAAGGCATCAGAAGTAGGCAAAAGGGTTGGTATTCCTGGCATACACTAAAATCGCTACCCACTGTTCCCCAGCACAACCAGTACAAAAATAGCAAGTCCAGCATCATGACATGTTAGTTCAGGAGGTCACCACCTGTGAGAAACACACCAAAGGACTCAGAGTGGCTTAGGTGACAGTTCTCCTAGAAGTACCATGTGTCTCATGATTTCAGATGTTTCCTTTTGAATAGGTAAGTGGCTTCTTTAGAAGTATTCTTACTGTCTGTCCCATACTCGGGGCCAGTCATCTTGGCAGGGACCTTTGAGTCATCCCATCACCTCCATACTGCTCCTGCACCATGGTGCTGTGATTGTTGAATTCATACGTTTGCATTCAAGATGAAAAAAACTGGCATAGTGTACGTGGAAAGCATATGGCAAGGTATCTAGGTCCAGAAGTTCAATATCACATGGATAAGGAAAAAGTGGGTCCCCTTGGGTCACTTGGTTGGCTGGACTAGCAATAACCGGTCTAGAGAAAGCAGTGCCTCTCTGTGGTGTCTGCCCACTCCTTAGCACAGAGTGTAGTTTGGACTTCACAACCTCCTGTGAGACTCAGGGTAGTCATAGTAGTGCCTCTAATTTGAAGACTCTAACTGGAAACTATCTTTTTTTAAATATAAATTTGTTTATTTTTGGCTGCATTGGGTCTTTGTTGCTGCACGCGGGCTTTCTCTAGTTGTGGCGAGAAGGGGTTACTCTTCGTTGCAGTGCACGGGCTTCTCATTGTGGTGGCTTCTCTTGATGTGGAGCATGGGCTCTAGAACGCAGGCTCAGTAGTTGTGGCGCACGGACTTAGTTGCTCCTCAACATGTGGGATCTTCCCGGACCAAGGCTCGAACCTGTGTCCCCTGCATTGGCAGGCGGATTCTTAACCATGGCACCACCCAGGAAGTCCTGGAAACTATCTTTTAAGTAAGTCTGAAAAATGATATTTTAGGCTTTACAAACTTAAGTAGAAAGAAGAGCTGAAAATGGCAGCAAAGGTACAAAGTTTAATAAATAACACCTGGTACTCCTTTGGCTTTTCAGCCTCCAAACACAGCCTTCTATCCATATTTAACTCCTAAGCAACAGCAATATCAGCATCATGCACCCACCTAATAGCATGTATTTAGATATGGCATGAATAAAAAGTTACTCTTCCTCTCCCCAAAATAGGGAGATGTAAAATCCCATTTTTCCATGTATGATGTTCATTCCTTTCTTGGCACAGCCAAAATTCTCTTTGATATTCTGTGCCCTAAAGACTAAATAATAACTACTACCAATATACTGTATATAAGATAGTGGGAGGGAATTTCCTGGTGGTCCAGTGGTCAGGACATGGTGCTCTCAATGCCAGGGGCTGGGGTTCAATACCTGGTCGGGGAACTAGGATTCTGCAATCCGCATGGCACAGCCCAAAAAAAAAAGACAGTGGGGAAAACAGAAAGCCATGAAAGTGGCATAAATCATTTCTGCCCACATTCTGTTGGCCAGAACTAATCACCTAGGCTGGAACCCAGATGCAAGCAGCTGGGAGGTCTGTACCCAGTAGAAAAATAAAAATTGCTTGATGAACAACAGCATTGTCTCTGTCATACTAAGGGAGTAGAGCGCTTTAGGAAAGAGGATCTTCTGATTAAATACATGTATTTATCTATATTTCCTCAACCCTGGAATAAGCCTCTAAAGGGAAAATAAAGAGTAAAAAAAGAAAGAAAAAAAATGGTAAAAGTTGAGAAGGACAAAGAATGGGTGACAAACAATGAAAGAGAGTTATTAACAAAATGTGGACATGAGGATCAGATGAGTTAGATGGAGAAGTGGTAAATGTTTGAAAAGAAGAGGACAAAGACAAAATAGATGAAAGTCCCACCAACCTCCAGCCCCGCTAATAGCCTTAAGTATTGGAGAAGCAAAGTGCATGGATTAAGTATAGTCACAGTAAAATATATAACAATCATATAACCTCGATGGAATACAGGAACCTTCTATTGTTCACATGTCTGAAAATTAGCTGGATTGCTCATGCATTTGTGGGTCAGCTAGGAGCATTTCTCAAGGATGGGCTCAGCTATGTCTCCTCAGCTGGGGCAGCTGTACTCCACATCCTCTTCCTGAGGCCAGTTTGCTAGCAGTCATGCCTTTCCCTGGTGAGGGCAGAGGCACTGGACTACAAGGGAACAGTTCTAGACCTCCTAAGGATGGGGTTCAGAACTGGAACACTGTCACTCTGACCTCATTGTCTTGGCCAAAGCAAGTCACATAACCCAGCCTAAATTTAAGGGATGAGGAAGAAACTTTGACTCTTTAGTGAGAGGAACTGCCAGGTCATGTGGCAAAGGCCATGGATGAAGGGAGGGGTGAAAAGTTAGGTCCATTTACCACAGCAGGACTGAGAGGATGAGCTGAAAATGAGGGAACGGCCTGGAAGTCTTATGAAGGGCAGTTAGACCCCCAGATTTCACTCCAGTCCCATGAACAGCAGAGGTGGTGAGGTGACTGCTAAAACAAGGGGAATAAGTAAGAGTCTGCGTTTTGCAAAGTAAGGCATCAGCCTTCTTTCCCCACTTATCTTCCAGAACTCCAGCAGGTCTGGAGAAGAAACTGGTAGTCTTTTCTGGAGAAACTAAATCAACTCTGGGAGAAGAGTTACAGATAACTCTCACTGGGGGCTGAATTTGTAGAGGTACATAAAAGTAAAATTTTAAAACAAGCAATTATTAATTATATATAACTATATAATTAATCAACAGGTATAATTATTTAATTAAATGAATAAAACATAATAAAATGAATTAATAACAATATAAATTATATATTATACATACAGTAATTTTAAAACAGGAATGAATTAGAGATGAAGTGACATCAGCCTATGAAGACAATTCTCTCAAGAGGTGGAGATGAGAAATGAGGTGGCAGGTGGAGGAATGTGTGTGTTCAACTAATATTTTAAAATCTATTGTATGATGCAGAAGAAATAGGGCATAAAAGAAGCCTGAAAAATCTTTCAGAAGATAAGGATCTGATATCCAGAACACAGGTAATTCTGGAGAATTCAGGAGCCTCAGCAACACGGATCTCTGTTCAGGAATTTGGAGACATAAATATTTCTGTTTGTTACTTTGCATCATCATGGATTTACCGCAAGATATATATACATATATCAAGCATATATATATATATCTCATCATATATCCATGATGCTGCAAAGTAACAAGCAGAAACATTTATGAATATATACATACACACACATATATAATACATTCATATATACATACACACACACATATATAAACGGGGGACATGAAGTCAATACATAAGATGCTAGTAATGGTAATATTTATGTGGTGGGATGAGTGATTTTGTTCATCATGGTTTTCTGTACTTTCTAAAGTTTACATAATAAACGTGTTATTTTCAAATCTAGGGGAAAATATCTATCTGTTTATTTATTTATTTTCTTCAGAAGATAGATGTTCCTGGAAGGACACGTTGACTACCAAGGAAGTGGTGCTTTAACTAAGCTGGCATAATTTAAAATACCCTGTCTTTTTAGGAAGAATCTGCCTGAGGGGATGAATGGCTGGCTTAACAGAATCCTGAAAGAAAACCATTCCATCTCTTCCCTGTGCCTGCTCCTCTCCCTGCTTCGTCGTGCCCTTTCTTCACCACATCACAGTTGTCTCAGCCTCCCTTTCACTGTTTCACATGTTTTGTCTCTCACTCCCTCAGGCTATTTTTGGTTTGCCCCCTCCCACTGCCTGATCTATTTTCATGTAAGGAACATGATTTCTGAGAGTCCTACTTCATTTTTTCTCGTCCCCCTGTGGACTGGCCTAAATGCAGGTTGTCAGAGAATTCTGTTGCACCAACTTCAGGGAATGGATTAAATTACCAATAGATCATTCTTTCTCAAGACCCAGAAAAAAGTGCAAATAGACCAGTTGTGTGGTCTCAGCTCCCTATGACGCCACTCTGATGTACTATGACCCCAGACTCTCTAATTCTCGGTCTCTCTGGCTTCCCTCTTGAGCTCTTAAACCAAATGAACTTGGGTTAAAACTCTATCCCTGGTTATCTGTGTGACTTTGGGGAAGTTCTTAGGCTGCCTATGTCTAGGAGTCCTTTTTTGTAAGGTGGGCATAATTACACCCATGTCACTGAATGCACGGCTGGAGAACAGCTGCCCCAGCCAGAAGAGGGGTTCAGCAACTAACCATTTTCATCCTTTTCTTCCTACTTGAGCTCCCAACTTCTTCTGTTCCAGTTTATTTTAACTAGCACACTACAGTGCTCCTGTCACAAGATAAGGGATGCCCTGTCTTCATCTCCACAGCTGTGTCTGTGCTAAGCTGTAATACAAGTGGAGTCAGAAATCAAGGATCTTAAGGGAATGACAGTAGAGAGCTTCTCTATGAAGGGGATCTTTCTCAGTTAAAACAAACACACATATAACAACCTGCCTGTCTCCCGCACTTCCCTGGAGGATCTTAGGCATCTATTGACCCATGTACTAGGATAAGTTCTTTTTATTTTTTAACCGTGTTTAAATCTCAAGCAGCCCTGTGAGATATCATCATCCTGATAGCATAGAGAAGAAAGTGAAGTTCAGAGAGGTTGCTCAAAGCCCAGTTGCTATAAGTTCTGGAGACAAGATTTGATTCTACAAGACATCTGTACTCTGTGTAAGCTCTTAGGTGAATTCACCTACCTTGATTTTACCGCAGTTTCCGGTCCCTGTTGCAAGTAGGGCCACAATAGGAAACTGAGTTTAAAGATACTAATAAATCCAAAACATTGACATCTCTTCAGTTGTTAACCTGTTCCCTTTGAAAAGGCTCTTCCCTCTCTTTGTTTTCTATTTGTTACCTTCCTCTTAATAATTTGTGATTCATTGGATTGGCTTTTCAGGATTATCAAGGGGTTTACCCATTCATCTGTTTATACCTTCTACATTCATCAGCCTGTGGTGCGCTGGGAACTGTATGAGACACTAAAGATACACAGATATTGATGGAAGTCACAGTCTGTAAGGGCGCTATGACCAAGTCTAATTCGGGTGGGGGTCCGGGTGGAGCATCAAGGAATGTGAACTCTCTCCAGGCAAGGGGAGAGAGGATGCATTTGTAGAGGGCATTCAGCTGCAAGTACCAGAAAACTCAATGCAAATCAAGTTAAAAAATAAGAAAATCATCTTACAAAATACCACATCCAAGTCATGGAAAGCAAAAGTTATAGTCTGGCCATGGCACCAGCTCCATTTCTCTGCTATTTTCACAGCTCTGCCCTCTTTTGTGGGCTGAATTTGACATCAGCTTCCCTAACTGGCTGCAAGATAATGGCCAGCAGCTTCTTTGTGTCCAGTAGGAAAGAGAGAAAAAACTCTGCTCCAACTGTGGAAAAACATTTCTTTCCTTCAGTCATTTAAGAGCATATACCTGCTCTTGGGACAATAACATTCACCTGGAACATTGCAAGCGAAGGGTTTTAACTAAAAAGACCCCTTCCCTGAAATAAACTTCTCTTGAGTCATATGCATGGTATAGGAAGTGATATAAAGGAGGAAGAAAATAGTTGCTGGATGGGTAACCAACAAAGCCCACAGCAGTAGGATTCAGAGGGAAAATGACATTCGAGCTGGGTATTGATGGATAAATAAGAGCTCATGAGACAAAGAAGGGTCAGAGTGTTTCCAGTGAAGGAAACAGCTTGTGCCTTTGCCCAAGGACCAGACACCCTTGATACCTCTGGTGGCAGTTAGGTGGCAACAAAGTGGAAGGAGGCAAAGAGGGCTTAAGAGAGGTGGGGGCAATATAGGAAGGGTCTTGCATCCTTTGTAAGGTATTTGTTTTCAACCTGTAGGCAATGAAGAACCAGTGGCAGTTTTCATTTTACAGCAGGGAATGTAGAATAAAATTTCTCTCAGGATGATTAACTCCATAAGCTGGAGTATAGACGAATTGAAAGGCTAGAAGCAAAAAGACTGCAAAAAAGTTTCAGGGGGCTTCCCTGGTGGCACAGTGGTTGAGAGTCTGCCTGCAGATGCAGGGGACACGGGTTTGTGCCCCGGTCCAGGAGGATCCCACGTGCTGCAAAGCGGCTGGGCCCGTGAGCCATGGCCACTGGGCCTGCGCGTCCAGAGCCTGTGCTCTGCAGGGGGAGAGGCCACAGCAGTGAAGGGCCCGCATACCAAAAAAAAAAAAAAAAAAGTTTCAGGAGAAAGATATTGAGTTCCTGGCTAATCAAGCTGGGCATGGATGCAGCACTAAGGCGGTAAGGGGCCTTTGTGACGTTACATTTTATCCTGAAGTCCCTAGTCAGGGTCACCGAAACAGGAATGAACTGACTGTGATGACTGGGTGGGAGAGTAAGGCTAGTCAGGTACATATCTAACTCCACAACTAGGGAGCTAGAGCCCTCAGTGTAGAGAGGGAGGAGAGAATTGCATTCAGCTTCCTTATTTCCTGGGCTTGTCTGGGTCTGCCATGTTGATCCTTTGCACAGAGGCTTCTGAGTTAGTAATAATTCATGATCTCAGGAAGAGATGAAGAGAGCCTCAGTGCCCACTCAGTGGAGCATGGAGTTCATCTCTCCGGTTCATGGTTGGATGTTTCTTCTTTTCACTTTTACTCTGACACTGGCAGATTCCTAACCTACTTACCAGAGGCTGTTTCAGCAATTACTGAGGCTGATATAACAGGTGGTCAGGATAGGTTTGGGACTTGAGGATCGGGTCAATTAGAACATTTCTCAGGCAAAACCCACTGCCAATTGGTAACAGAGGAGAAGGCTCTCATATACCCCTGGGCCATGGTCTAGGGGTGCAAGGACTGGAGTATGTATTCCTTAATGGTCTTTTATTCTAGAATTATAAATCTTCTGGAAATTTTTTTCCACCCTAATAAATCACCAAGCAACTCCTACAACTCTAAGAAGGAAATTTGGTGGCAGGGAATTTACTAACTGGGATGGGAATAGTGGGAAGGAGCAGTATCCCACCCATGGCATAGCATCATGATGGGGTGCTCATCTTACACCTCTTAGACCTCTTGTACTCTCCAACTACCACTCCATTTCTCTTTTTCCTTCCATAGGAAATGACTCCAAAGAGTTGTGCAAACTCTTTCTGCTTCCCTGCTTCCCATTTTCTCCTTAATCCACTCCAATCTGGTTTCTATCTCTGCCACTGAGGGAACTACCTTTATTGGGATATCAATCATTTCAATCTGGGTAAACTCAATGGACAGTTCTCAATCTCATTACTTATTCTCTTGGAACATTTGACCCATTTGGTCATTCCTTCTTTTTACAACCTTTCTCAATTAGCTTTCATGTCAACAAACTTTTCTGGCCATCTGCCTACATCACCAGCCACTTCTTGTTCTCCCTTGGCTGTATCATCCTCCTTTAACTGACCCCTAAAAGTTGGAGTGTCCCAGGTCTCAGTGGACCTCTTTCCCTCTCATATGTTCTCACTCCCTGAATGAGCTCATCTAGTTACATGGCTTTCAATACCACCCATATGCTGAGGAATCAAAAATGTACTCCTGCAGTCCTGAGCATGCATCATACTTGTGTATCCATCCACCTATAAGGAGGCTCCAGTGGATGTCTACTAGGCAACTTGTGATATTGTGTGTCATCTGCTTTATAATACTGCAACAGAGAGAGTGTGCTCCAGAAGTGGGTACTAGTTGCTTCAAGGTAAAGACAGTTGCTCTAATCAGGAATGTGTACTACAGCTGGCTTCATTACAGAAAGCCCATTCTCCAGAGGCAGCTCCTACAAGCACTTCAGCTATCTTTAGCTCTGATCAACACCAGACATTTTGCTAATTAGCATGCTGAAGTCAAAACTGGGTTTTCATTTGTGAAATTAGTGGCTTGTTAATCAGCATAATGGATGTTAGAAATGGGCTTTCATAGGTCAAATTGGAGGTAATCAAGATACGGGAACTGGCTAAAATATTTTAGGGACATTCTTTACTCATATAAAACAGGATATAAGATTTTAACAAGGCTGATAGGCTGTCCCTTTAGGGATAGTACCTGGTTCTTATACTTGATTCTTAAGCAATTCTGTTTCCAGCCATTAGGGCAAAGGATTTCTGGATGTCTGACGGCCCTGAAATATTATCTTCTGCTGGGTGAATGCCTCATGCAATGTAGTACTTGTAGTACCAGAAGGCCAGTGAGTTGGGGCTACATCAGGCTAACAAAGCACGTGTATAAATTGCTTTGTGCCTACTTGTTATGTCTGTATATGTGGTAAAATCTGATCTGAGACTTGCTCTCTTTGTAACTTGGTAATGAGGTTGTGGGGGTAACTAACTGATTTATCCATTTCAACATTTTCCATGGCTGTAGTTGTGTACCACAATGAACCTAAGAGCTGTGCATTATCAAACTGGCTTATGTCAGTTTTCAATACAGTTCAAACATAACATGGCCAAAACAGAACACTTTATTTACCACCCCCTCCACGGTGTCCTCCCACAGGTTTCCCCTTCACAGTAAATGGCATCAGTATTCACCCAGTTGCTCAGGCCCAAATGTAGCACCTTGCCTCACACCCACAGTCTATCCACCAATGGGTTGTCTTGATCCTATCTTCAAAGGATATCGTTAACTTGCACACTTTTTCTTCATGCCCACCACTCATTTCTCATCTCTACTATTACAGTAGCCTCCTAACCCATCTTCCTATTTCTACCATTGCCCCTGGTCAACTCCCAGACAGCTGCCAGACAGTCTGTCTAAAATGTCAAAGAGATCACATTATTCTCCTGCTCTAACCCCTGCAAAGTTTCCTATCGCACTCAGAATAAAATTTCAACATGTTACCATGTCGTCTAAGATCCCCTGTAATCAGTCCCGTAACCACCTCTCCAACCTCATCTTCTCCCATTCTTATCTCATTCCACACTCACAGTTGTCAAACCTCCCTTTATTCCAACTTCTCGAACTCCTTCCCGTGTCAGAGCCTTTACATTTGCTGCTTCCTCATCAGAAATTCTCTTTCTCTGCATCTCTTCTCATGTTACCTCTTCAGAGAGGACTTCCTTACCAACCACTCAGTCTAAAATGGACCCCTTCCTGTCATTTTCTATCCTGTTGCCTGCTTTACTTTTCTTCTTAACACATATCTTATGAAATGACATGATAATATATCTTCCTTGTTATATTGTGATCTATTTCCTCCATGAAAACAAATGCTCCATGAGGGCAGAGACTGTATTTACACCTTGTTAACTGCATCCCCAGTGAAGATAACAGTGCTGGGCCCATAGTAAATAAATATTCCTTAAACATTTGTGGAATGAATTAATGGTTCCAATATTCTGACATCTTTCTGCCATGTTATGATGTCCAAACCCACTGCAATGAGAACGGCAACTGGGGAGAGATGTCTCTCTGTGAGATATGCTCATATTCATCCATTCATTGATGTATCTAAACTTTCTTGCATGCCTTCTATCAGTCAGACCCTGTGGTAGGTACGGATGCAACTGTGAGCAAGTCAGACACATTTTCTATCTTCGTGGAACTTACCATCCTATGGGAATCACAAATATTTAACAACAACAAATAATTACAAATTATGAGGAGAGTTACAAATGAAAAACAATAGAGCAGCAAGATGCAGAATGGCAGTGGAATACTGCAGAAGGTGGTTAGAGGCAACATGTCTCAAGAGATAACTTTATGCTGAGGCCTGTAGGATGAGAATGTGCAATACATGGTAAGGAGGATGGCAAGTGCAAAGTCTCTGAGGCAGGAAAGAGTTGAGTCTATTCACAGTACTGAATAACCTACATGGCTAGAAAGATGTGACTGAGGGATGGGAGCCATGCTTGAAAATGAAAAGAAAAGAAGAGCTGGGCAACCAGGGTTTACCCAAAGTGGGTATTATATTTTATATTAATTGCAAAACATTGAAATATTTTGGGCTTAGTGAAATTATCATACTTTAAAAGTTGCTCTAGCGGCTGGGTGGAAAAAGGATGGGTGTAAGGTTGGGGTCAGGGTGAAAGCAAGGAGGTCAGTTAGAAGGTGATTGTGATGGTTGAGCTGGAAATGATGGAGGCTTGAACTAAAGTGGTAGCAGGGGAAAGGGTAAGATGTAGCCACATTACAGATATATTTTGGAGGCAGAATCAATAGGAACTAGAAAAGAATGGAATGTGGGTACCCAGGGCTAGGTACATAATGGATCTTCAAAAAATATGTGATTAAATTGTATTTGGGGGAAAGAGGAAAAAAAAAATGTTTCTCAAAGTTTTGGCTTTCACAACAAGGAGGAAGGGCATTGTTGTTTTCTGAGAAGATAGGGAAGATGGAAACAGCTTTGAGAGGAAAACTCACTTCTGATTTGAACATGTGAAGTGCGACACGGCCATGGCACATCATATTAAGTAAGCAGTTGAATATGCAAGTGGAGAGTAGGAGAGAGGTCTGAACTGGAGACTGCAGTTTTGTTTCCATATGAATACAGATGGTACTTATAGCTATGGAAATGGAGATCACTACCCAGGAAAGACTAGTGAAGAGAATACATCTCAGAAAGGGGTGATGGGGAAGTCTAACAGTCTCAGTCAATTAGAAGGGGAGCGATTTAGGGGGAAATCTGACAAAAGTAAATAAGGAAATCTGGGAGTGTGTGGTCTCCTGGGGAAAAGAGAGGAAAGTGTTTCTAGTAGGAATTTTGTCAGGTTGAATACTAGTAAAACACTCAGAAAGATGAGGAGAGAACAGTGTCCATTGCATTTGGCAACATGGAGGTTGTTAACTTTGACAAGAGTAGTTTCAATTGAGTAATGGAGACAGAATTCAGACTTTGGGTGAAGAGTAAATTGCAGATGGAGAGTGGAGACAGCTTGTGTAGAAAAACCTTTTAGGAAGTTTGTGAAGAGGAACAGAAAAATGTTGCAATAACAGAGAAGTATGTGGGGTGGAGGAAGACTTACAATCTATTTCTGTTTTTAAGATGGGAGATCATAGTGTTTGCTTGATATTGACAGGACTGTTTCTGTAGAGAGGGAGAGATTGTATAGAAAAAGGGGAGGATGCCTGTAAAAGTCAGCAGGGAACAGGATCTATAGTAGAAGCAAAGAGATTGATTGGATTTTGGTAGGAGAATTTTTATGTCATTGATGCAGGATGTAAAGAGTACTTACACCTCACATTTTGTTGCTTAGGCCCCAAATCTGAGAATAACAGATGGTGAGTATTCTTGAATTCTGAACTAAGGCATGGCATCATTTATTCAGGGCCTAGAAAGAGGCAGACCCAAACCTGTTTTGTCCCATTAGCCCATTAACCAACTCTAGGGAATATAGGAGAAGTTGGTGACAAGTGAGGAATCTTGGGGGAGAATGTCAGTATACTATTCCCCCCAAACATGAGAGACCAGAGGGATGCTTTCCCCTCCACTTCAAGCCAATGAGGGGAAGTCTTCATATAACCACTTGGGAAGCTTGATATATATTCCCTGAAGCTTGGGGCACTCAGGGACCTACCTAACTAAACCTGAAAAAGTCAACAGATGAAGAGCTCCGTGAAATGTTTGGTAGCAAAACAAAAAGACCCTCATGGAGGATGGTTTGTATTTCCAAAGTCATCAGATACAAAATGTTTTCCCCTGTGGGTCATATGTAGACCCCACAAAAATTAGGTAGTTTTAGGACTTCTGATAAGGAACTTTCTCATTAGGACAGTCTGGAGAGATGAGGTACAATTACCAAGAAAGAAAGTCTGTGCTGAAGGGCCAGAATCCAGGGACGACAGGTGAATCATAAAGATCCCATTGGTGGGAGGGGGGGTGATGCAAGAGGGAGGAGATGTGGGAGCATGTGTGTATGTATAACTGATTTAGTTTGTTGTAGAGGGAAAACTAACACACTATTGTAAAACAATTATACTCCAATAAAGATGTTAAAAAAAAAATAAAAATAAAAATAAAAATAAAAAAAAAAAAAAAAAAAAAAAAGATCCCATTGGAAGATAGCAGAGGAGTAAGACCTGGAGATCACCTTCCTCCCCACAAATACATCAAAAATACATCTACGTGTGGAATAACTCCTACAGGTAGAACACTGACTGAACACTGGCAGAAAACCTCAGACTTCCCAAAAGGCAAGAAAGTCCCCACATACTTGGGGAGGGCAAAAGAAAAAATAAAAAACAGAGACAAAAGAATAGGGATGGGACCTGCACCTCTGGGAGGGAGCTGCGAAGGAGGAAATGTTTCCACACACTAGGGAGGTCCTTCACTGGTGGAGACAGGGGGTGGGCGGGGGGAAGCTTCGGAGCCACAGAGGAGAGCACAGCAACAGGGCTGAAGAGGGCAAAGTGGAGAGATTCTTGCACAGAGGGTCGGTGCTGACCAGCACTCACCAGCCCAAGAGGCTTGTCTGCTCACCCGCTGGGGCGGGTGGGGGCTGGGAGCTGAGGCTTGGGCTTCAGCGGTCAGATCTCAGGGAGAGGACTGGGGTTGGCTTCATGAACACAGTCTGAAGGGGGCTAGTGCACCACAGCTAACCAGGAGGGAGTCTGGGAAAAAGTCTGGAACTGTCTAAGAGGCAAGAGACCATTGTTTTAGGGTGTGCAAGGAGAGGGGATTCAGAGCACCGTCTAAATGAGCTCCAGAGATGGGGACAAGCCACAGCTATCAGCGTGGACCCCAGAGACGGGCCTGAGATGCTAAGGCCACTGCTGCAGCCACCAAGAAGCCTGTGTGCAAGCACAGGTCACTATCCACACCTCCCCTCCCGGGAGCCTGTGCAGCCCACCACTGCCAGGGTCCCATGATCCAGGGACAACTTCCCCAGGAGAACATACAGCGCGTGCCTCAGGCTGGTGCAACATCACGTTGGCCTCTGCCGCCGCAGACTCGCCCCACATCTGTACCCCTCTCTCCCACTGGCCTGAGTGAGCCAGAGCCTAATCAGCCGCTCTTGAAGCCCCTACTGTCTGGGCAAAGAACAGACGCCAGAGGGCAACCTACATGTAGAGGTGGGGCCAAATCCAAAGCTGAACCCCAGGAGCTGTGTGAACAAAGCAGAGAAAGGGAAATCTCTCCATGCAGCCTCAGGAGCAGCAGATTAAACTTCCACAATCAACTTGATGTACCCTGCATCTGTGGAATACCTGAATAGACAATGAATCATCCCAAAATTGAGTCAGTGGACTTTGGGAGCAACTGTAGACTTGGGGTTTGCTTTCTGCATCTAATTTGTTTCTGGTTTTAGGTTTATATTAGTTTACTATTTAGAGCTTATTATCATTGGAAGATTTGTTTGTTTGGTTGGTTACTCTCTTTCTTTTATACAGATAGATAGATAGATAGATAGATAGATATAGATATAGATATATAGATATGTACATATTTTTTTCCTTTTTCTCTTTTTCCGAGTGGGGTACGTGTATGCTTCTTTCTGTGATTTTGTCTATATAGGTTTGTTTCTACCAGTTGTCCTAGGGATCTTTCTGTCCATTTTATTTATTTATTTTTAGCACAGTTTTTAGCGCTTGTCATAATTGCTGGATTTGTTTATTGGTTTGGTTGCTCTGTTCTTTATTTTATTACTTCTTTTAATTTTAGTAATATTTTTCTATTTTTTATTTTAATAACGTTATTTTAGTTTAGTTTAGTTTTTTCTTTCTTTTTTTTCTCCTATTTCTTCTAAACCGTGTGGCTGACAGGGTCTTGGTGCTCCAGCCAGGTGTCAGGCCTGAGCCTCTGAGGTAGCAGAGCTGAGGTCAGCACAGTGATCCACAAGAGACCTCCAGGCCCCAGTTAATATCAATCAGCGAAAACTCTCCCAGAGATCTCTGTCTCAACACTAAGACCCAGCTCCACTCAACGACCAGCAAGCTCCAGTGCTGGACACCCCACAACAAACAACAAGCAATACAGGAACAAAACCCCACCCATTATCAGAGACACTGCTTAAAATCATAATAAGGTCACAGACACCCCAAAACACACCACTGGACATGGCCCTGCCCACCAGAAAGACAAGATCCAACCTCATCCACCAGAACACCGGCACCAGTCCCCTCCACAAGGAAGCCTACACAACCCACTGAATCCACTGTGGGCAGACATTGAAAAAAACGGGAAATACGAACCTGCAGCATGCAAAAAGGAGACCCCAAACACAGTAAGTTAAGCAAAATGAGAACACAGAGAAATATGCAGCAGATGAAGGAGCAAGATAAAAACCCACCAGACCAAACAAATGAAGAGGAAATAGGCAGTCTACCTGAAAAAGAATTCAGAGTAATGAAAGTAAAGATGATCCAAAATCTTGGAAAGAGAATGTAGAAAATACAAGAAACATTTAACAAGGACCTAGAAGAACTAAAGTGCAAACAATGACGAACAGCACAATAAATGAAATTTAAAATTCTCTAGAAGGAATCAATAGCAGAATAACTGAGGCAGAAGAAAGGATAAATGACCTGGAAGATAAAATAGTGGAAATACCTACCACAGAACAGAATAAAGAAAAAAGAAAGAAAAGAATGGAGGACAGTCACACAGACCTCTGAGACACCACTATATACACCAACATATAATTATAGGGGTCCCAGAAGAAGAACAGAAAAAGAAACAGACTGACAAAATATTTGAAGAGATTAGTTGAAAACTTCCCTAATATGGGGAAGGAAATAGTCAATCAAGTCCAGGAAGCACAGAGTCCCATACAGGATAAATCAAGGGAGAAACACACCAAGACACATATTAATCAAACCATCAAAAAAAATACATGGAAAAAATACTAAAAGAAGCAAGGGAAAAGCAACAAATAACATACAAGGGAAACCTCATAAGTTTAACCACTGATCTTTCATCAGAAACTCTGCAAGGCAGAAGGGAGTGGCAACATATTTAAAGTGATGAAAGGGAAAAACCTACAACCAAGGTTACTCTACCCAGCAAGGATCTCATTCAAATTCAATGGAAAAATTAAAACTTTTAGAGATAAGCAAAAGCTAAGAGAATTCAGCACCACCAAACCAGCTGTACAACAAATGCTAAAGGAACATCTCTAGGCTGGAAACAAAAGAGAAGGAAAAGTCCTAAAACAAAAAACCCAAAACAATTAAGAAAATGGTAATAGGAACATACATATCAATAATTACCTTAAATGTAAATGGATTAAATGCAATCAGAGAAGAAAAAGAAATAAAAGAAATCCAAATTGGAAAAGAAGGAAAACTGTCACTGTTTGCAGATGACATGATACCATACACACAGAATCCTAAAGATGCTAACAGAAATCTACTAGAGTTAATCAATGATTTGGTAAAGTAGCAGTATAGAAAATTAATGCACAGGAATCTCTCACATTCCTATACACTAAGATGAAAAATCTGAAAGAGAAATTAAGGAAACACTCTCATTTACCATTGCAACAAAAAGAATAAAATACCTAGAAATAAACCTACCTAAGGAGACAAAAGACCTGTATGCCGAAAACTATAAGATAAGATGAAAGAAATTAAAGATGATACAAACAGATGGAGAGATATACCATGCTCTTTGACTGGAAGAATCAACACTGTGAAAACGACTATACTACCTAAAGCAATCTACAGATTCTATGCAATCCCTACAAACTACCAATGGCATTTTTCACAGAACTAGAACAAAAAATTTCACAATTTGTATGGAAACACAAAAGACCCCGAATAGCCCAAGCAATCTTGAGAAAGGAAAACAGAGCTGGAGGAATCGGGCCCCATGACTTCAGACTATACTACAAAGCTACAGTAATCAAGACACTATAGTACTGACATGAAAACAGAAATATAAATCAATGGAACAGGAGAGAAAGCCCAGAGATAACCCACACACATATGATCACCTTATCTTTGATAAAGGAGGCAAGAATATACAATGAAGAAAAGACAGCCTCTTCAGTAAGTGGTGCTAGGAAAACTGGACAGCTACATGTAAAAAAATGAAATTAGAACACATCCTAACACCATACACAAAAATAAAATGGATTAAAGACCTAAATGTAAGGCCAACAGTATAAAACTCTTAGAGGAAAACATAGGCAGAACACTCTATGACATAAATCACAGCAAGATCCTTTTTGACCCACCTTCTAGAGAAATGGAAATAAAAACAAAAATAAACAAACGGGACCTAATGAAACTTAAAAGCTTTTGCAAAGCAAAGGAAACCATAAACAAGACAAAAATACAACCCTCAGAATGGGAGAAAATATTTGCAAATGAAGCAACTGACAAAGGATTAACCTCCAAAATTTACAAGCAACTCATGCAACTCAATATCAAAAACACAAACAGCCCAATCAAAAAATGGGCAGAAGACCTAAACAGACATTTCTCCAGAGAAGATATACAGATTGCCAACAAACACATGAAGGGATGCTCAGCATCACTAATCATTAGAGAAATGCAAATCAAAACAACGAGGTATCACCTCACACCAGTCAGAATGGCCATCATCAAAAAATCTACAATCAATAAATGCTGGAGAGGGTGTGGAGAAAAGGGAACCCTCCTGCGCTGTTGGTGGGAATGTAAATTGATACAGCCACTGTGGAGAATAGTATGGAGATTCCTTAAAAGACTAAAAACAGAGAACTACCATATGACCCAGCAATGCCACTACTGGGCATATACCCTGAAAAAAACATAATTCAAAAAGACTCATGTACCAAAATGTTCATTGCAGCACTATTTATAATAGAAGCAACCTAAGTGTCCATCAATAGATCAATGAATAAAGAAGATGTGGCACATATACACAATGGAATATTACTCAGCCATAAAAGGAAACAAAATTGAATTATTTGTGGTGAGGTGGATGGACCTAGCATCTGTCATACAGAGTGAAGTTAAGTCAGAAAGAGAAAAACAAATACTGTATGCTAACACATATATATGGAATTTTTTTAAATGGTTCTGATTAACCTAGGGGCAGGACAGGAACAAAATGCAGACATGGAGAATGGACTTGAGGACACAGGGAGGGGGAAGGATAAGCTGGGATGAAGTGAGACAGTGGCATGGACATATATACACTACCAAATGTAAAACAGATAGCTAGTGGGAAGCAGCCACATAGCACAGGGAGATCAGCTCAGTGCTTTGTGTCTACCCTAGAGGGCTGGGATAAGGAGGGTGGGAGGCAGACAGAAGAGGGATGTGATATGGGGACATACATATACGTATAGCTGATTGACTTTGTTATAAAGCAGAATCTAACACATCATTGTAAAGCAATTATACTCCAATACAGATGTTAGAAAAAAAAAACTAGGCAAATTTAAAAACAAAAAACTCCCATTGGAGAAGATATTTCCCACTGATAAGAAGCCTCCAGTGAGGAGATATGTGAACGACCCACAAAAGCGATTTCTAAGGGAAAGATTTAAATGTGTGTTCCTGACACACAGAGAGCCCTCATGCCATGATACAAACACATGAGCAAAGGAAGATTGTGGCCTTTTCTCTGATCACTCGTCTCCTGAGTCCAGCCCGAGAAGGGGGCAGAAATAGGATTTAGAGAGCTGGAAAGAGGCAGAGAAGAAAAATAAAAGTAGAAGAGGGCAAAGAGTGAAGAAAGCAATCTCAGCCTGCTTCATCCCAAGCTTCTGTACCTTAGTGAGTCTCCAGCCGATATATGGGCCCAGCAGTGGGGTACTTCAATTGGGTGAGAAATTGGAGCGTCAATATCCGACTGCCTGTACTTTCTAAATACTTTATGAGCCCAGTTTTTCATTAATGCCTTAGAATGATGGGAAAAAAAAGGATATGCCCAGAAGTCATCCAGTGATTGGGAAGAATTCCACAAGGTGTACAATGGGGCAGTGGTGAGAGAGAATAAAGTCGCTTTTTGCCTTCCCCTTTCTCATTCCAGCTTGTTCAGTAAACTGATAATAGTTTACATTTGTTTCTATCTTAAAACTCTGTGATGTTTACACTCTTGCAGTCCAAATAAAACCTGGGTATGACAATTTATAAGCACTGTCATATTTCCTGTTCTATCATGTTTTAGACCGGTTTGCACATTGAAAACCATCCCAACCCTAGAAGGTAGCAAAAATGAATGATGCAGGCCAAGAGCAACACAGCAGAGAAGAATGAAGACTGGAGAATGCATGGCTTCTAAATGTTTTAGAAACTCTCTGTCAGTCAGATGACCTAAACATGGAGACCACTCGTTGATGACATTTATGTTAGGTATTAAATACAATTCATCCCCTACCCTGGACATTGCAAGCCTACATTGAAATGAATGTGCCCATGGGATGGGCACAGGGGACAAGGCAATGTCACATGAACCCACCTCACATTCAGACGTACTAAGCTAATGTCATTTTCTAGGTAAGTGTAGAAATATTTTGGGATTTTCCAAATCTATAATTTATAATTTCTTGTCTACATTCTCAGTACAAATAAGAAAGCATCAACATGTCATCTTCACATTAATAAGAGGATAGATGAGGGAAAAAACAGAAAGTGTGCTTCACAAAACTCCTTTTCCCATCCTCTGCCAGGTCCTGGTAACGAACACCAACACCAACCATTTTCTTTAGTAAGGAAGCCACTTTTTAAAAGGTTTCTGTTCAACTCGTTAAATATTTACTGAATGCCTACTATGTGAAAGCAAATAGTAGGAGGTCAGTTTTGACCAGAAGGATCTGAACTTGCTAGTGTATAATTCTGTCATTTGGAATTATGCCTAAGTAACAATATGATAGCCTGAAGCAAAATACCCTGCCAGCAAAATAAGAGCTTCCTCAACCCAAAACAAAACATATGAGAAAGATAGAAAAACAGGATTTCAGAATGAGAATAGTCCTGTGCTAGGGAAAAAGAAAAGTAATTTTATTTCACTAAATGTATGCTTTCAAAATGATTCTCTAAAAAATGAACCCAGGATTTGTTATTTTACATGGCATCTGAAAATACCACAGAATCTTGGGTGTTGGAAGGGTCCTCAAAGGCCAACCCTATCACACTCCCACGTGGGGCAAGTATTCTCCTAAGAGCAGGGCCCTTTCCAGGTTCTTCATCCCACCTAAGCTTGGCCACTCAGGTTCTGGTGCTCTCAGTTGTCCCAGACCATATGCAACTCAGTGGTGCGATCTAGAAAGATCTGTGGTGCTGGGCAAAGGTTAAGGTTCTGGTTTTACAAGACACGCAGATGTGAGTTTGAGAGTTGGTCTATAACAGGAAGTTACCACGGTTATAATTACCATGGTTATAACTTCTCACATGGGTGGAAGGATTTGAGAACTGAGACCATCATAGAGGTGGTGCTGGTGGTGAGGTCTGACAGCAAGAATTAGAATCTACCTGAAGGGTAGAGTCCTGAAATAGACAAGAAAAATATTCCTGAGACCTGAGAACAAGGCACAGACCCAGCATTAGGGAAGAGTCTCCAAGGGCACAGTAATGTATCTAACAAGACTGCCCAGAGGCCAAGCCTTGAACGACCAATAAATGTCTCTCTGTCCCTTCTTCAGCATCAGTCCTGGCATGGGTGATCTTTGCCTGCTGATAAAGTTAAGTCGTTTTCATCATCCAGAGGAGGAGAGAGATGGAACAGTAAGGTCTCCACAGGGGACTGTGAGATTCCTTCCATGGTAGGGAAAAATGTGATTTTCATGGAATTTTCCTTAAATGGAGTGACTTTTTCTTCACATACTTTCTTCTGTTTTCATTATTCTACCCTCTCCAGGTTTGTCTCTTATCTCATTAGCCACCCTTTTTACTGACTCTGCCTTCTCTAACTGAGCTCTAAATACTGAAAGCCCCCAAAGCTCAATTTGGGGGCCTCTTTTATTTCCCTCTATCCCTAGACCCATGGCTCATGTCCCATCTATGTGATGATAACTTCCAATCTTTGTTTCTCCAGTCATGACCTCTTTTGTGAGCTCCAGACTCATGTATCTAACTTCCTATATGATATATCCACTTGAGCATCAAATTGGGATTTTAACAGAATATATCCAAACCATAACTCTTAACCCTGTTTACTGTCCACAATTTGCTCCTCCCAGTATTTCCCCATCTTAATAAAGGGCAGTACCATCCAACTGAGTATTTTAGCAAAAAACCCAAGTCATCCTTTATTATCCCTTTCTTCACTGACACCTCCCCCCAACATTTAATTCATTGGCAGCTCCTGCCATTTCTATTTTTAAGTGTTCCTGGAATCCATCCATTTTTCTCTTTCTACAGTATTAACAAACACCTTGCTTCAAGCTACTGTCTTTAGTCCCCTGGAATTCTGCTATAGCATCAACTCTCCCACACTCCATTCTATGCCTAATGGCCAGAGTGATCATTAAAAATATAATTTCAATCATTTTACTTCCTGAATAAATCCTGTCCCAAATGTACACAATAGTCTCCCATCACACTTGGAAAAAAAAAAACCCCAAAGAGACTCTGTATGGGTTTTCTCTGTCTACCTATCTGACTTCATCTGATACCCCATTCACCTTCCTTCAGCCACACTGGCCTACCTTCTTGTCCTCAAGAGCCCAGGCTCAACCCTGAGTTTTAGCCTTTCACTTGATGTTCACCCTGCCCAGAAAGCTCTTCCTAAGACTGGCTTCTTGTCATTCTGTCTCAGCATGTCACTTCCTTAGAAGGTCTTCCTCAGCAGCCAATCTAAGGAGTGTGTACCCCACCGTGTACTCCCCTGCTTGGCCACACTCTCTCTTTGTATGCACTCCTTTCCTCATAGTTCTTACCTGTACCTAAAGCCATTTATCTTGTTGATTATCTGTCTCCTTATCACTAGAATATGGACTTCAGGAGAAAAGGGACTTTATCTATCATGTTTCTCATTAGATCCCTGTACCTGAACCTAGAAACAGTGCCTACTAAATGTAGGTCCTTAATAACTATTTACCAAGTAAATGTTAACCCTACCTGGGTGTAGCTTCCATTCATTGATCTACTGGAGATATGTTCAATAAATCAATTGTTTCTTCTATGTGATGGCCCTTTAAATATTTGGAGGTTGCCTTTATTATGTATGCACATATCTGTGTGTGTGTGTGTATGTGTGCGTGTCTGTGTGTGTGTTTCTCCTGGATGAATATCTGCAAATATTTAAACGAATTCTCATATGAAATGATTTCTAGATAGTTCACTATCCAGGTCACCTTCCCCTGGGTAAACTTCAAGAGAAGATTGTCCAAAGTTAATTCCAATGGTGTCTAAAAATAAACTGAATGATACCAAAAATAGGTAGTGGGAAAAAAAAGTGCTTTCAGGCTGAGATTAACAGCCAACTCCTGTCCTAGTCTAAAGTATTTTTTTCTGTACTGCAGAATCTATGGCATAGAAAATCTTAAAAGATTTTCTTTACTCTTCTTTCCTGTAGCAAATAGCTCTACCCTATGGCCCCCCAGCTGTCAGCCTTAAACTCGTAATTTTTACTTTCTTACTACTTCCCAAGCTCTGATCTAAGACAGAAGAATTAGAAGACAAGTTCTCTGCTTGTATTTCCAGCCCTAGCCTCTCCTCTGAACTTTAGACTTGTATGTCTAATATCCTGTTTGGCATCTCCCTCAGTCATCTGATAGGTGCCTCAAATTCAACACGTATCCCAATGTGGACTTCTCTTTCCCTGCCCTAATCTTCTCTTCTCTTTCCAGTGCCTGTAAATGATACCACCAATCCACCCTGTCATCCAAGCACCAAATTGCAGTCATTAGACTCCCTCTTCTTCCCCAATAGTCACACCCAATCAATTTCCAACTCTGAAATGTTACCCTTTCCTTCACCTTTAGTGTCACATCCTAGCTCACACCTTCAAAATCTCTCAGCTGTAGCCTCCTGAACTGAGCTCCCCATTTTCCCAGCCCCTGCCTTGCTCCATTTAACCCTGTTCCCTAAGTTGCAGTCCCAGTGACTTTCAGTGCAGCTCCCTATGAGGGGATGTAAACTTCTTACCATGGTACCCAAACCTTTTTAAGCCTTACCTGTCTACCTTTCCAGCAGCATCCACCATGTCCTGACTTGCACTTAATTCTAAAAAACTAAACTAGGAATTCCCCCCAAACACCGCATACTTCTATCCTCCATGGCTTGTCTTCTCCCTCTACCTGGGCTTCCCTTCAAACCTTTCTTCACCTGAACAAACTTCAAGGCTTAGAAGAGCAGCTGCTTCTTTAGGGAGCCTTTCAAACCCTCTGCCTGGGCTATGCACTGCCCTTTGCTGCTAGGACAGTGCACTGTGTACTTCTCTGCCTAACTTTCCAACATTAGTTATTGAAATTGTACATTTTTTCACCCCTCATAAGGTTGAAAACTCCTTCAAGTCTATTAATTATCTTAATACCTACTCCCTGGACCCAGCTAAACAGGTAGCACATAGTAGGTATTCCACAAATGTTTGCTGATCTGAAAGATCCTTTAAGAGGGTGAAACTTTAAGAGGTCTAGATATGGCACCCTTACACCTAACATCAGGATACCCCTACCTTACAAAATGAAAGTGTCTGTAGTACTCCATCATTCATAGTTCCTGATATTTCAAACCTTGTATTCTAAAACACTTCTAATATGATTTCTCATGCCACCACAGCAGGATTCAGAGGGCTTAGCATATAGTTATAGCACAAACCACTCTATCTTTCACCTTTTTATCTGTGGCTACACCCATATAAAATAAGAGGATGGTAAGATATGTGTCTAAGGTCAAAGTGATGAAACTTCACATGATCTAACTGTGGATAGTGATTAGACAGTAGAGACTCCAGTGTTCTCTTGTTATTTATGCAATATGTCTTAGTGTCTGCTCCCATGTTTCCATCTGGAAGACAAGGCTTAGTACTCATTTATCTTTGAGATTCTGAGAGTCTCTATCACAACGTTCCACAAAGAGAATGACCTCCATAAATGCACACTGAATTGAACTGAGGCTGCAAAGCGGGACGAAGTTACTTTGAGGTACCATTTTTATTGACATCAGTCATGGGAAAAAATGGAGAGACCCTTTCCTTCTCTTTACAGTGAATTTCCTTCTCAATTGCCTCTTTAAAAGCCAGGTGAAGATTAAAAAAAAAAAAAAGCCAGGTGAAGATAATTGCAAGTCAGCTGGAAGTGCTGCCAAGATATGACCTCCGGGAAGGCCTGGAAGACAACTGGTATTGTGCTGGGCTGCTAACACGCAATGTCTAACTGGTGCAAAGTAGTAAAGAATCAATTTGAAATTAAGATGAGGAATGGCATCAAGCACTTACAGACATAATGAAGGGCTTTGCCGTCAGGCCCTCGGAGAGATTAAAAACACCTCTCTTCCCTTCTCTGCTTCCCCTTGTGCTGTCAGACTCCAGCTGGTCAGACCCTCAGATGCTCTAAAATATTCCCTAAGTAAAGCATAGCATCTCTGCCACCTTTTGAATTCAACAATATCAATCTTCCCCAACATTCATTCATTTGGTCAAAAGTCATCCATCAGGCGCAGTCAAGATGGCGGACTAGGACGTGGAATTCGCGTCTCCTCACAACTAGGGCACCTACCAGGCACTGGTGGGGGATGACGGACACCTAAGGGGATGGCAGGAACCCCAGGTAGGACGTGGGGTGTGGGGGGAGTGAAAGGGGAGGAGAAGGGGAGGCGGACGGGACTGGTGCCCCTGAGGGGTGGCTGGGGGAGGGGAACGGATCCCACGCCCGAAGGGGCAAATTGGAGAACCACTGGGAGGGCAGAGAATCAAAAGGGAGCATGGCCAGGTTTCCACTGCCCACTTGGGCCCCAAGGAACCTGCTGAGATCCCAGGCTTGATCCTCTGCCCATCTAGACCCCCTCCAGCCGCGCGAGTCCTGAGGGAGTGGGAGGGAGGGAGGAGGAGCAAAAGTAAAGGCTGGACCTCCGGGACCCAGACCCCTGAGGGGTGGCTGGGGGAGGGGAGGAGTTCCTACACCCAGCAGGATCCACCCACGGTTAGGGGTCAAGCGGCGACAGAGGAGACGCTGGAGGAGACGGTGGGGGAGGCGCGCGGAGGAACGGAAGGGAACGCAGCCAGCGCTTTCCCTGTCCACATAGGCACTGGGGAGACTGCTGGGCTCCCAGCCTAACCCTCTGCCCTCGGAACCTCCCTCCTTCGGCGCAGAACCCAAGCCCCACACCTACACCCCCACCCAGGGCCTTACCTCCAAACTCCGGAACTCCACACTCTAGAGGCCCTCCTTTCGACGTGCGGCCTCTCACCTTCCTTGCAGGTCCTAAGAAAGACACCAGCCCACGCTTGAACGTCGCCCCATGTAGGCCCCGCCCCATGCTCAAACGTCACTGCCCCCACCCGTCTTGGCCCTGCCTCACCCTAAACCCCGCCCCTGCCTAAGTTCCATCCCCACCTAAACTCCACCACCATAGCCAAGAATTTTTTTTTTAACATCTTTTTTTTTTTTTTTTTTTTTTCGGTACACGGGCCTCTCACTGTTGTGGCCTCTCCCGTTGCGGAGCACAGGCTCCAGACGCGCAGGCTCAGCGGCCATGGCTCACGGGCCTAGCCGCTCCACGGCATGTGGGATCTTCCCGGACCGGGGCACGAACCCGCGGCCTCTGCATCGGCAGGAGGACTCTCAACCACTGCGCCACCAGGGAAGCCCAACATCTTTATTGGAGTATAATTGCTTTACAATGGTAAGTTAGTTTCTGCTTTACAACAAAAGGAATCACTTATACATGTACACATGTTCCATATTTCTTCCCTCTTGCGTCTCCCTCCCTCCCACCCTCCCTATCCCGCCCCTCTAGGTGGTCACAAACCACCGAGCTGATCTCCCTGTGCCATGAAGCTGCTTCCCACTAGCTATCCACCCTACGTTTGGTAGTGTATATATGTCCATGCCACTCTCTCACTTCGTCCCAGCTTGCCCTTCCCCCTCCCCATGTCCTCAAGTCCATGCTCTCGTAGGTCTGTGTTTTATTCCCATCCTACCCTAGTCTCTTCATGACTTTTTTTTTCTTAGATTCCATATATATGTGTTAGCATACGGTATTTGTTTTTCTCTTTCTGACTTACTTCACTCTGTATGACAGACTCCAGGTCCATACACCTCACTACAAATAACTTAGTTTCATTTCTTTTTATGGCTGAGTAATATTCCATTGTATGTATGTGCCACATCTTTTTTATCCATTCATCTGTTGATGGACACTTAGGTTGCTTCCATGTCCTGGCTATTGTAAATAGAGCTGCAATGAACATTTTGGAACATGACTCTTTTTGAATTATGATTTTCTCCGGGTATATGCCCAGTAGTGGGATTGCTGGGTTGTATGGTAATTCTATTTGTAGCTTTTTAAGGAACCTCCATACTGTTCTCCACAGTGGCTGTATCAATTTACATTCCCACCAACAGTGCAAGAGGGTTCCCTTTTCTCCACACCCTCTCCAGCATTTATTGTTTGTACATTTTTTGATGATGGCCATTCTGACTGGTGTGAGCTGATACCTCAGTGTAGTTTTTATTTGCATTGTTCCTCTTTTATTTTTTTTTCTTTTTCTTAATTACTGTCACCTAATATAATCAACCACTCATATTAATTGTCATATTTAACCAAAGTAACCTTTTTCTTTTTCTTTAAACAACAGAGAATCTCAGAGGACAGGAAACCAATAATTGCCTAGATATTTTTTTCTCCATGACTGTGCATTTTATATCATTTTAACAATTTGGAGGTAGTAAAAATAAGCACACATATATACTGTCACCCAGAGACATTTACATATTTTGTTAACCTATTGTCATTCCAAGAAATAAAAGAAAATTATCTTTAGTAACCAGTGTTTCTTCTTTTTTTTTGAATTTTATTTTACTTAATTTTTCAAACAGCAGGTCCTTATTAGTTATCTATTTTATACATATTACTGTATATATGTCAATCCCAATCTCCCAATTCATCCCACCACCAAACTCCCACACCTTGCGGATTTCCCACCTTGGTGTCCATACGTTTGTTCTCTACATCTGTGTCTCAATTTCTTCCCTGCAAACTAGTTCATCTGTACCATTTTTCTAGGTTCCACCTATATGCGTTAATATATATTTGTTTTTCTCTTTCTGACTTACTTCACTCTGTATGACAGTCTCTAGATTCATCCACATCTCTACAGATGACCCAATTTCGTTCCTTTTTATGGCTGAGTAATATTCCATTGTAAATATGTACCACATCTTCTTTATACATTCATCTGTCGATGGGCATTTAGGTTGCTTCCATGACCTGACTATTGTAAATAGTGCTGTAATGAATATTGGGGTGCATGTGTCTTTTTGAGTTATGTTTTTCTCTGGGTATATGCCCAGTAGTGGGATTGCTGGGTCATATAGTAATTCTATTTTTAGTTTTTTAAGGAAGCTGTGTACTGTTCTCCATAGTGGCTGTATCAATTTACATTCCCACCAACAGTGCACAAGGGATCCCTTTTCTCCACACCCTCTCCAGCATTTGTTGTTTGTAGATTTTCTGATGATGCCCATTCTAACTGGTGTGAGGTGATACCTCATTGTAGTTTTGATTTGCATTTCTCTAATAATTAGTGATGTTGAACAGCTTTTCATGTGCTTCTTGGCCATCTGTATGTCTTCTTTGGAGAAATGTCTGTTTAGGTCTTCTGCCCATTTTTTAATTGGGTTGTTTGTTTTTTTAATATTGAGCTGCATGAGCTGTTTATATATTTTGGAGATTGATCCTTTTTCCGTTGATTCATTGCAAATATTTTCTCCCATTCTGAGGGTTGTCTTTTGTCTTGTTTGTAGTTTCCTTTGCTTTGCAAAAGCTTTTAAGTTTCATTAGGTCACACTTGTCTATTTTTAGTTTTATTTCCATTACTCTAGGAGGTGGATCAAAAAAGATCTTGCTGTGATTTATGTCAAAGAGTGTTCTTCCTATGTTTTTCTCTAAGAGTTTTATAGTGTCCGGTCTTACATTTAAGTCTCGAATCCATTTTGAGTTTATTTTTGTCTATGGTGTTAGGAAGTGTGCTAATTTCATTCTTTCACATGTAGCTGTCCAGTTTTCCCAGCACCACTTATTGAAAAGACTGTCTTTTCTCCATTGTATATCCTTGCCTCCTTTATCAGAGATTAGGTGACCATAGGTTCGTGGGTTTATCTCTGGGCTTTTGTTCCTGTTCCATTGATCTATCTTTCTGTTTTTGTGCCAGTACCATATTGTCTAGATTACTGTAGCTTTATAGTATAATCTGAAGTCAGGGAGTCTAATTCCTCCAGTTCCATTTTTTTCTCTCAAGACTACTTTGACTTCTCAAGGTCTTTTTTGTCTCCATACAAATTTTAAGATTTTTTTGTTCTACTCTGTAAAAAGTGCCATTGGTAATTTGATAGGGATTGCATTGAATCTGTAGATTGCTTTGGGTAATATAGTCATTTTCACAATATTGATTCTTCCAAACCAAGAACATGGTATATCTCTCCATCTGTGTGTATCATCTTTAATTTCTTTCAGCAGTGTCTTATAGTTTTGTGCATACAGGTCTTTTGTCTCCCTAGGTAGGTTTATTCTTAGGTATTTTATTCTTTTTGTTGCAGTGGTAAATGGAAGTGGTTCCTTAATTTCTCTTTCAAATTTTTTATCATTAGTGTATAGAATGCAAGAGATTTCTGGTCATTAATTTCATATCCTGCAACTTTACCAGATTCATTGATTAGCTCTAGTAGTTTTCTGGTGGCATTTTTAGGATTCTCTATGTATAGTGTCATGTCATCTGCAAACAGTGACAGTTTTACTTCTTCTTTTCCAATTTGTATTCCTTTTATTTCTTTTTCTTCTCTGATTGCCATGGCTAGGACGTCCAAAACTATGTTGAATGACAGTGGTGAGAGTGTACATCCTTGTCTTGTTCCTGATCTTAAATGAAAAGCTTTCAGTTTTTCACCACTGAGAATGATGTTTGCTGTGGGTTTGTCGTATATGGCCTTTATTATGTTGAGGTAGGTTCCCTCTATGCCCACTTTCAGTTTTTATCATAAATAGATGTTGAATTTTGTCAAAAGCTTTTTCTGCATCTATTGAAATGGTCATATGGATTTATTCTTCAATTTGTTAATAGGGTGTATCACATTGATTGATTTGCATATATTGAAGAATCCTTGCATCCCTGGGATGAATCCCACTTGATCATGGTGTATAATTCTTTTAATGTGTTGTTGGATTCTGTTTGCTAGTATTTTGTTGAGCATATTTGCATCTATATTCATCAGTGATATTGGTCTGTAATTTTCTTTTTTTGTAGTATCTTTCTCTGGTTTGGGGATCAGTGTGATGGTGGCCTCATAGAATGTGTTTGGGAGCGTTCTTTCCTCTGCAATTTTTTGGAAGAGTTTGAGAAGGATGGGTGTTAGCTCTTCTCTAAATGTTTGATAGAATTCACCTGTGAAGCCATCTGGTCTTGGACTTTTGTTTGCTGGAAGATTTTTAATCACAGTTTCAATTTCATTACTTCTGATTGATCTGTCATATTTTCTATTTCTTCCTGGTTCAGTCTTGGAACATTATACCTTTCTAATAATTTGTCCATTTCTTCCAGGTTGTCCATTTTATTGATGTAGAGTTGTTTGTACTAGGCTCTTGGGATGCTTCATATTTCTGCGGTGTCTGTTGTAACTTCCCCTTTTTCAGTTCTAATTTTTTTTATTTTAGTCCTCTCCCTCTTTCTCTTGATGAGTCTGGCTAATAGTTTATCAATTTTGTTTATCTTCTCAAAGAACCAGCTTTCAATTTTATTGATCTTTGCTATTGTTTTCTTTGTTTCCATTTCATTTATTTTTGCTCTGTTCTTTATGTTTTCTTTCCTTCTGCTAACTTTGGGTGTTTTTTGTTCTTCTTTCTCTGGTTCCTTTAGGTGTAAGTTTAGATTGTTTATTTGAGATTTTTCTTGTGTCTAGATATAGGCTTGTATTGCTATAAACTTCCCTCTTAGAACTGCTTTTCTGCATCCCATAGATTTTGGATCATCGTGTTTTCATTGTCATTTGTCTCTAGGTATTTTTTGACTTCCTCTTTGATTTCTTCAGTGATCTCTTGGTTATTTAATAACATATTGTTTAGTCTCCATGTGTTTGTGTTTTTTACCTTTTTTTCCCTGTAATTGATTTCTAATCTCATAGTGTTGTGGTCTGAAAAGATGCTTGATATAATTTCAATTTTCTTAAATTTACTGAGGCTTGATTTGTGACCCAAGATGTGATCTATCCTGGATAATGTTCTGTGCACACTTGAGAAGAAATTGTAATCTGCTGTTTTTGGATGGAATGTCCTATAAATATCAATTTAATCTGTATGGCCTATTGTGTCATCTAAAGCTTGTGTTTCATTAGTAGTTTTCTTTTTGGATGATCTGTCCATTGGTGTAATTGAGGTGTTAAATTTTCCTACTGTTATTGTGTTACTTTCAATTTCCTCTTTTATAGCTTTTAGCAGTTGCCTTATGTATTGAGGTGTTCCTATGTTGGGTACATATATATTTATAAGTGTTATATGTTCTTCTTGGATTGATCCCTTGATCATTATGTAGTGAACTTCTTAGTCTCTTGTAACATTCTTTTTTTTTTTTTTTTTTTTTTTTTTTTTTGCGGTATGCAGGCCTCTCATTGTTGTGGCCTCTCCCATTGCAAAGCACAGGCTCTGGACGCACAGGCTCAGTGGCCATGGCTCACGGGCCTAGCCGCTTCACAGCGTGTGAGATCTTCCCAGACCGGGGCATGAACCCGTGTCCCCTGCATCAGCAGGCAGACTCTCAACCACTGTGCCACCAGGGAAGCCCACATTCTTTATTTTAAAATCTATTTTATCTGATATGAGAATTGCTACTCCAGCTTTCTTTTGATTTCCATTTGCATGGAATATCTTTTTGTATCCCCTCACTTTCAGTCTGTATGTGTCCCTAGGTCTGAAGTGGGTCTCTTGTAGACAGTAGATATATGGGTCTTGTTTTTGTATCCATTCAGTGAGCCTGTGTCTTTTGGTTGGAGCATTTAATCTATTCACGTTTAAGGTAATTATCGATATGTATATTCCTGTTACCATTTTCTTAATTGTTTGGGGTTTGTTTTTGTAGGTCCTTTTCTTCTCTTCTGTTTCCCACTTAGAGTAGTTCCTTTCATATTTGTTGTAGAGCTGGTTTGGTGGTGCTGAATTCTCTTTGCTTTTGCTTGTCTGTAAAGCTTTTATTTTCTTCATTGAATCTGAGTGAGATCTTTGCCAGGTAGAGTAATCTTGGTTGTAGGTTCTTCCCTTTCATCACTTTAAATATGTCATGCCACTCCCTTCTGGCTTGTAGAGTTTCTGCTGAGAAATCAGCTGTTAACCTTATGGGAGTTCCCTTGTATGTTATTTTTCGTTTTTCCCTTGCTGTTTTCAATAATTTTTCTTCGTCTTTAATTTTTGCCAGTTTGATTACTATGTGTCTCAGCGTGTTTCTCCTTGGGTTTATACTGTTTGGGCTCTCTGCACTTCCTGGACTTGGGTGGCTATGTCCTTTCCCATGTTAGGGAAGTTTTTGACTCTAATCTATCCAAATATTTTCTCGGGTCCTTTGTCTCTCTCTTCTTTTCAAAAACAATTAAGAAAAGAATTGAGACTGCCCTCAATTCAGACTCAGGGAGACATACAGACTGAAAGTGAAGGGATGGAAAAGATATTCCATGCAAATGGAAATCAAAAGAAAGCTGGAGAAACATTTCTCATATCAGACAAAATAGACTTTAAAATAAAGATTAGTACAAGAGACAAAGAAGGACACTACATAATGATCAAGGAATCAATCCAAGTAGAAGGTATAACAATTGTAAAAATTTATGCACCCACCATAGGAGCACCTCAAGACATAAGGCAAATGCTATCAGCCCATGAAAGGGGAAATCAACAGTAGCACAATAATAGTACGGGGCTTTAACACCCCACTTTCACCAAAGCATAGATCATTCAAAATGAAATGAAATAAGGAAACACAAGCTTTAACTGACACATTAAACAGTCTGGACTTAATGTATATTTATAGGACATTCCAACCAAAAACAACAGAATTCACTTTCTTCTCAAATGCTCATGGAACATTCTCCAGGATATGTTGGGTCACAAATCAAGCCTTAGTAAATATAAGAAAATTAAAATCTTATCAAGTATCATTTCCGACCACAGTGCTATGAGACTAGATATCAGTTACAGGAAAAACACTGTAAAAAATACCATCACATGGAGGCTAAACATTACACTACTAAATAACCAAGAGATCACTGAAGAAATCAAGAGGAAATCAAAAATTCCTAGAAACAAATTACAATGAAAACAAGATGACGCAAAACCTATGGGATGCAGCAAAAGCAGTTGTAAGAGGGAAGTTTATAGCAATACAATCCTACCTCAAGGAACAAGAAAAATCTCAAACAACCTAACCTTACACCTAAAGCAATTAGGAAAAGAAGAACAAAAAACCCCACAAAGTTAGCAGAAGGAAAAAAATCATAAAGATCAGGTCAGAAATAAATTAAAAAGAAATGAAGGAAACAATAGCAAAGATCAATAAAACTAAAAGCTGTTTTTTGAGAAGATAAACAAAATTGTTAAACCATTAGCCAGACTCATCAAGAAAAAAAGGGAGAAGACTCAAATCAATAGAGTTAGAAATGAAAAAGGAGAAGTAACAACTGACACTGCAGAAATAGAAAGGATCATGAGAGACGACTACAAGGAACACTATGCCAATAAAATGGACAACCTGGAAGAAATGGACAAATTCTTAGAAAAGCACAACATTCTGAAACTGAACCAGGCAGAAATAGAAAATATAAACAGACCAATCACAAGCACTGAAATTGAAACTGTGATTAAAAATCTTCCAAAAAACAAAAGCGTAGGACCAGATGGCTTCACAGGCAAATTCTGTCAAACATTTAGAGAAGAGCTAACACCTATACTTCTCAAAATCTTCCAAAATGTAGCAGAGGGAGGAACACTCCCAAACTCATTCTACGAGGCCACCATCACCCTGATACCAAAAACAGACAAAGATGTTACAAAAAAAGAAAATTACAGACTAATATCACTGATGAACATAGATGCAAAAATCCTCAACAAAATACTAGCAAACAGAATTCAGCAGCACATTAAAAGGATCATACACCATGATGAAGTGAGGTTTATCCCAGGAATTCAAGGATTCTTCAATATATGCAAATCAATCAATGTGATAAACCATTTTAACAAATTGAAGGATAAATCCATATGATTATCTCAATAGATGCAGAAAAAGCTCTTGACATAATTCAGCACCGATTTTTGAACCTAGGCACAAGACAGGAATAAAGACACAGACATAGAGAATGGACTTGAGGACACGGGGAGTGGGAATGGTAAACTGGGACAATGTGAGAGAGTAGCATTGACATATAGACCTACCAAATGTAAAATAGATAGCTAGTGGGAAGCAGCTTCATAGCACAGGGAGATTAGCTCCATGCTTTGCAACCGCCTAGAGGAGTGGGATAAGGAGGGTGGGAGCGAGCCCAAGCCGCAGGAGGGAGGTGATATACATATGCATATAGCTGATTCACTTTGTTTTACAGCAGAAACTAACACAACACTGTAAAGCAATTATACTCCAATAAAGATGTTAAAAAATTTTAAAAGTCCTTCATCAAATGCAAGTCACAAGTGCAAATTTAAGGAATTTATGGCCAACATTCTTCATGGTATTTCCATGGATTGTCTGCAGGCACATAAAACCTAAAATGAGTATACTTGTGTAAGGGACACGGCATGCAATCTAATTGGGGAAAAGAGTGACTCTGAGTTCAAAAAGTTCTCATTTTTTTTCCATATTCTTCATGGTCCCGCGTAGACCCATTGAAGAACAAATTCATAGAGAGCATGAATATTTATTTACTCTCGACTTCACGTAAGGAGTTTTTCCAATGTACAGAAGGGAAACAGTGACGATTCTCAGAAATAGAACATAGCAAGAATTCTCAAATTGTTAAAACCCTATCTCTATATACCACAAAGGCAACTTGTAGGCAGTACTTCTGGAGGACTTAACAAATCATACCTTTCTTTTCATTCTTGTCCTTGTAGGCAATAATCACTGTTAATTTGGTGTAATATAATTGAAACAGAGCCAGATATGGAATCAAAAGCCCTGTTTTTCATCCTTCCTTTGTTACTTAACAGCTGACATTAGAAATATTATTTAACTTCTCCAAACCTCAGCTTCTCATCTGAGAAATGCATATCACAGGCTAGCTATGAGAGTTAAATGAAAAGAAAAAATACTTGTTTGGTGTTGAAATTTGGTTTAGGGTCTGGTGATCATTAAAACTCATTAAGATATAATGTTTGGGAATCCACAGCATTTTTTTCTTTTTTTGCCGAATACTGATGTTTGAACCAAAAAAATGGACTAAAAAGTCTGAAATTTCTGCAAAACTGTTAGTTCATGATAAGCCATTTAAATCTCTACTTTCACACAGGTGAATCAGAGCTCAAAGCAAACAAGCCAAGGAAAGACCTTGTTGCTGTAGCTTCTGTGGCTTCTCAAAACAAACAACAGTAGCACCTAACATGTAATAAGGATGTACTCTGTGCCAGGCACTAGGCTATGTACTTGATAAACTTCCCCTCCTCTAATCCTCAGTGTAACCCCAAGAAACGTGAGCTCCTCAGCACAGTACCACAGCCCCCAGTGGAGGCCACACATGTAGCCAAGGCAGACCACAGATAGCCTGCTCGAGAAAGGAAGGTTTTTTATTCCAAGTCTGAACCCGGAAGGATTCTAATTAATGAGCAATCTGCGTCCATAGCTGCCTTGCTTCCTTTTTTACTTTATTCTCTCTCTTGGTCTATTGTAATTTCATAGCGGGTCTCTTGGTCATCTGCCTCTCTCTTATTGCCTCTTCCACAGCTGTCAGGGTGATCTTCTGAACCCAGGACACCCATGGTCCTGGGAAGGTCTCTGGGCCTTTGGTCTTTCCACCCTCTGAGTGCCCACGGCACTCGGTGAACAGCGCTGTGGTTGCTTTCATGACTTCTCTCTCAGGAGAGTGAGAGATTCTGGAAGATAGGAACTGTCCCTCGTGTATCATTGTATCTGCTGGGCTGTGGGAAATGGCGGGCTCATTTCCCCTCAGTTTCTATTAGGTGATGCTCAACCCCTGGCTGCACACTTAGAGTTACGTGGGGAGTTTTAAAAAGTATCCATGCCCAATCCATGCCTGCTGGAATCAGAATCTCTAGGTTTGGAGACTGAATCTAGATTTTGCTAAAGCTCCCAGTTGACCCTAACCTATAGGCAGAGCAGAGAGTCAGAGTATTTGTCTTTCTCTGTTAGCCCCTCACTCATCTGACTGAGTAGACGAGGAAGACTGGCCTGTAGCCTGCCCTAGCCCTCCTCTCTCTCTACCAGCCCTGCTGACCTGCAGAGAGCTGCCTGCTCTTCTCTTGGCCAGGCCACAAGATGAATAGTCAGAGCTCTGCCCTTGTGGGCAAGGCCTGCCATCCTCCAGTGCTGCCTATGTCTGGGCAGGTGGATCTGTTTAATCCTGGAGCTCACTGTTAGAAAACCCATTCTTACCCCAACCCAATAATGGATACTAGAAAATTTGTTTTCAGTAACAGATTTGACATCTATATCTTCATTTGCCTGACCTTCACCCCATCAATTGATTCAGAATTTAGGAAGGGAAGATATTTATTATCTCCCTCTATTTCTTTCCTAGTTCCCAGGCCATAATAGTTGCTCAATAAATATTTGTTGAACGAGTCAATTCCTTATGAACTTCTAGTAATATCCATGCTCTACATTTCAGTCTCACTTTTGCTCTGTCTCTTTCTTCCTTCACAAGCTACAGATGGTATAAATGCTGCAGTCCTTGTGAAGACTGAAAAAGCAGTCAGACAGATGTGTTGTTCATAGCTCCCTAGTGAGGCATAACTAAACATTTACATTTATTACCAATTAGAGGGGAAACAGACTGTAGTTTTATGCACTGTATGTGGTTGGATATATTTCTTTTTGGGATCTCACTAGAAACTTCAAAATGTATCACTGCATCTCACTCTCTTACCAACTCAAACCTCATTGAAAATGCCATTTAAATAGAGGTCTACCAATGACAGCACAAACCTACATGTCATTCTCTTACCCTCTCACAGAATGCCATAGAGGTGGAAAAACAATGTCACAGAAGGGCACCAGGCCCAGTGTGATTGAGTTGAGCACTCTCTACTAGGAGTCTGTAGCACATGCAGAATTGATAGAGTAATGATAGACTTTATTTAAGGCGATGTATGTTAATTTGTTGATGGTACACAGTACACAATGGAGCACACAGTGTTTTGCTGTGTTTACAGAATTTTCTCTATTTAGAGCAAAATAGAATACGTCAAAATAGTGTTAGAAGTAGCTTTGGAGTCATCAGTTTCACAGAGCATCAGACCCAACACTGAAGAATTTATTTCTTAGCTGAGTTCCACCTAATATGCAACACATCTGACATGTGAAACACCCAACCTCATCAAAAACATTAATGGAAAGCACTGGCTGAAGCATAGGCAACCCAACTTATGGTCTTAGCAACTGTTAATTCAGCTTCTTCATCTGCAAAATCAGATGACTGTCCCCAGGAACTTTCAATAAGGAAATAATGAGATTTAATTAGAGATTTATGTATCGTGTAAGGATTTCATCATATAACTATTTACCATAGGGACAATTTCAATTCAACCTAAATGCCAACAACAGAATAGGGACTGGTTAACATATTATGGAAAAACCAGATGATATTTAAAAATTATGGTTTTACCATAATGAGATACCACTTAATACCCACTGTAATAGATGGGTATATACTTTTTTTTTTTTTTTTTTTTGTGGTACGCGGGCCTCTCACCGCCGCGGCCCCTCCGTTGCGGAGCACAGGCTCCGGACGCACAGGCTCAGCGGCCATGGCTCACGGGCCCAGCCGCTCCGCGGCACGTGGGATCCTCCCGGACCGGGGCACGAACCCGCGTCCCCTGCATCGGCAGGCGGACTCTCAACCACTGCGCCACCAGGGAAGTCCCATGGGTATATACTTTTTAAAAGCATAAGGTAACAAGTGCTGGTGAGGATGTGGAGAAAGTAGAACCCTAGTGCATTGCTGGTGGAGATGTAAAATGATCCAAAAGCTATGGAAAATAACTTCGTGGTTAAGTAACAAATTAAACAGAATTACTACGGGATCCTGTAATTCTTCTCCTTCATATATACCCAAAAGAATTGAAAACAAGCAGTCGAAGTTTATGTACACACATGTTCACAGCAGCACTGTTCACGATAGCCAAAAGGTAGAAACAGTCCAAATGCCTATTAATAGTTGAATAGCAAAGCAAATTGTGGTATACACATGCTGTGGACTACTTTTCAAACATAAAAATGTATGAAGTATTGATACATGCTATGACGTGGATGAACCTCAGAAAATTTATGCTCAGGGAAGGAAACCAGACACAAAAGGTCACATGTTGTATGATTCCATGGATCTGAAATATCCATAATAGGTAATTCATAGTGACAGAATGTAGATTGGTAGTGTCCAGGCTCTGGGGGCAGGGGAGGAAACAGCTGGCAAAAACTGCTTAATGGGTGTGGGGTTTTGTCTTAGAGTGACAGAAATGTTCTGGAGCTAGATAGAGGTGGCGGTTACACAACATTGTGAAAGTACTAGATGTCATTGAATTGTTCATTTTAAAATGGTTAATTTTACATTATGTGTATAACACCTCACTAAATTTTTTTAATTGTGGCTTTTGAAGAATATTTACTGATATGGGAAAATTAATTTCATGTACATATTGTTAGAAGCTGGACTTTCAGTATAATCTCAGTTTTGTAAGCTAAAAAATGTATGTGATAATGGCCATTCTGACTGTTGTGAGGTGATACCTCATTGTAGTTTTGATTTGCATTTCTCTAATAATTAGTGATGTTGAGCATCTTTTCATGTGCCTCTTGGCCATCTGTATGTCTTCTTTGGTGAAATGTCTATTTAGGCTTCCCACCCATTTTTTAATTGGACTGTTTGTTTTTTTGATATTGAATACCATGAGCTGTGAGGGTAGCATCAACATATATTCACTACCAAATGTATAATAGTTAGCTAATGGGAAGCAGCTGCATAGCACAGGGAGATCAGCTCGGTGCTTTGCAATGACCTAGAGGAGTGGGATAGGGTGGGTGGGAGAGGATCTGGGGGAGGGGATGTGGGGACATGTGTATGCATGTGGCTGATTCACTTTGTTGTGAAGCAGAAACTAACACAGTATTGTGAAGCAATTATACTCCAATAAAGATCTATTAAAAAAAATAAAACATGCAGGAAAAATTGTATGCGTCAGTGTGTGCATATGTATGTGTGTGTACATATATGTGCACATAAAAATTTACCATATATACAAATATTTATATACATATATATACCATCCTCCCACCAAAAAACCTAAGAAGAAATTCAGAATTCTGATAAGTGAATTATAGGTTATTTCATTTTCATACTGTTTTTCATACTCCTTAAAATGAGCACATGTCAATTTTATGATTTGAGAGAAAGACAATATTATTGAATAAGAATTGGGTTACAAAAGTATCTCTAAGGTTTCCTCCAGCTCTACGATTCTAGGAGTTTAAATGTGGTACATTTACTTGATTGCCCATTAGATGTTGGGCAAGAGCAGATAAGCCTTTTGGGTAGGCACGTAGGAAATGATGATTTAAGGCAGGCAGGCAATATTGGAGCACAGAGACATTTTGTATGCAAACAGTTGTATCAGCAATCTGCATGCAGAACTTCAGTCCTTGTCACATTGTTCAGAAGTGGCACTGCTAGAAGGACGTACACAACTTTCATCCAGCTCCACAGCCCTTCAAGGCACCTTCAAGGGTTATGGAAACATTCATGTCTCTCGTGTGGACTCTTTCCATAATACGTGCATCTGAAAATAAAATAGATGTACCCATCTTGCACTGCTACCCTAGCTGAATCTCTCTAGTAATAGGAAATTGAGTTGCTTGACTTTTTCTTTATTTTTAAACAATAACATACTCCAGTTGATGTATTCCAATTGGTGACTTCCTAAAAGGATCATCTCATGTTTGGCTTGTCACTCACCGTGGGAACCTGAACTTTTTAGTATCCTCACTTCAACCCATCTCGTTCTCTTCCTGTCACTCTGTATCAGTGACTTATTAACAACACTGAGAGTTAAAAAAGGAGAATTTGAGTTAATGTTCACAAAGTCTGAACATTTTACTCCACATTAACAGATTTTTTTAAATTTGTCTTTTTTAAATTTTTATCATTTTATCATCTTCAATGATTCTCCCTAAACCTAATTATCTTTAAGGATTAAGAATCCCCACTTTTCACCTCACTATTATTGGGCAAGTAGGTATTAAAAGAGAAGCCAGATTATTAAAATATTTGTGCTGAGATGATACTAAGAGGTTTATTTCTGCAGGTGAAAATGCCTGTATAGAAGGAACATGTGCTTGGACCTCTGAGGAGAAGTGCAAAACCTCATCTAGTGTTTCCAACAGAGAGAAGATTCATAAAGAAGATGAATTTGGGTGAAGTTACCTTCTGACTGTGAGTCAAAATGCATAAAGTAATTCATAACAGAATAATTTGCAGTTAACAAGAGCCTGAAAACACAGACACTGAAGAGTCGCATTGACAGTATTCATTTCCATGGGAGAGGAGGTTCAGGGAAGTTCTGTTGACAGGATGTAGGGATGTGTGCAAGCTGAGTTTTGAGAGGATGGGAGGTGAGTCTACTAAGCCCTGGTTCTACATAACTGAGACACAATGGAGTTGGACTCCTCAGTCACTAAGAAGGCTGAGGTATTGCTCTAGATTTCTACTTAAAGAAAAGCCTGGAAGGAGAAATGGAGGTATTGTCAAAAACCTGATGTGTGTTGACTTCATGGGTGCCAAACTCAACTGAATAATAAGACTCATTTCTTATTATTATAGACTCAGATATTAGTTGTGTCTCAAATAAGATCCACACTGGGCAGTGGTATGTGCCCTTTGACATCTGGGTGTGCGTGTGCTGTCCTGAAAGTTGGGAGTGGGGGCTTCTGGATAAAGGGAAAATCTGGGAATTTTATTTATTTATTTATTTTAACCACGGTTGCCTTTTGTCTCCCTTCGCTCAACAGACAGATAGATCAATCAATCACTGTATTCTTTTTTTTTCTATAAATTCCTTTTTAGGGGGAATTTGTTTTTATTTAATTTTTTATTTTTTATTTTATATTGGACTATAGTAGATTTACAACATTGTGTTAATTTCAGGTGTACAGCAGAGTGATTCGGTTATACATATATATATATATATATATATATAATTTTTTTCAAATTCTTTTCCCATTTAGAACTTACAGATTATTGAGCAGAGTTCACTGTGCTATACTGTAGGTCTTTGTTGGTTATCTATTTTAAATATAGTAGTGTGTATATGTCAATCCTGAACTCCAGTTTATCCCTACCCCCCAGCCACCTTTCCCCTTTGATAACCATAAGTTTGTTTTCTATGCCTGTGAGTCTGTTTTGTAGATAAGTTCATTTTTATCATTTTTTTTTTAGAATCCTCATATAAGCGATATCATATGATATTTGTCTTTCTCTGTCTGACTTACTTCACTTAGTATGATAATCTCTAGGTCCATCCATGTTGCTGCAAATGGCATTATTTCATTCTTTTTTAATGGCTGATATTCCATTGTATATATGTACTGCATCTTCTTTATCCATTCATCTGTCAGTGGACATTTAGGTTGTTTCCACGCCTTGGCTGTTGTAAACAGTGCTGCTACAAACATTGAGATGCATATATCTTTTGGAATTAGGGTTTTCTCTGGATATATGCCCAGGAGTGGGATTGCTGGATCATATGCTAACTCTATTTTTAGTTTTTTAAAGAACCTCCATACTGTTCCCTGTAGTGGCTGCACAAATTTACATTCCTGGCCTTTTAGAAGAGACTACATCCCTACCTAACTCCTCCCTTGGGTGACTGCTTTTCTGTTGAATTGTAAAGCTGTGAGCCCTCAGCTGATAACCTGACACACCAATTACTGTTTTTCCGGCTCTTTCTTTGAAAGGACACTAATCCAGGCCCAGGGGAAACAAATAGCCCTGGGATTAATGAACAGAAGATATTCCCTCCCCCACCTTGACCCAGCTCTCCAAAGGAGGTCAGCATTTGTCAAGGGGATGCTCTGGTGTCCTAGCTAGCCAAACAAAACATTCACTGACTTGGCTGGCCCACTCCAGACCCCTTGGCTCTACCACTTTGCACTCACACTGGGCTCACTCCATGGATCCCTTGCCCTGAAGACAACACTTCACAGTTGTCTACATTAAATTGCCCATTGTTTTCTCCAGCCTCAGGTCACCCAGAAACAAAAAATAAAAGATTATTTTAAAGTTCCTCTGCATTCAGCACATGGGACCTAATTTGCTGCTCTATCTGCAAGTGTAGTTTATCAAGAGGAAGATTTGGTACTCTAGAGTTGATATGCTCCTCCAGCATTATTTCCATGGACAGGTTTTTGTGAGCTGTTATGTTACAAGATGGCATGCACTTTAAGCAACATGAAAATCGGTCTGTGTTGTCACTTGCAGCATCTCAGATGGATTCCTCTCCCATTGCATTGCTCAGGGAGCCTTCACTTGATATGGGGAAAGTCATTATTAAGGTGAAGCGACGGGGAGCAATGTTAGGCATAACAGGTTTGAATGGACATCACCTCAATGCTAACAAAACCTTCTCTTGTTTCCCAGGATTTCTCTGTGTTAGTAGTACCAGGACATATTTCTCCCATGGTGCTGTCTTTACATTTCAAAGAATTAGTTGAGGGTGAAGAACAAGAGAAATATGAGAGATTTGCTTCCTACTAACGTGTATTGATTTTTTAAAATGAATTGGCCTGCCCCTCACTTAGGAACATGATGTGACTGGTTTATTCTTCATACAGCATTCATTTTGCTTTGTTTTTCTAGCAGTCAAGATGAGTTTACATGGAACCAAACAGACACAATCTCCTGATCTCCCTTGTGACCAATGCTTTAAGACAGCTGGTTGGAATTAGAATCAGAATATGTTATCATCAGAAGCTGCCTTACCCAGCATTACACAGAAATAAGGTCAACAGTATGGGACATCCAGGTTTGCCCCAGAGAACCAGAGAGATGTTGAGTTCAGGTCACGATCCAAAAAGCAGGGTCAAATGGTGGGTGTGCACTGGGAGATGATGAGACAAGCCAAGTCAGTCTCCAGAGGTAACAGGAGCAAGAACTGGGAAGCAGAAAGGGGGAAAACAGCTAGGACTCTGGGAGACAGGACCTAGGGTGATCCCAATGGCTCCACTTGACAGCATCTCCTTGACCCAACTCGGTTTTTGATAGACTGGATATAATTTAGCTACTGATATTTTTCTATATCAGACACGATGATGAAAGTCAGAGAGTTTAGGAGATGGACAGCAACAGTCAGCTCTCTGTGGGGGCAGTGTGGGGTCATGAATACCAGATTCCTGACTCTCAGGCCAGTGTTCTGATGCAGGGCTGACGCATTGCTGAGAGTAGAGCTTTTCCTCTGGGAAAATGTAACATGATCAAAGCTCTTGGAATCTGTGGGATCTGAGGAAGTTAGTTATCTATGGCCCAGCTCTGGAGGATCTGTGCCTCTTTCCTCTTCCCCATAGGCAGAGTGAAACTTTAGCCTGGTATTGAGGCAGAAATCTCCAGAAGCATTCTGTAGGGTCAAGACAGAAATGGCTGCATTTGACTCTAGATACATTTGTCTCCAATATGCAGCAGGGATGCTGTGGCCTGAGCAGCCCGCTCTCTGTTCAGAAGCCGAGGGTTCAAGACCCTCCCATGAGACCCTCTCTTCTTATCTTCCTCCCACCAGCATTCTCCTTTTTTCTCTCCTTCTCTGCCCCACCCACCCCTCCAGATACACCCTTGCTTTTTCTTTCTATTGATTCTTAGCCCCATTTCCCCAAAGCTCTAAGTTTATCTTTGGATTTTAGATTTATCATACTCTTAAATTTTTTAACTTTCACATTTTAATCTCTTGCCTTGATAGCTCAGGGCTTCTGTTTGGTTTCTTACCAGTTATTTGGCTCTGCCTTATTTTTCAACACTTAATCATTTGAAATATTGAGCCTAAATTTTATTTTATTTATTTATTTATTTATTTTGGTGGTACGCGGGCCTCTCACTGTTGTGGCCTCTCCCGTTGCGGAGCACAGGCTCCGGACGCGCAGGCTCAGCGGCCATGGCTCACGGGCCCAGCCGCTCCGCGGCATGTGGGATCCTCCCAGACCGGGGCACGAACCCGCGTCCCCTGCATCCGCAGGCGGACTCCCAACCACTGCGCCACCAGGGAAGCCCTGAGCCTAAATTTTAAATCTTTCTTTTGTTGCTTTCAGTTATATGTAACTCGTTTTAAAGTTTCTGGTCATTTATTTCTAGTCTATATTTTATCTGTTTTTAAAACTCTGTTTTTTTCCCTGTTTTGTTTTAATTTTCATCTTACTGTTTGCAACAACTCAGTGGAATACTGGCCTGGAGGTATGCACGGGATCGAGAACTCACATTACTAATTTTCTCGCTCCCGTTTACTCCTAGCTGTCCCTATATATGTCTTTTCCATTTTTCTCCATAGATTTCCTAGCCTCGTTGAAGATGACTTTGCAAAGATTCTTGCCCTAGGAGACTTGGGAGACTTATGGGTAGAATCTCCTAAGAGCCAGAATCCTACTGTTCAGATAACATGTTTTACTTGCTGAGTATTAGTTATTTAGAGCTCACGTTATCCAGACATTTTCAGAAAAGTCAAGCATTTTAAAATCAATGTTCTCCAACATTTACATCATTGGTTTGTGAGTAAATCATCTGAGTGGTTTGCCCTGAGTAGGTTGGGACCGGAGCTGGCAGTGCTTCTGGCCTGACTTGGTAAAGAGCCAGGTAGGGCTGAGTAAAGAGATTAAGGGTGGGATTCTCCAACAAACTGCCATCTCTTTGCTCCTGCCTGCGCAGTGTCTCTGCTCTTTCTGGGGAGGGTCATAGGAGGAGCCTATCTGAGTGTGAGTGCTACCATTCTACCTTCTCTTTCTTATGAGAACAAAGAGAAGCTGTCTAGAACAGACACAATTATGAACAGGGTTCCTAAGTGGGGGCTGATGTGCCCCTTCTAGGTGCTTCTTTCAAACCACCAGGCCCTGTGCCAGACAACAGAGGCTTGCCAGAGGGGCTTCAGACATGGCCCCCCTCATTTTCTGACTTGGCTGGGTTTCCCAACTCTCACCACCTCCCAGTCTCAGGAGATCGGTAGTGTATAGGAGGATAGTTGATGGTGGAGAAGTCTAATTCTCTACTACACTCTCTGACAAAGAAAGAGTGGAGGACCCCCCATCTTTTGCATATTATGACCATTCTGTTGTCAATTAAGCCAGTGGATGAGTGGGCTATCCCACCTGAGGGCTAGTACTTTTCCTCAGAAATTGACAACTGAGACACATCAAAAACGGGATTCTCTTTCGCAGTAGCCAATAGATATCATGTGCCTGTTAGAGAGAGGTCTTAGTATTAGGTGCCAAGGAAGTGACATGGTGTGGGTTTTAGTCCCTGCCTTTGGGGACTTTACGATGACATTGGTGACACAAGAAATATGCATCAAATAGTTATGTGGCTTACAAAGTCCTTACATCTTCAGGTGTTTCTCTCCTTCATTCCTCCTTTGTCTCACTAAAGACCTACTCATCCTCAGGTCAAATTTTGAGGTTACGTTTTTGAGGAAATTAGCCCTTCCTGGGTTAGGTCACCCTCTTACTGGCTATGACCAAATCCTTTTCTAACCTTTACCTTTGCACTTTGTGATTTCTTGTGTTTTTGCCTGTTTTTCTCATTAGTAAGCTACATTTTTGACAGTAAGCTCTTTAAAAGCAGAGACTACCACACTGTTTTATCACCAGCATACAGCATAGAGAGATGCTCCACAAATATTTTTGAATGAATGAATGATCAATCAATGAACTATAAGAGGTAGGGTATATCACATGCAAAAAGCATAGGAGAGACAGCATCTTCTGAACAAATTTTAATGGGAATGGAGAAAGTAATTCCTTGAGATACTGTGGTAAAATTGTGGAGCAAGTGCAGTGTGAGTGACCTGGCAATTTTTGTGATCCTATGCACTTGTCTGCAGGCACAGTCACTTCTCAAAATCTGGTGTCAGGTTAAGTTATGGAGTCCCTCAATCAGAAGGAAGTTGATGAGGGTTGATTAGCATTCCTCTGGAAAGTGTGGCATTGATATTCTAACTGAGGTCAATACTTCTAGATCTGTATGTGTGTGTGTGTGTGACAATGACATCTGGGCCAGATGACCTCTTTCAGCCAGCCTCCATCACCAGCACTTCCTGAAAGCCATTGCATGTATCAGTTTGTGCAGGGGCAGAAACACCTAATTACCACAAGCCTCTAGCTTGTTCTGGTGGGAGAGCTTGGGCATACATAGAAAAAATATGTATACAAATACCTCTGAGTAGAAGTGACACTCAGAGAAACATTCACAAACATGCAAAGTGTAGAAGGAACACAGACATGAAAACAACCAGTGGGCAGCTGGCTCAACCTGTATAAATAAATCATATGCAAGGGTGGGAAAGAAACGCCTACAGATGTAAGGACCTTGTAAGCCAATGTAACTATTTGATGCATATTTCTTGTATCACTAACTTCGTCCTAAGGTCCCGGAAGGCAGGGACTAAAACACACATCAGGTAGCTTTCTTGGCATCTCATACTAAGACCTGTCAATAATAGGCACTCAATACCTATTGGCTGCTGCTGAAGAGAATCCCATTTCGAAATACAGTAGACCCCATGGAAGAGTATATGGTGAGGGTATCTGGAGGGGTTCCTGCTGGAGGGCACTCGAGCACAGTTCTAAATGGGAAAAGAACCTGATTTGCTGAAGAAGACTGGGGAGGGTGGTTCTGTGGGGTAATGGCAAGTATACTGTGCAAAGTGCAAAGGGTAGTGGATGCATGTGCGGGATTGGTAGGTCAGGGAATTCCTGCCACCAGGCCAGGGAAGGCGGTGAATAAGAGGACAGCTGCTGGTAGACAAGAAGGGAGAAGAAGGATAAATATCATGAATGACCACCCCCACTGGAAGGGATGCCTATATCAAGTGTCATAGAATATATTCCATGGAATCTGTGGCTGTGAGGTGTGGTTGGGAATTTGGGAGTTTGTGTGTTAGGACTAAGAGGGGAAGTTGGAAGGGTGGTTACTTTGTAGGGTTCAATATGATTCCTCTAAGTTAATAAATTCATATCGAGGGTCTAGTGGGGGCTGATACTATGCAAAAAGCTGGTAGATACAGTGACAACAGACATAGTCCCACCCCACCTAAACTTTGGGCTCTGCAAGAGTGGGAGGGCATCTAGTAAGAGGTTCAAACTCCACGAAGGGGAGTTTTAGGAAAAGAAGCAATCAGAAGCTTCTTGAGTCATCTGAGAAGGGCAGTCACCTGCTCACATGATGCTTGAGGAAGATGATTGAACATCAGAGTCCAGATTGGACTGTGGTGGGGGAAGGCCTCAAGGTGGGAGGTTGGCCCAGTGTTGCCACAGAGTTCAGGAAAGAGGAGCAGCATCTGGCCTTGAGTGAGGATAGAGACAAGAAATGACTACAGCAATGTTTCCAACTCTGCTTTGATGTGGTGATGCTGAGAGATGAGAACAGAGAAGGGAGAAAGGCAAACATACAGCTTCTATCCTTCCAACATGAATCTGCTGAGTGGGCCTTCTAGGAGCTGCTTCGTGGAAGGGGCACAGGCCAGGAGTCTGAAACATGGCTCTACTTTTGGCTGTTGGACCTCGAGAAAAATAATTTTACATCAACTTTGGCTTATTTATCTTAAATGACCTATGATATATGACAGTACTTTGGTGGGAAAAGTATGTAATAGATGACATCAATCAATGATATGCTAAATTACATTATTGATGGCAATAAAGACAGATTGGTACACTGCTTTACACTTTACAAAGCATTTTTTTGTATGTATTATTTAATTTTAGCCTTACCAGAACCACTGAGGTAAACACAATTATTTCATTCATATTTCATAACTGAGGAAATGGAGACTTGGAGTCTTGTCCTAAGGCCATAAGGGTAGTAAAGGGCAGAGGCAAGATTCAACCCCCCCCAGATATTGGCCTTCTGTATTATGTGGGAACTTAGAGGTCTCACTTATTTATTAAATATCAACTATCAATTCTTACTGCATGGAAGATAGCATTAGATGATGATGATGATGATGATGATGACGATTATCTCAGGATGCCGATTCACCCAGCCATTTATTCATCATATGTTTTCACTGAAGCACATGTGAAGTGTACTGTGAAATGGTGTGTGTACAGGTCCGTTTCATCTGGGGCTGGCACTTTATCATTCCATTCAGGGAACAAGCCTCTGACAATTGGTTCAAGGATCCCTCCTTGATCAAGGCTCCCCTGGCTTCAAGTCCTCATACCCTACTTTTTTCAGAACTCTGCTGCACTCTGCTTCTGCCATATGGTCTATGGTGTCTTCATTTTCATTTTCTGTTCATTTATTTACCGTTCACTACATGTTTTTAGTACTTATTCTGTAGAAGGCTCTGTGATCGATACACAGTATTTTTGGCAGGAGAGTACCAAAGCTAACATTTGTTATTCAGTCACAGTGCTAGGTCTGAACATGGTAGGCAATCAATAAATATTTGTTTGATTGACTGAGATTCCCAGATCGAGAATCCACATGGTTGGGAGATGCCAAAATGAATCTCCTAAAAGTACGCCCAGTAAACGCAGAGAGTGAAGTCCAGAGCAGCTGCAGTGCTGTCTGGGGGCATTTTCCCGTGAACCCTGTAGTCCACAAGCCTACCCTTGACCCTCCTCTCATCCTGTAGTTTCAGAGCTGAAACAATTGCAGTCACAGTGTATAAACTCACCGTATTCCGTACTGGGGAAAATGGGAGACTTTGGCTTTTGAAAGTTTTGTGAACTACATCTTAATTCAGCAGGGAAGACGTTAAGAAGCAATAAAAAAAAAAAAAATTTATTGTTGTTATTTTTACTTGCATCCTGTTTCTTCTGGCTGTGCCACTGCCTTGTGAAGGGGCCTTGGCACATATGAGACTTTTGAGTGCCAGTTTTCCCATCTGTAAAATAATCCCCGTCCTTGATCCTCTGCTCACAGGGGTGCTTGGAAGCCCAGGAAGGTAATGTCTATGCTGTGCTTTCAGGATCCTGGACAAAAGGCATTGTAAAAATAAAGGCAATCACTCCTATTAGAGTGTACACTGTGGTTCAGAAGTGAGTTTCATGCCCTGTCCCCTTTCCTTGTGTCTCCTTGCCCTAAAGTCTTCCCTCTGCATGTCCCCACAAGCACAACTGTTCTGATCTACCCTCAGTCAGATTAATTGAACAAGATCCTTTGAAATCCCATCTAGTTTACCCAGCCTGCCTGTCTTTCAGGGCTTTCACAAGCTCTTCTCTTTATTGAGAAAGAGAAAAAGCTATCACTTGGAACGGCAAATCCTTGGTTCCCTTATCAGGCCAGCTTTTCTCCTGAAGGGTCCCCTTTTGCCCTTCAGACGAGCTCATCTGAAACTCCCTTCACACCATGATGGCTGGATGCAAGACTCTCCAGTGTAGTTGCCTTGGCAACAACTTCTGTTTGTTGCAAGTGCAGATTAGTGTTGGGTCATTGTTGTTTTCCCCTCTGCCTCATAGTACAAGAGAGGCAAATCAACTATGGATTAGGTGAAACAAAGGAAGTAGTCCAGTGAGTGATAGAAAGAGGGGGAGAGCAGACACAGAAAGCCTTGAGAAAGAACACAGCTGGGCCTTTGGAACCTACTGGGTAGTTAGACATTTAACAAAAACCATTAACTCCAGGAAGCAATTTATCTAGAGTGAGTTCAAGGTAGGTATGTAGAGCCCTTGACACGGACCAATACCTGTGAGGATCCTAAAAAGAGAGGGCTTCATAGGCAGAGCTGAATATCTCCTCATGGTAGACTGTAGAGCCACACTTGATATATTCTTCTCATCCTCAAGGAACTTAAACTTTGGGAATCCACTGACATTTACTGATGCCTGCTTGGAGGTAGGCCCTGTGGTGATTTTTTTTTTAATAGCATTTTTTTTTGTTTTTGCCTTACATGCAAATTGTGTGCAATCCCTCACTGCATAGTTTCCAGCAGACAACTGTGGAGTTTTTTTTAACTTTTATTTTATATTGGAGTATAGTTGGTTAACAATGTTGTGTTAGTCTCAGGGGAGCAATAAAATGATTCAGTTATGCATATGCATGTATCTATTCTTTTTCAAATACTTTTCCCATTTAGATTGTTACATAATATTGAACAGAGTTCCCTGTGCTATACACTAGGTTCTTGTTAGTTATCTATTTTAAATATAGCGGTATGTACATGTCAATTCCAAACTCCCAATCTGTCCCTCTCTTCTACCCTTCCTCCCCCCGGTAACCTGTGGTTATTAGTACAATTTGGCAAAAACCTTCCCTCGTGTCCACATAGCACACATCATCCTTAACATACTATTCAAGTGGTTTTACTTAACATTAGCATGGTATTTATTCCTGTTTTTATTTTTAAATTTTCTTTATTTGAGAGGATTCGGCATCACTGTACAAGAAAAGACAACTTAAAGATTCGTGAGTTTGACAGAAAGGAGCATTCTGACCCATTTCAATTGTTAAGCTTTGACACCCATATATGTAAGTGACCGTTTATCCTTTGTGTTAGCATCAAGTACAACTCCTACGTTACAACAAGAGCAAGGTAGTTTTTGTAGGTATTAATTTGTTTTAATGTCTATTACAGATTCAAATATATATACATTTAGAAACTTTTCATCCTTTTATTCATTCATTCACTCACCAGCTACTTATTGGATTCTGATGATTCGCTAGGCACTGTGCTAGGCAGTAGAGGTATAGCAGTAGAGAAGACAAAAGAACATCTCTGCTAGCACATAGATGTTATATTCTTTTCAGTCCCATAATCAATGTTGGTGCTCACATGAGTGCTTCTGTATTAGCACAAAGGTTAGATGGAGGTTATAGAGGTGCCACACCCAAACTTTACCATACGATTATACAGTTTTAGAGATGAAAGTACCTTCGGAGACCATCATCTCCACCCTCCCATTTAAAGCAAGAATTCCTGTCTCAAATATCCCTTGGAGATGGGCACCATCTTCCACCCATCCCTCATACATCACTTCTTATCTAGCAGCAGCTCCACCTCCAGAACTTTTCCCAAATCTGTCCCCCACATCTTTCACCTGTCTCACTCCACTGGCCTCCTAGAAGGCCTCCCTGCCTCCATTCTTTTCCTCCTCCATGATTCATCCTCCACACTACTGAGAGAGTGAGCTTCTGAAAATGCAAATCAGCTCACGGCTTCTCTGCTGAAAACCCTGCAAAGGCTCTCTGCCCTCAAGTTAAAATCTTAACTCTCCACTCTGCCCCAGAAATCCCTGCATGCTTAGACGCCCACCATCTCCTGGACCTCACTTTCCTGACATCCCAACACAGCATTTACCATGACCTCAGGCACAATGGTTTGACTGCTTATTTTCTGTTACTGCCCCCAAACCACCACACACACAAACACACATACACCAACACACACTGGACACACGTTAAAAACTAAGCTCCTTGGCAGCCTGTAGTTTGATTTATTCACTTCTACTTATAAACGTGTTTCACATAGTAGGCATTCATAATTATTTGTTGAATTTTTAAAAATTGGTCTCTTTAGCACCTCTATGAAGGACAGGGAACTCTCTGTATAAGCGTCCTCCAATGTATATATTATTCTAATATTTTGTTTAGTTTTTTGTTATATTGTGCAAAATTTTCTATCCCTGTAACATCCACCCATTGGACTTTGTTCTGTTACATGAAATTAACCCATTTCTTATCCATGTAAACTCTTTAAATGCTTCATGTAGCTTTTATGTCTCACCACATTTTCTGTTTTCCAAGCTAAAGTCACGGTTCCTTTAACCATTTAACCTGTGTTGACTTTCAAATCCTTGTCTCTCTTGCTTCCTTTTCTCTTAAAAGCTACCAGTTTGCCTTTTTCTCTCTTAAAGTGTGGTGATTGGTTTAGTTGTATATCACAGTTACCCAGGGAAGACAGGATGAGCCGATTAACAGGAAACATTTGGCTGGTGAAACAGAAACTTGGTCCAATGTTATAAAATGTTTAGCGATCACTTACATGAAACTAGTTTAATGTCTGACCAATTAAACCCAATTGAAGTCTCTCCTCTGCCAAGCCAAGTACACCTTCCATTGGATTTTGAGCAATGAACCAAAGTGCATATTAGTGAGAAGAGGTGAAACTAATTCTCTGTTCTTAATCTCTCATAATACAGGCTGGCCCTCAATAACTATGATATCAAAATAATTATAATAAGATTATGTGGAATCTAAGACATGGTAATTAATGAAGAAGTATTTGAACTGTCAGTGGTATCTTGAGCCCTTAAGGGAAAAATAATAACCTGACAATATAAGTGAAATATGAGATCAACCAATTAATTAGCAGAATAATTTAATCTGATGCTCTGAAAGTAGGCCAATTAAAATGCACTCTTACTATTTAACATTGATTAAGCAAGGTGCTAGATCCTGAACACAGTTTGAAAATAGACCTTATTTCTACCTTCTGGGGACCTAAAACTATTTAAGTGGTTGTATATAAAAGGACAAAGGAACAAGAGGTGTGGTGTTGTCTTGATTTACTATTGGAGCTCCTTGCTCTAGTGCTGGGCAGTAAGGTAGGACTGTAACCACCAGGACATTCTTCCAAACTTCTCACTCCCTCTCTAGCCTCCTCCTCCTTCTAACCTTCATTGGAGGGTGGGAGAGATCAATCTGAGGTCAACTGAAGGCCAAAGAAATGAGTTTAAAAAAAAGCTTTCCAAAAAATGCAAAATTTCCTACACTTGAGATAGTTAGTGGAAAAGAGGAACCCGGTATCATTAGTGCCTTTGATAATTCTTTAGGAATAATTCATTGGGTATTAATGAAAGAACAATAACAATAAATACAAAAAACTGAAACCATCTTGCCTTCCAGCACACTTAAGGGAACACTCTCAAATTTAATGATGGTTGATACAAAGATAAACCACAAAGTAGCCTATTAACTGTTCATTTAACTTTAATGAATTCTGATCTCTGGAATAAAAAATAATAATATAAATGTATTTATAATTTTCAACGAGTTCTTTAACCTCTTGTAAGCCTTCTCCTTGTGAAATATTTAAGTTTTATGGTCTCCTCTCCAACACCTTGCTTATGTATTGGATGATCAGTATGTTGGTGTCATAATACTGTCCCTGAAAAGAAAATCCTCCATTCCTTCCCTCTCATGAGAAGAACACACAGGAGAAGGACCTCCCTCTCAGTCTCTTCTGGATTATTTGCATCCCATTGGGGTGCCCTTTGAATAGCTTTTGTAGCAATTCAAGTAGGTATGCTGAGACATTCATCCTTTTGTCTTCTCGTTGGGAACCATTGGCATTTATATATATAGAAGATGTTGGGGAGACCTGCTTTGGCTGGAAACCAACCATGGCTCTCTGAATCAAATGAGACTCACCCTAAGGCTTAGGACTGGCAAACGTCATGCTTCTGTTAGAGTATTCCATAATGTAATAAACAATAATGGATGCTAATTTGATGAAGGTTATTGTAGGTTGTTCAAACACACTAAATTATTGTGCTTAAACACAAAAGAGTTCTGCACTCACCTTCTAAAATGATTACCAATTCACCAGCATCTATCCACATTCTACCTGTGTATCCATGAGTCTCGGTTAAGAAGTATGAGTATTTGCCTAAACTAATGGCACCGTCTACAGCTTGACTTGATTTCTCAGTGCATATTTACAGGAAAACGGATGATAACACTATGATGATAAAGCTATGAGTAATTGGATTCCTACTAAAATTTACTAAAGCTAAGTGCTTTCCGTGCATTGTTTTATTAAATCCTCACAACCTATGAGGTAGACGTTATCATTAATTCCCATGTTGTAGAGATAAACTTGAAGCCTAAAAATGAAGTACTATGGTAACTGGCGGAAGAAAAAACACATCTTCAAGTCTGTCTGGTATGAATTTCTCTTCTCTGAACCTCTGTGCTTTATCATTCCCTTGGGAATAATGTGCCAGCATGTGAAGGTTATAATCATTGCTTGGACATACATGGTTTTAATAAGTTAAATATCATTGTTCTACCTAATGTACACATCAGCGCTTGTGTCCACTGACTTAATCCCTCCTTATAATCTTTACATGCATTGTATGTATGCTTGTTATTGTAACAGTTTTACAACAGAGACCTAAGGGTATTGAGCAACTCCATGGCAAACACGCTTTCTCTGCTGTGTCCATGGTCACATTTCCACTATGCTCCCAATCATCTAATTAATTTTGTTTACTTATTTAAAATTTTACATTATTTTTCTCATCAGCCCAGTCTGAAAATAGCAATGTGTACCTTTACCTCTGCTCAGAAAGAAGAAATAGAAAAGAAAATGGAGTAGAGGTTCCTTTTGTTGTTGTTGTTGTTTTGACAGTTGCAATGTATCACTTTCTTTGTCCTGAGGGCTAAAATAATGTTTGAAATTGTAGCAAATTAGCATCTCAGAGCCAAATCTATCTTCCTCTGTAGTTTTGTTCTCTTCCTTGTGTTCTCCCATTTATTTAGGTTTGCAAATTTAAAGTCTGGCTCCCCCAAGTAAACTGTCCAAAAGCCCCTCTCTACCTTAGGTCCCTAACCCAGCAACCGCAAACCAAACAGCCCCAGGGAAGGTTTTGTCTGCCTGTTTTGTACCTGATGCTCTTGAACTAAATATTTCTTACCAGTCTAAAAGGAAAGTCTAGGGCACACGTGTTATGGAACATGGAAAAATTCATCTGTGTGTTCATTGGGCTAGTGAGGTAATAGTGTATTCAGGTAATAATGGGTAACTTATCCTGTGATTGTCTCCATTCTCTGACCCTGTTGGTGGAGAGAAATTATGAAGTAATAATCAGAAAACCTTGATGACTGATGAAATGTGGGAGACAAGGGAGAAAGAGGAGTCCAAAATGATGGGCATATTGAACTTTGGTTCCTGGGAGAATGACGATGCTATTAACTGGAGTAGAAAAGTCAGAAGGAGGAGCCACAAGGGATGAAAGGAGGAGAGAAAAGAAATGATGAACTCAGCTATAAAATTGCTGGGTTTGAGGTGGATGCTGGAAAATCAAGTACCAAGTGTCCAGCTGGCAGTTGGAATGGTAGAAGTGGAATTTAGGGAAAAGGTTCTGGTAGGAGATAAAAATGTGAAGGTCATGTGTATAAAAATGGATGATGTCTCTGGGGTAGAGAAGAGGAATGAAGCTTGAACCTTGAGAAATACCCTTAAACAAGCCACCAACACAGAAAAGCCTGTTAGGAAGTTAGAAAAGGAATGAACCATGAACGGGAGAGTAAATAGAATAGTGCCATGTGTTGGAAGGCAAGGAATGATAATGGGTTTTTTTTTCTGATAAGGCTGTGGGGTTTCAATCAGATTAAATGTGTTGAAGCAATTCATAAGCTATCAAATGCTATACCAGGTTTACTTATAAAGTTGTTATTTAAGGGCAACATTTGATGAGGAAATGGAACATATTGAAAGAGCATCAGAACCTCTAAGACCCAGTTAGGAAACTCCAGCAAAACACACACTTTACAACTAAACTGAACCATATAAAGAGGCCACTTATTTTGTCATAGAAAATGACCCTTTAGTATGATTCATTCTAATAACTTTAGCATGGTTCCCCAAACCCACTCTGAATAACTTGGCCACATTTGAGCTTTAGGAAGTAGTTTTACCTCATCCAGACCCTTTTCCTTGGCCCTCACCTTGGTACCTCTGGTCATTCTACCTTCGGTCTTCTGAGGGATGGAGAGTAGACATGGCTGATTAGAGTTACACAGCCCAGTAGCCACAAGTGTTAGATCAAAATCTATCCTTCTAACTTCCACGTGGTCCACTCTTTTGACCTCCCTCTCATACCCTTTCTCTGAGCTCAATGAGCATAGATAGTCAAGAAATCAAGACTCTCAAAAGTAATGACTCTGACTCTTTCCCCAAACTGATCATAAGAGAAAAATCCTCAATGATCTAATATACTGGGTAAACCCTTACCACCACAGGGCAGACAACCAGATAACCTGGAGGTACAACTTAACAGGGGAAGGGTTAACATCTGTCATCATTCTGATTGACATGCAGACCCTCCTCCACTGTCTGGTGAGTTTTATGGTCAGACTGAAGCAGAGCACCAAGGGAATTGCTTCAATTATGCAAATCAGTGACCCAATTAAGAACTTCCTTTTGTACATAGAGTCCCAGCATTTGCATACCTGGTCAGTTGTTCAAATAACCAAATTTTACTTGGTCTCATTAATATGTAATCCTTAAAATGCATTTTCACCCAACTAATGTGGTCTCTGCAAATGGAATTCTTCCCAAATATGTAAGTGGCTCCAAGTAGTTTTAAAAGTTCAAAAAGCACAGTAAGTACCTTGTCCATAGCCTGTTGATCATTAATAGAAATTCTACAAAATGGAAGTCAGCAGAGAGAACCATTAACGTGCCAATGGGGCAATTACAGGCTGCCAGCCTGACTCTCCCTTTCATTCTGCATGATTGCTGCCCCTTTGCCAACTCCACAGCAGTTTGAGGGAGCTGAAATATATTCCTGATTCTTTGGTGTGGTTTCAGGGAAGGGAGATATTCCAAGCTACAACTTTATATCCAGGATGACACATAAGTGGTTGAGATAATGCTTGGTTATTCAGAAAAATTAAGCCTGACCTTATATGTGTCCTTTGAAATGACCATTGGTTTCCGACTTTATCTTTGCCTTCTCACGTCAGTTTCTTATAATACTCACCCCATCCCTCCCCCATGGCTGCTTCTTTTCAGAAATGCAATTTCATGAGGAAAATGTGAAAAGAATGTGGCAGCGGTTGATTGCCAGGGAAGGCAGTTGCCTCTGCCTTTCTCTTCTTAGAGATACAGTAATAAAACACCAGTGGGAATTTTCATTTTAAATAATCAGAGAGAAAGATGCATGTGTGAATAAATTGATATAATGTCAGATATGTAATATAAAATACCATAATTATATTAAAAACTGTATATACTTTAAATTTATATACATTTAATATTATATATACGATGCCCATTTTATTTCAATGTACAGTCTTAGGAAAACCCAGCAATATATTTTAGAAAATTGAATGCTAATTTTAAAAAAGCCTATAAATTTTGCACCTATGGGATACTTCAGAAAGTTAATTTTCTCCATAGACTGTGGTAATTTTAACAAGATTATCCTAATATGACTCAGATGACTCATGAACAACTTCCATGTATTGAAAATTGGGTTTGAAATAGGATTTGGGGCTGTCATTTTCATAAATGAGATTATATTTTGTGCACATAGTCCCATTTTAATAATTTTTAAATCTGAAATTAATTTTTAAAACTTCATAGAAATATTTTAAGGGAAAAGGCACTGCTTACCTTCATCTGATTGCTTTACTTTATGTAATTCCCTTAGGGCTTCATCTAGCCATTGTATCTTTTCAGCAGTCATTTCGCTATTACTTTGTTAATGTGTTTCATGAAGACAGCAAAGCTAAGTGTATAGATTTACTGCAGGCTGAAAGTGGCCTAGCAAGTTGTCTGGCAAGTAGTAGCTTGTTTCTGAAAATATCATAATTATTCTTTGTGGCTGTGAAGAACTTGTTTTGTCTGCATTTGTTTATTAATAATTTCAATTTTTATAATAATCAAGTACTTATTTGTGAGGTTTGGGCTGAGATCACTAGACTGCTAAGATAGTAGATGACTGTTCTCTGTTCCTGAAGGTCAATAACGTGATTGGTAGACCTGCCTCCATGTCAGTCATTGCTGCAGATGAAACAAGGATGAGTTGAACGTAGTAACCAGGCTCCAGGAAGAGAATACTTGTATGGGATTAGTTTCTCAGTCTTAATTCACCTTTATTTTAACAATGTATGTGACATAAAGCAGCCTGCCATAGATGACCCGTAAAATATGCCTTGTTACTTCTGTCCTCTCTGCTTCAAAATTTCTCCACTGGCCTTCTCTCAGGATGGGTTCAGGTCTTCCCAGGTTCTGGGCATGCCAACTATTGGATGTACCACCTCAAACCTGTTTGTCTATTATGTATGTATTTAATGCACCCACACCCCACATGAAATCACATTTACACAAGATGATAGAAGACTTGATTTGAATTTTTGTTGACTATTCGATATAATAACATTTGTAGATACTTAAACATTTATTATTTTTGCTTTTCAGTTTTTTCATATTTTGGAGGGATTTTTTTGTTTGTTTTTTGGTCTCAAATATTTTTGAAACCCTTGAAAAACATGTAGATCCTAGATACTGAGCCCAGAAGTCTTCCCTTGTCTCCTATCTTAGAAGAAAAGTATCATTCCTGCTGACCAGGACTAGCCCCTTCTCTTATGCCTTTAATCCTAGCCCTGGTTCCCATCAACCAGCATTTAGAGAAGGTCTACCATATGACTGACTGCATAACTGGAAGCAATGATAATGTAGAGTGAGAATTCCTATACAAGAGAGAGGACAGGATCAATTTTTCTTAGGACGTGGCTTAGGATGATTTCACAGAGGAGGTGGCATTCATACTGAGCCTCATGGATGAATTGGAATTGGCTAGATGGAAGACAGTGGGGGTAGGGTAGACATTCCAGACAGAGAAACAGCATTGGCAAAATCATAGCTTTCGCCTAGATCTTGGTCTGTAAAGTATCTCTACCTTCCTCATTTTCAAAGACTAGAGACATTCATTTTCCTTCTACTTCTCAGACTACCCTTTCTCTGGACATTAATTTACACCTACCCCCAGGAAATGAGATGTTGCCTTCCAGAGCTTGTCCTTGTCTTCTTCCTTTCTTTCTCTTCATATTCTCCCTCAGTAATCTGAGCTTTCTCAATGCTATAAACCATTACCTTTTGTAGCATGCTATCCTAAATCTCCAGGGCCATACTTTCTTCTAAACTAAGGGTGTTTTGTTTTGTTTTCATTTGTATGATGGGCATCTCTGTGCATCCCAAACTAAGTACATAATTCTTCCACAAAAGTCTACTCTTTGTTCTGTGTTCCTTATTCCCACTGCTACCAGGAGAATTTCTTGGGCATCCCTGCTTGGTCCACCACATCCTTCAGCTAACTCCCTCTTGTATTACATTCCCTTCCCATCCCACTCTCTCCTAGGTAGCTGATCATTCATTCTCCTCTCACTTAGATTATCAGCTAGCCTCCCATCTAGTCTCCCTGCTTCCATTCCCACCAACACAGGCTACACACCCAAGTGCCAAAATGCCTATTTCTCACCATATCTCTCCTCTATTAAGGATGTTAATTACATCCACTATCTATGCTCAGGTCATATGTGAGGTCTCTATTACCTACCTTTCCAATATTAAATAAAATATTCACTTTTATACACTCATTGTCCCATCAAAACAGACTTATTTGCTGCCTCCCACAGTCACCTAGAATTTGTCAGTCTCCATCTTTTTGTGGAGAAGACCCTTGCTTCCCATGTTGAAATCTGTCATCTCCTTTAAGATTTAATTAGAAAGCTACCTCCTTCAGAGAGCATTTTCTTATGCTGTGCTTTCTTCCTCATCATTCATTTCCCCTCCTCCCCAATCCTATATGGTATTAAAAAGGAATTCTCCCTCTTTTGAATTCACATTTAATTATTTTAATTAACAAACTTAACTGTGTTTTTTCTGTTTATAATCCCATACCATTTTACTCAAACCTCTTAGGCAATTATTGTACTTTGCATTGATTCTGGAGACATTCCTCCATAAATATCTAGTGGATGAATGCGTGCAGCCTTTATAGACTTTTTTTTTACCTCTAACAAGTCAACTTCACATCTCTGAGTCAACTGAAAGAATATTATACGTGGAGTAAATTTATGTATGCTCACAACAAGTTATTTTATTTTTTTATTATTTCTTTTCTTTTTTAAAATTTTAAATAGATCTTTATTGGAGTATAATTACTTCACAATATTGTGTTAGTTTCTCTTGCACAACAAAGTGAATCAGCCATATGCACACACATGTCTCCATATCCCCTCCCTCTTGTGTCTCCCTTCCACCCTCCTTATCCCACCCCTCTAGGTGGTCTCAAAGAACAGAGCTGATCTCCCTGTGCTATGCTGCTGCTTCCCACCAGCCAACTATTTTACATTCGGTAGTGTATGTATGTCGATGCTACTCTCACTTCGCCCCAGCTTCCCCCTCCCACCCACTGTCCTCAAGTCCATTTTCTATGTCTATTTCTTTATTCCTGCCCTGCAACTAGGTTCATCGGCACCATTATTTTTTTTTAAGATTCCATATATATGTGTTAGCATATGGTATTTGTTTTTCTCTTTCTGACTTACTTCACTCTATATGACAGACTCTAGGTCCATCCATCTCACTACAGATAACTCAATTTTATTTCTTTTTATGGCTGAGTAATATTCCATTGTATATATGTGCCACATCTTTATCCATTCATCTGTCAATGGACATTTATGTTGGTTCTATGTCCTGGCTATTGTAAATAGTGCTGCAATGAACATTTTGGTACATGACTCTGTGGATTATGGTTTTCTCAGAGTATATGCCCAATAGTGGGACTGCTGGGTCATATGGTAGCTCTATTTGTAGTTTTTTAAGGAACCTCCATACTGTTCTCCATAGTGACTGTATCAATTTACATTCCCACCAGCAGTGCAAGAGGTTTCCTTTTTCTTCACACCCTCTCCAGCATTTACTGTTTATAGATTCTTGGATGATGCCCATTCTGACTGGTGTGAGGTGATACTTCATTGTAGTTTTGATTTGCATTTCTCAAATAATTAGTGATATTTAACATCTTTTCCTGTGCCTCTTGGTCATCCTGCAGGCCACTGGTGGGGGACTCTGACACTCAAGGAGATGGAAGGAACCCCAAGGAGAACCAGTAGGACATAGGGGGACTGAGGGGGGAGGAGAAGTGGTGGCCAGACAGGATCGGCACCCCTGAGGCTGGGGAGATCAGGAGAGGCTGGTGGGAGGAGCCATCCAGAAGGAGTGGAAGAGGAGAGGATGGCATTTGCCTGGCTCACTCGAGCACAGAAAGCCTGCTGGGCTCCCAGGTGAGGTCCCCTGCCTTCTGAGACTAGGGGTGGGGGACACACCTGGGCCCCTTCTGTTGCCTGAGCATAAGCCCCACCCCCCACAACCCCCAGGGCATTTTCCAGCCATGTGGGTCCTGAGCATTGGCCACGCCCACTACCCAAACCTCAAGCTTGCTTAGGTCCCACCCTCCACAGCCAAAGCCATTCCCCCCCTTTTTTTGTCCCTGCTCCTCTTTTTTGCTATTGTGGTACTGTTGTACCTTGCACTTGTTGACTCATCTATATTTTTATTTTTATATTTTTCCTAACACATCTGTTAGTTTCCTAGTCTAATTTTATTTTTTACTCTGTTGTTGTTGTTTTTCCGGCCCAAGCAACTTGCGGGATCTTGGTTCATGAGCCCAGGGTCAGGCCAAAGCTCCTGTGGTGGGAGCTCCAAGTACAAACAAAGGGACTAGCAGAGAACCTCAGCCCTGAGGGAATATTCATCAGTGAGGTCTCTCGTTGTTCCTCAACTCAACACAAAGACCCAGCTCTACCCAATAGCCTACAAACCCTAGAGTTGGAAACCTCAGGCCAAACAACCAGTAAGACAGGAACACAATCCCACACATTAAAAAAAAATGAGATGAGAAAAAAATATGTCACACATGAAGGAGCAAGGTAAAAACCTACAAGACCAAATAAATGAAGAGGAAATAGGCAATCTACCTGAAGAAGAATTCAGAGTAATGATAGTAAAGATGATCCAGAATCTCAGAAATAGAATGGAGACATGGATTGAGAAAATACAAGAAATGTTTAACAAAGATTTAGAAGAATTAAGAACGAAAAACAATAAACAAAGTAAGAACTGAAATGAAATATACGCTAGGAGGAATCAATAACAGAATAACTGAGGCAGAAGAACAAATAAGTGAGCTGAAAGACAAAATGGCAGAAATAACTGCCAACGAGCAGAATAAAGAAAAAATAATGAAAAGAATTGACGACAATCTCAGAGATCTCTGGGACAACAATAAATGCACCAACATTCGAATTATAGAGGTCCCAGAAGAAGAAGAGAAAAAGAAACGGTCTGAGAAAATATTTGAAGAGATTATAGTTGAAAACTTCCCTAACAAGGGAAAGGAAATATTCACCCAAGTTTGGGAAGCAGAAAGAGACCCACACAGGATAAACCCTAGGAAAAAACACACTAAGACACATATTAATCAAACTAACAATAAATAAATTCAAAGAAAAAATATTAAAAGCAGCAAAGGAAAAACAAAAAAATAACATACAAAGGGATCCCCATAAGGTTATCAACTGATTTTTCAGTGGAAAATCTGCAGGCCAGAAGGGAGAGGCAGGATATACTTAAAGTGATGAAAGAGAAAAAGCTACAACCAAGATTACTCTACCCAGCAGAGATCTCATTCAGATTTGATGGAGAAGTCAAAAGCTTTTCAGACAAGCAAAAGCTAAGACAATTCAGAACCACCAAACCAACTTTACAAAAATGCTAAAGAAACTTCTCTAAGTGGGAAACACAAGAGAAGAAAAAGACCCACAAGAACAAACCCAAAACAATTTTAAAAATGTTAATAAGAATATGCATATCAATAATAACATTGAAAGTAAATGGATTAAATGCCCCAGCCAAAAGACACAGACTGGTTGAATGGATACAAAACAAGACCCATATATATGCTGTCTACAAGAGACCCACTTCAGACCTATGGATACATACGGACTGAAAGTGAAGGGATGGAAAAAGATATTGCATGCAAATGGAAATCAAAAGAAAACTGGAGTAGCAATACTCATATCAGATAAAATATACTTCAAAATAAAGACTGTTACAAGAGATAAAGAGGGAAACTACATAATGATCAAATGATCAATCCAAGAAGAAGATATAACAATCATAAATATTTATGCACCCAACATAGGAGCACCTCAATATATAAAGCAAATTCTAAAAGCCATAAAAGGGGAAATCAACAGTAACACAATAATATTAGGGGACATTAACAGCCCACTTTCACCAATGGACAGATCAACCAAAATTAAAATAAGTAAGTAAAAACAAGCTTTAAATGACACATTAAAATAGATGGACTTAACTGATATTTATAGGACATTCCATCCAAAAACAACAGAATACAATTTCTTCTCAAGGGTTCATAGGACATTCTACAGGATAGATCTTATCTTGGGTCACAAATCAAGCCTTAGTAAATTTAAGAAAATTAAAATAGTATCAAGTATCTTTTCTGACCACAACACTATGAGACTAGACATCAATTACAGGAAAAAAACTGTAAAAAATATGAATACATAGAGGCAAAACAATATGCTACTAAATAACCAAGAGATCACTGAAGAAATCAATGAGGAAATCAAAAAATGCCTAGAAATAAATGACAATGAAAACATGAAGGCCCAAAATATATGGATGCAGCAAAAGCAGTTCTAAGAGGAATTTTATGGCAATACAATTCTACCTCAAGAAACAAGAAAATTCTCAAATAAACAATCTAACCCGACACTTAAAGCAACTAGAGAATGAAGAACAAAGAAAACCCAAAGTCAGTAGAAGGAAAGAAATCATAAAGATAAGAGCAGAAATAAATGAAATAGAAACAAAGAAAACAATAGAAAATATCAATAGGGCTTCCCTGGTGGCACAGTGGTTGAGAGTCCACCTGCCGATACAGGGGACACAGGTTCATGCCCCAGTCTGGGAAGATCCCACATGCCGCGGAGTGGCTAGGCCCATGAACCATGGCCGCTGAGCCTGCGCGTCCAGAGCCTGTGCTCTGCAAAGGGAGAGCCCACAACAGTGAGAGTCTGTGTACTGCAAAAAAAAAAAAAGAAGAAGAAAAGAGAAAATATCAATAAAACTAAAAGCTGGTTGTTTGAGGACTCAAATCAACAAAATTAGAAATGAAAAAGGAGAAGTAACAACTGACACTGCAGAAGTACAAAGGATCATCATGAGAGATTACTACAAGCAACTATATGCCAATGAAATGGACAACCTGGAAGCAATAGACAAATTCTTAGAAAAGCACAACCTTCCATGACTGAACTAGGAAGAAACAGAAAAATATCAACAGACCAATCACAAGCACTGAAATTGAAACTTAAATTAAAAATCTTCCAACCAACTAAAACCAAGAACCAGATGGATTCACAGGAAATTCTATCAAACATTTAGAGAAGAGCTAACACCTATCCTTCTCAAACTCTTCCAAAATATAGCAGAGGGAGGAACACTCCCAAACTCATTCTACAAGGCCTCCATCACCCTGATACCAAAAATAGACAAAGATGTCACAAAGATAGAAACTACAGGCCAATATCACTGATGAACATAGATGCAAAAATCCTCAACAAAATACTAGCAAACAGAATCCAACAGCACATTAAATGGATCATACACCATGATCAAGTGGGGTTTATTCCAGGAATGCAAGGATTCTTCAATATACACAAATCAATCAATGTGATACACCATATTAACAAATTGAAGGATAAAAATGATATGATAATCTCAATTGATGCAGAAAAAAACTTTTGACAAAATTCAACACCGTTTTATGATAAAAACTCTCCAGAAAGTAGGCATAGAGGGAACTTACCTCAACATAATAAAGGCCATATATGAAAAAACCCACAGCCAACATAATTCTCAATGGTGAAAAAGTGAAGCCATTTCCACAAGATCAGGAACAAAATAAGGTTGCCCACTCTCACCAGTATTATTCAACATAGTTTTGGAAGTTTTAGCCAGAGCAATCAGAGAAGAAAAAGAAATAAAAGGGATCCAAATCAGAAAAGAAGTAAGACTGTCACTGTTAGCAGATGACATGATGTGATGCATAGAGAATCCTAAAGATGCTACCAGAAAACTACTAGAGCTAATCAAAGAATTTGGTAAAATAGCAGGATACAAAATTAATGCATAGAAATCTCTTGCATTCCTATACACTAATGATGAAAAATCTGAAAGAGAAATTAAGGAAACACTCCCATTTGCCATTGCAACAAAAAGAATAAAATACCTAGGAATAAATCTACCTAAGGAGACAAAAGACATGTATGCAGAAAACTATAAGACACTGATGAAATAAATTAAAATGATACAAACAGATGGAGAGATACACCATGTTCTTGGGTTAGAAGAATCAATATTGTGAAAATAACTATATTACCCAAAGAAATCCACAGATTCAATTCAATCCCTATCAAACTACCAATGGGATTTTTCACAGAACTAGAACAAAAAATTTCACAATTTGTATAGAAACAGAAAAGACCCTGAATAGCCAAAGCAATCTTGAGAAAGAAAAGCGGAGCTCAAGGAATCAGGCTCCCTGACTTCAGACTATACTACAAAGCTACAATAATCAAGACAATATGGTACTGGCACAAAAACAGAAATATAGATCAATGGAATAGGATAGAAAGCACAGAGATAAACCCACACACATATGGTCACCTTATCTTTGATAAAGGAGACAAGAATATACAATGGAGAAAAGACAGCCTCTTCAATAAGTGGTGCTGGGAAAACTGGACAGCTACATGTAAAAGAATGAAAGTAGAACACTCCCTAACACTATACACAAAAATAAACTCAAAATGGATTAAAGACCTAAATATAAAGCCATTCACCATAAAATCTTAGAGGAAAATATAGGCAGAATACTCTATGACATACATCACATCAATATCCTTTCTGACCCACCTCCTAGACAAATGGAAATAAAAACAAAAATAAACAAATGGGACCTAATGAAACTTAAAAGCTTTTGCACAGCAAAGAAACCATAAACAAGATGAAAAGATGACACTCAAAATGAGAGAAAATATTTGCAAATGAAGCAACTAACAAAGGATTAATCTCCAAAATGTACAAGTAGCTCGTGCACCTCAGTATCAGAGAAACAGACCACCCAATCCAAAAATGGGCAGAAGATCTAAATAGACATTTCTCCAAAGAATGTATACAGATTGTCAACAAACACATAAAAGGAGGCTCAATGTCACTAATCATTAGAGCAATGCAAATAAAAACTACAATGAGGTATCAGCTCGCACCAGTCAGAATGGCCATCATCAAAAAATGTACAAACAATAAATGCTGGAGAGGGTGTGGAGAAAAGGGAACCCTCTTACACTGTTGGTGGGAATGAAAATTGATGCAGCCACTATGGAGAACTGTATGGAGGTTCCTTAAGAAACTAAAAATAGAACTACCATATGACCCAGCAGTCCCACTATTGGGCATATACTCTGAGAAAACCATAATCCACAGAGTCATGTACCAAAATGTTCATTGCAGCACTATTTACGATAGCCAGGACATGGAAGCAACCTAAGTGTCCATTGAGAGATAAATGGGTAAAGAAGATGTGGCATATATATATATAATGGAATATTACTCTGCCATAAAAAGAAAAGAAATTGAATTATTTGTAGTGAGGTGGTGGGGCCTAGAGTCTGTCATACAGAGTGAAGTAAGTCAGAAAAAGAAAAACAAACACTATATGTTAACATATGTATATACAATCTAAATTATTTTTTTTAATGGTTCTGATGAACCTCAAGGCAGGAGAGGATTAAAGATGCAGATGTAGAGAATGGACTTGAGGCATGGGAACAGGGAAGGTTAAGCTGGGATGAGCTGAGAGAGAGGCATGGACATATATACAGGACCAAATGTAAAATAGATAGCTAGTGGGAAGCAGCTGCATAGCACAGGGAGATCAGCTCAGTACTTAGAGCTGAGACGACCTAGAGGGGTGGGATAGGGATGGTGGTAGGGAGACACAAGAAGGAGGTGATAAGGGGATGTATGTATACGTATAGCTGATTCACTTTGTTATACAACAAAAACTATCACAACAATGTAAAGCAGTTATACTCCAATAAAGATGTTTAAAAAAGAAAATAGTACCCTTAAGGTAAGTCTACTGATAAGTTCTAGCTTTTGTCTGAAGATATTTTTATTTCTCCTAAATTTCTGATGAGCATTTTTCACTGAATATAGAGTCCTCAGTCAGCAGTAAGTTATTCTTTTTTTAATTTGTTTCTATCAAGAGGTTGAGTGGGTCTTTTTTTTTTTTTTTTTTTTTTTTTTTTGGTGGTACACGGGCCTCTCACTGCTGTGGCCTCTCCCGTTGCGGAGCACAGGCTCCGGACGCACAGGCCCAGCGGCCATGGCTCACGGGCCCAGCCGCTCCGCGGCATGTGGGATCCTCCCGGACCAGGGCACGAACCCGTGTCCCCTGCATCTGCAGGCGGATTCTCAACCACTGCACCACCAGGGAAGCCCGAGTGGGTCTTTTTTTTAACAAAATAGATATATTGAGATAAAATTGATAGTCAATAAAATGTATTTGTTTAAAATGTCAAATGTCCCTTCCACTAACAGACAAATCATCCAAACAGAAAATAAATAAGGAGACACAAGCTTCAAATGACACAATAGACCAGATAAATCAAATTGCTATTTATAGAACATTCCACCCAAAAGTGGCAGAATACACTTTCTTCTCAAGTGCACATGGAACATTCTCCAGGATAGATCACATCTTGGGTCACAAATCAAGCCTCAGAAAATTTAATTCATATCAAGCATCTTTTCTGACCACAAATTATGAGATTGGAAATCAATTACAGGAAAAAACTGTAAAAACTACAAATACATGGAGGCTAAACAGTGTGCTGCTAAATAACCGAGATATCACTGAAGAAATCAAAGAAGTAAAAAATACCTGGAAACAAATGACAATGAAAACACGACGACCCAAAACCTATGGTATCTAGCAAAAGCAGTTCTAAGAGGGAAGTTTACAGAAATACAATCCTACCTCAAGAAACAAGAAAAATTTCGAATAAACCAGCTAACCCTACACTTAAAACAACTAGAGAAAGAAGATCAAAGAAAACCCAAAGTCAGTAGATGGAAAGAAATCATAAATATCACAGCAGAAATAAATGAAATAGAAACCAAGAAAACAATAGCAAAGATCAATAAAACTAAAAGGTGGTTCTTTGAGAAGATAAACAAAATTGATAAACCCTTAGACAGACTCATCAAGAAAAAAAGGGAGAGGATGGAAATCAATAAAATTAGAAATGAAAAAGGAGAAGTCACAACTGACACTGCAGAAATACAAAGGATTATGAGACTACTGTAAACAACTATATGCCAATAAAATGGACAACCATGAAGAAATGGACAAATTCTTGGAAAGGTACAATTTTCCAAGACTGAACCAGGAAGAATTAGAAAATATAAACATGCCTGTCACAAGTAATGAAATTGAAACCATAACTAAAAATCTTCCAACAAATGAAAGTCCAGGACCAGAGGGTTTCACAGGAGAATTCTATCAAACATTTAGAGAAGAGCTAACACCGATCCTTCTCAAACTCTTCCAAAAAATTGCAGAGAGAAGAGCACTTCCAAGTTCATTCTATGAAGCCACCATCACCCTGATGGTGAAAAAGATATCACAAAAAAAGAAAATTATAGACCAATATCACTGATGAACATAGATGTAAAAGTCCTGAACAAAATAATACCGAATCTAACAACACATTAAAATGATCATACACCATGATCAAGCGAGATTTATCCCAGTGATGCAAGGATTCTTCAATATACATAAATTAATCAATGTGATACACCACATTAACAAATTAAGGAATAAAAACCATATGATTATCTCAATAGATGCAGAAAAAGCTTTGGACAAAATTGAACACCCATTTATGATAAAAATGCTCCAGAAAATGGGCATAGAGGGAACCTACGGCAACATAATAAAAGCCATATATGACAAACCCATAGTAAGCATCATACTCAATAGTGAAAAATTGAAAGCACTTCCACTAAGATCAGGAACAAGACAAGGATGTTCACCCTCACCACTCTTATTCAACATAATTTTGGAAGTCCTTACCATGGCAATCAGAGAAGAAAAATAAATAAAAGGATTACAAATTGGAAAAGAAGAAGTAAAACTGTCACTGTTTGCTGATAACATGATACTGTACATAGAAAATCCTAAAGATGCCACCAGAAAACTACTAGAACTAATCAGTGAATTTGGTAAGGTTGCAGGATAGAAAATTAATGCACAGAAATCTCTGGCATTCCTATACACCAACAATGAAAAATCAGAAAGAGAAATTAAGGAAACATTCCCATTTACCACTGCAACCAAAAGAATAAAATACCTAGAAATAAACATGCCTAAGGAGGTGAAAGACTTGCACTCAGAAAACTATAAAACACTGATGAAAGAAATCAAAGGTGACATAAACAGATGGAGAAATATACCATGTTCTTGGATTGGAAGAATCAATATTGTGAAAATGACTATACTACCCAAAGCAATCTACATATTCAGTGCAATCCCTATCAAACTAGCAATGGCATTCTTCACAGAATTAGAACAAAAAATTTTACGATTTGTATGGAAACACAAAAGGCCCCGAGTAGCCAAAGCAATGGTGAGAAAGAAAAACAGAGTTGGAGAAATCAGGCTCCCCTTCTTCAAACTATACCATAAAGCTACCATAATCAAGACAGTATGGTACTGGCGCAAAAACAGAAATATAGATCAATGGTACAAGATAGAATGCCCAGAGATAAATCCACGCACATATTGGTACCTAATTTACAACAAAGGAAGCAAGAACATACAATGGAAAAAAGACAACCTCTTCAATATGTGGTGCTGGGGAAACTGGACATCTACATGTAAAAGAATGACATTAGAACACTACCTAACATCATACACAAAAATAAACTTCAAATGGATTAAAGACTTAAATGTAAGACCAGACACCATAAAACTCTTAGAGGAAAACACTCTTTGATATAAACCACACAAGATCTTTTTTGACCCACCTCCTAGAGTAATGGAAATAAAAACAAAAATAAACAAATGGGACTTAATTAAACTTAAAAGGTTTTGCACAGCAAAGGAAATTTTAAACAAGACAAAAAACAATACTCAGAATGGGAGAAAATATTTGCAAATGAAACAACAGACAAAGGATTAATCTCCAAACTATACAAACAGCTCATGGAGCTCAATCTCAAGAAAACAAACAATCCAGTTAAAAAGTGGGCAGAAGACCTAAGTAGACATTTCACCAAGGAAGACATGCAACAAGTTATTTTAAAGGATAATTTGAAAGGGTGCAATATTTCTGGTGTGGAATTTCAATTCTCTGTATAACTATAGAAAGAGAAAATTAAACTGGTGATTGGGTAATTTTTGTGATATCCTCTTACAGAATATTTGAGTTTAAATTTTGTATAATAAACTAGGGAAGAGTCAGGACAATTAACAATAGCAATAATAATAATTTAATAACCATTGTTAATTGAGAACCATATATTTGCCACATCCTTATCCATATGATATGTACACATTAATTCTATCCTTATATTTTACAAATTGGCAAATTGAGGCTCAAAGAGATTAAATTCAACTATCTAAACACTCACCGTTACTATTCAACATCCACACTATTTCTCTGGATCACAATCAACTCCTCAAAATATTTCTAGCTACTTAAACATCATATGATTCCAGGTACTTCCCTTTTCTCCCGTAAAGCCAATCCCAGTTTTGCTCAATCTGTGCTTTGCCTCCGCTCTATTAGGGTGAAGTTGTTTTTTCCTGACTTCTTACATTAGTGTGGTGGTTATTCCCAGAGGTCTGAAAAAATGAAGTTATCAGTACATGAACAGAGTCTCTCCTCATGGTAATTCATCTTAGGATACAGTTCAGCAATGCCTGCATCTGAAAGTGATGTGCATTTGCCCACAGATCGGTGTATCAGGCACAGCTCTTTCTTTAATACTGGCATAATTTAGCTTAAAATATTAAATCTAAAAAACTTGGTCACTGTTCAAAAAAAATGTTTGCACTGATCTGTTCTAACAATGGGAGATTCCCACCTTCAGAGCTGCTTTCTGGAGTTAAGAAAGCCTTGCTATTACATTACAAGAGCTTATTTGAGGAAGTTCCATATAAGTAGGGTGGAGAGAGTAAAAAGCATGGGCTTAAATCTTGGCTCTACTGCTTAGAAGCTGTGTGGTTTCTCAGTGCCTCTGTTTCCCTGTTTGTGTAATGGGTGGGGGTGAGGGATGGGAGAGGAGATAACACCTATTTTATAGAGTGGTATGAGGACTGGAAAAAACATGTGGGCCTGGTATAAGTAGTCAACAAATGGTAGTCATTGTAATTATTAGTCTCACAGGAAATTCCTATTCCCTAGCAGAAGGAAGGGCCCTGTGTTAGTTTTCTGTGGCTGCTGTAATCAATTACAATTTATTCTCTCACAGTTCTGGGGGCCAGAAGTCTGAAATCAATGTTTGGCGGGGATGTACTTCCTCTGGAGGCCCTGGAGGAAATGTACCCTTTGCCTTTTCCAGCTTCTGGTGGCTGCCAGCATTCCTTGACTTATGGCCGCATCACACTAACCTCTGCCTCTGTCGTCACATTGCCTCTGCCTCTTTTGTCTATTTAATCTTCTTCTGCCTCCCTCTTATAAGGTTGCTTGTCATTGGGTTTTGGACCCACATGGCTAACCCAGAATGATCTCATCTCAACATCTTTAACTTGATGTCTGCAAAGATCACCCTTCCAAGTAAGATGGCATTTATAGGTTCTGGGGATTAGGACATGAATATCTTTACTGGGCTACGGTTTAACCCACCCTAGGTCCTGAAGGAATGGGTAAGGTATTTTGTTTTGTTTACTTTGGGCAGGTATTGTAGAACATGTGTGGTACACAGAAAGCTTCCTGACTGGGGTAATGCAGTGACGATGCTGATGACCAGGGAGCAGCGTGAGGCTGCAACAGATTCTGAGAGGGGACAATAACGTATCCAGAGAAGCAGGGAGATGGCAGAAGGCCTGGAGTCAGGGAGATCTAAGCTCGAGGTGTAGCCTTGGCCCCAACTCATTGTGTAACAGAGGGCCAGACACTTCTCCATGGGCCTCAGTTTTCTCATCTGTAAAATGAGACACTGTTGAACCAGATCAGAGATTTTAAATTGACTGCATACAGGTTGAATGCAACCTTCCCAGGTGTTTGTTTTATTTGTATCTTTAAAAAATCTGAATATTTTTAAATTGACAGACGTCATATAAAAATCAGTATAGCTTTTTTTTTTTTTTTTTTTGCAGTACATGGGCCTCCCGCTGTTGTGGCCTCTCCCGTTGTGGAGCACAGGCTCTGGACGCACAGGCCCAGCAGCCATGGCTCACGGGCCCAGCTGCTCTGCGGCATGTGGGATCCTCCCAGACCGGGACACGAACCCACGTCCCCTGCATTGGCAGGTGGACCCTCAACCACTGCCCCACCAGGGAAGCCCAGTATAGCTTCTTTTGACAATCAGATGTGGCAGCAATAGGGCACTCCATCTCCTTTGCTGGCAGTGGGCTGTGGGGAGTGTGGCCACACCATTACCATGAACCGTCCAATGTGCCTCCTCTCCGTCCATACCATATTGGCTTTTGACACTGAGACTGAGTGCCAGGGGCCCTTGATCATCCTCTCACACTGCAGATTTCCTGATGGTAGAGAAATATTTCTCTGTATCCACGTTTCCATCAGTCGAGAGATCCAGATGAATGGCTTTTCCTATGCCTAGCTGGGTTCACTCACTTACATGGCCTGCCTGGGCCCTCCAGAGTTTTGCTTTTGTGATGGCTGAGTCAGACTGCTCATCTCTATGATGCTGATGATCTAGGTGCCAGAGAAAAAGGCTGCGTCTGCCAGAGGCTGATATGACCTGTGTCTGTAAGCAAGCTCTCCATATGCCCTTCAAGGCACACCAATCCACCATGTTCCAGACCTGTTACAGGGATACTTCACAATTCATAGGATGAGATTCACAGCCTCTCTTATTGCTGCTTATAACCTGATCCTCCCCTGTCCCCTGCCTCCAATTTTCTCAGTCCTCAGATTTCTTGCTCGTCTTTCTATACATTTCCACGATTCCTGCTGCAGAATGTTTTACCCTTCAACTCCTGCCAGCGGTACCCTTCCTGAGGATTTTGTGGGAGTTTATTATAGCAGCCTGTCCTTCATCTGGACTTTACTGCTCTCTCCTGCATGATTCATGATTTAGCTCTGCAAAGCATTTTTAGAGCCTTGTTTGCTATGGAAGAGAACTAGGAAACAAAGCAGCGTGTTGTCTTAAATCTGGTCCCTCTCATAAGGGGGCTAGTTAATTTTTAAAATTGTAATCCTCCAGTAATGGACCATCTGAAAGGACAATCTCTCTCTCAGTTGGAGCCTCCTGTGACACAGTGATGTGTCACGTGTCCTGACCCATGCCTGCCTGGTCACCTTTCAGGGAAATTGTCCTCTCCCATTCCCCTGGTCTCAAAGTCTCAATGTTCCTTGTCCTTTCCAGATGTTTCTAACTGAAGCTGGAGAGTGATGCCATTTCATCACCCCTCCATCCCCAACAATTGTCTTAATGCCCCAGGGGCTACCAGCTCACATGGAAGGCCAGGTTCTACTAATGGTACTTAGCTGAATAAGCTAATGATGGAGAGGGGCAAGATCTCTCACAAGCAAAAGAAGCTTTTGCTTTTATTTTAATTTCTATTTATTCTCTGATATTCTGGAGCTTCCTTAGTAGGTATCAAGCTAAGTAAGTTTTAAACAATATAAAAACTACAGAAAAGTTTACTCTCTCTTGGATCTTTAGTTGTGTGCAGTTCAAGTCAACAAACAGCTGGGGGTATCTCCTGGGGCCCTGGCTGTGCTTGCACTCAGTTTTGAGCTAACAAAATGTGGAGATAATGCTGGCTTTATAGAAAGGGTACACAAGATCAGCAGCAGGGAAAAAGCAAAACTCAAAAAGCAGGACAGAAGAAGTTTGGTAGACACAGAGGAAGGCAGATCGAGAGACAGGAAACGGTGATTAAAGCATGAGATAATCTTCGTAGTTCAGTCTGTGGATGATAGCAGACCAGAGGCTTTTGCAGACTCTGAGGACAAGAAGTATTTCTTGAAGAGCCACGTGGTTTCCTCAAAAGCATATACTCCTTTCAAATGATGTCCTGTTAACCTTGCTCCCATTTTTCTCTATTCTCCATATTAATGGGGCCGCTATTCACCCAGCTGCTCAAGCCAGATGCTCAGATGCCTCCTGACCTCCACTCCCCCCCCCTCCTCCCCCAGTCACCTGATTTAGTTGTCTCTGTTTGCTAAGTGCTGAATCCATTCCTGCTTCTCCCTGCCCTGCCAGGTCCTGCCATCCCTTCTCCTTGGGGATTTTAATCTGTTGTAAAGGTGTAAAGGTCACTCAGGCAAAACCTGGCTTGTGTCAGGATTCCTTCCAGCACCACGTACAGACACACACACACACACACACACACACACACACTCACCCCCCACTGTCTCTCACACACATCTTCACAACACCCTCTCACACATACACACACTCACTCAGACTCTCACATATTCATCCTCACACACACATACCTTCACACACACTGAGATCCCTACAACAGAACCTCACTGACGCTGCGCAACTTGTAATTGGCCTTGGAAGAAGGGCCTCTAAGCGGTCATATCCCAGAACGAGCCATTTGTCAGCTTTTCCTTCCTCAGGAACTTATTTTGGGTTGCGGTTACTTAAGGACTGGTCTTGGGTCACAGGTCAATTTTCGTGATGCCACCTTCAGGCTCATTCTGCTTACTCTGCTATACATGAACTCTAGCCTGTAAGAGTACCCCTTCCTCACCTATGGCTACCCGCCTCCTCGCTCACGGCAAGTTCCCTGTATGCATCCCTGTTCCCAGGAGAATAAATCTCATATTATATAGAACTCCCACACCTGTGATATATAGGGCAGCCTCCACCACGGCCCTGGGAGGACTTCCGAGCACGCTTCTGGTCTCTGATGCAGGAATAGCTCTATTCTCTTTGAGTGGAATACTCATTTCCAGGATATGTCCCCTCCCTGCCCAGCAGGGAGGAAATCACCCCCCAAGAGGGTAAGGACTTTTGATCTGACCAAGTGGCCCTGCCTGGTATTATCTAGTGAAGCTTCACTTCATTGGAGACATTATTATCCAGTTGGGGAAGTAGTGAAATTACTCAGAAGTTAGAAATTGAATTAATTAAAACAATTATTACTATCATCCCCGGGAATGAGATGGAGTTGTTAGGTAAGATTGTATTTTTCTCCTCTCTGAGTGCAAGACGAATCTCCTCTTTTTCTTTCCCTTTTGAGCCTCAATAAGTAGAAAAATAGCAGCACGTTTCTGAAGAGAGCTGGAAAATGAAAAAAGAATGATAATTCATTATTCAGTAATCAACTTCTCTTGCAAAAGCAGCAGATTCTGCCGAGAACACAGGGCTGTGGGGGAAAGGCAAACTCAGACCCTGCCCAGCTCACACTTCTGGGGCGAATGCTCTCCGCAGAGAGCTTATTAAGAGGAGAAAGACAGGGAACCAGCATGGGGTACCACTCTTCACAGCCTCTCTACCTTTGTACAGCACATTAACATGCAGTCATTGTTTTATGGGCCAGCACTCCCTCCTCCCCAAACCCCACTCTCAGATTAAGAAGCCACTGTATAATCATCTGCCTTAAGGTTCCAGAATGGAACCATCTCCACTGGGGCCTCTAAGTACAGAGAAAGAGAAAATCTTCGCAAGAGAACACATCTGTGAAGCAGCCTCTGTTCGGCAGTCTGTTCCTGCTCTGTGCTCTTGGGCTAGGCAGAATTCCAAGATGGTTCCCAAGATTCCCATTCTTCTACCACCTGTTCAAGCAAACACTTACCTAGGTGTCTGAAGGGACTGTGTTTGAAGGGTGTTGTGAAGGGATCTTGCAGATGTAAATCAGTCGACTTACAAAAAAGAGAGTATCCTCGAGAAATCTGACCTAATCAGAGGAACCCTTAAAAGGCACTGGGCTCTTCCTAAAGAGTGAAGCGTGAGCAGGCTTTAACACTAGGGAGATTCTCTATTGCTGGCTTTGAAGATAGAGGGGCCAGGGAATGAGGAAAATGGGTGACCTCTAGGAGCTGAGAGCAGCCCGTGGCTGGTAGTCAACAAGGGAAAACGGACCTTAGTCAGCGCTATGTCCACAAGCAACTGAATTCTGCCACAACCAAGTGAGCTTAGAAGAGGACCCTGAGTTTCAGATGAGACCGCAGCCTGACTGATACCTTGATTTTAGCCTCGGGTGACCCATGTGCAGAGAACCCAGCCACACTGCCCTAGGACCTCTGACATACAGAACTGTGAGCTAATGAATGGGTATTTTTAAGCCATTAACTTTGTGTTTATTTGCTATGAAGCGACAGTCAACTGATACAACTCTCAGGGATCCCTACAGCAGTCTGCTGACAGAGCTGGCCCGCTTACACAATCTACTCTGTGCAACATTTCCAGGTGTGCACTTGTGCTCTGGCTCTCCCAGGTTTTAAGCCCCTCAAAGTCAGGGACTATGAATGCCTCACCTATCAGACGGCGGGCTGTGGGATGGTTAAGAGCACTGAAGTCAAGCATCCTGAGCAGCTGTTCTACCAGCTACCTTGGGCGAATTCATCCCCTGAACTTTAGGTTTGTTATTTTTAAGGTAAAGCAAATGACAACTACCTCTCAGGATCACTGTGAGGATTAAATGAAACAATCATAGAAAACCAAATGCTGGGATGAAGTAAATGATCAATAAATGCATGGCAATTATTATTTGCTTTTAACCCATAAACGTGTATTAGGCAACTACTTTGTGCCCAGCTGGGATCTATGCTAGATGCGAGGGTTATGATGACAAATGACACGAAGACCTGGCCTTCAATGTTTACAGTCAGTCCATTCCCCACAGTGTCTTGGGTAATGTTCTGTCCAAAGAAGAGACTCGGTGTCTTGGAGGTGACTAGTACTGGGGAGTGGGCTGTGGGCAGATCCAGGCCATACCTGGAGATGTCCGGAAGGTACAACAGAAGAATCTAGGTACCCAAGCACATCCCGGAAAATCATGCTACCAGCACAGAGTCACTATGAAGTTTAGTTCACCAACTTGTTTGAGAATACGAATCACCTGAAGGGCCTTATTAAAATACAGATTTGGGATCCCACCCAAGACAGAGGAAGCTCCTGCTATATATTTCATAAGCACCTCACACTGGTCCTGTTCCAGTTATTTCTAGTTATGTAACAAACTACACCAAAACTTAGAGGGTCAACACAACAGTCATTTTATTACATGTGCAGATTTTGTGGGTCACAAATTTGAGCAGGGCTTGACTATACAATTCTTCAGTTCCATGTAATGTTGACTAAGCATCCTTGGTGGTGTTCAGCTAGCACATGGGCCAGTCTGGAGGGCCCAAGATGGCTGCAGTTCATATGTCTGTCACCTTTATGGGGATGCCACTCCAGGCTCCCAGAGAGAGTGTCTCAGAGACAGAAAGAGGAAACTGCCAATTTCTCAAGGCCTGGGCCCCAACGCTGGCTTAGTACATGTCCTCAGTATCTCATTGGACAAAGCAGTCACAGAACCCACCCAGAGCCGGGGTGTTGGGATATAGACCAATAGGAAGAATGTAAAAATTGTGACCATATTTAATCTGTCACACAGCCTAAGAAAAAGTAGGAAATACTCTTTTTCCAGAATATTGAATGGCTACAGCCTCTGATATAGCCAGTTTCTGAGTGTTCTAGAGCAGAGGTCAGCAAAGGTTTTTCTGTAAAGGGCCAAATAGTAAATATATTAGGTTTGTGAGCCACATATAGTTTCTGTCACATATTCTTTTTTGTTTTATTTTAAATTTTTTAAAGAATATGTGCAAACCATTCTCAGTTTGTGGGCTGTACAAAAATAGGCTGCAGACCAGATATGACCCATGGGCTGTACTTTGCCAACCCTGTTCTAGAATAATCTTTCATGACACAGAGTCTGGCTGAACTGTGAGTATGGTGACAACCTCTACCCACTGTGTTCCCTGAGTAGCAATAACTCAGAGAATCTTAGAGCTAGAAAGGATCGTGGGAGTCATCTACGCCAATCCATCCAGTCTTCAGATGTGGAAACCAGAGTCCAGAGAGGTTAAGAGACCTGGCAGAAGAACCATGATAATTAATAGTAGACTCACAGAGATCCCTAGACCTCCTCACTTCTAATCCAGTGTTCTTCTCTCTGCATCAGACTGTGTTAAAAATGCTGGGGCTTCCCTGGTGGCACAGTGGTTGAGAGTCCACCTGCCAAAGCAGGGGACGCGGGTTCGTGCCCCTGTCCGGGAAGATCCCACGTGCCGTGGAGTGGCTGGGCCCATGAGCCATGGCCGCTGGGCCTGCACGTCCAGAGCCTGTGCTCCGCAACGGGAGAGGTCACAACAGTGAGAGGCCCGCGTACTGCAAATAAATAAATAAATAAATAAAATACTGCTTTCCTAGTCAGTAGAAATAGCAGATATCTAGGAGTGAGGGTTAGACATAGCAACAGGGAAATATGCTTGGACCCTAGGACCTCGGAGCGTGTTTACCCCTGACTGTGGTCCAGGTTATGAGTGCAGGGCAAGCTTGTGGCAATGCTGCTTGGCCTGTCTCTGCCTATTGGTTGGAAAACCAGAGTGCAGTCTGTCACTTCTATTAGGACAGATCATTACTGGCATGGTTAGGATGCAGACCATATAAGGAAAAGGGGTATGGAGAGGTTACTCAAGGATCTGCAAGAGGTTGGCTGGGGTATCCATGTCTCCCACTGGAGAAAAGCTGTCAGAGTTTTAAGAACCACTTGTCTCCTTAGAGGAAGATGTCATTTAGGGGAGATTCTCACTTTGCTGAATTCTTCCAGAAGCCTCTGATCTACTAGTATTTGCTTGCATGCACCATGCTTTCTTGTGTCTCCATGCCTCTGTGTATGCTGTCTCTTCTGCCTTGGAAGCAGCCTATATGCCTTATTAGTCAAGTTAAATAATATCTCCTCTGAGAAGCCTGACCCCCCTAGGAAGATTAAGGCACTTATCCTAGACCCTCACATCTTTTAAATTTTATGTAAATAATATAAATAATCTGTCCCTAGGTCACTTACTGAGCTTGACACAAATAGTAACTATTTCTGTTACACATCTTGTTTTGTAGGCATTGTCTAATTGTGTTGTATCATAATTGTTTATTTTCATGTCAATTTCCATATTAGATTGTAAGCTAGTTGATGGTAGAGATAATATTTGTTTGTTTGTTTGTTTCCGCAGCCCCTACTACAAAGCCTGGTACAAGTAGGTGTTCACATAAATCTTAGCTGGATGAAGGAATACATGAATTTATGAAAATGGGTACATCTGCAGTGAGTACTAATTCATTCCTCCAGGGTCAGGGCCCAGATGACTCTGACTGCCTGGTAGTTCACGTCAACATTTTTTTTCATTGTTGGCTCTGAAGAGTTGGAATCAATCGAAATGTTCCGATGAGGAACTTATGAAGTACAGTTGACCCTTGAACAACACGGGTTTGAACTGTGTGGGTCCACTTACATGTGGATTTTTTTCACTAAATCCATACTACAGTACTATATGATCTGAGGTTGGTTGAGTCTGTGGCTGCAAAACCACGGACGCCCAGAGCAGATGATATCTTGGATTTTCACTGCATGGGGAGCGGACAGGGTGCCATGTTGTCCAAGAGTAAACTGCATTTTCATATAGGTCTCAAATGTTAGAACCATTTCTTTAAAGAGTTGCTTAGGCATAATTCTGTTCAACTGGCCTTGCAGTTGAAGGCTTATCTTCTAAGTTGGGATTTGGGTATATTCATCTGTCCTTTCCAGTGTCCTAAATACTGGGCCTTGAACCAATCATACATTCTCGCACTTTCAAAGGAAAGCACACAAGGTCAACAGTTGGCTGTTGACAGCTTAGTTCATGAAATATTTTAGAACACTTGCTTAACATATAAACTCATACTTTAGAGGAACATCATTACAAAGTCCTACTGGGGTCTTCTCAGATGTATCTTGCCAGTCCTAGCTGCTCTTCCTGAGATCATGTTTTGATTCAAAGTAACTAGACACTGGCCTATCATTATTCCTTTCCACATAACAGTTTTATTTTTTATATTGATTCCTGCCTTTTGCCCACATAATGCGAGCTTTGATTAGCTCCATCTTGACCTCTTGCGATTGCAATGCAGAGCAGAGAGGCATTATTGTTTTTCCAAGAGTTCTAGTAGACTTGACCAATTGGTTAATACTGATATGGATTCTAGGCCTTTGGAGGGATGAGTTCTCTGTGCCAAGGTAGGATGCTTTGCTTGTCTGCTTGCAGGGAGAGGGGAGGTTTGGTGATTGGTACAGTCCTTCCCAGCTGCCCATCCCTACAAGCTATGCTGCTGTTGTTTTGCTATTGTTACAAATAACTAGTTGGAGGGAGAGTGCGGGCTTACAATGGTATCAGACTATGTAGAGAGACTTAAAATGCTATGAACATGTTCAGACTTTCCCCACCTCTCAGGAACCTCCCCTTGCTGACTAGTTTCTCTGCAGGCAAGTATCATCAAGTGGAGAGCCTGGGTCACGGGGGAAGGACAGCTCCAGAGCAGGGACACAGACTTTTTGTTTACAATGTGTACTTGTCTTTTTAGTTCTACAGTTTTGCTTGTTTTACATCTAGTCGAATTTCTCCCACCCCCAGAACCCGGGGATGGAAGAGGGGGCTGCCTGGAGTGTGACATTAACTGACCTCGTGTCGTTGCATTTTGACAAATGTTATGGCTATAAAAATGCAAGAATGTTCACTGAGGACAAATAAAGTAACACATACTCACATAGGACTCCAGTAATAGAGACAAAGGACTGGTGATAGAGAGAAGTCTTTGTGATTTTCTGCTGCCGCTATATCTCATATTCTGACTATGGACATTTTACTTCCTAACTTTGAACCTCAGTGTCTGTCTCTGTAAATTGGAGGTAATATAGCACTTTGCTTGGCCCCTCACATAACGTTTAGCTCTGTTAAGTTCTTAGAGCCTGTAGAGGTCAGGGCTGGCCTGAGGCAAAAGTGTACCCCATGCCACGTTCACATGAAATACCCTTGGAGGTCCACTTCCAATGCCAACTCTGTGTTCCTGGATGAGGAACTTAGAGACAAGATGTAGCCAGTCTCTGAATGTCTCCCAGCTCACAAGTACAGAGTGAATGTCAAAGTGGAATCTGGAGATTCCCCAGCAGGGAATTGGTATAGGGAGTGGGTGTTAGTACCTATGCTTTGTGAGACCCTATTCAAGACCCCAAATGACTGACCAGGTCCCCGTCCTCCTCCACACACTCCCTGAAGGGTTGGCTATGGTTGTCTTGTAGGAACATGTAAAGAAATATCACCGATGCTAAGGCACCAGTTACACGAAGGTTTTTGCTCCCTCCCCACTCCTGAATAGGAGTAAAGAGCTTCCATCCTCTGAAGGTGAGAAGAAGCATCTTCTTTGATGAGGAGGTCCAGAAAAGCATTTCTTCAGTGGCATTTTTTTCCTAGAAGAAATAACAGAAATCCCCACTCTCAATGACAACAACAAAGTGAAAAAAGGATTCTATCGATACAGAGAGGGTGTATCTGGCATGTCAGGATACCCCTGATAACTGCTGGAGGCCGAGCAGGCAGAAGCTGGAGAAAAAAAAAGAGAGAGAAGGAGGTAGGGAGGGGTGAGAGAAGGCAGGGCAGGGAGGGACTTAGAGAGTCAGTAAATGTCTGCAGTGAAACACTCTAAATCAGAGTCAACAAACCACAGCCCATGAGCCAAATCCATCCCACCACCTGTTTTTCCACAGCCCATGAGCTACAAATTGTTTCGGCATATTTGAATGAAAAAAATAAACTGAGGAATAATAGTTTGTGCCATATGAAAATTACATGAAATCCGAATGTCAGTGTCCATAAATAAAGTTTTCTTGGAATGCAGCTCTGCCCACTGGTTACTAACTACCACTGCCTTTGGACCTCCGCAGCAGAGTAGAGCAGGTGTGATAGAAGCCATATGGCGCCCAAATCAAAAAAAATTACTATCTTCCCCTTTCCTGGCAGATTTGCTATCTGCTGACCCCTGCAGTAGATAGCATGTTAAAAGCTGGTCTGTCAATTGGATTTAGTAGTCTCAATTTCCCCAACAAGAAGCCCTTAGCAGTTCTTTGTTATTGTGCAGTTTTTCTGGTAAATTGAGGGCCAGTGCTGCAAAGACAGGTAGAGAAAGGCCTTCCCATGCTCTCTCCTGCTCTCCTCTGCCCCTCAGCCACCTGCATTCCCTGCACATCTCAAGCCGCTCTTTTTGGAAGTCAGCCTGCCAGTGGAACTCAGTGTATGCAAGAGTTTCATTTGAGCAATCACATGGGGACGATATCCAACTTTTTGAAATATCACAGAAAAATAAAGTTATATATGGAAATATGTGTGAAATGTGTTACAATGATTTCCATTTCTTACAAAGAAACTATAAGCACAGCACAGCCATATTTGAATCATTGAATGTATATTAATCACAGTGTGATATGTGATGTTATTAAACATCATAATAGTGAATGTTTGATAGCGTGTGTTATAGATAGTCTGGCTAATTAATCACTCTTGTGGTATGTATTTTGTATCGCTTCAGTGAATACTGCTATATTTGACACAGTTGCTGTACCTCGTGAAGCACAATATTAGGTATTCAAAGATGCATGTTTTCCCCAATGGCATTTTTTATCCCATTAACACTTGCAAAATGGCTGTTGGACAAGAAACTAACATAACCCACACTAGAATTGCCTCCATTCCCACTACTTTTCACCAACTAGATCTTTCTTTAATTAGGTTCCTGTGTAAACTAGGCATTTTTTTAAGTAGTTTTGTTGTTGTTGTTGTTGGCAGTTTGCTTTACTTTTAAGTGACTGGCTGAATCCTCATGTATTCCCCGAGGAACTTGTTACATAATCCAAAGGCAGGTTTTTTAACTCAGGGGAATCTAGCTCAGTTGGAAGGACAAGAATATATTGAGAGGGGGAGGGAGCAATAAAATAGTTATACCATTGTAAAGCAATTATACTCCAATAAAGATGTTAAAACATTAAAAAAAAGAAAGATAAAAAAATAGTTATAAGACTGCCTTGTGTAGAAGCTTCTTGTGAGTACCAGGAATGGTGGAGGAGCCTCTGAATTGGTTGCTGAGAGGTGGAGGGTTGAGTTGGGGACGTGGGGGAGGCAGGGATATTTTCCTGAACGACTGTGTGTGAAAAGAAGATGGGAGCAGGTTCAAGCTTAGGGAGACGAAATGGCACATGAAAGTGTTTAGACAAAAATGTGGATGGAAAAAAAAGAAGAGGCTGTGGGTCTAGCTGTGATCTGAGAGGGAGTGTGAGTGAGCGGTCTACGTGTGAACACGGTTTCTCCTGCAAGGTGCACTCGGAGAGAACCATTGTGCAAGGAGGTGGGTGCGCCAGAGGAAGAGCTTGTCAAAGAGCATTTAAGGCCAGGGATGGAGGTGGGCTTGTGTGCGCATGTTGTGTGGACATTGGGAAGGAGAGAAAATAGAAGGAAAGGGGTTATGGGGAAGGTGTTAATTGCCTCCCCGCCCTGTGCTGTAACCTGACTGTAAACAGTTTCCTTGTCAGGCTTTTTAATGGACCGCTGGGGTGGACATGTGGCTGTGTGCCGTGTCAGGAGTGATGGTATTGAAGTGGGCAGCCCTGGGGCACTGCTTCTCCCCTGCAGTTCATCATGTCTGAATTAAAAAGGGAATTGTTTGGAGAAGCCTACTAAGTGAATGTTTTTCCAGCATTAGTGGGAGAGGTTAAGGAGCTCCCATTGGATAGAAACAGCATCAAACCACCTCAAGCTGTGCCGGGAGAGAAAATTTATATAACAACATTCACGTGGCATCTTTCCTTTGCTTCCCTGGTTTCCTGCATTTCAGATTGGTCTAAAACATCTATCCAAAACTCTGCCTGCGTTGAACTTACCCTGCATCCATCTCCTAAATTGTCCCCAAACCATTAGGCCTGTTTGAACACTCTGATTTGGTGCTGTTTCAGCAAGATTGTGAGTGAGCATGTTTTCACTTGGACGTGTGTGTGTGCTCATACAAAAGTGTATAGCACTGAAGAGAGAGGAACCCTGGTTGCAGAGACTCTCCAAGGGGCAATTGCTATAGGAAAGTATTCAAGCAAAATTATCTGCATGAGTTTTTTACTTCTCTCTGTAAGAGCTACGCCAAGCCACAGGAATCCCAGCTCCTGGGTTATTTCTAGTTTTGCCATCTCCAGTCTATTTCCAGGAGAATATATCAAGTGAAGCCAAAAACTGTAAAGAGAATTGTCCAAGGCTGTGTTATGTAGGAAAAAAAACAAAAAGAAGTAAATAGTTTTGAGTCTGTACTTTGGGAAGGGGAAGAGGAAGCCAGTGGGGAGGGGGGGAGACCAGCTGCTCATCAAAGGGGAAAGGTGCTGGATTCTTTTGTGTCTTGGAGCAGGTCTCTCTGAGGCTGCCTAGCCAGGGTAGGGGGTGGGATCTGCACACCTCAGCAGCAGAGAGACCTGGAAGGAGAAGCTGACGAGGAGCTGGAGAGAAACCTGCTCTGCCAGTAGAGAAAGTGAGGCCAAAGAGGAGAGAAATTGTTGTTGTGGCCAAAAGTGTTCCGGGGTTCTGCCTGCACCATTAACTCTGCCGAGGGAAGGCCTTGGTCCCAGCCAGTGCAGGTGTGAACACTCAAGTCATCACTTGGAAAATTGGGCCCTGGTGGCAGGAGCCGCCAGCTGCTCACTGACGGACTCTGAGGCCTTCGAAGTCAAGGCTGAGCCCAGCATCCGTACCCCTGCTCCCCTTTCCTGGCAGTGTACTTGCCCCCACCCCCTGCCATCCTCCTCCCTCCAGTCCTTTGCAGCTTCCCATGTAATTTGCTGGTAACAAGCCTCATAAAGTTTTGTTTTTGTTTTTTGCGGTACGCGGGCCTCTCACTGTTGTGGCCTCTCCCGTTGTGAAGCACAGGCTCCGGACGCGCAGGCTCAGCGGCCATGGCTCACGGGCCCAGCCACTCCGCGGCATGTGGGATCTTCCCGGACCGGGGCACGAACCCGTGTCCCCTGCATCGGCAGGCGAACTCTCAACCCCTGCGCCACCAGGGAAGCCCATGCCTCATAAAGTTTGATCGTGCTTGTGAGGACTGCAAACGGACGAGTGGAGTGAGCTCATGCTTCCGGCAGTGGAGCACGAGGGTTAATGCAAGTCCCAGAGGGAGCTGCCTGCCTGGGCTTTTTCAGGAATGGGAGGTAAGTTAACCACCTTCATGCTTTCAAAGTGTCAGGAAAGTAAAACCTGACATGCTCTTGGTGGGGCTAGATAGCTGTGTTCTCTGAATGCTTATGGTTTGTCGGCTCCTTTTACAAGTCCAACTCCCTGTCTCCTCTGCTCCCGTCTCCTGGGACCTTCAAATCAACATAAAGCCAAACCTTTATTGTCAACTCATTGTCTTGAAACACTGAGCCCATCCAGCGTTTCACTGTCTCTTCTGTCACTGTCCATCCTCCCAACCTCTCTTAATCCCTTCCCATTATTGTTGTCACACCCCTCCTCTTCCTTCTTTCCCAAGAATCCTTAACTCCTACTCCTCTCCACCTACTCGTCTTCCTCTTCCCCCACCCCCATCTCGCTCTCTTTCCCCTATCCTCTGTACTTTCCTGGACCTCTGCCATAGGCTTATTGGCTTGGCATCTCAGTGGTACATAGACAGATGGACAGAGACCAGAGCAATGAAGCAGGCAATTTCCCAAGGTGAACTAAAAAGCTTTACTCTTGATTCTTCCAAACCACCCAAGGCACTTCTCAATTTAGCCAACGTGTGGGACACCGTTAGGTACAGCTACCATGTGAAACACTGGGGCTTAACTCTACTGTTTAACTTGGAATCTGAATTACCACAATTTTTACTGCTAATATTATCACTAAACTATCTTTTACAAATAGTACCATTGTTAATTTGCTAGCTTATTAAATATCTCTTCTATTGTTATCCATTCAAATAAATATATTTTTATTGGGTACCTTTGATGTGGCAGTCATTATGCTAATCATTGGAGACATAAAATGCCCTTCACAGGACTTACAAAAATCTCTGGAATAGTCAGACCCCAGGATATTCACTGGTTAGTCCAAGGTTACAGAACTAATGAATGGACAGCTTGGATTTTTTCAGTTAGAGCTAATGCTCTTCCTTCAACATGGTTTCTCAAACTTGTTTGTACTACCTTGGAATCACCTGGGAAACTAAAGTATACTGATGTCTGGGTCCCACTCCCAGAGATTCTAATTTCATTTCTATGGGGTATGGCTTGGGCTCAAGATTTTTAAAAGTTCCCCAACCGATTCTAATATGCAGCAAAGAGCCACCATCCAGAGCTCTTTGTGAACTCTACTGTCTGGTATTGTGCTGTTTTTTGCGTGCTTGTTTGTGCAAGAGTGAACCTTGTTTCCTCTGTGAGGCTGTAAACAACTTGGGTATACACCTGTGTCTCCTACATTTTCTATATGGCCCATAAGACTTAGCACAATGCTGAATTAAACAGAAAGAGACATCACTATTTGTTGAATTACTACAAGTATTATAACAAGTTGGAGGGTGGGGTTTAGTGGCAGGAAAGATTAGCAAAGGAGTTCTCAGCCCCTCACGTGGTGGCAATGAACCTGAGCCATTTTCTGACAGCTCTTAAAAACACCCCGCAACAAAATGGCTCTCTTTTAAAATTCAAACAAGCTCCCTTACTTGCCCTCTCTCTCCATTTTCCCCACTTTTTTTATTTTTTTATTTATTTATTTTTTTTTTTTGTGGTACGCGGGCCTCTCAGTGTTGTGGCCTCTCCAGTTGCGGAGCACAGGCTTCGGGCGCGCAGGCTCAGCGGCCATGGCTCATGGGTCCAGCCACTCGGCGGCATGTGGGATCTTCCCGGACCGGGGCACGAACCCGTGTCCCCTGCATCGGCAGGTGGACTCTCAACCACTGTGCCACCAGGGAAGCCCCCCACTTTTTTTTGGAAGCCCCCCACTTTTATCTCTTGCAGGATTCCCCAGGAACTTTCTCTCACCATTTAAAATTTTCTATCTTCCAAACTGCAAACAGATGCCAGGTTGGCTTTCCAGAACACTTTCCCCCTTTCAAAGCTGGCACCTGGAAGCCAGGCTTTGCCACCAGCACAAGGAGGATCCAGTCCTACCCTTCTACCATTGTCCATGCTACCCAAGGGCCTCCATGTAGAATAACCATAGTTGTGAGCAGAGCCTTCAAGGACAGCCAAGCCCGTTGCTCCCACACTGTCTGAGCCCTCACCAGAATACTTTTAACTCTCCTTTCATGGCAATATAGGCTCTTTCTAGCATGCACCTCAAAACTCTTCCAGCTCCGCTCTTTACCCAGTTCCACAGCAACTTCCACATTTTTAGGTATTTGTTACAGCAGCACCCCGTGATCAATACCAATTTCTGTCTTAGTCTGCTCAGGCTGCTATAACAAAATACCATGGACTGGGTGGCTTAAACAACAGAAGTTTATTTCTCACAGTTCTGGAGGCTGGGAAATCCATGATCGAGGTGCCAGCTGGTTCTGTTTGGTGAGGGCTCCCTTGCAGATGGCCGCCTTCTTGCTCTATCCTCACATGGCAGACAAAGATCTCGTGTCTCTTGCTCTTCTTATAAGGGCATTAATCCCATCATGAGATCCTCTCAAGACCTAATCTAACTCTAATGTATCTCCCAAAGGCCTCATCTCCAAATGCCATCACACTTGGGATTAGGGCTTCAACACATGAGTTTTTGAGGGGACACAAACATTCAGTCTGTACTTATAGATACCCTATATCTTTGGCTGGGGAATGGGATTAGAGTATTTGCCTCATGTAAACTCAAAGGATCATTTGTCAGCAAATCCTTACCCCCCAAAACTTCTTGGTTCTAGAACAAAGTATTATAGCTCCATCTTCCAAAATGTAGAGTTGTGAGACATGGAGGTAGGGAAAGGTAGGGTTTTTGCTTTTAAGAAGCTGCTTGAAAGGGTTCCTTCCTTCCTCCCTTCATGAATTCAGTGAGAGCTACAGTGAGTTGTGGCGGGAGAAGTGGGGGAGGGGCAGGAAGAAAGGATAAATTGGAGAGGCCAGCCAGTGGCATATCAGGAAAGCCCTCAGGTGTCACTCTGGGGAGTCTGGCCTTCAGTCTGATTACTTGTCACACCCCTAGGCTGGGGGAAGTGACCAGCCAGCCTCTGCCACAGGATCTTTTCTATCGCTGAGTATTCAGTATATGAGGGTGGGTTCAGAAGCAACTGCCCAAGTGCTCAATTGATTGTCAGATGGCAATGCCGCCACCTCCTACAAAGACACTCTCAGGTTGAAGTTTCAAGGACATTTCTCCCATCGTGTTGAGCTTGTATGCAATAAAAGAAAACAGTAGGCAATTTCTGGTTGGGTATTATACTCTCTTAGAGGACTGCAGTCATGCCAACAATAGGCAACATATTCACTACCTATTTTAAACAACAAGGACTCCCCCACCCACCTGCCAAAAAAGAAGAAAGAAAACCCATGTTTCCAAAGGCACCTGCCATATCTGCTCTCGGTTGATGCCAGAGATTTTTATGGATGAAAGGTTCCATAGCTATAATTTTAAAAATACCACCTAAAACATGGTTCCCTTGTTCGCCTGTCTGACACTACAGCTTCCATTTTCTCCCCTAAGTCCCTTCTTATGAGAAAGAGGGCAAAAATCATTCCAGAGCTGAGGCCAGAAAAGACCCCACTGAATATACTTTTGTTTGCTTTTTAAACATCATTACCAGAACCTCTGAAAATTCCATGTGTTCTGTTTGCTGAAGGGCCTTCAGTTCTCAATAAAGCTGAGTTTGCAGAAGCCCCAAGGGAATTCTGTGTCCCTCATCTCATGCTCAGGGACAGGCACCACTGGCTCCTTTCTCAATTTATATATATATTGAGAAACCTGTTGAGCTTTTGGAGAAAGTAAAAAGCTTATTTCTGTTCATTCTGGGTAACTTTCTATTAACCTTACTTTTTCCAATCCAGTCTTGCCATTCAGTTTCTGCCACAGGATAATCACATTCAAAAATAGGAGAAGGAAATGTTGAAAAAGGATGGACAGGGTTTGCAGAGGAGAAGAATCAGACTCCTGTAAGGGTAGCAGGAATTTTACAGATTCTATTCTCATGACAACCAGGGAGGCAGGTAAAAGCATCCCTATTTCACAAATGAGGTTATAGAAACTCAGATAATTTGAATAATTTGCCCAAGATCACAAAGGTGGGAAGTAGCAGACTGGGTTCAATAGGTCTGCACACAGGGCAGGCTCCTAAATTAGTATCTGTGGGTTTGAAATTCCATGTGTAAAATTAGCTGGGGCAAGAGAAGGCTTTCTTTGATTAATTTGGGAAAATGATTAATGAGGTATGTAAAATTTGATAAAAAGAATATGCCATCAGATTTGTAAAATGCTTTTCTACCTTAGGAAATCTTCTGCAGCTCTTTTCTCATAGGACAGAAGGCCCGAATGAAATATGGATTTTTTTCAGGCAAAGAAGCCGCAGCTTGACAGGATCATTTAATGAATAGGGACAGACTAGGGGAGGAACGCAGGCTCCTGGCACCTGAGTCAGAGGCCTCAACATTACATCTGTGCTTCTCAAGCCTTGGCATGCTTCAAAATCAAAACAGATTTCCAGAGCCCACCGCAGAGCCACTGTATCACCATTTCTGGAAATGGGCCGTGGGAGAGTTATTTTAAACAAACTCCCCAGATGCTTTTTCCTGACACCAATGTTTGTGAATACTTGCACTATTTTTTTGTTTTTTGGTTACTTAGACTTGGTGAGTTGGATGTGCTAGTCCCTCCCTTGCACTGAGGTGAAACTAAGACCCCTCTAGGATATTGGTGTCTTCTAACCCAGATACTGTTCAAGAAGGGAGACAAGAAAATACCCCTCATTGGCTCTCATATTTCACAAACCTCACTGTTAGTTAATTCTTCCTTGTATTTAACTATAGCTTTTCCTTATTCAGGTTTTGTGAGGTTTTTATTTCATTTTCTCTTCATTAGGACTAGAGAACATAAGATCACCATCCTTTGTGTAATAACAGTCCCTATAATTGAAAGCACCTCATGTCTTTCTTCAGAATCTTCTACGTCAGACTGAATACTCTGCCCTTGCAGCACCAGAGTTATGAAATATTTTTAGATTGAGGCAATTCTAAGTTATGGACCCTGAGGAGAGCCTCAAAGAGATGCTCCAAAGATATACGTTTTTTCCAAAGTGACATATTTTGAATAAATATTATTAAAGATGTGCACTAATTTTACTTAATAAGGAAAATATGCATTTTCAATTTCCTTTTGTTGCCCTACATTTTATTTTTAAAAAAACTAACCTAGAGTTATAAAGCATATAAAAATTAAAACAATCTTTAAAATCACTGATCACAATGATATACTATTTATGCAAATCAGTGAAAGTGACCAGACTTCTGTTATGCATTGCTCAATCCAGATTTATAGCTGTCCAATATCTAGGGGAAAAGGTGGGTCAGACAAGCTTATTTTTTTTACTCATTTTTCTGTAACTATTTTTCCCCCCCTCTTACAAGAAAATCGGTGTCAGTAAAATGTGGGAGAACATCCTCTCTTCCTCTGATCCTTTTTCCCTATCCATCCCCCCCGCAAAATAACTCAAACTATTTCTTTTACCAAATCCCTGGGAGATAATTCCAGTTTGGACTTTAAAAGATGATATCTGTGTATGTTTTCTCATGACATAAAAGATCATAAAAATGCCCTGGGTGGGGGAAGGACAAATCATTTGAGAACTATGACAGGGTTAACAGAAAGGAGCAGAGGTCTCCATCCACAGTCAAGTCACTTTGACAGGATGCTCCTCTTTTAGCACTTGGCTAATATTTGTGCTCAATTAGTCTGTGACACCTCTGGTACCATTGGGGGCTTGGGACTTTCCTGTCTCTATTGTTGTACTCTAAAATGTTTATTAAACGTATGCATTAGGGCCAGATTCAATACCGAGTTAGATTCTAAGTTCTGAATCCAGTAAAAAAAAAAAAAAAAATGTATAGTTAGCTGCTGTTTATTTCCTTTTGTTCTACCTTTTTGTCTTGCTTGTTAGAAAATTTTAAACATTAAGAAATAGACAAAAAATAAACTCATCGGAGAAGGTGTTCAAGTCAGTGCACTCTTCCTTCCCAGCTCCACCAATGGAAGTACCACAGGCAGAATTATTCAGCAAAGAGACCTGCATGCCCTGTGGAGAAGGAAGTAGTGACATTAACACATGGGATTGGCACGCAGAGTAAGTGCCTGTCGGCAGGAAATATGTACAGACATGGTGCTTTATGACCCGTAGACGCCACTCTTCCCATCATCAGCCAACTTTATCTGGAAAGACCATTCTGCCTGATGTCCTAAATGTCACAGACAAAAGAGCTTTTTTGTTCCTAAAGAATCATTTCCTTACTCAAGGCTTTTGGCTGTCAATGCATCTGCAAAGAAAAACAACAAACCATGTCTGGGAAAGACATCAATGGCAACACCTTCCTCTAGCTCAGGGGATCAGGGTAGTAAAAGAAGACAAGACAGAGATAGCCCACCCCTTTCCATCATAGCCCCAAAACAAATGTGGCTTGCAGATGCCTTGGACAGCGATGGACATTTGGCTCAGGACTGCCTACATTTGTTTCACAGTCAACGTCATGCATACGCTGACGGGAACAATCAAAAGGTCTCTCTTCTTCTCTACCCTGACCTGAGCACATACACAAGTACAGAGACTCTGCACACACATACTCAGCTGAGCTCTTCGGTTGTTCCGCTATTCACCCTAGGAAACTATGTGAAGGGAAGATGCTCAAACATCCCTTCAACCCAGTAAGTCCTCTTTGAGAACCATGGTTATAATGGCTTTACAGAAAGATAGGGATGATTCAAAAGCAGTTTCTTCAACTTCTATTGCGGCCTAGAATGCCAGTCAGATCAGGACAATGCAAGGAGAGTCCTTGGATCCTTTGGATTGTAAACTGATGCGGTGTCATCTGGTGTCTCCTGCTTGAGGAAGTGCAATATCTTGAATCTACATATGCACACTGTCATCACAGAAATATACTCAAGAGGCATCCCCAAAGGTTGGCCTAATGACACATTTTCCAGTGGCTTTCTCCCTTCCTTTTATGGCATTCCTACTTTCCTGCCTTCCTACATTCTGTGTTGTTGTCCAGGAGTGACTGTCCCTCCTTAGACCTGACTTTTGTTTCTTCCTGAGGCGATTCCCATGGGAATCTAACTTTTTGCTTGGTTTTCTACCAGCCTAATTGGAATTGAGTTAGGGATGGCTGGCTATTTCACTTCCCAAGTTTTTGTGCTACGGTCATTCCCAGATGGCATTTATTCTTTAAAAGCTTTTGTTGATATTGCAATCTGAAGAAATGACAATTGTGGCCATGCCAGTAGAGAGTTAGGCCCATAGGAACCCCCCTGCATATGGTGATCAGGAGTTCTCATTTCTGCAGACTCCTGAATTCTAAAGCTCTTCCTTCAAGGGATGATCCCTGTATGCAATTCCTCCTTTCAATCTAACTCAGCAAATATTTTGCTGGTAGTAACAGAAACATACACTCGGTACATCACTGACCCCGGTAATATGGAGGAATGAAAAAGGAATGAAAAAGCTATGCCTCATTTTCTCCAAGGTACCTGTTGGTGCAAATGAGATTCAACCACACATGAAACAGCCACAAATCAGCAGGATAAAACTCATAATCAGACACTAAACTCTGATGCAGAGCTGACAATACTGCACAAGTTCGAAGAGGGATAAATCAATGTGAATGGCTATTCTGCAGGCTTGAGTGGGTTAGGGGTTGGCAGGCGGAAGGAAAAAGACATTCAAGGTATGGAAAATGTGCTCAGCTGTCACAGGGATCAGAGCTAACCCAAAGCTGATGCTCTGAGCCATCTCTACGTACTGAGTGAAACCCTGCCTCTTTTGAATTTTATTTTGCACCTTTGGATGGCTCCCAAGGTGAAGGTGAGACAAGATGACATTTGCCCATGAGCAGACCATCAAAACAGTCAGGGCTGGTGATCTCAAAGCCTGGTTCTTCAGGCAGAACATGAACAAATATCCATCCACAACTTGGGAAGTGAAATATTTCCAAATGTTCAAGTGCCCAAGGTCAAGGGTTCAGTCCTGGGTGGGCCAGTTAGCTTTCCCTGTTTCACGACGAGTTAGTGCTGCTAACCCCAAGCCAACTGTTCCATGTTAGTTATAAGAAGCCTGGACAAGAACATAAATGGATTATGATGAATCTGCCACCACCATTAAAAACATCCCCAGCTTGATACTAGCTGTGCTTACTGATGCTGTATTGGCAATCTCAAAGCTTTTTTTTTTTCTCTGTTTGTTTTTGTTTTTATAGAGCACAACATTAAAACATACAATAGCAGTATAGCATAGTGGCTGAATGTGGGCAAGAGGCACATTGCTTGGGTTAAAATCCTAGCTCTTTTCCTTAGCTGAATGACTTTGGACAAGCTACTTGATGTCATTGTGCCTCAGTTTTTTTTTCAATTTGAAGAATAGAGATGATGGTAATAATATTTTCATAAGATTGTTTTGAGGAATGAATGAGATAGTACATGTACAATGATTAGAAGAGTGCCGTGGTATATTGGGCGTGCAGTAAATACCAAGTCATCACTATGATGATGGTCATTATTCATGAAGAATGGATCTTAGAGGGCATCTAGTTAAATACCATTTTACAAATAAGGAAGCTCAATTCTCAAGAGGTAAAGTGACTTTCTGAGGATCATTAGTAAAATGGGTACTAGTACCCTTGGCTTCTGACTCATAAAAAATAAAATGTACATTTATGTGTTATCTCATTAACAAAGCACTTTCACACACATTATTCCCCAAACTCTCCCTGTTCCACCATGTTGCCTTTCCAAACTGAATTGCTAAAACATTTTTCAGGCACCCAAGTATAAGAGTTTCACAGGCTGCAGTTCTCAGTGAGTTCCAGAAAGAGGTACTTGTGTAATGAGATGAGGGAAGAGCATGGGGAGGGCATGTCCCAACAGTGCAGCAGACGTATGTGGGGTCTTCAGTGCTGTGGCAAAGTCATGTTCCATTATTAATGTGTTGCTGTGTTAAATTAGCCATTTTTATGAGCAGTGGGGAGCATTCCTTCAGGGGGAGCTGCATGATATGCCATGAGCCCAACTGTCCCAACAGGCTGTCAAGACAGCACCTGTTTCTCTTTGATGCTTAAGGTGGCTAACATGACACCAGGTTTGCTGCATTTCTTCTTTCTTGAAGAACTTAGTCTGGCCTTCATGAAAAACTATCTGCTTGACTTTGGTCACTTGAAACCTACCTCTCCCTCTGTCTTTGTCCCCTGCCTGAATCAGCTCACTTTCACCAATGACTAACGAGCTGGTGTGCTACAGTCATCCACTTGGGGGTGTCCTTTTGGTGGAGTGCAGCTGTCTTGTACAGGCACCAGACCACTTGAACAGTTCTATTTCTCTTCAAGCAAGAGGGAGAAAAGTATGTTTTACCAGAACTTCTTCAAGGGAGACCATTTTGTGTTGTTTGATAAATCACTTAGATTGGTGGGATGAGACTTCAAATTTATGTTTTATTAAGTAACAATAGCCTGATGGAGTATTCAGATGAGGGGCAGAATTACATGGGACACTAGAGGAATAAAGGCTGACTCTTGGTGTGGGAATTCTGTATGAGGACCACAGTAGGAGTATAAGAGAGTTATATCTGGTAAGAAGACTTGAGATTTTTGGCTATGGGGGTAGGGGAGTGAAATATAAACTCTGCTTTCTATTTTTCTTATGCTTCTTCAGTAAAATCTATTAACAAACATGAACTGGATTTCTTTTGAAAAGCAATGAAGAAACCAGTATTGACAGACAATCTGGTAAAGACAAGACAAAGACATTCTGCATGATTGGTAGGAAACCGAGGAGCAGCAGGGAAGTTGAATAAAAAGGGTGCCGAGCTACCCAGTGACAACCTGAACAGTAGAATTCTTCTTCTTTCTACCAATAACTAGCTAATCCTTAGTAGGAACGACTGTCCTTCAACTTCCCTAATTTTGGAAACATTTTTCTTCTTTTTGTTCACAAGAAGAAAAATGTTAGAGATTGAATTGCGTTCTTCCAAAATGCATAGGTTGAAGCCTAAATGTCCAACGTGACAGAATGTGGAGATAGGGACTTGGGGAGGTAATGAAGACTAAATGAGGTTGTAAGAGTGGGGCCCTAATCTGATAAGATTGGTGTCCTTATAAGCAGAAGAGACACCAAAGAGTTCTCTCTCTCTGCACGTACAGAGGACACAGTGAGAAGGCAGCTGTCTACAAGCCAGAAAGAGGAGCCTCTTCCTGAAACCAACCCTGCTGGCAGCTTGATCTTGGACTTCCAGCCTCCAGAACTGTGAGAAAATACATTTCTGTTGTTTGAGCCACTAAGTCTGAGGTATTTTGTTATGGCAGCCCAAGCAGACTAAACACAATGTGTTGTTCCATTAAAAGAACACCCTCCCCTCACTGGTGGAGATGGCTTTATATTAATTTTTCCCACTTATTCTTTTACCTAGAATGCTGTACTAGTCAGTGTTCCCTCCTCTCCTGGAAATACAACTCCATATACAAGCCTATTTAGCTGGTGGACAGGGCTGGTGTTCAAATGTGCTATGATTCCACTGTCCTTCAGTGTTGGTATCAAGTGCAACCAGAGGAGCATGTGTATGTATGTGTGTGTGTGTGTGTTAATAATATATATATATATATATATATATATATATATATATATATATATATATATGATTAGTTACAAGGCATATGCTTATGCAGTGTGGGAGCTGGTTTCATCATCCTAAAGTCCACAGGGCAGGCAATCAGGAAAGAAAGAGAGCAATTATAGCTCCAGCTACTGCTTCACACCAATGAGGTGAGTCAGCAGATCTGCAAAAATAAAGTGAGTATAGAGGTTTCAGAATGTAGAGATATTTTACTGTTTACTTTCTCCTCTACTGCTTGGAATCTTGGCTATTCAAGGAGGGCTTAGACATCAAAGGGCTTCCACCTAATTAAGTCAGGCCCATCCACAGTAATCTCTCTTTTCATTAACTCAAAATCAACTGATTTGGGAATTTAATTGCATCTGAAAAATCCCTTCACTGTAGCATCTAGCCCAGTGTTTGATCAAATGCCTGGAAGGGAGTGTATATATATTACAAAATGGTTACTCTCTCCCTTCGACACTCTAATTCTCCTGGAAGAATCTCCCTTGTAGCCCACCATGATCAGAAGCATACTAGAAAGGGCATTCTAGGGAATGTAGTTTAGCTTAGCTTAGCTGACATGTCACAAAGCCATGACAATATTCAACACTTACCTGTATCCTCTTCACTCTCATGTTTTTATCCCACAGCAGATCTAGGTCTGGTCTGTCAAAAAAGAAAATCTTCCCTGAATTCCATGGAAAAGACCATCATCCTTTAGAAAGACACATTCTCCTCTTCTGTTCTTCCTTTAGCTGTCCTCCTTGGGTGTAAATCCCACCTGGTTTCACCATGTCAGTCTTTGACTCTGTTTGCTGGAATGTCCTTGGAAGGAAGGATCTATGCTCTTATCTTTGTGGTTAACTTTGTTATAGTCCTTCCAGTTATGAACTGGAGTTGAATAAAAGCTGCATGAAGTTGGGCCAATCACTTACTTCCCCAGGGCTCCATGAATAATCACCTCTTAGGGTTGTTCTGTAGGTCAAATGACCAAATAAATGTAAAACACTATGCTGCCTACACAATGCACATCATAATCATTATCATCTCAATATTATTTTTTAAATTATTTTCTCAAAGTACTTAAAGACAACCACAGAATAAGTTCTTTACCCAAACCCAGAACTCAGAATTTGTATCAGTTGGTTTGTTGCTCACCCGACCAAGAGTTATCTCCAGTTTCTAGTTACTTTAAGACATTCGTTCAGAGGGGCTCCCATGGATATCAGCCCTTCACCATTTTCTCAGAGATACTGCCTACAGCACTAGCAGAAGCAAAGATAAATATAATGATAATTCCACAAAGCTTCAGTATGTGCTAAAAGATCCAATGACAGTCTGAACAGCAGGAGAGAAAATTTCTTCCTACCAATTAATGGGAAGCCAAGTCTAATTTGCCACCTGCACAGCACTTTTGAACTTGTCAGGGAAAAAGGAAACCAGTGAACGTTCATCTTGTCACTAGTCTTCATGGGGACTGCTCTCTAACGCAAATGAAAATAGCATTCATGGGCTTCCCTGGTGGCGCAGTGGTTGAGAGTCCGCCTGCCGATGCAGGGGACACAGGTTCGTGCCCCAGTCCGGGAGGATGCCACATGCCGCGGAGCGGCTGGGTCCTTGAGCCATGGCCACTGAGCCTGCGCGTCCGGAGCCTGTGCGCCGCAACGGGAGAGGCCACAACAGAGAGAGGCCCGCGTACCACAAAAAAAAAAAAAAAAAAAAAAAAAATAGCATTCATTAGCGTGAAAAATAGAAAACCTCTGTCAGCTCCCTCTGTTCTCTTCTTGACTAGAAGTAAGAAGTAAAGTCCATCCTTGTCAGTGAAGGGGTGGCTCCGACAGCCCGCTGGACCTATATGCTCATCTCCTGAACCTGGAGAATGAATATTCCCTTAAACTCTTTAGAAGATTTTAGAGTGTTATTAGTTCTCCTGTGACTTATGAGTCAAGGGACATTATAAACATAAAAAGAGTTCCACTGTTTCAAAGTCCTAAATATGAGAAAATCCTCCAGAAGCCAAGGTAAATTCCAAGTAAATAAGATAGGACTTCTGAGATAATTTTCATTTTTTGGCTCCCCTGATCACTTAGAATAATAATACAAACCTTTATACAATCTATCATTAGTGTATTTCTTGTTAAAACAAACAAAAATAAAACAAACCCACAAACCCCTTGCCAATAATATTTACGAATACTTCAGTATTGTTACATTTCCTCGCATCTGGCACTTTGCTTACAATTAGTGATGGGGCCACTAATATAAGACTATGAGGTTAAAAATACAGATTATACCTTATTCATTCAGCAGTTTATTATTTCAGCGTATATTTAGTAAACCTACCATGTGCCTGGAACATTGCCAGGTAAAATTACTTACATCCTAGAAATTTTGCCTTACATGAAAGTGATCATATATTTATGGCAATTTTATATAGAAACTTTATACTATCAACTTCTAGTTTATTGATGATGCACCTAATCAGAAAGAACAAGCTCTTATGGAACATTTCTCACAAATTATGGTAATCTAATTCTCATCTTATCCTCATACCTTGATTAAAATTACCTCCTTCCTTTGTTATGAACTCTGAATCCAACCGTGGTGCTACTCTTCTGAACTGGTGTGTCACTTTGGAGCCTTTTTGCAATAGCAGCCCCTTGGGGGGCTCTGGGGCTGCCAGAGATCCAGGGACTTCTTTTCCTTTGTCCCCCTTATTATTGGTCTATTCACCCTGTTTGGAGTTTAGAGCTAGGTGCTTGGCTCAGGAGTAACTAGATGCCCTCTCTGCCTTCTTCTGCCCTAACTTACCCCCATCTCATAGTGAAGAAGAGGTGATGTGATATAATGGACAAAAGTCAAGGGATTTATTGTTCTGAGGTCTGAGACATTCTCATCATATCTTTGGGGATCTTTCTTCTGAGGTCCTATTCTTCATAGGATGTAAGTTAGAGTCTGGGACTGCTCTGAGAAGGCCTGGAGCACGTGACTTACACCACTTGTAATGTAGGCACTGGGGGTACTTAGATCTCACTCCTCAGGAAGGGCACAGAGCAGAGGGGTTAAGGAAAAACAGAATCCAGAGTCCTGATTGTGTCTCTAGCTGTTTATTACCAGCAACCTAACTTCTTTTGAATTAGAGGGGCAAATGTCATTTGTCTTTTAAATCTCTGCATCTCGGCTCTATTCTTCCTGACATCCCCATATGTTCTCTCCTATAGGCTAGGCTGACATAGAAAGGATGAGAAAAGTCACATAACAGAGCCTCAAGACCACTTCCCCTGAAATGACAATAGTTTTTTTCTGAGATATATCTACATATACACATTATATATATGTGTGTGTGTGTGTAGATATATATATATATATATGTGTGTAGATATATATATATATATATATGTGTAGATATATATATGTATTTCTCCCCACCTTGGGAAGTCTTTCAATTTTCTGTCTTTCTGATCAGTTCCTTATTTGCAATCAGTGATTCAGGTTGCCTGTAGTAACAGCTTTAGCTTAAACATATCATCAGACATACATTCTCCTTTCAAGATTTGTCCCCCATAAGCTTGTATCTCTCACCACAGAACATTTTCCAACAACATTTATAGCCAGGAGACTTAATGAGTCTTAATAAATGGGAGGCAAAGTATTCAATACTTTTGTCAGATCAAACTGTCATGATAGGGACATGTTATTGGACCCAAATGTTTATTATAGGATTATCTCTCAATTTTTGTGTGTGTATACATACACACACATACACACACACACACACGGATAAGTACATATGATATATATGTATATGAATATGAACATATATATAATAATATCAATACATAAGATAATTCAATATTGCTTTTGCCTGTCTGTAATATTAGACACAGTATGGACATAATAGACATATGCCAGTTCACAAGATATTAGGATGAAAAAATAAAAATTAAGGTAAAATAGGAAAAGATAATCAAATTGTATTTATCTTGCTGTATATTTTCTCCATGTGTAGAGCATGAACCCAGCCAGTAGTTTTCTTAGGCTACCTGGACATCATTAGGTATATCATTTAGGACCATTTGTGTATTAAATCAGAATATTCCATACTATCATCTATTTAAGCCTCTGGGCTACTCAGGGCCAAGGAAATTCAGAGTAAGAAGGATAAGAATTTCCTGAAATTCAGAAAAGTCTACTGTGAAGGCAGTGTGACCCTAGACCACTCCTCTCAGGAAAGAAAGATCAAAGAAAACACCCCCAAATTCAGTATATTCTAATTTGGAACACCACTTACAATTGGATATATAATTTTCCATTTTCAAAGGCCATTTACAACTCTACCTTAAATAGGTTTCATATATATTCATATGTATATTCATATATATTTATTCATATATATATATGATTATATATATATGATTCACAGGCAGAATGTTTTTATGACAGTGAGTCACAATGGGTAAAACCTCTATAAACTTTACATCTCACACTAGTTCTAGGAAAGTCTAAGAATGACTTTGAACTACCTAGGAGCCTTATAGGTCAAGTGTAGTTGGGTTGAACTCAAAATCTCATGAGAGCAAAACCTCCTATGATTTGCTTTGTGCCTTGTCCTTTTCCTGGTAGGACAATCTAAGACAGATGGTCATAGATATTTCTAGATCCAGAGGGAGCCCTTTGACATCGTTAGTACCTTTCCAACTGCAGTTTCACTCACAAACCCTCTTAGATAGCATAGACTCTTCCTAGAACTGTGGTTAAAAATTTCAGGGAAGCCATGTACACTGTGGATGAGGATTCTTCCTGTTAAAATATAAATGTAATGTCTTCATGACTTTTTTAAACCTTTAAAGGTATATGGATATTAATTTTTAAATGCAAAGTGCTATGAAGCATGAAGGAGAAATCCCAAGGAGAAAATGATCTCCGGATTGGAGGAGGAGTTGAGAGGCAATGTTACTGCTTTCCTTTGGACAGAGAGACAAAGAGTTACAAAAGCAAACTTGAATGTATAGTGAATGCAGAAAGAAAGGAGTGAAAAAACCAAAAGATATGTTTGAATAGAATGACACAACAAGTAATAACCGAAATGGTGCCTGGATTGTGTAGAAGCTAAATACAGTCTGCATGAGGACTCCTGTCACAGTTTGAAGAAATGAGACAGACAAATCAAAATGTCCCAGATAAGAACCAGGTTCACATGCTAGTCTGGGAAGCCCCAATGTTATCAGCATACTGATCAGGAGCTGGCTGGTGAATTAATGAAGCGGAGGAAAAGAGATCCCTGAAGGAGTATTATTTGTTGAGCTATTGACCAATATTAGCAACAGGGCTATTCCATGCTTTAACACCTGAACGTGTAGAAAACATTAACTTCCTTTGTAGAAAACATTAACTTCATTAATTGATTCAACAGATACTGATTAAGGACTTGCTATGTGCAAGGCTTATGGTAGGTGCTGGAAACACAGTAAAGATTAAGCCCTTGTCCCATAGAGTTTTCATCATATAGGGAAGATTTAACACAATCCATCATAAATATATAAGAATATATGCTGTCATTAGCACAATAAGGACAGCACACAGGGAGCTATGATTGAGAAAAATGAGTAGAGATGGACTTACTTGATAGAGTGGTTTGGGAAGGCCTTCCTGGGAGAACTGAAAAGTAAGGAACCAGTCATAAAAAGTGTTGTGTGGAGGGAGTTCCAACTTGTGAAGGCAAAGGAGACAGCAGGTCCAGAGACCCAGAGGGAGAGACAGCTTGGTATGTTCTAGAAACTAATAGCAGGCAGCCTGGTGGGAGACGTGTGGTACTGTTGAAGTGTGAGGGAACTGTGGCCAGCTGGAGATCAAAATGGGAGCTTTAGGGGAAATCTCTGGTGGTCCAGTGGTTAAGACTCTGAACGTCCACTGCAGTGGGCATGGGTTCGATCCCTGGTCAGGGAACTAAGATCCCATATGTCGCATGGTGCAGCCCCCAAAAAAAACAACCTAAAAAAAAACACCAAAAACCAAAATGGGCTTTATTGCTGAAAAAAGCCAGATCAGAGGGTGTGGCCTAGCTCTCTGGGTAAGTGGTTTGTTAATACACCTAAGAAATAAATTTGCCCACCCAGGCCTGCTTGGAAGATACCAGCTTCCCCAGCTGGACATGGACCTGCAGTTTACCCCATGGAGAAACAGAGGATGAGTCTTGCCAGTGAGTAGGCTGCCACCCCAAAAAGAGAGAAAAAAGAAGGGGCTGGACCATGTGACTCAATTCCTTCTCCCAAACCCACCAGACAAAGAAGTCGTTCTTCTTCCTGTGGGCAGCAGAGGCCAGGAGGCTGATTCAAATGGTGGTCCCTTCATTTGGAAACTTGAATCCAAATAAGGTTTTTCCTCCACAACAGCTACTTAGGTTTGTGCCTAACTGTGTGTTTGGACTAGAGAAGGCAGAAAGGAAGGAATAAGATACTGCAGTAAAATGGAAAAGACTGTGGCTTTTGATGGGTAAAACCCCTCACAATCCTCACCAACATTTTCTCCCTTTGGATGGTGCCAACCAACAGTACCCATCAGAGATCATGGCAGAGATGGGTAAGGTAGAGCTCTGTTTTGGTTTTAATCCAGTTATGGCTAAACCGGATGTACAAGGGGAAATGCCATCCATCAGGATTTAAGTTAGGCTAATGTCTTAGCTGATTCCTATGTCTTTGAACGTCTGCTATTGTGGTTATATGCATGCAGGTTATGTGCCTGGCCAGCGTGCATTCCCTGTCCCTCCCTTAGGGTGTAAACCTCACTGGCTGCTTTTATATCTATCCATAGTGTCTCATTCCATTATAGAAATTTCATTTTTGCTGTTTGACTTACTGATTAATGAGGTTAAGAAGAGAGCTATTCCACCTTGTTGGGTTCAGGCCAATGAGAAAAGTTACCTCTTCCGTATTTCATTCAAAACCTCTATCCTCCTTCCCAAATATTGTGGTTGCTGGGAAACAACCTGCCCAGAGGGGAAAATTCCTAGTTAGAGTGAAAAGAGCCCTTCGTCCTTTGGGAAAGCAGACTGGGCTCACTCTGATTCACACGCAGTGAAATCCTGCTTATCCCGGTGTTTCCTGTTGTGTCCCCTAGGATCCATTAGCAGTGAATTTCTTGGCATTTGTGGGCGGCAGAAATGAGATCAGCCAGGCCCAACATGCTCCAATCCACTGAGGGTTGAATTTCAGCTCAGGGTTACACTTCCCAGTAACTGATTGGGAGCAGCGTTCTCACTAAAGGAGCTGTAGTAGTCCAGTCAAAAATGACCCTGTAGTGTCCATTGGATATTGCCCTCAGTAAGACAATTATTGTTCTTTAAAAAAAAATTTTTGATTTTTGACAAGATGTGCATAATTCAAAAAGCTCATATGGTTCTATGAGGTTTACAATGAAATCCTCAGTGCCTTGCCCCAGCCTCAGATTCTTACTCCCCAGAGGCAATCACTTTCAATTATTTAGTCCTTCCTTTGGTGGTTACCTCAATAATTTTAAATAACATGCTTACACTGCTAGTTTTACAATGGTAGGCATAATCTATCGATTTTCCTACTACAAAAAATTGAGATTTGACTTTCTGATGCATGCATACACATACTCACACACGTACACGTACACACATGCACACACATACACCCTTCTTCTCTTCATTCTCCTACTAGTGTTATATCACGAGTTTTCATGGGATCAACACGCATTGTTTACTTACTGTGAGGTTATAAATAAGATGCTTATACTGCTGAGTCATACAGAACACTAGGATTTTTATTTTCTTGTGCAATTTTTCCCCTGAAGTGAATACTTTGCCTAAATTATCTTTTCAACCAGCTATACATGCAGCCATCTTTAATTCATCCCCAAAGCAGATCTCCTCTCAAATGCTTCAAAACACATGGGGTAATCTCTCGTTACTCCTTTTCTTGGAAGCATATGTCCTGCAGCCTTCATCCTCTCCTGCCATTAGATGGTTGCTCACTGGCAACTTCTTTAACCTACAGTATACACAGGAGTTGCACTTTCCTATGTGTAGGGGCCCCTGGTTGCCTAGATCCCTTTTTCCCCTTTCTAGATTTACTCTTAGATCTATCCAGTAGCTTTCCGAAAAGGGTACATGAATTGGAGATAAATTTTAGATAACTTTTATATCTGAAAAAAATCATTATTCTATTCTAAGAGATTGAGCACAGAAATAGTTTTTCCTCCACAACTTGAAGTCATCTGTCCATTGTCTTCTAGTTTCCTATGTGACTACTGAAAAACCTAAGATTGGTTTTATCTGAATTTTTAATATTTAATCTATATTTTTCTCTATTGAAAACATTTAAGATTTTATCATTTTCCCAGAAACCCTGGAATTTCATAATACTGTGTCTTATGTCCTTTTTCATTCTAGTAGGTACTTTCATTCTAGAAACTCAGGACTTTCAGTTCTGGGAAATTGTCTCAAATTACTTCCCTAATAATTTCCTCCTCTCACATTCTCTTTTCTTTTTCTGGAACACCAATTTTGTCTTTTTTTCGGATGGAACTACTGGGTTGATCCTATTGATTTGGGGGCAGGGGAGTGGGTTATTTTGTTTATTTGTTTTTAACATATTCTTTCCTATTCTTTCTCATTCTCTCCCCATGTGTTTTGCTTTCTGGAAGATTTCCTCGACTTTATTTTTCAGTAATGAATGTTTCATTTCTGTAATTGTAGTTTTAAATCCCAGTAACTCTTTTTTGTTCTCTGAATTTTCCTTTCTATGGCCTCTTACAGCAGCATAGTTTGCACGATGGTTGAGCTTATAAACTGAACAAGCAGATTGCCTGGGTGCAAATTGCATCTCAACCGCTTAACCATCTGTGTTAACATTTGACAACATACTTAACCCTCTGTGTCTCAGTTTCCTCAACTGTAAAATGGGGACAGTAACAGCACGCACTTCATGCAGGGTTATTGTGAGGACTCAGTAAGTTACTCTGAAAGCACTTGCCTAGTATATAGTAAGTGCTCAGTACATGTCAGCTCTTATTATCATGTATGTTATCTCTTCTTTCATCTTTCTGAAAATATTAATTACAGGGTTTTTTCTTTCCTTGAAAATCTTTTTTTGTTTCCTGCTTCGTCTCTGCATTTTTTTTCTTTTTTCTGTTCATTTTGGTCTCTTTCTTTCATGAGGCTCTCCTCCAACATTTCAGGATCTTTTTAAATGCTAATTAGGGCTTTCCTGGTGGCGCAGTGGTTGGGAGTCCGCCTGCCAGTGCAGGGGACATGGGTTTGTGCCCCGGTCCGTGAGGATCCCACATGCCGTGGAGCGGCTGGGCCCATGTGCCATGGCTGCTGAGCCTGCACTCTGGAGCCTGCGAGCCACAACTGCTGAGCTCAAGTGCTGCAACTATTGCGACCTGCATGCCTAGAGCCCGTGCTCCGCAGCGGGAGAGGCCACCTCAATGAGAAGCCTGCGCACTGCAACGAAGAGTAGCTCCCACTTGCCACAACTAGAGAGAGCCCACACGCAGCAACAAAGACCCAACACAACCAAAAATAAATAAATAAATAAATAATTATTTTTTTAAAATGCTGATTAGATGCTCTGGTGTTTGCACCTGGCTTGTGCTTGGGTGGGTTTCACTGTAGGTAATCTGCTGGACGTTTCATTGTAGAGACCCCGAGTAGTATAGGTCTTGGGCTAGTTAATCTCTTGCCTGGGGGGGGTCTAAATCTGGCAGCCAGGGTTCTTGGAACTGAGCTGGTTAAGGGGCCCAGACCCTCCAGGGCACTCTGCCGATTTCTCTTCAGCCCACTGTTTTCAGCATGTTGCCTCTGCTCGGCTTCATTTCCCTTAGCCAGGAGCCCCTCTTCAAGGACTCCGCATCTGGCCTTCCACCAGGGTTGGGGCTGACAGTCACCTAGTTCTGCAGAATAATAGAGGGGATGTGGGAACCCATCTGCTTCTTACATAGACATTTAACAAATCCTTTTGTTTTTAGCCCTGCCTGCACTCCCACTTCCAAAGATATCGCTGCTTGCTATTCCTGGGCTTTTCTAGGCTTCTGGGTTACTGACCTGCTTGCTTCTGGACTTTTCTCACTGCAGGCTCTGGTTTTGCCCTTCTCTGACATGCGCTCAGTTTATTACCACTTGTTCATCTACTCTTTCTAGAGCTAAAATTTTGTGGCCATTTTCCCCACTTAATCTTTCTTGACTCATGACTGTATGCAGTCTTTAAAAAATCATCCCGTTTGTGGAGTTTCAGGAAGATGCAAAGATACACAGCTGTGTTCATCTGCCACTCTTCACAATTGTACTTCTCAATGCATTTCTCATGATTCTGGGTTCTGCCTAGTGGACCATAATGAGGGCCACCATCCATTTAATTAATAAATAGATTACCTTGGTCTGTGAAGATGCTGCTACAAGTCATTGGTGAGGGATTTGAGCTATGAGTCTTGAGAGGGTATTTTCCTGATCAGTCGACAGGCTCTTGGTGTGTGATCAGCAATTCACACGTGTGAACTGGTTGTCAAGGCTCAGGGGAGCAGTGTGTTTTTCCGTGATGGTGATTCACTGGCTGTATGACCTTGGACAATTACAACCTCTGATTTCAATTCCTTCCCTTGTAAAGAAAACACACCTCTGCTTCTAAGTTTTGTGTTAGACTTAGAAATTGTAAACTGTAAAGCTCTGTACAAATAATGGGAAACATTAGATTTTTATTGCTCCCCTTTCTTGGTTCCCAAACATATCAATCTGTGCACATTTATTTTACAGCACAAACCACACTAGAATAAAATGTCTATCTTCCTGTCTTTCTCCCACATAAGACTGAGTGACTTCTAGACAAGCATACTGGTCATGATTTACTCACCTTGGTATCAACAAGTCCTAGCCCTGCACGTGGTACATAATAGCTGTTCGCTGAAATGTTGGCTGAATAAAGAGGAGACAGAGCTTTCTGAACCCATAAGCTTGACCTCCTTAGTTGTAACTTCTAACCAACTACATACACTTCCATGACTGAGAAGACCCATTCTTCACTGGCTCTGAGCAGCCATAGGCTGGTTCACACTGCTGGCATTGAATACCTGGTGGGAGACCTGAAAAATGATCCTCCTGCTAAGCCTGACTCCATATCCTATTACCCATCCCTCGAGCCATATGTTTAGAAACTTATATTTAATAAATACGGCAGCAGATCTGATTAGAGTGAGCCCAGTGATAGTTAAACTCGATTGCCAGGGAAATCAAGTTAGAATCCTGAATTGTTTTCATATATTGCAATGGGCAATTGGAATGCCTGTTCCATATGGTGCAGACTGTCTGTGGATTGCACAGCTCATTCCCCGTCAGATGGTCCCATTTGGGGTCAGTGATGATGGCAGGAAACAATGTGCAGAGGCAGGTGAACCCCAAGGGGGTCCATTAGATTTCAATCATCTCCCCTCGATCACTGTCCCACTGCAGACCAACGGACTCTGGCACAGTTGGGCTTGCATCCTTGCATTTTTAATTGGCACGTTGTTATTTACAATGCTGGCTCTATCCAAGGCTTCAGAAAGGCAGAGACAATGATGGGAAGAGAACAAATGCGTCATACAAAGGTTAGTGGAGATTGTTTCCATGCTCCCAAAGGCGGCGGTCGGTTCTTTTATCTGCACCAGCTCACCTGTTTCCAGCTGTCACAGTTCTGAGACGTGTTCACAAAGCTGCCAAGAGTTCAGTCGGAGAGGAGAGGGTCGTCTGCTGCCCAGCCTTCAGAGTGACATTTTCCCTTCTCTGACCACCCTCCCAGCCCCCAGAATGTACTCTCCTTCTTTCTTGAGGCTGCCTGGAGAGTTTGCCATCCTTTACCCTGGCGGGAGGAAGTGGCTTCCTCTCCCATCGTTGAATGGAAATTATAGAAACATCTTTAAAGAGGTGCCCCTCGGACTCACCTGTTCAGCTTATTAATAAAGCAATTCTGTAGCTTCCGGGGGTGAAATGGCCTGCTAGAGCCCAGGGTCACTCTTTGAAAAAAGGACTCCATTCAGATCTCAAGAAGAGAGGCACACACCTCTCAGCGCCCCTTGAGAAGGCTTTTGTGACTGCTTTTAGAGTTGATTACCGGGAGGCTGGCTTCGGCACATTACGAGTATCAATCGAGTTCACATAGCCGTTCTCCCTATCATAAGGAGCATTCGTAGAATATTCAGCAGCATGGGGGAGACAGTAAGTCTGCTTCCCACCCCGGCCTCTTTCCCTTTCTTGTCCAGAGGAATCAGCTCAGTGAGGAGCGTGGGCAGTCTAGCTTTAAGTAATTGCTCTGAAACCTGGCCTCTTGAGCCTGCAGTCACTTTTCTTCTGTGTCTTGTCACATGACCTTTGTGGGTTCATTCTTCTCTCTAAACATTCTTTCCATCTTGGAGTTATTTGCTCTGTTTCTTGCTCTCTTTCTGAAGCTTTGTCCTAAGAATCCACAGCCAGGAGAACTCATACAGCGGCTGTTCAACTGTCACGCAGACTGACTCCCTTGCTCAATGGCCAGGACACCAAGTCCTTTGCCCTCCACAGAAAGGCTGAATACCTTCTAGCTGGAGTGTACAAACGTCTTGAAGTCATAGAACTTTCTTATTTAAAAATAGAATTAAACCTCCTTGCTTGAGTGGTGGAGTCTTAATGGCCTACGTAAGGCAAATGGCAATAAAGCAAAACAAGTGCTGCTTTATAGCCAACCATTCATGTGAAAGAGGTGTGCAAAATAATGCTAATAGTCATAGCAACAAGTAGATATTAGGGAAGGAAGGCTGGAAATGGGGGTTGTAATAAAATGCAGCTGTCCCATTATTGTAATTCTGTATGTAACTCCTACAAAACAAGAGGGAGGCATTTCCTTCCTGGGTGGGGGACAACCACCGCACTGACCTTATGCCTCTTTATTTGACTTGGTCCTTGATTATGCACAGATGCGTGGTGAGAATGAGGCCGTCATCTGGAACTAGGTGAAGGGAAGAAGTCAGTAGCATTTCCTTCTACCATGTTTATCTCTTGCACTAATGCTAGAGGTACCCTGCCATAGTTGGACACAGTTATTACACTAGGCCCATCAACCATTGTCCAAGTCTTGGTCATTGCAGAAGAGCCATCTCAGAGAGACTCTTTACACGTGGGCCTTGCTCTCTAGAGAGAAGCCTAGAGGCATTTTGGTATGCTCTAGGATGTTGGGTTTATATTTGGGGCCATATGCCAGTGGCTAGGAGCTAGGCAAGGCAATATCCCTTCAGAGTACCCCAATGCACCTTCCCCAAAAAGTCCTTTGGCAGCAGCAGCATGAAGTTTTATGTTTACATCCCTCTTGGCTTTCATCTTTTGCTATCCCCAGCCTTCAGAAAGTCTTATTTAAATATTCCCCCTGTCTTAGCTGCGCTGCAGAGTTTGCAGGCCAGGATCCTGGCTCATGTTTGGTCAGAACATTAAGTAGGAGCAGTTCTGTCCCCAGATGAGCAGTGGTGGCCCTAGTAATTAACAAAAGATTTCCCTCAGGCAGCATTTTTCAAAGTGGGTTGCATATAATGTGAGTTATGTTTGGAAATTAATAAGACTTATGGGAAAAAGAATGCCATGGTTAACCAGGTTTGGGGAATGTTGGGTGAAGCATTTTAAATGAGTTGACTCCTAGCAAGACTGTTCAAGGCCTTTTAGTTTCCTGTGGTTTCTGTAACAAATTGCCACACACCTGGTGGCTTGCATTCTCACAGTTCTGGAGCCCAGAAGTCTGAAGTCAGTATCACTGAGCAGGGCTCAGTGGCCGGGCTGTGTTCTATCCATGAGCTCTAGGGGAGAATCTGTTCCTTGCCTCTTTCAGCTTCTGGTGGGTGTTTACATTTCTAGACTTGTGTTCACATCACTCCAATCCTCAAGGCCAGCATCTTCAAACCTCTCTCTGCTCTATCTTCACAACATCTCCTCTGTGTGTGTGTGTGTGTGTGTGTGTGTGTGTGTGTGTGCGCGCGCGCGTGAGAAATCTCCCTCTGCTTCCCTCTTGTGAGGACACATGTGATTGCCCACCCAGGATAATCTACTCCTCTCAAGATCTTTAGTTTAATCATATCTTTTGCCATATTAGGTAATATTCAGAGGCTCCAGGGATTTATATATATCTTTTTGCTGGGTCACTATTTAACTCATGATAGCCTTAAATACATTATGAGTAGAGTGCATCTCTAGGATGAGGTAAGCATAAAGTCCTTCTTAAACCTCTATGATAAAACAACCATCCTTTCAGGAAATTTTTATAGGGTTGGTTATCTGAGGAACACGCTTTGGGAAATTTCACCAAGGGAAGATGAATCTAGGGGAAAAATGAAATCCGATCAGTCCAGCTGCCCCTTCTCCTTGTAGATCTGGGTTTTATTTTACTGAGGAAGATGGCACTTTCCTTGCCTTAGGAGATACTATTATTGCACAGATAAAATAGGAAAAAATATCAGCAATTTCACAGGGACATCGAAGCCAAACTTCACAGATGAAGTGTCTCTAGAGAACAGTTAAAATAGCATTGTATTTGGAGTTTCAAAACCTGGATTGGATTCCTGGTCCTCCTACATACAAGCTAAATGATGCTGGGAAAGTAATTAAACTTTTCTCATATATGAAATTGGGATATAACCATACCTAATTTGTTGTATCATGTGACTGCTGTGTCTAAAAGCACTTTTTTAATTGTGAAAGTTTATGTAATCTAAGTAAGTACTTTTATTCTGTGAGACCCAAAATTGGAAAAAAAATAATAGTCTTGTCCTATAGGATGATGAAGATGGTGGGGGTAGATTTCTACTGGTCTTCTCTGGAGGTCAAGTTGTTTTTGCTCAGTGAGACACCATAGCAACCTGACTATACTTTCTTATCTACTGTTATATTTCCAACACTTGGCATCTAGTATGTGCTCAATAAATGTGGGATGAATGAACTCCCCTTGCCTGGATCACTACCCCCCAGTGTCAGTTCCACAGAATCCCTAAGACTGGAAGGGTCCTTGGAGTATCATCTAGAACAATAGTTCCCCAATGCTGATCTGGGAACTGTTGAAGGCTGGCTACATGAGAATCTGCTGGAAACTCATTAAATATAGTTACCAGGCACCACCCTAGAGATTCAGATTCAGTAGATCCAAGGTGGCACCTGGGAATCTGTATTTTTAACAAGTTCCCTGAGAGATGTGATACAGCTTGTCCATAAACTGATCAAGCCTTTCTCACTGTGTTCATACAGAACCACTCCTAAAGCAACACACTAAATAGTCTATTTCTTTTTAAAGATCTCCATGGAATTTATGCAACTTCCTTTGCTAGAGATGCTATTTGTACCAAGTAGTCATGTGAAACACCACCACTCAGGGCATTTTAGTTCATGCACTCACTCACTCATTCATTTATGCATTCACACAGACATTTATTGTGCACCTACTATGTACCCGACACTGTGCTAATTTATTCCACTGCATTCTTTCTCAGGAGCTCTCTTGTCAACATGAAGCCCATGAGTTAAAGCATTTTATTTCTCCTTTTTTGATTTGAATAGTAGAGATATAAGAAGACTTGACTTTCTGCTTCACTGTTTGCTTTTCTCTTTTCCAGGGATTATCTTTAAAGTAAGAAGGAAGCTTTTCTTCCCTTCAATGATGAATCCTTGAATGCCTCAGATTCATGGATCAGATAGTTGGGAGGGGCCTCAAAAGACCCAGTCCTCAAAAAGCATCATCCTCCTTTCCCCATTTACAAATAAACTAAATAGAAGTCGGGAGCACTAAGTGCTCCCACCATCAGAATCAAGAAATATAAGGGCTTAGATCTCCCCCTTTTATTTCTTAAAATAATGTTTATTCAGAACTTTTTATTCTAAAATAAGGTATGTGAAAGCAATATTCTCCCATTTAAAAAATACTTCCTTTCATATATTCATCTGGCTGGCTTGGGGAATGGACCTTTTCTTCTTGTTCAGGGTCCATAATTACTTATTGACATCTTCTGGTATTCTCCAGTGTTGGCTTATAAATAACTATCACATGCCCCCAGACTGAGTCAGCCTATGTCTATTAAATGGTGGATGAGTAAAATGTTAGCTGTACTTTATTTTCCTAGGCTACAACGGCACCTTGAGTTTTTTTCAGAGTCTCTCTAACCCTGGAGGGTGACAGTGCCTCCCCACCAGCCCTGCTCCTCCTGTCTTTACTGTGTCTCTGTTCCAAGGATGCTCTGTCCATTTGTCACCAGCAGTCTCCAACAGTGACAGGGAGGCAGGTCTCCAGGCATTTCTGGAAGCTGTCAGGGGCTCTGCTGGAGTCGGGGTGCAGCAGCTGGGAGCCCTGCTATCCCTTTTCCTCTGGGTCCTCAGTGGGAACTTCACAGGGTCCAGGATGGTGCTGCCCTCCTGTGGCAGATCACATTCTATGGGGAGCAAGGGGGTGGACCCATATCTCTGACCTGGGTGTCAGGAGATCAGGCTAATCAATTGATATTTTTCAGTTTAAACAAAGTCCTATCATATTGTGTTCTTTCTAAAAAGAGTTTTTAAACAGAGGTACTACTTTCCTTTGCTCACATCTATCCAGAAGTCAACAGAGGAACGTGTAGACACCAAAGGCCTCAGGGCCATCAGCTGGGGACTCAAATCCTGGGATAGATTATGAAAATAGGATTATGATGGACTTCATAAGGGCAATGAGAAGCTTGAGATTCGCTTTATTTTCTGAGCCAAACAAAATTAGATACCTGGTAGCCCCAGGAAAGGGCAAGATACTCTACTTTTTGTGTGTGCCTAACTAGCATGCACAAGAGACTTGACTGGGTGTGGGTTGTAGTTTTTATTCTTTCTATCTTCTTTTAAATTGTTGATATTTTTATATATCATTAATATCATGAATTTTCACTCCATTTTCTGGGAATGTTCATTTGAAGTAGCCCCTTCATGCTGTTAGCAATGAAATCTGAACTTCAGAGGATCTAAAGAAATTAACTGAATGACAACAAATAGTACCAGTTATGAAATATATAAAATTCCCACCATTTATCTGTCCTCTCCTACTCTCTCACTTCACCTAGTTGGTCTGAATTACTTGAAAAATGATAAAACTGATTTGTGTGCAAATATACAAAGCCTTCCTTTTCTTCCTTGACCCCAGTGCACTGTCATCTCCCACCACCTCCCTTATCCCAAGAGAGTCTAGATTAAGGAAATTTTGGCTCGATTTGCAAATCTGTGAATTCAGGACCAGCCCAGCAGCAGACCTCTCCCTTGGCCTTTATCCCCCAGAGTGTTCACAGGGCTATTTGGATATGTCCTAAGGAAGATCATCCTAGGAAGCCACCAGCATCAATCACCATGGTCACCCTTCCAGGATAACTGGAGAGGAAGGATATGCCTCATGGAGTCTCAGCTTTGGATTTATTCTGATGCCAGAAATGGGGGGTGGAAGATGAAAGTGTAGGGCACAAGTAAGACAGATGAATGGTTAATGGGGACTGAAGTGGCAGATTGAGAGAGCACAGACACAATAGACAGAGCGATGGACTGATGGACTGGACCCGGAGATGTAAATAGGATAGTTTAAGCTGTTTAGAGTCTCTCCTTCTTCTCTATCCATCTATTTGTCTATCTGCCATAAGCAGGGACCGATAGGGCGACAGGCAGATAACATGAGTAGGATGGATTAGTGGCAGGCACAGGCGACTCCTGGCATCCCAGACTTCAGGAGAGTGAAGGGGATTCGGGACCTGGAGGACAGATTCCAGGTGTTTCTCTGGAGAATTCCTGCCCCTCCTGTGCCTCAAATAAAAAGACAATCAGAAAACCATAATTCAAAAAGAGTCATGTACCAAAATGTGCATTGCAGCTCTATTTACAATAGCCAGGAGATGGACGCAACCTAAGTGTCCATCAACAGATGAATGGATAAAGAAGATGTGGCACATATATACAATGGAATATTACTCAGCCATAAAAAGAAACAAAATTGAGTTATTTGTAGTGAGGTGGATGGACCTAGAGTCTGTCATACAGAGTGAAGTAAGTCAGAAAGAGAAAGACGAATACTGTATGCTAACACATATATATGGAATCTAAGGGAAAAAATGCCATGAAGAGCCTAGGGGTAGGACGGGAATAAAACACAGACCTACTAGAGCATGGACTTGAGGATTTGGGGAGGGGGAAGGGTAAGCTGTGACGAAGTGAGTGGCATGGACATATATACACTACCAAATATAAAATAGATAACTAGTGGGAAGCAGCCGCATAGCACAGGGAGATCAGCTCGGTGGTTTGTGACCACCTAGAGGGGTGGGATAGGGACGGAGGGAGATGCAAGAGGGAAGAGATATAGGAACATATGTATATGTATAACTGATTCACTTTGTTGTAAAGCAGAAACTAACACACCATTGTAAAGCAATTATACTCCAATAAAGATGTTAAAAAAAATTAAAAAACAATCAGCGCCCGGACAGAGAGGGTTACTCAGGCATCTCAGTGACCGCTCTCCCGCCTTCCCGCTCCAGACCCCTCCTCTAACCATTTGCAGGTGTTCTGTTCTTGGACCCGGAAAGTGGGCAGCTGCCAATCTGAGGGGGGAGGCTGGGAGAGCAAAGCTTGGTGCTAGTATATATTTTTATCCCAAAGCCTTGCTTTAAATTCCAGTCAGGCTTCCAGTCTTGCAACAACACCAGGGGAAAGGAAGAGCAGAACAAAAAGGGAAGGAAAGCTAACCAGACTCCGGCTGTTCTGGAAAGCTGTCAGCTGTCAGGCCTGCTTAACTGACAACCCGGAGCCCTGGGAGCCCAGTCCCGGAAGAGGAGAGGACTGGCCAGGGGGTGGGGCAGAGGTTTGTGGCAGGCTGCCAACCACGTGGGGAGTGAGGTGGGGCATGTCCTCTGGTCTACTGGTCACCCGGGGGAAAAGGGGTCTCAGGTTATAAAGGTGGCTGTGTGGGAGAGGAGTCAGGCCCTCTCAGGACATCCTTCCTCTGCTGGGATAGCAGAGGTGCCTCAGGGCTAGGGAAGGGTGGAAGTGGTGGAGGAAGTTCAGATTCCCAGAGCTCACTCCAGGCACAAAGCTGCAGGGAGCCCACCTTTGGCCCCTGTCACCTTGGGACTAAAGGCCTTCAGGCTAGGTAGCAGCCAATCCAGGGACAAGCTGGCCCTCCCCTTTTTTCCTCTATACACACCAGTTTCCAGGATCCCCTATCTTTCTCCTCCTCCCTTTCTTTCTGCTACACCTAAATTCCTAGGTTTGAAATTCTGGTGAATCTCAAGATCACCTTTTTCAGGACAGACTCTTGTGTCAAATGGGAAGACATAGCTGGGCTGCATTCCAGTTCCCGCTATGTGGAGACTATGTGACCTCGATTCCAGTCCCCACTACTTATTATGTGACCTTCATCCTAGTCCCCACTGTTTACTCAGTGACCTTCATCCTAATTCCAACTACCTACTTATGTGTGATTTTGAGCAAATAAGCCTTATCTCTAAGAGGGAGATAATCCTTAATCTACTGATCAAACAAACTGCACATAAAGAGACATTTCATAAACTATAGGAGTCTATAAGACATTATTCTTCCCTGATTTATCTTTGCTTCCCTGACAGCCCCTGGCACAAAGACTTACACGAGTAGGCACTCAATAATAGTCGAATGAACAAATAAATAAATGGATATAGAAGAGAAATGTTTCTCTAAATTTGATTATGGAACATCTGAACCCACTGCAGATCTAGACTCAGGAACTCTGGGATGGGACCTGAGAATCTGTACTTTGGCTGGCTGCACATGTAGTCAGTGTTTCAAAGCTAGGAAATTTCTCCTCCAAATAGGAAAGTGGAGGGTGCATAACAGGGTTTTCTGATTTTTTTGAGGGGCATGGACTACGTCATTGTTGAATCCCCAGTACATAGCACAGTGCCTGAAAAATAACAGATTGATATTCCCGACAAAATTTTATTTCATGAGTGTTACAATCAATGTTTTGGTAGAAAGCAGGCTTCTGGGATTTCACTAATGATTGATGCCAAAAACTCGGCCTCTGTACACCAGTGCTGAATTGAATATCAGAGACAGAGTTTTGGATGAAGTAGAAAAGAATAGCCTTATTGCTTTGCCAGGCAAAGGGGGACACAGTGGGCTTATGTGTCCCAACCCAGGGGGATTTGGTGAGGAGTTTTATAGCAGTAGTTCAAGGGTAGGATTGCTGATAAGGGTCAGGGTGTGTGCAGGGCCTGCAGTCCTTTAATCTGGCCTCAGGTGGTCTCCTGATAAGCTTTTATGGTTCTCAAGGTTATTGATCTGTGACCTTCTCTCTAGAATGAAGAATGTTTCATTAAGTAGTTGATATCTTCCATTTGTTGGGGGTTTTAGTTCTGCCGAAGAGCTCAAAGATACTGTTATGTGTATCCATAGAGGCTAAACCAGGACCTTGCCCCAAGGCTGCACTATTGTTTCTTTTTTTAAATTATTTTTTTATGTTTTTATGTATCAGGTTCTTATTAGTCATCCATTTTATACACATCATTGTACACATGTCAATCCCAATCCCCCAATTCATCACACCACCACCACCCCACTTTCCCCCCTTGGCGTCCATACGTTTGTTCTCTACATCTGTGTCTCAATTTCTGCCCTTCAAGCCGGTACATCTGTACCAGTTTTCTAGGTTCCACATATATGTGTTAATATACAATACTTGTTTTTCTCTTTCTGACTTACTTCACTCTGTATGACAGCCTCTAGGTCCATCCACGTCTCTACAAATGACCCAATTTCATTCATTTTTATGGCTGAGTAATATTCCATTGTATATATGTACCACATCTTCTTTATCCATTCATCTGTCAATGGGCATTTAGGTTGCTTCCATGACCTGGTTATTGTAAATAGTGCTGCAATGAACATTGGGGTGCATGTGTTTTTTTGAATTCTGTTTTTCTCTGGGTATATGCCCAGTAGTGGGATTGCTGGGTCATATGGTAATTCTATTGTTAGTTTTTTAAGGAACCTGCATACTGTTCTCCATAGTGGCTGTATCAATTTACACCAACAGTGCATGAGGGTTCCCTATTCTCCACACCCTCTCTAGCATTTGTTGTTTGTAGATTTTTTAATGATGTCCATTCTAACTGGAGTGAGGTGATACCTCATTGTAGTTTTGATTTGCATTTCTCTAATAATTAGTGATGTTGAGAAGCTTTTCATGTGCTTCTTGGCCATCATTATGTCTTCTTTGGAGAAATGTCTACTTAGGTCTTCCGTCCATTTTTGGATTGGGTTGTTTGTTTTTTTAATATTGAGCTGCATAAGCTGTTTATATATTTTGGAGATTAATCCTTTGTTGATTCGTTTGCAAATATTTTCTCCCATTTTGAAGGTTGTCTTTTTGTCTTGTTTGTAGTTTCCTTTGCTGTGCAAAAGCTTTTAAGTTTCAGTAGGTCCATTTGTTTATTTTTGTTTTTATTTCCATTACTCTAGGAGGTGGATCAAAAAAAGTCTTGCTGTGATTTATGTCAAAGAGTGTTCTTCCTATGTTTTTCTCTAAGAGTTTTGTAGTGACCGGTCTTACATTTAGGTTTCTAATCCATTTTGAGTTTATTTTTGTCTATGGTGTTAGGGAGTGTTCTAATTTCATTCTTTTGCATGTAGCTGTCCAGTTTCCCCAGCAACACTTATTGAAGAGACTGTCTTTTCTCCATTGTATATCCTTGCCTCCTTTGTCATAGATTAATAGACCGTAGGTGCATGGATTTTCTCTGGGCTTTCTATCCTGTTCCATTGATCTATACCTCTGTTTTTGTGCAAGTACCATATTATCTTGATTACTATAGCTGTGTAGTACAGTTTGAAGTCACGGAGTCTGATTCCTCCAGCTCCGTTTTTTTCCCTCAAGACTGCTTTGGCTACTTGGGGTCTTTTGTGTCTCCATACAAATTTTAAGATGTTTTATTCTAGTTCTGTAAAAAAATGCCATTGGTAATTTGATAGGGATTGCATTGAATCTGTAGATTGCTTTGGGTAGTATAGTCATTTTCACAATATTGATTCTTCCAACCCAAGAACATGGTATATCTCTCCATCTGTGTGTATCATCTTTAATTTCTTTCAGCAGTGTCTTATCGTTTTTTGCATACAGGTCTTTTGTCTCCCTAGGTAGGTTTATTCTTAGATATTTTATTCTTTTTGTTGCAGTGGTAAATGGGATTGTTTCCTTAATTTCTCTTTCAGATTTTTCATCATTAGTGTATACGAATGCAAGAGATTTCTGTGCATTAATTTTGTATCCTACAACTTTACCAAATTCATTGATTAGCTCTAGCAGTTTTCTGGTGGCATCTTTAGGAATCTCTATGTATAGTATCATGTCATCTGCAAACAGTGACAGTTTTACTTCTTCTTTTCCAATTTGTATTCCTTTTCCTTCTCTGATTGCCATGGCTAGGACTTCCAAAACGATATTGTATGTGGTGAGAGTGTACATCCTTGTCTTGTTCCTGATCTTAGAGGAAATGCTTTCAGTTTTTCACCATTGAGAATGATGTTTGCTCTGGGTTTGTCGTATATGGCCTTTATTATGTTGAGGTAGATTCCCTCTATGCCCACTTTCTGGAGAGTTTTTATCATAAATGGGTGTTGAATTTTGTCAAAAGCTTCTTCTGCATCTATTGAGATGATCAAATGGTTTTTATTATTCAATTTGTTAATATGGTGTATCACATTGATTGATTTGCGTATATTGAAGAATCCTTGCATCCCTGGGATAAATCCCACTTGATTGTGGTGTATGATCCTTTTAATGTGCTGTTGGATTCTGTTTGCTAGTATTTTGTTGAGGAATTTTGCATCTATATTCATCAGTGATATTGGTCTATAATTTTCTTTTTTGTAGTATCTTTGTCTTGTTTTGGTATCAGGGTGATGGTGGCCTCATAGAATGAGTTTGGGAGTGTTCCTTCCTTTGCAATATTTTGGAAGAGCTTGAGAATGATGGGTGTTAGCTCTTCTCTAAATGTTTGATGGAATTCACCTGTGAAGCCATCTGGTCCTGGACTTTTGATTGTTGCTAGATTTTTAATCACAGTTTCAATTTCATTACCTATGATTGGTCTGTTCATATTTTCTATTTCTTCCTGGTTCAGCATTGGAAGGTTATACCTTTCTAAGAATTTGTCCATTTCTTCCAGGTTGTCCATTTTATTGGCATAGAGTTGCTTGTAGTAGTCTCTTAGGATGCTTTGTATTTCTGTGGTGTCTGTTGTAACCTCTCCTTTTTCATTTCTAATTTTATTTATTTATTTATTTATTTTTTTTTTTGCGGTATGCGGGCCTCTCACTGTTGTGGCCTCTCCCGTTGCGGAGCACAGGCTCTGGATGCACAGACTCAGTGGCCATGGCTCACGGGCCCAGCCGCTCCGCAGCATGTGGGATCTTCCCGGACCGGGGCACAAACCCGTGTCCCCTGCATCGGCAGGCAGACTCTCAACAACTGCGCCACCAGGGAAGCCCCATTTCTAATTTTATTGATTTGAGTCCTCTTCCTCTTTTTCTTGATGAGTCTGGCTAATAGTTTATCAATTTTGTTTATCTTCTCAAAGAACCAGATTTTAGTTTTATTGATCTTTGCTATTGTTTTCTTTGTTTCTATATCATTTATGTCTGCTCTGGTCTTTATGGTTTCTTTCCTTTTACTAACTTTGGGGGTTTTTTTGTTCTCCTTTCTGTAGTTCCTTTAGGTGTAAGGTTAGATTGTTTTTTTGAGATTTTTCTTATTTCTGTAGGTAGGTTGTATTGCTATAAACTTCCCTCTTAAAACTGCTTTTGCTGCATCCCATAGGTTTTGGATCATCGTGTTTTCATTGTCATTTGTCTCTAGGTATTTTTTGATTTCCTCTTTGATTTCTTCAGTGATCTCTTGGTTATTTAATAACATATTGTTTAGCCTCCATGTGTTTGTGTTTTTTACCTTTTTTTTCCCTGTAATTGATTTCTAATCTCATAGTGTTGTGGTCTGAAAAGATGCTTGATATGATTTCAATTTTCTTAAATTTACTGAGGCTTGATTTGTGACCCAAGATGTGATCTATCCTGGATAATGTTCTGTGCACACTTGAGAAGAAATTGTAATCTTCTGTTTTTGGATGGAATGTCCTATAAATATCAATTTAATCTGTATGGCCTATTGTGTCATTTAAAGCTTGTGTTTCATTAGTTGTTTTCGTTTTGGATGATCTGTCCATTGGTGTAAGTGAGGTGTTAAATTCCCCTACTGTTATTGTGTTACTTTCAATTTCCTCTTTTATAGCTGTTAGCAGTTGCCTTATATATTGAGGTACTCCTATGTTGGGAGCATATATGTTTATAATTGTTATATCTTCTTCTTGGATTGATCCCTTCTTCATTATATAGTGTCCTTCCTTGTCTCTTATAACCTTCTTTATTTTAAAATCTATTTTATCTGATATGAGTTTTGCTACTCCAGGTTTCTTTTGATTTCCATTTGCATGGAATACCTTTTTGTATCTCCTCACTTTCAGTTTGTATGTGTCCCTCGGTCTGAAGTGGGTCTCTTGTAGACAGCATATATATGGATTTTGTTTTTGTATCCATTCAGCGAGCCTGTGTCTTTTGGTTGGAGCATTTAATCCATTCATGTTTAGGTAATTATCGATATGTATGTTCCTATGACCATTTTCTTAATTGTTTTGGGTTTGTTTTTGTAGTTCCTTTCCTTCTCTTGTGTTTCCCACTTAGAGAAGTTCCTTTAGCATTTGTTGTAGAGCTGGTTTGGTGGTGGTGAATTCTTTTATGTTTTGCTTGTCTGTAAAGCTTTTGATTTCTCCCTCGAATCTGAATGAGATCCTTGCCGGGTAGAGTAATCTTGGTTGTAGGTTCTTCCCTTTCATCACTTTAAATATGTCATACCACTCCCTTCTGGCTTGTAGAGTTTCTGCTGAGAAATCAGCTGTTAACCTTATGGGAGTTCTATTGTATGCTATTTGTCATTTTTCCCTTGCTGCCTTCAATAATTTTTCTTTGTCTTTAATTTTTGCCAATTTGATTACTATGTGTCTTGGCGTGTTTCTCCTTGGGTTTATCCTGAGCTTCCTGGACTTGGGTGGCTATGTCCTTTCCCATGTTAGGGAAGTTTTCTACTACAATCTCTTCAAATATTTTCTCGGGTCCTTTCTCTCTCTTCTCCTTCTGGAACCCCTATAATGAGAATGTTGTTATGTTTAATGTTGGCCCAGAGGTGTCTTAGGCTGTCTTCATTTCTTTTCATTCTTTTTTCTTTATTCTGTTCTGCAGCAGTGAATTCCACCATTCTGTCTTTATCCGTTCTTCTGCCTCAGTTTTTCTGCTATTGATTCCTTCTAGTGTATTTTTCATTTCAGTTATTGTATTGTTCATCTCTGTTTGTTTGTTCTTTAATTCTTCTAGGTCTTTGTTAAACGTTTCTTGCATCTTCTCGATCTTTGCCTCCATTCTTTTCCCGAGGTCCTGGACCATCTTCACTATCATTATTCTGAATTCTTTTTCTGGAAGGTTGCCTATCTCCACTTCATTTTGTTGTTTTTCTGGGGTTTTATCTTGTTCCTTCATCTGGTACATTGCCCTCTGCCTTTTCATATTGTCTGTCTTTCTGTGAATGTGGTTTTTGTTCCACAGGCTGCAGGATTGTAGTTCTTCTTGCATCTCCTGTCTGCCCTCTGGTGGATGAGGCTATCTAAGAGGCTTGAGCAAGTTTCCTGATGGGAGGGACTGGTCACCACTGTATTCTTTTTATTGGGCCACAGAACCATATCAAGTTATTTGATTCAAAGTAGATACTGTGTCCTAGAGTATGTAGGCACCATCCTCAAAAAGAATTATGTCTGAGCTGTTGCTTCACCTGTGGCTTTCAGAAGTCATTCCAGCATTCACTGAGGCCAGCAGCTTTGTATAGCACAGGAACTATATCTGATATCTTGTAATAACCTATAATGGAAAAGAATCTCCAAACTCCAGAACTCAACAGTCCAGAGGCCCTCCTTTCCACATGCACTATTGTTACTTGACTGTTCCTCCCTTGTCTCTGCATCCCCTCCCTTTCCTGATTAACAACTGTTTAAACCTGCCCTTTGGAACACAGGGAAGGTCATAGAGGCTGAAGCCTATTCCCTACAACAAGAAATGGGGGACACAGAAAGGCTTCCATGCCCAGGAACCCCACAGGATTCTGCTTGTTCTGCTTGGTTTCATGATTAAACATCAGTCTCTACCCTCAAAACAATCACATGCAGAGATAATTTTAAGACATTGCTTCAGTGCAGCCATAGACTTACACAGGGACGTTACTCCAAGAGGGAGAATATCCAACAAGGCAATCAGGGCAAGCTAGGCTGAGGCCAGCTAAGTACCTGGGACACCAAGTTTAAAGAGGCGCTACTCTTAGGTTTGTGGAAGAGCGCTCTTAAATTTTGTGCCATGGGGGCCCTGCCTGCCTTACCCTAGGCCTGGCCCTCTGGTCAGGAGAAGTCTTCTGGAAGGAGGCATTAAGTATGCAAAAATGAGCAGGAAGTAGTTTTCCAGGCGTCTCTTAGGGAAAAAGTTGTTTCAGGCAGAGGGAAGAGCATAAACAAAGCAGAGTTGCTAGGAACATTATGATGTGGGTAAAGAATTACCCACTCGTGGAGGTGGCAGGAGCATAAAATTAAATGTGGAGAATTGGGAGACATGAGAGAGACGAGGAACAGAGCATGGTGGGATGGGGTCTTGTCAGCCATTTTAAGGAACTTGGAGTTTATCCTACTGCTATGGGAGCAGGAGAGTAGCATGGTCCATTTGTGCTTCAGACAGAGCATTCTGGTCAACCTCTGCGCTATCCAATTCATAGATATTATGAACCACAAATGCAAGTCACGTTTGTAACTTTAAATTTGGTATTAGCCACATTAAAAAAGGAAGAGGAAAAGGAAAAACTAATTTGAATATTTTATTTGACTTGACATATTCAAATATAATCATTATAATCATTTCAATGCATAATCAATATTAAACAATATCAATGAGATATTTTTATATTCCTTTTTATTGTACTAAGTCCTCAAAATCCAGTGTGTAATTCATGCTCTTAGCACATCTCAATTCTGTCTAGCCACATTTCGAGTGCTCAGTGGCCACATGTGGCTAATGCTGCGATATTGAACAATGCATGTCTAGAGGATGGAATCTAGATGTTAAAAAACCAAGGCAGCCTTTTATAAGGTTCAGGGGAAGATGATAAGTTTCTAATCCAGGGTGTTGGTAATGAGAATGGAGAGAAGGTGATAGTCAAATGACTTGGCTTTTCCTAGCTTCTTTGTTTGTGATATCAGGATACAGTATTTACCTTCCTGGATGATTCAAAGATTCTCTGAGATGATGTTGTATAAAGCACCAGCCCAAGCTGGCAGGGAAAGTATGGTTAGCCAGCATTCTACCCACTACCCATTCTGTTTGCTCTCTCCAGGAACAAGAATTGACATCTGACTTGGATAAGGTGGGGTTTAAAGCACTGGAATGGCACAATATCAAGCATAGACTGTGGTCACTAAAAAATTATTGCATAGTAGCACCACTGCACCTTCCCAGGTGTCTCCCTTGATATCATCCAAGTGAAGTGAAGTTAGTGCCTTACTGTCATGGGGTGGCTGGAAGAATACATGAAGCCAGCCCAAGACAGGCAGAAAAGCAGAATTGCTGACATTCCCAGCAGCAGCCACTCTATCAGCAGCCAGCAGTTGGCAGCAGCTCCAGATGATTGAGAACTTAACAGCTTAATTGGAAGAGTATGAACTTTGTAGAGTGCCAGGCTAGCATGGCTAAGTGCAAGAATGTTTCTCCCAAGCCCACCTTCCTTGCCTTAGGTTGATGTGCACATACTCTCTTGGGGGAATGCCCCCAGACAAACTCCTGTGAACAGATCAACAGATCCTATGTTCTTTGGAATTTAAAAAAAAAAAAAAACATTTCCAAGTAGGTGCAGGATACAGCCCTCCAGTTAGATTTGCTTGTATTGAAGAAAGAGGCTGGGGATAGGAGGGAGGAAGATAGGTCATTCTCTACTTCATGAGAGCTCCATCTCCATGTGGGGTGTCCAAAGAGTAAGACAGAGGCTACAAATAAATCTCAGCTGCATTGAGACCCTTCTGATCACAGGAAAGTCCTGCCTACCTCATATTTCCACCAAAGTAACTTTCGGATGAATACTTGTTCATTTTCAAAATGATTATTTTGGTCTGCTCAAGTCACTGGGTGGGTGCTGTGAATTTTTAAATGTTACCAAGTAATTAATGCCTAGAACTGGAGAGAAGCACAGCTCAGGTTCCCTTGGGTTCCCTCTGACTCGTGTTAATTTGCTTATCTCTGTATTAGTCAGAGTAAGCCAACCGTTGTAACAAACAACCCCCAAATTCCACTGGCATAACATAACAAATGATTGTTTGTGTAACAGTCTGATTTAGAGGAGCAGCTCCCCTGGACAGCTTTCGTCCAAGCAGAGGTCCAAGGACCCTTGTACCTTACATCTCATGGTTCTAACCTTCAGTCCTCAGAACGCTTTCCTGCTTTCTCATAGGAGAGGAAAGAAAAAAGAATTGCAGTTGGGAGCATCCGTGGGCCAGGCATGGGAGGAGGTACTCAATTCCTTTGTCCGGAGTTCAGGCACATGGCCACACTTAACTTCAGGAGGCTGGCAGATACAGACTAACTGTGTGTGAATGAGAAACAGGGAAAAGGTTTGCTGAACATCCAGTCGGTCTTTGTCACAGTCATATTCTTTCTCTCTCTCTCTCCCTCTCTCTCTCTCTCTCTTTCTATGATGAGAATAAAGTGGACTGTTTTCTGTTTTGGGCTCTGACTTGACCCTGGAGGCCTGAGAGTCAGGAGACTGCAGGAGGTCTGAGAGTCAGGGCAACATTAATTAGAGGGTGATGCTCTGTAGTTTCAAGGTGATTATTAATCAGCATAATGTCATAATAAAAAAGTTGTAATGCCAAACAAAATTTTTTCTCTCTGTATTCCAGACCTATTTCATCAGTTTCTGAGCCAAAGAAAGGAAAGGTGCTGCAACCAGAGTGCCAACAGAGTGGAGGGCTAGTCTAGTCTTCCATCACTAACTGGCACCATGTTGTCATCCATGGTTCTAGGTACTTTTGCCGTAAGCATCTTTGCTGCAAACATTTTCACCACATAATTAATTGGCACTAAGGCAATTTTGCTATGAAAGATAAAATAACTGGTTGACAATTTTTGGTTTGACAGTTTGGTTTCAACTGATTGAAATGAGTTAGTATTTCTTCCAGTTAGTGACTTTATTGATAGCTTTATCCAACTGTCAGATGAAAATGATTCACCCCCAAAAGTTGGTTTCTTATTTTGAAACACACTGCACTGGAGGAGAAAGAAGCCAAGGGCCCCAAAGATGCAGGGTTGACCCTACACTTCCCATAGAACTTTGGAAAGTCTATGAAGGGACAACTGACAAGATGCTAAGGACAAACAATAGTTCAGAGTCTTTCACAAACAATCCAAAGCTCGGTTACAAACATGCATCCTGGTATTTGGAAATGGTTACCTCTTCTTAAAGAAGGAAGAAATTTAAATGAAAAAGAAAAAGTGCAATGCTGAATGAGGGGACAAATCAACAAGATATATATATATGTATATACACTATATATATAGTATATATATATATAAACTATGAATGAAAGACTTGGAAGACAAGTGCTTAGGTACAACCCACAAAATAAAATCAATTATTTATACAGCATTGCCCTGAATCTACACCCATTTAGAATACATTCAAATACTTTGTATTTTGCAATAAAGTCTTTTTAATTTTGTAATTCATTTTTCATGTTTCATTATGTACTTTTATATTTTGTTATTTTATCTTTTATAACAGAATCAACTTAAGGCCAATTAGTTATGTGGTGAAAATGTTTGTGGCAAAAATGCTTGAGGAAAAGATGTTTATGGCGAAAATACCTGACATGATCACCCATGGCCCCTACTTGCCAGCCAAGCTTAGTGGGTCTTTTGTGGTGGTACTATGGCAGCAGAGTATTTTCTTTTTGCTTTAAAATCCAACCCTGAATGTCTAGAATAAGCAACTATACCTGCAAGGGTGTGGAGATTCCAGTCTGGTCAGATACTGTGAAATGCAGGCAGTGGTTCTAGTTGGTTGATAATAGAGATGGTCATTGTAACAGATGTTGTGATGTGCCACAGGTATTCCCTCTTCCGGGTTGATGACATATCCCCTTGCTTCTTGGAATATTGACTGCTGAATGCTCATAGGTCACAGCTATACCTCTCACTAGGAACTGACTTGACCAAAGTTATGCCTCCTCCCATGCATAACTCCTTCTGGATTATGACTGCTAATGACTGCCTGCCTAGAGATTTAAAAGACTAGCTGTCTTGCCTCAACTTGGGACAACTCTGAAGGGCCATTCAAGATCCAAGACTCCCCATAGAGTCTGCTTAGGTCTCAGTTACAACCTCATTTCAAGTCAGCTTCTTCTTCTTCCCAAACTTTCCATCTTCACTTCCTTACATATGTATCCCTCAAGAACGCTTCCTACTAAAGCTTCTGCTTGCAACTTCTCATCTAAGAATCCATTGATACAAAAAGTAGTTTTAGGAAGCTGACTTTCAAAATGGAATTTTGGACATTGGTCAGTCATTGGCTCTCTGGCAATGCGAACCCCATCGCCGGTAGTAGGTGGAGTAGAGCTTGCCCCTGAAATGCTGTATCAGTGCAATTGTTAAAATCAGGAAAATTTCTGTGCAATTGTTAAAACATTCACCAGCAATAGAATGATATGGATGTCCACAGAAGGGGATACACGCCCTGCTGCGGTATTTCTCATGATTGAAGGGATAAGGAAAATATAATTATAAGGACCATGGAATTGGGTGGCTGTTGCTGAGCACCATTGATTTTTGAAAGATAAATAATGACAGGCTCAGGTGACTAATCACCATTTCAAGACTAAATACATAAGCTAGAGGGCCTTCTTAGCTGCATTTAAGGAAACCCTGATCTCCTGCAACCAGAGTTCATACCAAAAGAATAAAAAAACTAGGCTTAGGACTTAATCATTAAAGTAGTAAAGCTTCAGATAGGATTGAATTCTCAGCCTTAGTAAGTTTCTATGCCAAATACAGGGCCCTAATGGGGAAGGAGTAGGCTACTGAGACTTGTAATGGGCTAAGTAGATGTGGTTAAGGACCTTGACTTGCTGGGCCTTCAGAAGTCCCCTCCTCCCCTCTGCCTTGTTAGAAGACAGTATCCCTCCCTTTCCTTGAAAGTGATGCAGAGACCTCAAAGGAGGCATGCACCTCATGAAACAATGCTTGCCTGCTTCAGGATTAGTCCCACCACCCCTCTTGGCAACCAACCCAATAAGGAAGACTGAATCTCAGTGAACCAGTGAAGAGATGTGATAAGCCTGCTATGGAAGGAGAGAGGGCATACACCAAAAGAGCTGCAAGGCATAGCTAATTGGTACTTGTAGTAGCTGGTAGTATATGCATGGGACTGAACTCTGAAGTACTGGATCAAGAAGGACAGAACATAAGGTTAGATAATCAAGAGTTTATCAACATATGATTTGACACAATTGCAAAGACCCAAGAGATGATACCGATCTATTGCTAGAAGGGCTTTAGAATCTGGAAAAAGCCGAGGCCCACATATTGTGAAGTAGAAATTCTAGAACTTCCATGGAGTATGGTGAAGGAGTAGATCAAAAGTTTCAAAGAAGTTGGCACACTAGACTGCATATACTATATAAGGCTGGAAACTCACCAGTTGAATATGTTCCATGGGAGGGCCTGAAGGACACTCCAAGTGTCATACCAATAAGGAATACCCTGGTGAAAGTTGGATCAGTTTAGTCATGACAGTTCTGTGTAGATCAAGGTTGATGATAGGAGAAGCTAATATAGAATTGGGCTTCCTAATAGCCTGATTATATCCCCAAACAGTAAAGGTTCATTGGTGGCACTCAAACCCTCAGAAGCAAGGTAGTTGCGATTATTGTAATGAAGCAAGGTGGCCATAGATACCACATTATGTGGCAAAATCCAAGGGTCTTTGGGTTGGGCTGGAGAGGAAATTTAACCTCCAAAGAATATGGAGATATTAACAGGAACTTGGTGTTTTCAGAGGCAAGTTAGGGGACAATTAGGCAAAGGGGATACTTCTTAGTTTACACAAGCAAAAGGTATCAAGGATGGATGATAGGAAGGGATGAGGGAAACCTCTCAAGTTAAAATTCTTGTTACTTTGTCAAGTTTCCAAACCCGAGTCAGTTCTCAGAACCAGAACACTGAGGGCAGAAAGAGATGCTGGTTTCCTATGAAAAGGGATCCTGCAATTGTATTCAGTTGAAATTCCTCTAGTCATTCTCCCAGGGACTACAGCTATTTACTAAGTGACATGCATTTGGTAAAAGGGAATACCTAAAGTCTTCAATATGCCAAAATAGCCTTCCTGTTAGAATTGAATCTAGGGATCAATTTGGGGAGTGTTGCCATACAGTGGTGCTGTATGCACCAGGAAATAAATGAAATTCTGGAATCCTTGGTCTGGCTCACAGTGGGTCAACAGTGTTCAAGGACACACCTGATGGTCATTTGCTGGTAAAAATTGAAATTGACATGCTTGTTATTTGGCAGAAACCCTTGGATTTGGTATTTGTTCCTTAATCTGTGGAGCAAGAAATATAGTAGTGAAAGTGGGATGGAAGTCTCTGCAACTTCCACCCAAGCCAAGAGTAAATAAAACAATAATATTGCAACCTGGGGAGAATAGTAAATATGAGTACTACCTTCAAAGACGTAAAGAATACAAGGGTGATGATCTGTGACAAATCCCCATTTAATTCAATAGAATGTCCCATACAAAAATGGAATGAATTGCAACCAAATGATACACTACTGCAAATCAAGTAGTGGCCCCAAATGCAGCTGCTATGCCAGATGTAATTTTACTAAAGCAGATTAATATAGGCTCCAACACATATTAAGTGGCCGTTGATCTGGTGAGTGCATTATTTTCCATCCCTATAGGAAAAGAGGACCAGACACAGTTCATATTTATGTGAGATGGACAAGAGTATACAAATATGGTCTTGTCTCAAGTTATATTAACAGTTTGACTCTCTGTTATATTGCTAGAAGGGGTATGAAGTGTCTGACATTCCACAGGACATCAAATTGGCCCATTATGTTGACAATGTCACGCTAATCAAACCAGATGAGCAAGAAGAAGCAAGTATGTTGGAAGCCTTGGCAAAACAGATATGCTCTAGAGGGTGGAGATTAAAGCTTCAGAACCCCAGCACATTAATGAACTATTTAGGGATCCGAAGTTGTGAACAAAGCTAGACCATCCTCTCCAAATTAAACAACAAAATATTATATCTATCTTACACCTCCCACTACTAGGAAAGCATAAATTTTAGTAGCCTTTTCAAGTTCTAGAGGGAGCATATTCTGTACCTGGCAATACTGCTGACCCATTTACTGGGTAACACTAAAGCCTGTGAACTTTGAGTAGTGTCTCAATCAGGAAAGCCCCGCAGAAGGACAAGCCTGTGCAGTGTTCTTGACACTTGAGTCATATGACCCAGGAGAACCTATAGGACTAACAGCATCTATGGTGGGTGAAGATAGTGTATAGAGTTTATGGAAAGCTCCAATAGAAGAATCACAATGTGGACCTGTGGGGTTCTGAAGAAAGTCCCTACCATCTACAACAGAGGACTATCACCATTAGAAAGCAGTTACTGACATGCTGCTTGGCTTTGGTAAATACAGAGCTTCTGACTACGAGATACCAATGACCTTGTGGCAAGAGTATCCATCATGAGCTGGGTTCAGTCAAAGCCACCAAGTCATAAGGTGGGGCTAGTCCTGCAGCAATCCATTCTAAGATGGATATGGTACATCCAAGATTGGGAAATATCAAAGCTGGAGAGCACAAGTAAGCCAATCAAGCAGGTGGCCCAGAGTCAAATGCCATCCATCAGTGTTGCATTAGTGTATCTCCGATAGCTCACATCTGTGACCTACTGGGAGGCCGTTATGACCAGATAACAGAGAAGTAAAAAGGCCAACCTTTATTTCTGGTGTGGTGGTGATGGATAGTGATGAAGGCACATCCTCTCAGAGGGAAGAATTTTGATGATAGATGCAACTAGTCATCAACTTTGGGTAGAAACAGAAGTGGCCTGAAATAAAAATATAGATAAACTCATGGGCAGTAGTGAATGGCATGGTTGGTTGATCAAGGACCTGAAAGGAGAAAGATTGGAAAATCGAAGACAGAGGCCTAGTAAAAAGGCATGTGGATGAAAGTGGACAGGAAGTGTGAAGGTTTTTGAACTGCATGTTAACATTCAGCAGAGAACTTCTACTGTGGAAGAGGTACTAAACAGTTAGAATGAGTTGGTCAGCTGGTGAAAGCCAGCATCTGTCATTAGTCACTCTGATGCTGGCATAATGGATGCATGAACTAAATAGTCCTGGGAACAAGTATGGAGGCTATGTGTGGTTTCCCATGCTGATCTGATTACTGCTGCTGTTGAATGGTCCTTGGACGCAGCTGAGAACTTTGAACAAACGCTTTAGAGTACTGATTATTCTCACCTTTTTACTATGTTAGCTTTTGGAGGCATTTGTGTGCCCACAAATAGTGTTGAGACTGATAGGTTTTTCTGTAGGCCAATCTGACTCTGCAGTAAAACAATTTTCTCAGGTGCTCCCAGTAAGATCATTTAAAAAATATATTTTTCTTTCACAGGAGGCAACAAGAGTAAGAATGCATCTTGATAGCAAAAGCAAAAATGTATAGTCTGAAGAAGAGTCATTAAGAATAAAGGGCATAGTAAGACTACGTTTGAAAATGATATGCTCTTGTAAATAGAAAATTTTAAGGAATCCTCCCAAAAAATTTAGAACTTATTAGTTCAGCAAGGTTTCAGGATATAAGATCAATATATGGAAATCAATTGTAGTTCTATACACAATGAAAAATCCAGAAATGAAATTAAGGAAATAATCCCATTTATAATAGTATCAAAAAGGGTAAAATATTTAGGAAATAATTTAGAAGTCTGAGAATTTAAGACCAAAAACTACAAAATATCATCAGAAGAAATTAAAGATTTAAATGGAAAGACATGCCATCTTTATAAATCAGACGATTTAATATTGTTAAGATGGCAATACTCCAGAAATTGATTTACAGATTCATCACAATCCCTATCAAATTTCAGCTGCATTTTTTGCAGAAAATGACAAGTTGAACTTCAAAAACCCCAGAATAGTAATAACATCTTGACAAAGAAAAAGTTGGAGGTCATACATTTCCTGATTTCCAAACTGACTACAAAGCTAGGCTAATAAATACAGTGTGGTAACTGGCATTAAGATAGACATACAGAGCAATCAAATGGAATTGAAGGTTTAGAAATCAAGCCATAAATTTATGATCAATAAATTTTCAACACATGTACTAAGACAACTCCAGGGGGGAAAAATCTTTTCAACACACGTTGGGACAAGTGGATATACACATACCAAAGAATGAAGTTGGACCCCCTTCTCAAACTACATACAAAAATTAACTCAAAATGGATCAGAGGTCTAAATGTAATCGCTACAACTAAAAGACCCTTAGAAGAAAACATAGCTGTAAATCTATGTGACCTTAGATTAGGCAATGGAGTTTTAGATATGACACCAAAACAACGAAAGAAAAAAATAGATAAATTGGACTTCCTCAAAATTTTAAACTTTGTGCTTCAAAGGATCACTTTCAAGAAAGTGAAAAGAAAATCATACATATTATATGATTCCATTGATATGAAATGCTCAGAATAGGCAAATCTATAGAAACAGAAAAGAGATTTAGTGATTGCCAAGGACTGGGGGTCAGGGAGGAATGCAGAGTGATGGCTAATGGATAAAGGATTTCTTTCTTGGGTCAGGCAAATATTCTGGAATTAGAGAGTGGTGATTGATGCACAACTTTTTGAATAAGAACTACTGAACTGTACGTTTTAGAGGGGTGAACTTTATGGTTTGTGTATTATATCTCAATTAAATTCTTATTTGAAAATGAAAAGAATGAAGAGCAGGAGGGTGGATCTGGAATGCAAACATTAGGCTGACTCATCACCGTGTCTAGGAATATGTGCCTAGGTTCATGCTGCTCCCACTTCTTAGAACATTCCCCCACTTTTCTGCCTATCCATGTCTTCTACTTCTACTATAACTGGAATAGAGACTCTGCCTCCCTCATGTCTGTATCTAAAAATGTTATGGTAGTGCTATACCCTGGTTCCCCATCAAGGAATTCAACTAGGAATTGCCTGCAATCCAGTACTTGCTAGTAGTGCACTTAAGATGCGCTCTTTGAAAGAGACAGTCCAATGGGCATGTTAACTAGCCATTCTCTCTGATACTCCAAGCTCTATCACTCTAATAAGTTACAGCATCAGAAACAATGTACCTGGGCAGGCACAGGCATTTTGGTGATGAGTGATGTTATTATATTCTCTGCTTTTTTAGAGGATCTATATAAGAAATTATCTGTTTGAATGGCTTATCTATGTCTGCCACAAAACTGTAATTGAAGACCTTTTCTATTATATTACCCAGTGACCCTGATATAATGGCCCAGATGATACATTTCTCTGTTTCCAGGAAGAAGTCTGCTTTTGCAGTTGAGTAATATATTTCTTTTTCCTTTCCTTTGCTTTCCTTTACTTCTCTTTCCTTCCCTTCCCTTGCCCCCAAACATAGAAACTATCTAATGTAATATGTACTGTGAGCTTGCTCTACCCTTTATATGCTTTACCTTATTTTACCATCACAACATCCTATGATATCCACACAGTTATTGTCCCTCTTTTACAGATGTGCAAACTGAGGCTGAAAGAAATGAAATGACATATCCTGCCCCTCACAATGGTAAATGACAGAGATGGGATTTGAACCAAAGCAGCCTGACTCCAGAAAGCATGCTAAGTCCAGCTTCTGCTTTCACTTAGCTGTATAGCCTCTCCCAAGTTTTATTCTATAAGTCATCTACAAAATTTTCAAATTAAGGGAGTGTACATACTAAATGCATGTTTTTTAAAAATTCCCCACACCTCCTATCTGAAAATGCTTGCTAAATAACATTGATTGATTCATTCCTCCAAGTTTGAGATCCTTGGAAGAATGACCTTACATAAATTCTGGTGGCTGTTTTTATTAATGCAAGGGTAGTAATCGCACAGGCTGCAAGAGAGGAGGACAGAATTGAAAACAGAAATAATTCATTCTATTTCTTAGATTAGGTGCCTAGAGGTGGCATGGTACCTTAGCAGTCTGAAGTTTGGGGCCTCTGGCTGCTGCGGATTCAATCATCTCGTCTGACATAAGTTTCTGTAGAGTGACAAGTACTCCCTGTCCCACTTATGAACAGATTTACTCTGATAGGCTTGGGGGGAAAAGCCCTTTTCTCAGCCAGCATGATTCAGCTGGTCTGTGGGGCTGCTTACCCGTAAACACATTCACAAGCAAGCTAGCTCTCAGCCCACAGAATTTTGATTTAGTTAAGTTTCCTTTTTTCTTTCTCTCCTCTCTCCTTTCTTTTCTTAGACTATTGGTATATATATAGGTCAGGTACCTGCCTCCTAACTGGTTGAGAGATTAAAGACTAGGGGAGAACCAAGATTTTCATAAGTCAGGTCTGCACCTCCTGGCCAGACATCACTGACCTTTTGTTTCCTTAGCCCCTGTGCTTCCTAGGAGTCTCTCTCTCTCTTTTTTTTTTTTTTTTTTTTTTAAAGAGTCCTGAGAACTGCAGGAAGATAATAACAGGCATACTCTCTAAGAGTTTGCTCCTTCAAGCATGGTCTTCAGACCAGCAGCAGCATTGCCTGGGAGCTTCTTAGAAGTGCAGAATCTGGGCTCCCACAGACCTGCTGAATTCAAATTGCAGGTGAATCATACACACATTAAAGTTGGGAAGCCTTGATTATAGAACACTTCACCCTCCAGGGGAGGAAACATCTCCTCTAGCAAAGAGATCTCCCATGGCAGTAGCTTGAGTGTGTCTTGGCCTGCATAACAAGGTGCTGACATGGGGCTCAGGATCTACAAATAGGGGCACTATCTAGATGTAGTGTGTGCCTTCAGTGGGGCTCTGCTACTGTCATTGCTCTCTTCTGCCCTCCGAGAAGGGAGGCACACATTATATGTTAAATCTTTGCCTCATAAATATGTAAATCATATGGAGACCTGGAGTATTGCTTCCATAGTTATTAGAAGGTTCACAACAAATGTCACCAGTGTCTCTTCCAGGGAGTGATTTGCTCCCTTTCTGTGCTCCATCAAGACTTTGCACATCTCTACTAGAGAATGCACCACTCTGCTTTGTTAATGCATCCCCATCCCTCACGTTATATTGTACAATTCTTTCTGGCCCAAAAGAATACATAAAAGAAGGAAAAAGGGAAGAAAGGAAGGAGGGAGGGAGGGAGGGAAGAAATGGATTTGAGTTTTAGAGAACTGAAGGTACACATGTGTTCTGGATGTTGGAGAGCATGGAGCAAAAGTAGGGAGAGAAGTGAGTGCTCAGAAAGAGAAAGGAAGGAAAAATCTTAGGGAGGTAGGGATGAAGCTGTTGGGTTACAGATAAGGGGACAAACCAAGAATTAAGGTCGCTTAAATGTAAGTGTGGAGCCAACATGGGAATCCAGGTCTGTCTGAGGGCATATGCGTGTTCTGTACCACACTGCTTTTAACATCATGAATGGATAGCACTAGAAAGTCCCCCAGTACCTGCATAGCAAACCCAACTCCCTCGTCCACAGGGAAGCAAACTCCTAGAGAAGTGGAGTCACTTGCCCACAGTTACAAAACTGGCTGGTGGCAGAACCAGAACAAGAAACCAGAAGAAAGTTGTGTGTCTACAGCCCAGTCATACTACCTGAATTTTCCCATCTATCCTTCCAGGTCTGGAGTTAAGGCCTTACTTTTGTGCTTTGGGTGGCTCCTTCGGTCCACAGCCTCTTGCTCTTCTGTTGGAAGGAGTAAGGACTCTCAGGGCATATCAGAGTGTTGCCATGGTGATTGCAGCCTAAGGCCTTTGGAGGTTAGTGGTACCCAGATACCTCTAGCCTTTACACAGAAGATGTTTTGCAGAAAGTATCAGATTTGTAAATATATTCAAAGTCTAATTCATGGTCTCTAGAAAATAGCAAGAAATTGGAGGCAGGATGCTGTAATTAAAAAACATTGAGCTGATAGATTCATCAGGAAACTGGAAAGTTGATCCCTCTATCTCCAGCTTAGATGGAAACATGTCTACTCTGTGTTTAAAGCTTCTCAGGGGAGAAAGTTTTGTCTTTTTTCTTCACTTGTTATAGCAACTGATTATTTTTGCTAGAACCAATCCCAGAAGAAGATGTGAGGATATTCTTACCTCTTAGTAGTCCTCTTATGCTTCTTGGAAAATGGTCTCCCCTCCCCCACCTTCACACACCCAAGCCCTGAACTGGGTCCCTGTCATCTCCCAGGACCCAGATATCATATACTGGCAGAGAGAGGTAGAGAAGGAAGCAGATTAGACTGCTATTCCTAGCCCTGCTAATAGACACAACCTTGGGAAACTTCTTTCACCTTTTCCTCATGTCAGAAATCAGTAGACAGGACGACCTCTAAAAAACTTCCAACTCCAAAAATCTAATCCTCTATTTTGCCTCTGGGCTAAACTTCTAAGACTTATTTCTTCCTAAGGGCATTTTAATTTTCATACAAAATATAATGGCAAAAAGATCTCTTTTATATGCAAGAGAACAGACTTACATGATGAAATTACAAACATTGAAGGTGATTTTGGGGGGCAGGACAACATGTAGGTGATGTATTCCAACCATTCGTAAGGTAGCTCTGCCCATCATGACCACTATTTTCATATTTGTGAAAAGAATCCAAGAACCGGATGTGAACTATTCCTGACAGCCAGTATTTGAAGCAATCTTCATTTCTGTTTTTGGCTATGGATGCAAGAGTATGCATTATATTATCAGCAGCAGGTATTAAATGTATTATTTAGTGTTAGAGGTATTAGTCTCAAACATTAGGGCAGATTAGCACTTGATGTATTAGTTCTTTGGGGTTACAATTAATGCTTGAATTTCCGATTGTTATATCCAGTAACTGAATTGTGATTTGGCTCTGAATTCCACAATGAGTTCACCAACATTGACAAACCTAGTACTAATTAATTAATGACAATTCTTTATTTGCAACCGTGTCTGAGAAAAGATAACTCACATCTTCTGATTATTATAGACTCTTAAGGCAATCATTTGGGGACAGCCTTTCCTTATTATGGCATTTCTCAGCCTAGCTTTCTGAGAAACTCATGCTGAATTCATGGTTTCAAGCCTTTAAAAGCCTCTTAAGAAATCCTGCTCATCCCTTACTCGCCCCCTTCCTCCACCTGCCTTCTGGAAGCCAAGTCTTTGGTCTGCTGCTTTGATCCAAGCTCTTCTACACCAGATACCCCATCACTGCCTTGGAACACAGGAGTCAGACATCTGTCACAGATATCAGGTTAGTAGGTCAAATATAAACATGTCTACTACTGTAATTAATTATTAATGTCTTTTAGACCCTCTATCAATATGGTACTTGCTTCTGGGCTCAGAAGGGCACTCCTAAATATTTACCAACGTGTAATAGTACTTCTAGATGGAGCTGATACACTCAGCTTCATAGTTTAAACCTTCCAGCAGGCAAGAAGTGGAAATCTTTGCAACTAGATGCATATATTTCTAAAACCATATCACACCAGCATCTTGCCAGAACCTTCCTAAGACAAGGAGTCTGAGGTAAGGAGATGCAGCATCCTTCCTAATAACTCTATAGGTGGGCTTCTCCCCACCCCCGTCTGCTCTCTGATTCAGAGACTGACAGGTGAGGTTTCCCACCCCTCAGCTGTGGGACTGGCTCAGGTGGGATGTGCGCCCTCGTGTACTGACTCAGTTCCCACTGGGACAATCACCTTCATGCTACTGAGGATGCAACTGCTAATTTTGTGCACAGCGCTTTCTCAGTTGCTTTCCTCCCCACTCTGAATATTGCTGTGAACGGTGTGCCTTTAATTTGTGGGTGAAAGCCTCTGCCCACACACCCCTACAGCATATAGATATGCACACTCAGAATGCTACAATCAGACCCTCCTATCTGCCTTACACCTCTCAAACTCCATCCTGGGAAGGTATCAAAGCCTCCCTACCAGTTGTAACCCCTTTCCCAACAAAAGCACACTCCTCTGGCACATCAACACCCCCACTGATGAAAATGACATCTGTTAGTTCCATCTTCCACAGACGAGGAGCTTGACATAAACTCCCCAAAGTAAGCAGCAGCTGCACCAGAAATAGGCAGCCAATACCTGTGTTCATTCCTAAATCATTCCATCACTCTGTATTTCTACATTAGAAGCCTTCAGGGGAGTTGTGAAGAAAGAAATGCCCTAGGCTGCTTATCTACCAAGGATTTCAGGTCCTCCTGGATCGATGGTGCAGTAATAGACTGCTGAATTCCTCTCTTGGCAACAATAAACGTAGATGGCTCTGGGCAGAGAGACATGACCATCCTTTCTGTCTCCCGGTTCATTTTGTACCAACCAAGATGTACCACAGGTAGGAAATGAGGTACTTAGTATTTACGTGGTGACTTTCGCCTGAATAAAATGGGGGTTGTCATGCCTACACATTTGTACTTGGATCATGTGGAGGACAGAGAATTGGTTCTCTAAAAGATCTGCTATGAAATGCTTCTCATACCACCTGGGGGAGGCACTAAAGGAGAATGATGCATTTTTCTGTGTGGCTTATGTCAAACCTGATTTTTAGGCTGGAAAAGTAGTAATCAGACAGAATGGAGAAAACCAAGGCCATGTCTGCATGGTTCCCAATTTCCTCAAAGGCGATCCCAGACCATACGATGCAGAAGATGAAAAATTCTCCTGATGTCCACAGCAGCGCAGGCAAAGAGGAACCCCTGTTAGCAGGTATTTGCCCGAGGCACAGAGGCTACAGTTCTCCTGGAAAGCAAGAACTTTTCTACTACTCTCCTGATAGTGGCCTATCCTGGTTGTCGGACCTGTGTTAGCCCTCACACCTGGGAAAAAAGGAGGTGGGCAAGCCAGATAACTCTGCAAGAGTTTTGCCTCACTCCATTCTTTATTTAATGTCAATTTCCCTCTCTCTCTCTCTCTCCCTCCCTCCCTCTCTTTCTCTCTCTCTCTCTCTCCCTCCCTCCCTCTCTCTTTCTCTCTCTCTCTCTCACACACACACACACACACACACACAGTCAAGCCAGACATGCACGCACTTGTGTGTACATGGATCAACCAGCCTCCCACATAGCAATATCCTCCATCCATGGACACCCAATTTTTAAAAATCCAGGCAGCCCAGGGAACTATACTCTTTTTTCCCCCTCTACTCTCTCATTTTTCCCCTAAAAAACGGCCTTTTAAAAACATATATATATTAAACCAAGCAAGTTTTTACTCATATGTTCATGTGGCTGGAGCAGATTGACAAGAAAAACAATCACAAAATAGATATTTTTTGGTGTTTTTTTTTTTTTTTTTTTTTAAAAAAAGGACATTTCCCTATACATTGTCTCTAACTTGACAGAGCTGCTTTCTTGGACAGAACAGATGCTGTTAGGAGAGGAGCTGTGGCTGGACCACGAGGGGAACGTGGAGCCAGCCAGGCCCTGACACTGGGGAGGCCAAGGAAGCAAGGGGGCCGAGGGAGAGGGAGGGCAGCAGGGCTGCCTGGCTGCCCTGAGTGGTCCTCCGTGGGTGTCACTTCCTGTTTCCCCAAGGGAGCTGGCTTGAGGAACGGTCCGTGTCTGGAGGGCTCGGAGGAGGCGGCAGGGAACAAAAAGTAAGAACCACTGTGGGGAATCATGAAACAACGCCATTTAAGAAATCTGGCTAAAAAGAATACAAAAGTGACTCCACAGAGGGGGAGGTGGTGCTCTCACCCCTCCCATTGTTGTTCCCTCTTGCTTTCTTGAATGCTAAGAATCACTTTTAAGAATCTGTGTGTTACACAGCTGGGCTGGTTCCTTTTCTGAAGCTCTCCCTCGGCTCCCTCTCCTTCAGCTGCATTCATGTGAGAAAGCACCGACTTCACAGATCCAAGGCTGCTGAGTGCTCGCCTCCCCTTGTGAGTGTGTGTGTGTGTGCACACGCGTGGTGTGTGCATGTGTGCAGCGGCTGTTTCCTTCTCTCCTGCCTGCTTCAGTTCAAGCCCCGAGCCCCATCTGCTGGGTGCAGACAGTCTTAAGGGAACACCCCGTTGGCACTAAGGTGAGGGCTTAGATCTTTGCACCCAGGACTCATGGATCCCCCCCTCCCTGCCCGGCACTGGAGTGGGTCCCCCATTAGCTACAGAGTTTGCCTGTCTCATACTCCACAGGGTTTGGCAGCTTGGAGTTGAAAGCCCTCAGAGAGGACTGAATCCTGCCCACCTCATTGTTGGCCAGCTTGAGGCGATGCCGGAGCAAGCAGGAGAAAAGGTCAAGCCGCACCTTGCCAGGTGGAGAAAGCTGGTTGACCCGGTCCCTGAGCTCGATGAGCTGCAAGAGGGCAGAGTCCTGGGAACCTTGAGTGTATGGGTAGTCTAACTGGAGAATTAAGTCCCGGATGGCGTCCGGGTCAAAGGGCAGGCTGTAGCCAAAGACCTGCAAGGTGTTGATTTTCATGTAGCCCAAGTTCTTGGAGGGATCGGTCATCTCCAGAGGCTCGTAGTAGATTGTCTCATTGGAGCTGTCATCCAGGGACTTGATTCGGCTCCGTAGGTAAACATGGACTGTCTCAAAGAAGGTCTTCCACCTATTGCCCAAGGTAATAGTCCAGTTTTGGCACTGGGCAGCGGCATCCACATTAGTCCTTTCCCAGTCTGGGAAATTGCCCTCGTTCACGGGCATGAACCAGCTCTCAGAGTGGCTGCCCCCAAAGGGGTTGACGTAGATGGCCATGACAGGCTCCAGGGTGCTGTTCTTGGTGAGGCAGATCTGCAGGGACAGGGCCAGCATCACGTGCACCAGCCCAGGCTTGTACTTGTTGCTCTTCAGGGTGAGCAGCATGCGTTTCCTCCAGGAAGGGTCGAACCAGCTGCCCAGGCGCATGTCATTGCTGATGAAGATGGAGTGCACCTCGATGCGGCTGTCCCACTTCTGCAGCAGGTACTTCAGCTCCAGGTCCTGCAGGTCTGTCTCCAGCCCCAGAAAGTTCTCCAGCGACTCGGCCACCTCGGGGCGGCACAAGCCCTGGGCGAGCACGTAGCCTGGGTTGCAGCTCCCACAGCGTGTGCTGTTGTCTGGGGCACAGTGGGCACAGGCGGGCCCTTCGCCCAAGGCACAAGGGATGGGGCCCTGGCAGGAAGACTGGTCGTAGGGGCAGGTGCAGCTGTGGCTCTGTTCCAGGAAGGTGCCAGGGAAGGTGCTGTCTCCACAGTAGAGGAGGGACTGGATACGGTTCCACCAGTAGGACAAAGACCTTTGGGAGGGGGGATAAAAATGAAACAAGAGTCATAGGAAGCCAAACACTGCTGCTTCCCTGAGGGTGGCAGGAGATTTGACTAATAGGTGATAAGGAAGATAAAAGCCCCAGGTTCTCTGAATGACAGAAACCCTACTTTACCACTTTGGGATAACCGAACAAGTCCTGGAGCTGGGTGTCAGATGGTTCAGCACCAGAAATGTTTGACATCAAATTGTGCTCCTCCCTCCAAAGTACCATCTCCTTCCCTTATTCAAAAGCCTACAGAAGGTCTGCAACGTCTTTCGTATCCAATCTAGATTTCAGCCTCTTAAATAAGATCTTCCAACAACTGGCTCTCCAAACTTTCCAATGTCATGCCAACCTCTTTCCCCTCTTCACAGTCTCTGTCCTTTCTAGAACTCTCCCACCAAGGATAGGACTTTTCTATGGCTGGCTCCCTCTTAAGGTTTAGACTTCAGCTCTTATGATACCTCCTCAAAGAGGTCTTCAGTTACTCCCCTGTCCAAAGCACCACCCAGTCCCTCTCTGTCACATCGCCCTGCTTTGATGTGATCCACAGCAGTGTTCATTATCAAAATGGATTGTGTTTATTTATTGTTGACCTGTTCAGAGATGGCTTCCCTGCAAATGCCATGAAAGCAGGGACCCTGCATTATTCCCCAACATATTCTCAGAAACTAGGATTGGTCCTGGTGCCTGGTAAGCATTTCCTAACTATTTGTTGGAAAAAAAAAAAAAAAAGAACCTTTCTCAAATGCCCTTGCTGGTCTGTCCTCTCACTCATATGTCCCTCGTTACCTGTGCCTCAGTTAGAAGTGCACCCCTGGGTTGCTGTGAGGGCAGCACCCCCGCCCCCCCGGAATGCTCTGGCTCATATGCACCAGCCCACTTCCATTTCCTCCCACACAATCTGGCCAAGAGGTCCTTCTCCTGGGCGGCTTTTCTCTCTGACCTTTACTCTTATTAGACTATGCCTTTGACTTATGGTCCACGAACATGCTTTTAAGTGGCTGCCACATAATAATTTTATAATTTTGATGTTCCTGTATATTTATTATATCTTCTCAATTAACAAGTATCCCTCACTGCTTAATATTAGGACATACGAGGTGGACTTAATAAAGGCTTGTTGGATGCACGTGTGAATGAGTGGATGGATGCATGAGGGCCTGTGACAATCCAGCCCCACTCTGTTCCCGAGGGCACAGGGCCTCAGCTCGCTTCCCTCCTGTGACTCAGAGCAGAGTCACTTGTTGGAAACAATCTACTGTGCGTGTTTCTCATCATACGCAATTGGTCTAAAAGCTTTAACTCCACCCTTTTCTTTCCTAAAAGACTTACTAAAATAGAAATGAGTAAGTGAGAATTAGAGTATTATTAGAATAACATTCAAATCGACTATAATTTATATAAAAGTAAAATTAGCGTCTCTGTTTCTTTTTCTCTCTCTCACTTAGGATGCAACTCATAACTGAGAATGACACGCAAGTAGGTCAAGATGACAGGAGACTCTAACAGGCCGTGTGTGGGTCAGCATGCCCAGCTCTGCTGTGTTGGACAGGGGTCCTCCCCGGCCTCAGTGGCCGTCGTGGGTGACGTGCTCTGGCTCGGGCATCTGGGGTGCTCACCTCTCCTTTGGCAGGCGGAAGCGGGGCTGCCGGTGGCAGCGCTTGCAGAGGTTGAAGAGCCGGCGGATGATCCGATGGGTCTTCTTGAACAGCACTTTCAAGCTGGCTCCCAGCTGCTGGAAGCGGTGCTGGAGGCTGGTGTCCATGGCCCAGAACTGGGAGATGGCTGTGGAGTTCAGGAACCTGTCGTCCGGCAGCCGCTTCAGCAGGGCCTGGAATTCCTCTGTGGGTAAGAACACGAGAGCTGAGCTGAGGGGCACCTGGATGGGCAGGAGGGACCTCTCCGCTACCCCCAGACCCAGCCGGCCCTTCAGTCACTGTATGAGGAAGGAGGCTTCACATCCACCCTCCCGGGCCCTTTTCTTTCTTTCTTTCCAAACAGCCTTATTCAGAGATGATTGACATACCTTAAGATATGGATTCTTTCCCATCCTTCCTGTTTCTAATATGCTTCTGAATTTCAAAACACATCTCTGTCACCACCTACGGGGCCAATGACCTTGGGATGCATCTCTCTTGCCCTTTATACCGCCTTATAACTCATGCACAACCTTCCTCAATCTCACCACCGCACCCTTAGGGCAGGTGTGAGGCACTCATGTAGGTGAGGGCGGGCGAGACTGGCAAATGCAGACACAGAAGAGGGAGCACCCAGCTCAGAAGTCTTCTTAGAAGCCTTTCAGTCCCTGAGACCAGCCTCTTCCCTCCGTGTCCTTCTCTCTGACTCTAGGACACCTTTCCTCTCTTTTTGAGATTTACCTCTTGGCCAGACACCCATTCTTTCTTGAAGCTAATCCAGAAGCAATGTGCTCTCTGGTTCTTAGCTCCCACTGCAAAGTCTGAGTCCTCCTCAGAGCTTCCTGGGCACAATGTGTTTTCTGAATTCATGCTCAGATCTCTGTCCATGGACCTGCTTTTCCTTGGAACCGGCAGCCATCACGTCTCCTGATGGGGGTCTGGATAGTCCTCCTTCACTCACTGGCAGTAATTCATAGTGCTGAAAGCCCAAAGTCCTTTCCCACATACTCGAGCATTACCTAACACATCCCACCACCATTGGTCCAATGCAGCTGGGGGGCCGGAATATGATATTCTCCTTAGCAACTGAATGCCTTGTTTAAGACCTGAGATGGCAATGCCTGGGGCCTCAGCTCATTCTGATTTCTCAAGCCCCTGGTTCTTCATCCCCCACCCAGATGACTGGAAAAAATCACACCTAGTAATGACATTAACAACTAGTAGTGTGTGCATAGTTCTTTTTATAAAACACTTAGGTATACAAAACAGCACAGAGAAGGACAAGATAAACTCCCATGTGCCCACCACCTAGAGTTTGCTGTTTTGCCGTACTGAATTCAGATTTTTTTTTTTTAGAGAAATAAGGCAAAGCAAATGTACTTGAAGGCCCTAAACTTCCCCCTCCATCTTTATCTAGATGTAACTACTCTCTTGAATGGTTTCTTTATTACTATATTTTTTAACGTTTTCTAAAATATTTATCCATAAAAATATTAAGTATTGGCTGGTATGTTTTAAACATCAAATAAATAGTACTAAATGTTTTATATTTAATGTTATTATAGTATTACATATAAATGTTATATAAATACAAATATGTATATAATACGTAACTTTCATTTGTTTTATCCAATATTGTTTTTTGAGATATATCCATATAACTATTACTCATTTAATATTGAAATGTATGAGTATATCATGCAGAGTTCTTTATACTTTAATTTTATCTGCATTGCTCCATATGAGCCATCCATCCACCTATCATTATCATTTTCCCTCATTTACAGATGAAGAAATGGAGGCACTGAGGAGCTTCATGGCTAAACCAAAGTCATACAAAGGATCAGTAATAAGAGTGCATTAGGTCTGTCCAAGATGTTATAACAAAATACCACAGACTGGGTGGCTTATAAACAACAGAAATGTATTTTTTCAGAGGCCAGAAGTCCAAGATCAGGATGCTGCTGGCAGGTTCTGGTGAAGGCCCTCTTCTGGGTTGCAGACAGCAAAATTCTTGCTGGGTCCTCATGTGTTGGAAGAGGTAAGGGATCTCTCTGGGGCCTCTTTTATATGAGCACTGATCCCGTTCATGAGGGCTCGGCTCTTATGACCTAATCAAATCCCAAAGTCCCCACCTCCTAATACTATCACCTCGGGCATCAGATTTTCCACATATGAATTTGAGGGGATACAAACATTCAAGCCATAACACGGAATAAGAACTCAAAACCAAGTCCTCTGAATCTAAGTCTCAAGGTGACATTGATATCAGTTATAACTGCAATAAGCAATCACCAGCATGTACTAGGTGCCTCCTAGAAACATGCTATGTGCCTCATTCATTCAACAAATATTCACTGTGCACCTTATGTGCAGGCACTGTGGAATCTGTGGCAAACAAGAGAGACAAGGCCTATGGCCTCAATTATATTTACCTTAGCTTATTAAGTCCTTGAAATGCATCACTTTGGTAGGTATTAGGTCTGTTTGCATATACAAAAAAAGAAAATGAGTTCAGACTTGGGGTGGTCACATAACCTGCTGAAGGTCACCCAGCCAGTTAAGTGGCCGAGCCAGGAGCCAAGCTGAGAGCCCCGGGTTCTTATCCCGCACCTCTCAGCCACCTCCCATTGACAGGGAGGAAATCTGGGCTGACTGACTGCTCACCTGACTCCTCAAACTGCTGGTTGTGAGTCACCCAGGAGTCCTGGATCTGCAGCAGGCTGTCCTCCATGGCCTGGATGTCAGCGTCAGGACAGTTGCATTCTGGGAAGGTGGGGCTGCACTTGCACCAACAGTCATTCTCCTTGCAGATGAGCTCGCCCTCAGAGCTGCATGTGATGTAGCTGAGCGCAGCGGTCACGAAGCGCTCCCGCAGGTACTCGGGCAGCAGCACCTGCAGGCCTAAGGAAAGGACGTGTCGGGGAACTGCCGGGCAGGGCCAGGGAGTACTCGGTTTCCCACACCCAAGGCTGCAGGATCCCCAGCTGGGGTTCTGCTGACTTGTGCATCCTGGGCCCAAAAATGGCCACCGTAGGCCCTGATCCTGCTGAGCTGGTTGGGACAGAGGGTTATTGCTGTCCCAGTGACAGATGGGGCACGTCAAAGCTCAAGCCTTCGTCAAACCCCTCACATCAGCCAAATTGAGAGCGTGCATATCATATGAACGGGCTTATTGGCTACACGTCAGCGTTTCTAGGATGGAAATGGGAAGATGTTTCAGATAAAGAAAGAGCTTATAGCCCTCGTGGGGGAAGAATCAAGGCTTGATGGGCTTTTTTGCTCTGCCTCCAATTGCCATCCTGTTTCTAGCTTCTCTGAGATGAGCGGCAGGCCTCCTAGGCTACTTCTGAATGCTGACTCTCCTGGGCCTCCCACCTTAGCCCCGATGACCAAGGAGGCTGCCCTGCTGAGGAGGTAGGGACAAGGTGTTGTGGGTACACAGTGGCCAGGCACTACACCAAGCACTTTCCATATACAACTACAAGCAACACTGTGGTCATACTGAGGCTCTTATAATGAGGAAATCCCAGCCCAGTGACCATGGTGACCTGCTCAAGTCACAGTGCTGGGAAAGTCAGCTTGGTGTCAGACCCTGTCCTTGTCCCATTGGGTCATACTGCATAACTGGGACTGGCTGCCTATCTCAGGGTTTAACCCTTAACACGATGTGAAAGCAAGATGGCGATGGATGCCCCAAGTTCAGTTGAGCCTGGATAGATATGAATGTCTCTCAGCTCTTTTCTAATTAGCTGCCTCTGGTCTTGAATATAACCCACTAAATTGCTCCAAGCTTCAGCTTTCCTACCCATCTGTGGTGGATATTGGTTCACCAGCAGCAGAATAGACTCCTAGTTGGCTTCAAGCCACACAGGGCGGCTGTTGGAAGCATATCAAGAGGTGAATGAAGGACGGGCATGCCTTTGGTTGCAGCCCAGCCCGGTTTGAGGTCAGACCTGCAGGAGGCTCTCCCAACAGGGACACTGGGAAAAACTGTGCCAGGAGAGGGAGGGACGCGGGGACTTCTGGACGGGATGAGCTCCCCATTCATCAGATGTCTGCCAGCTCTTTCTTGCCACACCCTTGACCTTGTCCTTGGCAGGAAATCAGAGAGCCCAGAGTATGTAACCCAGTCTCGGCAGACCTCAAAATATAACTTAGAATTGCAGCTGCGGTAGATGTTTGTTGTTCTTGTTTGTGATCTACCTCCTGTTCTGAACTGCTCCTAAATTTTCCTTTCTTGACGATGTGCCCAGCGTGGCACTTGAGCAGCCCTCCCCATGCACACTGT